>NC_053389.1:727745816-728389304 GCF_905171765.1 Bufo bufo | reverse complement strand
GGTGTTAAAAATAATTTAAAAAAATCACCTCATCCACTTGATCGCGCAGCCGGTATCTCTTCATTCTTCAGGACCTGCAAAAGGACCTGTGGTGACATTACCGCACTCACCATGTGGTGAGCGGGTTGACGTCATCGCAGGTCCTGCTGATTGAAGATAGAAGATCCTTCGGAAAGTTCGGGTCCCTATTGACTTTAATGGGGTCTGGATTCTGGTTCGGTGTTTGGGTCTAGTTTGGGTCCCGAACCCGAACTTTGACATGAAGTTCGGCCGAACCCGGCGAAACCGAACTTCACCAGCTTCGCTCATCCCTACTTATTACCTTATCACAATCGCCTCCAAGATTTCTTCTGTGCATCCTCTATACTCTGGAATTCTCTATCCCAGCATATCAGACTCTCACCTACAGTGGAATCCTTCAAAAGAAACCAAAAAACCCACCTCTTTAGACAAGCCTACAACCAGTGATCCTGATGCTGCTATACCACCATGACCATCTTTACTCTCACCTACTGTGTCCTCCCTCCATACCTTGTAGATTGTAAGCCCTCACAAGGCCCTCTCTCCTTCTGTACCAGTTTGTAACTCATCTTGTTCATGCTTATTGCAATTGTCTGTATTATGTACGTGCACCCCTTATCATATATACAGCGCCATGGAATAAATCGTGATTTAATAATAAATAATAATAACCTGCTGATGGGTTTAGACTTATTCAATCGGGCTATCCAGTGAGCAGCTGCCCATTATGGTTTCCATATGGAAAATATTCCAAGAATGAGCATGCTCAAGCTTTTTTCCCCACAATGTGCAGTGCCCGGGTTTGGGGTGGCCCAAAGCTACGCTAGGTCACCCAGAAAAATTTGAGGTGTCACCATGTGTTGCTGTTCTCCGGAAGGGATGGTAAGACGTGGTGCACCCCAATGGGAATTCCAGAGAGTCAGGGTCTGCAGTAAACCACTGTGCTTCTTTACTGGAAGAATTCAGGTGCAAAACAAAACAGGCGATGATAAGGGTTTGATGCTGAGGAAAGGCCTGAACTCTCTCAGAAGTCTGGTACCCTGGTCAAAGGCTGGTGAGCCAGGGTCTGTGGCAGAGTATCCCCGTCACACTGTCTTCTTCTGGTCACTTACTCAAGCACTGTCCCCTAACCGCAGAACACTAGAGGCTCTGTCTAGAGATGGCCTTACGGTTCGCCCCTGCGGTCGTTTCACGGTGAAATTTGCGTGTTCGCGATTCGCCGAACATATGGAGAAATTTGCGCCTGCCATATTCTTTTACATTGTGAAGAACTTTGACCCATGACACATCCATCAGGTGGTACAGGACAGCCAATTGAGACATTTCAGCACATGGATGTACCCTCTACCTTATAAATAAACCTGATCTGGCCGCCATTTTACATTCAGTGTTTTGCCAGTGTAGGGAGAGGTTGCTGTGTAGAGCAGGGACAGGCTGTTAGGGACACCAAACACTAGCTAATAGGGCCACAAAAGTCATTTTAAGCACTAGTATAGGTGTGCTAGCGATATGTGTGATACACAGAGGGGTGCGATATACTTATAATATACTTTTATAATGAGTCAAAAACACATAGATCTATATAGTGATCACCTGGAAGTCAGGGGCCTAGGGGTTAGGGGCTTACTAGGGCCATTTTTATATAGGGTAAGGGTCCGGACGAGGTCGCTCTTATGAGGGCGGGTGGTCTGTGGTTTGGCTATCAGGGCCAGAATAGCACCCCCCTGTAGGGCAATATCAGGGACAGTTCCGTCCTCAACCTGTCCTTCAATACCACATCATCATCTAGCCCAGGGATAGATGTTTTTTTGCTTTCCCTCCTGGATTTATCGATGTGCACTGGAACCCCCCGGATTGTGGTAGGACATATGGTTTCTGATTTGGTGCCGCTGAGCACCTGATTTAGTGCCGCCGAGCACTTGTTATTGCCTACCACATCTATGCTTTTTGGTTAACCTTAATAATTTAATATATTTTCATTTTGAGGGATATCTTTTCCATTCACACGTCCGCAAAATGGGTCCGCATCTGTTCCGCAATTTTGCGGAACGGGTGCAGACCCATTCATTTTCAATGGGGCCGGAATGTGCTGTCCGCATTTGCGGATCCACATCTGCATTTGGGGATCCACATCCGCATTTGCGGATCCACATCTGCATTTGCGGATCCGCACTTCCGCATCTGTGCTTCCGTTTTCAGAAAAAAATAGAACATGTCCTATTCTTGTTCGCAATTGTAGACAAGATTAGGCATTTTCCATTATAGTGCCGGCGTTGTGCGGTCCACAAATTGCGGAATGCACATTGCCGCTGTCTGTGTTTTGCGGATCCGCAAAACACTTACGGACGTGTGAATGGACCCTCATAGTAAAATTATTAAAGGTTACGTTTATGTTTATGTATATTCTAATGGATTGCCTTCCTTGTACAATGTTATAATATACTTTCTAGACAGTACATTATAGTGCATTTGTATTGTGCGGCAGTTGTGTGCGGTTCTGCTGCGATACTGCAGGTATATAGAGGGACAAGCATTATTGGAACAAATCATTTCTACTGGTGTGATATACCAGTCGTCCCCCAAAAAAAACTGATTGAAGCGGGGTGTTATATATCAATATACTTTCTTTATAGTGCATTTGGGTACTGTATAGTGCATTTGCGCATGCTCGTATGCGAAAATTAAATTGCCGATATTTTGCATTAGTAACATAATAACATAGTACATAAGGCCGAAAAAAGACATTTTTCCATCCAGTTCGACCTGTCATCCTGCAAGTTGATCCAGAGGAAGGCAAAAAAAAAAAAACCCTGTGAGGTAGAAGCCAATTTTCCTCACTTTAGGGGAATAAAAAATTCCTTCCCGACTCCAATCAGGCAATCAGAATAACTCCCTTGATCAACGACCCCTCTCCAGTAGCTATAGCCTGTAATATTATTACACTCCAGAAACACATCCAGGCCCCTCTTGAATTCCTTTATTGTACTCACCATCACCACCTCCTCAGGCAGAGAGTTCCATAGTCTCACTGCTCTTACCGTAAAGAATCCTCTTCTATATTTGTGTACAAACCTTCTTTCCTCCAGACGCAGAGGATGTCCCCTCGTCACAGTCCTGGGGATAAATAGATGATGGGATAGATCTCTGTACTGACCCCTGATATATTTATACATAGTAATGAGATCTCCCCTCAGTCGTCTTTTTTCTAAAGTGAATAACCCTAATTTTGATAATCTTTCAGGGTACTGTAGTTGCCCCATTCCAGTTATTATTTTAGTTGCCCTCCTCTGGACCTTCTCCAGCTCTACTATGTCTGCCTTGTTTACTGGAGCCCAGAACTGTACACAGTACTCCATGTGTGGTCTGACTAGCGATTTGTAAAGTGGTAGGACTATGTTCTTATCACGGGCATCTATGCCCCTTTTGATGCAACCCATTATCTTATTGGCCTTGGCAGCAGCTGCCTGACACTGGTTTTTGCAGCTTAGTTTGCTGTTTATTAAAATTCCTAGATCCTTTTCCATGTCAGTGTTACCGAGTGTTTTACCATTTAGTATGTACGGGTGACTTGCATTATTGCTTCCCATGTGCATAACCTTACATTTGTCAGTGTTAAACCTCATCTGCCACTTATCTGCCCAAGCCTCCAATCTATCCAGATCCCTCTGTAGTAGTATACTGTCCTCTTCAGTGTTAATTACTTTACACAGTTTAGTGTCATCTGTGAAAATTGATACTTTACTATGCAAGCCTTCTACAAGATCATTAATAAATATATTGAAGAGAATAGGGCCCAATACTGACCCCTGAGGTACCCCACTAGTGACAGTGACCCAATCTGAGTGTGTACCGTTAATAACCACCCTCTGTTTTCTATCCCTCAGCCAGTTACTTACCCACATACAGACGTTTTCTCCCAGTCCGAGCATTCTCATTTTATATACTAACCTTTTATGTGGTACAGTGTCAAATGCTTTGGAGAAGTCCAGATATACGACATCCATTGATTCGCCGCTGTCAAGTCTAGAACTTACCTCCTCATAGAAATGGATTAAATTAGTTTGACATGACCGATCCCTCATGAAGCCATGCTGATATGGCGTTATTTGCTTATTTCCGTTGAGATGCTCTAAAATAGCATCTCTCAGAAAACCTTCAAACAGTTTACCCACGAAAGATGTTAAACTTACCGGCCTATAGTTTCCAGGCTCTGTTTTTGGACCCTTTTTGAATATTGGCACCACATTTGCCATGCGCCAATCCTGTGGGACATTCCCTGTCAGTATAGAGTCCGCAAATATCAGAAATAAGGGTCTGGCTATGACATTACTTAATTCTCTTAGGATACAGGGGTGTATGCCATCCGGTCCTGGCGATTTGTCTATTTTAATCTTTTTAAGTCGCTGTTGTGCTTCTTCCTGGGTCAGACAGGACACTTCTAATGGGGAATTTATTTTTACATTCTGCATGTCATCTGACAGTTTATTTTCCTCAGTGAATACATTGGAGAAAAAAATATTTAACAGCTTTGAATTCTCCTCGTCGCTCTCTGCGACTCCCCCCTCACTA
This sequence comes from Bufo bufo, assembly GCF_905171765.1. Taxonomy (NCBI): domain Eukaryota; kingdom Metazoa; phylum Chordata; class Amphibia; order Anura; family Bufonidae; genus Bufo; species Bufo bufo. Next base: position 728,384,714 of record NC_053389.1, on the reverse strand, counting down.
CTCTTTAAAAAAAATTTTTTATGGAGATTGCAAATTCGAATAATACATCTGGTATGTCACTGTCCATGTTGTGGGACTATTTCTGCACTTCTAGTAATTATTTCTTGGCTGCAAATATGAGCTGAAGGTTTTTCAGGTTCGACTGCCATTAAAATGAATGGGACCCACCGCAAACTTGCGGTTTGCGAACATTTGATTGTGTTCGCGAACCGTCCCGGCAGATGTTCGTCTATCACTAGCTCTGACTGCTAACCTTATGCACAGTTTGTAGCTATACTCTAACCTTCTAGTCAGTTGGGGTGTAGTGGAAAAACTCAGCAAAAACAAATACATTGTTACACTTTCAGTCTGTCATAGACTCACATTAGAGCTTCAATGATATTCAATGGCAATGGTACAGCAGCTTTTCCAGACACAAACAGGTTTTCAGACATAACTAAAGAGCCAAACTATACATTCAAAAGGTCAGTCTGTCTGGTTTTGATGGTAAACAAGTCAGGCTTTTTCCCTCCAAAAAATTATCTTCTTTAACCACTTCACTACCGCCCATTGACTATAAACGTCCTTGGTCTGGTCGTTTATCTCTGGAACATCCATTCAGACATCGCAGCTGCACGCTAATCCTGCAGCTGCAGAACAGGGACCCATTGTCAGGGACAGAAGGGAAACCCAGAGAGAAGGCAGGGAATGTTCCTTTATGCCCTGCCTCTAGGCTGCTGTATACACAGCTCTCAATGAGCACTGTGTATACAGATCAGGATGTGCTATGCGTCTTCCTGTTCCAGCCCGGCGGTCATGTGATCGCCGGGGCCGGGTGAGTGCAGGAGCTGTCGGGTCTTCCATAGACCTCGATCAGCCCTGCACTAAGGCTGTACAGCTCAGTATTATGCTGTACAGCCTCTCTGGGTGGTGTATTTCCCCTGTAACTGGGGCTACTATGTCAGCCCCAGTTACAAGAGAAATCAATAGTTAAAAAAAATAATGTAAAATGTCCCCCAGAGGTCTTGTATGACCTTATGGGGGACACAAAGTGTAAAATAAAAAAACAAAAAAATAAAAAAATAAAGTTTTTTGAAAAATAAAATAAAAAAAGTTTCACATAAAAAAAATCCCCCCCAAATCCGTTATTTAAAAAATGTTAAAAAAGAAAAGAAAAAAAAGAAAATAGGCATATTTGGTATCACCGTGTTTGCAACGACCAGCTCTTTAATAATATCATATGATCTACCCCATAAGGTCAAAGCCGTAAAAATAAAGAAATAAATAAACATTGTGCCAAAACCGATTTTTTTGTGAGCTCACCTCCCAAAAAACATAATGTTATTCAATAAAAAAGTCGTATGTACCCCAAAATGGCAGCAATAAAAACGTCACCTCATCCTGCAAAAAATGAGCCCCTACACAAGACCATGTCCAGAAAAATAAAAAAAATATGGCTCTATAAAAATTGCAACACAAAAACATGATTTTTTTTTTCAAAAAAATAAGAATTGACATATTTGGTATTGCCACATCCGAAACAATTGGCTATACAAAAATATCACATGATCTACCCCATCAAGTGAACAGTGTAAAAAAAACTAATACAAATTATGGGCAAAAAATTTTTTTGGGCAGCTCACCTTCCAAAAAAACATAATCTCCATTAATCAAAAAGTCATATGTACCCCAAAATTGTAGCAATAAAAATTCCACCTCATTCTGCAAAAAACAAGCCCTCACACAAGACTATAGCCAGAAAAATGCTAAAAATATGGCTCTCAGAAAATGGCAACACAAAAACATATTATTTTTTTCTAAAAATGTTTTTATTGTGTAAAACGTAAAAATAAGAAAAAAAATAGACATATTTGGTATTGTTGCGTCCGTAATGACCGGATATATAAGAATATTACATGATCTACCCCATTAAGTGAACGGTGTAAAAAATTTTTTAGAAAAATGACACCAAACAGCTTTATTTGTGACTTCATCTCCCAAAAATGAGATAAAAAGCAACCAGAAAGCCAAATGTACCCCAAAATGGTGCCAATAAAAACTACAGCTTGTCTCGCACAAAATAAGCCCTCACGCAGCTCATTCAACAAAAAATAAAATAAGTTATTGCTCTTATAAACCATGACAGAAAATTCCATGTTAGAAAATTCAGATGCAGCTCCTTTCCTTCTGAGCCCTGGCGTATCCCCAAATAACAGTTTACGACCACAATTTGGGTGTTATTGTATTCAGGAGAAAGTGGATAGCAAATATGGGGGAATAATCTCCTGTTATCTTTTGTGAAAAATAAAGTTTGGGCCTAAAGCACCATTTTCTTGTATAAAAAAATAAAAATTTTCATTTTCACACCCAAGTATTAAAAATTCTATGAAACAGCTGTTGAGTGAAGTGCTCGATACTCCCCTTAAAAATTCCTTGGGTGGTGTAGTTTTCAAAATGTGGTCACTTTTTGGGAGTTTTCACTGTGGGGTTACCTCAGGGTCTCTTCAAAAGCAACATGGTGCCCAAAGACCATTCTAGCAAAATCTGCCCTCTAAAAACCATATGGCGCTCCTTGACTTCTGTGCCCTGTTGTGTGCCTAAACCGCGATATACGACCACATATGGGGTGTTTCTGCAAACTGCAGAATCAAGTTAATCAATATTGAGGTTTGTTTTGTTGTTAACCCTTGATGTGTTCCAGGAAACAAAATTATTAAAATGGAAAATCTGCAAAAAAAAGTGACATTTTGAAATGTCACCTCTATTTTGCTTTAATTCCTGTGAAATACCTAAAGGGTTAACAACATTTCTAAAACCAACTTTGAATAGTTTGAGGGGTGTCATTTCAAAAATGGGGTCATTTATGGGTTGATTCTATTCAGAAATGAACTGGTCCTTAAAAATTGCTTCTAAAATTCTAAACCTTCTAGTGTCCTAAAAAAAGAAAATTACATTACTAAAATGATTCCATCATAAAGTAGACATATGGAGAATGTTAATTAATAAATATTTTATGAGGCATCACTATCTGTCTTAAAAGCAGAGAAATTCAAATTTAGAAATCATTGAATTTTTTCACATTTTCGTTAACTTTTGGATTTTTTTTAAAATAAAGGTAGAACATATTGACTCAAATTTACCATTAACATAAAGTACAATGTGTCACGAGAAAACATTCTCTGAATGGCTTGGATAAGTAAAAGCGTTTCAAAGTTATTACCACATAAAGTGACACATGTCAGATTTTCAAAATTAGGCTCTGTCAGGAAGGTGGTAAATGGCCTGGTCTGGAAGTGGTTAAACCCTATGTTAGCTGTGGAAAATTACCAGCTTTTCATTCAAAGTCCCAAAAGTCTTTCCACAGAGCCTCGCAAATACAGTGCAAATGACAAGATATATATCACAACTGTTATGTTCTTCTGATTGAGACAAATTATCAGGAAGAAAAAACCTCAACTAATCCCATATTAATTTAATTAAAGGGGTTATAATTATCATGATTAATGTAACACATTAAAACCAGACATCATATATATGGTAAATAACTATCTCTTTCTCACAAAGCTAGATGTAGCCCTGTACCTCACTTGGTTCCAGAGAACTTCCCATTTATTTCTGCAATTGCTCTGTTAGATTTTTTTTTTTCATGCAGGCAGTAGTGTTGAGCGAGCATGCTCGGTTCGGCTCGAGCATTGCAATGCTTAGCACATTGCGGTGTTCGACCGAATACCGCATGTGCTCGAGCGCGATGCTCGAGTCTTCTTCCCGCACGTTTGTTGACTGCTACACAGCCAATAAACATGCAGGTAAGTACTGCCACTCACTGTAATGCCATAGCCAAGTTGGTTACTGGCATTGCAGTGATTGGCTGGCTGGAACGCGTCATCGGGTGCTATAAAGCAGTGTTTCCCAACCAGTGTGCCTCCAGCTGTTGCAAAACTACAACTCCCAGCATGCCCGGACAGCCTTTGGCTGTGCTGGCATGCTGGGAGTTGTAGTTTTGCAACAGCTGGAGGAACACTGGTTGGGAAACACTGCTATAAAGCACCCGATGACACGTGGTTCGGCTCAGTCTTAGTCAGGGAAAGCTGTGCTGTAGAAGGGACAGATAGTGTAGGGAATTTAATTTTATTTTTTTGTTAGGCAGGGTTGGTGTTAGAGACCCAAAAGTCCTGTTAAGGACTATTGTTGTATCTGGCAGCAATATATATTTTTAGCGCAACCTGCACTAAATAGCTTGCAATTGTTTGGCCGCTGCAGACAGTGAGATTATCTGTGCTACATCTACTGTGTAACGTTTGTGCAGCCTAAAAATATCTGTGATATCCAGTGTACTTTTTCTGTAGACGCTGCGGATAGTGACATTACCTGTGCTACATCTCCTGTATAACGTTTTCACAGCCTAAAAATATCTGTGACATCCAGTGTACTTTTTCCGTAGATGCTCCGGACAGCGACATTATCTGCACTACATCTCCTGTTTAACGTGTGCGCATACTAAAAATATCTATGACATCCAGTGCACTTTTTTTCCGTAGATGCTGTCCGCTGCGGATAGTTACATTACCTGCGCTACATCTCCAGTATAACATTTGCACAGCCTAAAAATATCTGTGACATCCAGTGTACTTTTTCCGTAGACGCTGCGGACAGTGACATTACCTGCGCTACATCTCCTGTATAACGTTTCCGCATCCCAAATATCTGTGACATTGACTGTAATTTTTTCTTAGCCGCTGGTGACAGCAGCGCAATTACCTGTGGTACATCTCCTGTATAATGTTTCCGCATCCCAAATATCTGTGACATTGACTGTAATTTATTTGTGCATACACTTAAAAAAACTGCGCTACTGTACGTGTGACATACTTGCAAGCATATATACCATTTAATATAGAATGTGTCGGCAGATAAGAACCATTTGGCCCATCTAGTCTGCCCAATATACTGAATACTATGAATAGCCCCTGGCCCTATCTTATATGAAGGATGGCCTTATGCCTATCCCATGCATGCTTAAACTCCTCCACTGTATTTGCAGCTACCACTTCTGCAGGAAGGCTATTCCATGCATCCACTACTCTCTCAGTAAAGTAATACTTCCTGATATTACTTTTAAACCTTTGCCCCTCTAATTTAAAACTATGTCCTCTTGTAGCAGTTTTTCTTCTTTTAAATATTCTCTCCTCTTGTACCTTGTTAATTCCCTTTATGTATTTAAAAGTTTCTATCATATCCCCTCTGTCTCATCTTTCTTCCAAGCTATACATGTTAAGGTCCTTTAATCTTTCCTGGTAAGTTTTATCCTGCAATCCATGTACCAGTTTAGTAGCTCTTCTCTGAACTCTCTCCAAAGTATCAATATCCTTCTGGAGATATGGTCTCCAGTACTGAGCACAATACTCCAAATGAGGTCTCACTAGTGCTCTGTAGAGCGGCATGAGCACCTCCCTCTTTCTACTGGTAATTCCTCTCCCTATACACCCAAGCATTCTGCTAGCATTTCCTGCTGCTCTATGACATGGTCTGACTACCTTTAAGTCTTCTGAAATAATGACCCCTAAATCCCTTTCCTCAGATACTGAGGTTAGGACTGTATCACTGATTTTATATTCTGCTCTTGTGTTTTTACGCCCCAGGTGCATTATCTTCCACTTATCAACATTACATTTTAGTTGCCAGATTTTTGACCATTCCTCTAGTTTTCCTAAATCCTTTTCCATTTGGTGTATCCCTCCAGGAACATCAACATGAAGGCGAGCAGTAAGGGATGGGGAAGTGGCCAAGGGAGCGGTGAAACTGTGCCTGCTGGCAGAGCACAAGAAACACACTCATCCACGATACCTAGCTTCATGTCCCAGTTTGCAGGGCGGCGCAGGACACCACTCTCAAAGTCAGACCAGTGTGAGGTGGTCGGTTGGAATGCGGAAGATAATGCTTCCAGTCGGTTAAGCATGACCCTGTCTTTCACAAAGTCAAGTCTCAGTAGCCAGGAGTCTGGTCAACAGAATTCTCGCCCTGATCCACCTTCCTCTCACCATAGAGAGTCTTTGCAAACAAGTGATCCTGCACTCGGATATTCCGAGGAGCTCTTTTCAGCGCCATTCCTTAACTTGGGCCTCTTGTCAAGCGGAGGAGATCTTGTGCCCTGATTCATAAACTCTTGAGCATCCACAGTCAGAAGAAGATGGCGGTGGGGAACAGCAATTAGTGTTTCACGAGGTGGATGATGATGATGAGACACAGTTGCCAATAAGTTAACTGCAATTAGGCCCCTTTCACACGGGGCGAGTATTCCGCGCGGATGTGATGCGTGAGTTGAACGCATTGCACCCGCACTGAATCCTGACCCATTCATTTCTATGGGACTGTGCACACGAGCGGAGATTTTCACGCATCACTTGTGCGTTGCGTGAAAATCGCAGCATGTTCCTCTTTGTGTGTTTTTCACGTAACGCAGGCCCCATAGAAATTAATGGGGTTGTGTGAAAATCGCAAGCATCCGCAAGCAAGTGCGGATGCGGTGCGATTTTCACGCACGGTTGCTAGGTGGCGATCGGGATGGGGACCCGATCATTATTATTTTCCCTTATAATATGGTTATAAGGGAAAATAATAGTATTCTTAATACAGAATGCATAGTAAAATAGGGCTGGAGGGGTTAAAAAAATAAAATAAAAATTAAACTCACCTTAATCCACTTGCTCGCGCAGCCCGGCTTCTCTTCTGTCATTTTTTTTGCTGTGTGCAGGAAAAGGACCTGTGGTGACGTCACTCCGGTCATCACATGGTCCGTCACATGATCTTTTACCATGGTGATGGATTATGTGATGACCGGAGTGACGTCACCACAGGTCCTTTTCCTGCACACAGCAAAAAAGAAGACAGAAGAGATGCCGGGCTGCGCAAGCAAGTGGATTAAGGTGAGTTTAATTTTTTATTTATTTTTTTAACCCCTTCAGCCCTATTGTACTATGCATTCTGTATTAAGAATGCTATTATTTTCCCTTATAACCATGTTATCCCTTCTGCTGCGCTGAACGTCCTTTCGGACAGGACACTCGACGAGGGGCAAGCCAAGAGTTCCATGGCAAATTGTGCCAGCTCTGGCCACAGGTCAAGCCTGCACACCCAGTAGTCCAGGAGTTCCTTGCTTCTCAGAGCGTCCACATCGGCCTTTAACCCAATGTAGTCAGACACCTGTCGGTCTAGGAATTCCCTGAGGCTGGATCCAGAGGGAGGCTGTCGATGGGTTGGCTGCAAGAATGATCTCATATCTGAAGTGACCAACACATCTTCAAACCGTCCACTTCGTGCAGGCGCAGTAGGATTGGTACCCGCACCTGTCATTCAGAAAAACCTAAGACACACACTACCGTGCAGATAGAAGTCTGATTCTGTGATTAAACCTATACCTGTCACACAGCGCAAAAAAAAACAGGCCTCACATTTCTATTCAACCAAATATGTACTGTTTTAGCTGGTCAAGTTATTTGTAGTGACCGTAAAAGCACATTTTTTGTTCTGGGTTGAAAAACTATTCCCAAATTTGCCATTCTCAAAATAACTAGTTTCTGCTATATGAGGCCTACTTGAAATCTATCCCAAAAAGGATATCTTACATTGAAGGTGCTGATAGTGTCATTCAGAAAAACCTAAGACACACGCTACCGTGCAGATAGAAGTCTGATTCTGTGATTAAACCTATACCTGTCACACAGCGCAAAAAAAAACAGGCCTCACATTTCTATTCAACCAAATCTGTACTGTTTTAGCTGGTCAAGTTATTTGTAGTGACCGTAAAAGCACACTTTTTGTTCTGGGTTGAAAAACTATTCCCAAATTTGCCATTCTCAAAATAACTAGTTTCTGCTATATGAGGCCTACTTAAAATCTATCCCAAAAAGGATATCTTACATTGAAGGTGCTGATAGTGTCATTCAGAAAACCTAAGACACACGCTATTGTGCAGATAGAAGTCTGATTCTGTGATTAAACCTATACCTGTCACACAGCGCAAAAAAAAACAGGCCTCACATTTCTATTCAACCAAATCTGTACTGTTTTAGCTGGTCAAGTTATTTGTAGTGACCGTAAAAGCACCTTTTTTGTTCTGGGTTGAAAAACTATTCCCAAATTTGCCATTCTCAAAATAACTAGTTTCTGCTATATGAGGCCTACTTGAAATCTATCCCAAAAAGGATATCTTACATTGAAGGTGCTGATAGTGTCATTCAGAAAAACCTAAGACACACGCTACCGTGCAGATAGAAGTCTGATTCTGTGATTAAACCTATACCTGTCACACAGCGCAAAAAAAAACAGGCCTCACATTTCTATTCAACCAAATCTGTACTGTTTTAGCTGGTCAACTTATTTGTAGTGACCGTAAAAGCACACTTTTTGTTCTGGGTTGAAAAACTATTCCCAAATTTGCCATTCTCAAAATTGTGGTGAACGGGAACAATGAGGAAAACATCTAATAAGGGACGCGGACGTGGACATGGTCGTCGTGGTGTTAGTGGACCCTCTGGTGCTGGGAGAGGTTGTGGCCGTTCTGCCACAGCCACACGTCCTAGTGAACCAACTGCCTCAGGTCCCAGTAGCCAACAGAATTTACAGCGATATTTTGTGGGGCCCAATGCCGTTCTAAGGATGGTAAGGCCTGAGCAGGTACAGGCATTAGTCAATTGGGTGGCCGACAGTGGATCCAGCACGTTCCCAGTCTTCTGCAGAAAGCGCACAGATGGCGCATGAAAACCAAGCCCATCAGTCTGTCACATCACCCCCATGCATATCAGGGAAACTGTCTGAGCCTCAAGTTATGCAGCAGTCCCTTATGCTGTTGGAAGACTCTGCTGCCAGGGTTTCCCAAGGGCATCCACCTAGCCCTTCCCCAGGGGTGGAAGAGATAGAATGCACTAACGCACAACCACTTATGTTTCCTGATGATGAGGACAAGGGAATACCACCTCAGCACGTCTCTGATGATGACGAAACACAGGTGCCAACTGCTGCGTCTTTCTGCAGTGTGCAGACTGAACAGGAGGTCAGGGATCAAGACTGGGTGGAAGACAATGCAGGGGACGATGAGGTCCTAGACCCCACATGGAATGAAGGTCGTGCCACTGACTTTCACAGTTCGGAGGAAGAGGCAGTGGTGAGACCGAGCCAACAGCGTAGCAAAAGAGGGAGCAGTGGGCAAAATCAGAACACCCGCCGCCAAGAGACTCCGCCTGCTACTGACCGCCGCCATCTGGGACCGAGCACCCCAAAGGCAGCTTCAAGGAGTTCCCTGGCATGGCACTTCTTCAAACAATGTGCTGACGACAAGACCCGAGTGGTTTGCACGCTGTGCCATCAGAGCCTGAAGCGAGGCATTAACGTTCTGAACCTTAGCACAACCTGCATGACCAGGCACCTGCATGCAAAGCATGAACTGCAGTGGAGTAAACACCTTAAAAACAAGGAAGTCACTCAGGCTCCCCCTGCTACCTCTTCTGCTGCTGCCGCCTCGGCCTCTTCTGCTGCTGCCGCCGCCTCGGCCTCTTCTGCTGCTGCTGCCGCCGCCTCGGCCTCTTCCTCTGCCTCTGGAGGAACGTTGGCACCTGCCGCCCAGCAAACATGGGATGTACCACCAACACCACCACCTGCGTCACCAAGCATCTCAACCATGTCACACGGCAGCGTTCAGCTCTCCATCTCACAAACATTTGAGAGAAAGCGTAAATTCCCACCTAGCCACCCTCGATCCCTGGCCCTGAATGCCAGCATTTCTAAACTACTGGCCTATGAAATGCTGTCATTTAGGCTGGTGGACACACACAGCTTCAAACAGCTCATGTCACTTGCTGTCCCACAGTATGTTGTTCCCAGCCGCCACTACTTCTCCAAGAGAGCCGTGCCTTCCCTGCACAAACAAGTGATCGATAAAATCAAGTGTGCACTGCGCAACGCCATCTGTGGCAAGGTCCACCTAACCACAGATACGTGGACCAGTAAGCACAGCCAGGGACGCTATATCTCCCTAACTGCACACTGGGTAAATGTAGTGGCGGCTGGGCCCCAGGCGGAGAGCTGTTTGGCGCACGTCCTTCCGCCGCCAAGGATCGCAGGGCAACATTCTTTGCCTCCTGTCTCCTCCTCCTCCTACTCAGCTTCCTCCTCCTCTTCTTCCACCTGCTCATCCAGTCAGCCACACACCTTCACCACCAACTTCCGCACAGCCTGGGGTAAACGTCAGCAGACCATTCTGAAACTCATATGTTTGGGGGACAGGCCCCACACCGCACAGGAGTTGTGGCAGGGTATAGAACAACAGACCGACGAGTGGTTGCTGCCGGTGAGCCTCAAGCCCGGCCTGGTGGTGTGCGATAATGGGCAAAATCTTGTTGCAGCTCTGGGACTAGCCGGTTTGACGCACATCCCTTGCCTGGCGCATGTGCTGAATTTGGTGGTGCAGAAGTTCATTCGCAACTACCCCGACATGTCAGAGCTGCTGCATAAAGTGCGGGCCGTCTGTTCGCGCTTCCGGCGTTCACACCCTGCCGCTGCTCGCCCGTCTGCGCTACAACGTAACTTCGGCCTTCCCGCTCACAGCCTCATATGCGACGTACCCACCAGGTGGAACTCCACCTTGCATATGCTGGACAGACTGTGTGAGCAGCAGCAGGCCATAGTGGAGTTTCAGCTGCAGCACGCACGGGTCAGTCGCACTGCGGATCAGACACACTTCACCACCAATGACTGGGCCTCCATGCGAGACCTGTGTGCCCTGTTGCGTTGTTTCGAGTACTCCACCAACATGGCCAGTGGCGATGACGCCGTTATCAGCGTTACAATACCACTTCTATGTCTCCTTGAGAAAACATTTAGGGCGATGATGGAAGAGGAGGTGGCCCAGGAGGAAGAGGAGGAAGAGGGGTCATTTTTAGCACTTTCAGGCCAGTCTCTTCGAAGTGACTCAGAGGGAGGTTTTTTGCAACACCAGAGGCCAGGTACAAATGTGGCCAGACAGGGCCCACTACTGGAGGACGAGGAGGACGAGGATGAGGAGGAGGTGGAGGAGGATGAGGATGAAGCATGTTCACAGCGGGGTGGCACCCAAAGCAGCTCGGGCCCATCACTGGTGCGTGGCTGGGGGGAAACACAGGACGATGACGATACGCCTCCCACAGAGGACTGCTTGTCCTTACCTCTGGGCAGCCTGGCACACATGAGCGAATACATGCTGCAGTGCCTGCGCAATGACAGCAGAGTTGCCCACATTTTAACGTGTGAGGACTACTGGGTTGCCACCCTGCTGGATCCCCGGTACAAAGACAATGTGCCCACCTTACTTCCTACACTGGAGCGTGATAGGAAGATGCGCGAGTACAAGCGCATGTTGGTAGACGCGCTACTGAGAGCATTCCCAAATGTCACAGGGGAACCAGTGGAAGCCCAAGGCGAAGGCAGAGGAGGAGCAAGAGGTCGCCAACGCAGCTGTGTCACGGCCAGCTCCTCTGAGGGCAGGGTTAGCATAGCAGAGATGTGGAAAAGTTTTGTCACCACGCCACAGCTAACTGCACCACCACCTGATACGGAACGTGTTAGCAGGAGGCAACATTTCACTAACATGGTGGAACAGTACCTGTGCACACCCCTCCACGTACTGACTGATGGTTCGGCCCCATTCAACTTCTGGGTCTCCAAATTGTCCACGTGGCCAGAGCTAGCCTTTTATGCCTTGGAGGTGCTGGCCTGCCCGGCAGCCAGCGTTTTGTCTGAACGTGTATTCAGCACGGCAGGGGGCGTCATTACAGACAAACGCAGCCGCCTGTCTACAGCCAATGTGGACAAGCTGACGTTCATAAAAATGAACCAGGCATGGATCCCACAGGACCTGTCCATCCCTTGTGCAGATTAGATATTAACTACCTCCCCTTAACAATATATTATTCTACTCCAGGGCACTTCCTCATTCAATACTATTTTTAATTTCATTTTACCATTATATTGCGGGGCAACCCAAAGTAGAATGAACCTCTCCTCTGTCTGGGTGCCGGGGCCAGAAATGTGTGACAGTGGCCTGTTCCAGTGGTGGGTGACGTGAAGCCTGATTCTCTGCTATGACATGAAGACAGATTCTGCGCTGACATAAGGCCAGATTCTCTGTTACGGGACCTCTCTCCTCTGCCTGGGTGCCTGGGCCTAAATGTGTGACAGTGGCCTGTTCCAGTGGTGGGTGACGTGAAGGCTGATTCTCTGCTATAACATGAAGACAGATTTTGCGCTGACATAAGGCCAGATTCTCTGTTACGGGACCTCTCTCCTCTGCCTGGGTGCCTGGGCCTAAATGTGTGACAGTGGCCTGTTCCAGTGGTGGGTGACGTGAAGCCTGATTCTCTGCTATGACATGAAGACAGATTCTGCGCTGACATAAGGCCAGATTCTCTGTTACGGGACCTCTCTCCTCTGCCTGTGTGCCTGGGCCTAAATGTGTGACAGTGGCCTGTTCTAGTGGTGGGTGACGTGAAGCCTGATTCTCTGCTATGACATGAAGACAGATTCTGCGCTGACATATGGCCAGATTCTCTGTTACGGGACCTCTCTCCTCTGCCTGGGTGCCTGGGCCTAAATGTGTGACAGTGGCCTGTTCCAGTGGTGGGTGACGTGAAGCCTGATTCTCTGCTATGACATGAAGACAGATTCTGTGCTGACATAAGGCCAGATTCTCTGTTACGGGACCTCTCTCCTCTGCCTGGGTGCCTGGGCCTAAATGTGTGACAGTGGCCTGTTCCAGTGGTGGGTGACGTGAAGCCTGATTCTCTGCTATGACATGAAGACAGATTCTGCGCTGACATAAGGCCAGATTCTCTGTTATGGGACCTCTCTCCTCTGCCTGGGTGCCTGGGCCTAAATGTGTGACAGTGGCCTGTTCCAGTGGTGGGTGACGTGAAGCCTGATTCTCTGCTATGACATGAAGACAGATTCTGCGCTGACATAAGGCCAGATTCTCTGTTACGGGACCTCTCTCCTCTGCCTGGGTGCCTGGGCCTAAATGTGTGACAGTGGCCTGTTCCAGTGGTGGGTGACGTGAAGCCTGATTCTCTGCTATGACATGAAGACAGATTCTGCGCTGACATAAGGCCAGATTCTCTGTTACGGGACCTCTCTCCTCTGCCTGGGTGCCTGGGCCTAAATGTGTGACAGTGGCCTGTTCCAGTGGTGGGTGACGTGAAGCCTGATTCTCTGCTATGACATGAAGACAGATTCTGTATTGACATAAGGCCAGATTCTCTGTTACGGGACCTCTCTCCTCTGCCTGAGTGCCTGGGCCTAAATGTGTGACAGTGGCCTGTTCCAGTGGTGGGTGACGTGAAGCCTGATTCTCTGCTATGACATGAAGACAGATTCTGCGCTGACATAAGGCCAGATTCTCTGTTACGGGACCTCTCTCCTCTGCCTGGGTGCCGGGGCCTAAATGTGTGACAGTGGCCTGTTCCAGTGGTGGGTGACCTGAAGCCTGATTCTCTGCTATGACATGAAGACAGATTCTGTGCTGACATAAGGCCAGATTCTCTGTTACGGGACCTCTCTCCTCTGCCTGGGTGCCTGGGCCTAAATGTGTGACAGTGGCCTGTTCCAGTGGTGGGTGACGTGAAGCCTGATTCTCTGCTATGACATGAAGACAGATTCTGTGCTGACATAAGGCCAGATTCTCTGTTACGGGACCTCTCTCCTCTGCCTGGGTGCCTGGGCCTAAAGGTGTGACAGTGGCCTGTTCCAGTGGTGGGTGACGTAAAGCCTGATTCTCTGCTATGACATGAAGACAGATTCTGTGCTGACATAAGGCCAGATTCTCTGTTACGGGACCTCTCTCCTCTGCCTGGGTGCCTGGGCCTAAATGTGTGACAGTGGCCTGTTCCAGTGGTGGGTGACGTGAAGCCTGATTCTCTGCTATGACATGAAGACAGATTCTGTGCTGACATATGGCCAGATTCTCTGTTACGGGACCTCTCTCCTCTGCCTGGGTGCCTGGGCCTAAATGTGTGACAGTGGCCTGTTCCAGTGGTGGGTGACGTGAAGCCTGATTCTATGCTATGACATGAAGACAGATTCTGTGCTGACATAAGGCCAGATTCTCTGTTACGGGACCTCTCTCCTCTGCCTGGGTGCCGGGGCCTAAATGTGTGACAGTGGCCTGTTCCAGTGGTGGGTGACGTGAAGCCTGATTCTATGCTATGACATGAAGACAGATTCTGTGCTGACATAAGGCCAGATTCTCTGTTACGGGACCTCTCTCCTCTGCCTGGGTGCCGGGGCCTAAATGTGTGACAGTGGCCTGTTCCAGTGGTGGGTGACCTGAAGCCTGATTCTCTGCTATGACATGAAGACAGATTCTGTGCTGACATAAGGCCAGATTCTCTGTTACGGGACCTCTCTCCTCTGCCTGGGTGCCTGGGCCTAAATGTGTGACAGTGGCCTGTTCCAGTGGTGGGTGACGTGAAGCCTGATTCTCTGCTATGACATGAAGACAGATTCTGTGCTGACATAAGGCCAGATTCTCTGTTACGGGACCTCTCTCCTCTGCCTAGGTGCCTGGGCCTAAAGGTGTGACAGTGGCCTGTTCCAGTGGTGGGTGACGTAAAGCCTGATTCTCTGCTATGACATGAAGACAGATTCTGTGCTGACATAAGGCCAGATTCTCTGTTACGGGACCTCTCTCCTCTGCCTGGGTGCCTGGGCCTAAATGTGTGACAGTGGCCTGTTCCAGTGGTGGGTGACGTGAAGCCTGATTCTCTGCTATGACATGAAGACAGATTCTGTGCTGACATATGGCCAGATTCTCTGTTACGGGACCTCTCTCCTCTGCCTGGGTGCCTGGGCCTAAATGTGTGACAGTGGCCTTTTCCAGTGGTGGGTGACGTGAAGCCTGATTCTCTGCTATGAAATGAAGACAGATTCTGCGCTGACATAAGGCCAGATTCTCTGTTACGGGACCTCTCTCCTCTGCCTGGGTGCCTGGGCCTAAATGTGTGACAGTGGCCTGTTCCAGTGGTGGGTGACGTGAAGCCTGATTCTATGCTATGACATGAAGACAGATTCTGTGCTGACATAAGGCCAGATTCTCTGTTACGGGACCTCTCTCCTCTGCCTGGGTGCCTGGGCCTAAAGGTGTGACAGTGGCCTGTTCCAGTGGTGGGTGACGTAAAGCCTGATTCTCTGCTATGACATGAAGACAGATTCTGTGCTGACATAAGGCCAGATTCTCTGTTACGGGACCTCTCTCCTCTGCCTGGGTGCCTGGGCCTAAATGTGTGACAGTGGCCTGTTCCAGTGGTGGGTGACGTGAAGCCTGATTCTCTGCTATGACATGAAGACAGATTCTGTGCTGACATATGGCCAGATTCTCTGTTACGGGACCTCTCTCCTCTGCCTGGGTGCCTGGGCCTAAATGTGTGACAGTGGCCTGTTCCAGTGGTGGGTGACGTGAAGCCTGATTCTCTGCTATGAAATGAAGACAGATTCTGCGCTGACATAAGGCCAGATTCTCTGTTACGGGACCTCTTTCCTCTGCCTGGGTGCCTGGGCCTAAATGTGTGACAGTGGCCTGTTCCAGTGGTGGGTGACGTGAAGCCTGATTCTATGCTATGACATGAAGACAGATTCTGTGCTGACATAAGGCCAGATTCTCTGTTACGGCACCTCTCTCCTCTGCCTGGGTGCCTGGGCCTAAATGTGTGACAGTGGCCTGTTCCAGTGGTGGGTGACGTGAAGCCTGATTCTCTGCTATGACATGAAGACAGATTCTGCGCTGACATAAGGCCAGATTCTTTGTTACGGGACCGCTCTCCTCTGTCTGGGTGCCGGGGCCTAAATATGTGACAGTGGCCTCTTCCAGTGGTGGGTGACATGAAGCCAGATTCTCTGCTATGGCATGAAGAGACTGATTCTCTGCTGACATGAAGCCAGATTCTTTGCTATGGCATAAAGAGACTGATTCTCTGCTGATGTGAAGCCAGATTCTCTGCTATGGGACCTCTGTCCAATTGATATTGGGTCATTTTTATTTTTTAAATTTTTATTTTAATTCATTTCCCTATCCACATTTGTTTGCAGGGGATTTACCTACATGTTGCTGCCTTTTGCAGCCCTCTAGCTCTTTCCTGGGCTCTTTTACAGCCTTTTTAGTGCCCAAAAGTTCGGGTCCCCATTGACTTCAATCGGGTTCGGGTTCGGGACGAAGTTCGGTTCGGGTTCGGATCCCGAACCCGAACATTTCCGGGAAGTTCGGCTGAACTTCTCGAACCCGAACATCCAGGTGTTCGCTCAACTATACATCTGACTAATCGTCACCTATGGTTGCAAGGTAGCCTGCTCCTACCTGATAATGTCACTATTCAAAGATGTCACATCCTCAATCCTGCTGCTCTTCTCCCTCTTCCAAGGGGGGAGTATACTGGAGAATCCAAAGATTTTATTGATCTACAGGCACACTCAAGCTGACACCTCTGAAGCCAGAGGAAAGGCCCTAGCTGATCAAGCAGCAAAGCAAGTAGCAGTGAAAGAGGAAGAAGAACAGCCCTTACAAGTCTTGATGGCAACAGAGTCCACAACAGACCTAACACAGAAATCAAAAGAGGTCTCCTGGGACCTGCAGAAGCAGGCCACGCCACAAGAAAAATTGGATTGGCTTAAAGTGTCAGCCCAAGAAGAGAAAGAATCTGGACTGTGGACCCAAGGAAAGAGAGCATCTCTGCCCAACGCTCTCTATCCTCTGATAGCTTCAATAGCTCATGGGCCCACCCACCAATCTAAGACCATCATGAAAGAACTAATAGACAAAATATGGGTGGCCCCAGGGATAACCCCTGTCCGGGTGAGGCATACTCAGTCTTGCCTCATTTGTGCACAGTGCAACCCGTGAAGAACTGAGCCTACACCAACCAAATGTCTCCCCAAAGCCCAGTACCCGTTACAACGGATTCAAATTGACCAGATGCCAATGTGCCAAGGGTTTCAATATGTGCTAGTAGTGGTAGACTTGTTCTCTGGGTGGCCAGAAGCCTACCCCGTCCGAAATCAGACAGCCACAACAACTGCTAAGAATTTAATGCAGGAAACTGTTTGTAGGTTCGGAGTACCAGAGGTCATTGAAAGTGATCAGGGCCCAGCATTCACTGCTAGATTAACCCAAGAAGTCTGGAAGATGGTAGGGTCACATTTAGCCTATCACACACCCTAAAGACCCCAAAGCAGCGACAAAGTCAAACGACTGAACGGGGTGCTGAAGTCCAAGATGCTGAAAATGACTAGGGAGACAGGGCTCAGTTGGGTACAATGCCTGCCAATAGCACTATTTTCAGTTAGACACACCCCTAGGCCTCCACACAAACTGACTCCATATGAAATTTTGTTTGGGACAGGGCCTAGGATGGGGCAGTACTTCCCACAGCAATTGCAAATACATTATGAATCTGTTGCAAAATATGTGATTGCCCTGAGTAAACAATTGTCTAACATACGTGCACAAGTTTTCTCTTCCATTCCAGATCCTGACTCCCTAGAGCAGGGGTGTCAAACTCAAATTCATCGGGGGCCGCATCAGCAGTTTGGTCACCCTCAAAGGGCCGGAAAACTTAGTTACTTGGCTTGGCCCTTGGGGATCTCGGACGCCATTTCCACACTTTGGCCGGGGGCTCGGTGGAGCTGATGAGGTGTTTTATCCTAATGAGAAAGATTTCATAATAAGTATTTGGAGAAGGTGCAGAGGGATAGCAGAGCAGGGAGAGGCTGGTGCTGCTACTAGGGGGTCATACCATGGGGGAGTAATAAAGCCCACCATAATGCCCCCCCAGTAGTAATAATTCTCCTTATAATGTGACAGTGCAAAAAATACCCCCTTGTAATGCCCCCATTTGAGCTAATGTCCTCATAGTGCCCCCATAATGTGCCAGTATAAAATACCCCTTCTTAGTGTCCCCCGTAGATGACCCCATAGTACTCCTCTCCCCCCTTCCCCATAGTACCCACCATGTGTCCCAGTATACAATTGTACTGTACAGAGAGCCCATATAAAATACCCCTTCTTTGTGGCCTCAGTAGATGCCCCTATAGTGCCCCCATCATGTGCCAGTATTAACAGCCCCCCCCCGTGCCAGTAATAATAGCCCCCTATGCCAGTAATAGCAGCCCCCCTGTGCCAGTAATAGCAGCCCTCAGTAATAACAGCCCCCAGTAATAAGAGCCCCCAGTAATAAGAGCCCCTCTGTGCCAGTAATAACAGCCCCCAGTAATAAGAGCCCCTCTGTGCCAGTAATAACAGCCCCCAGTAATAAGAGCCCCTCTGTGCCAGTAATAACAGCCCCCAGTAATAACAGCCCCTCTGTGCCAGTAATAACAGCCCCCAGTAATAACAGCCCCTCTGTGCCAGTAATAACAGCCCCCCCCTTTGCCAGTAATAACAGCCCCCCTTTGCCAGTAATAACAGCCCCCGCCAGTAATAACAGCCCCCCCTTTGCCAGTAATAACAGCCCCCGCCAGTAAAAGTATTGTACATAATAATAAAAAATAAAAAAAACACATACTTACCTCCATGTCAGTGATGCGATGCAGGCCTCTTCTGGCCTGTGTCCCACGCTGTATGGCTCAGGCAGCGCGATGACGTCATTGCGCCGCCTGCACCGGCCTCTGATAGGCTGCAGGCACTAGGCCGGCAGCCTATCAGAGGAAGGGAAAGGGACACGCCTCTCCCTCCCCTACCGCAGCACAGGCAGGCATCTGTATCGCTGTCCTGAGGACGGCGATACAGATGACTGGAGATGAGCGCTTCCACAATGGAAGCGCTCATCTCCCTGTGCCCAGCCGCCGCCGCCAGCTCGCTCGCTGCGCGGGCCACATGACGAGGTCTGGCGGGCCGGATTCGGCCCGCAGGCCTTGTGTTTGACACCCGTGCCCTAGATGGAAGCCACACTCTCAAACCTGGAGAGTGGGTGGTGGTCAAGTAACACATCAGAAACACCCTCGAACCACGATACAAGGGGCCGTACCAGATGTTGATGACTACCCCGACCTCTGTGAAACTCGAAGGGAGGCTTACCTGGATCCACGCCTCACATTGTAAAAGAGTAAAGGCTGTCCCGACGACCCTGGAACAATAAGCCATGAGGGTCCACCTACTTATAACTTTGACTGTAGGCATATCAGCACTGTTCATGCCACTGGGTGATGAATAGAGATGTCCCGAACTATTCGCCGGCGAACAGTTCCCGGCGAACAGAGCTTGTTCGCGTTCACCGCGGCGGGCGAACATATGCGATGTTCGGACTGTCCCCTATACATGATCATTGAGCAAACTTTGACCCTGTACCTCACAGTCAGCAGACACATTCCAGCCAATCAGCATACCCTCCCTCCCAGACCCTCCCACCTCCTATCAAAAAGCAAGGACAGCATCCATCTTAGATTCATTCTGAAGCTGCAGTGTCACAAATTTGACTAAGTTGTAATCGCAATGCGATTAATACAGTATATATTAATTGCATTGCGAATTCAACTTAGAGCTGGGTTCCTAATGGTTGTATTGCTAAAATATAACGAATATTGAGAATATAGTGCTATATTCGTTATATTCGTCAATTCTAGCAATAGAACCATTAGGAACTCAGATCTAAGTTGAATTCGCAATGCGATTAATGCAGGTTATATTAGTCGCATTGCGAATTCAACTTACCACACTCTGCGTCAACTACGTAATTTTCCATGAGCGTTTTGCCATGGATCCCCCTCCGGCATGCCACAGTCCAGGTGTTAGTCCCCTTGAAACAACTTTTCCATCACTATTGTGGCCAGAAAGAGTCCCTGTGGGTTTTAAAATTCGCCTGTCTATTGAAGTCTTTGGCGGTTCGCCCGTTCGCGAACGTTCGCGAACATTCGCGGAAGTTCGCGTTCGCTGTTCGCGAACAAAATTTTTTATGTTCGCGACATCTCTAGTGATGAATGGGACAATTCACTGATACGGCACCATAAAATTCTAGTCCAGGGGTTGAATGAGACTGAAACTCAGAGATTGTTGGATCTGTACCCACAGTCCCGTGAGCTCAGCCAATATGCCTTATGTTGCAATACCCCTGGAACTTTCTGAACTGATTGACCTGTCTAAATCTACTATGTTTCTCACTAGAAAATACCGAGTTAAATCCAGAAAAGATAAGGACAGGGAAGTGTCCTTACCTGTTGCAAGGTGTGCAGATGCCCCATGGCTCATGATAAACAGATCAGGACCCTCGATAGATTATAGCTCTATCCCCTGGCAAGAGGGACACTGGGCTAATGTCACATGTTTTCCTAGCTGGACACACTGTTATTTTCTCCAAGTACAAACCAAAGGTATGACATTTAGTCCGCACATACACTCAGGTTGCAATGACTAAAAAACAGCCACGTGCAGTGTATTGGTGTAGATGCTATGAACAGAAAAGACCTCCCCTGTAACAACCATACTGTACAGGACCTTATCACAGGTATATTTGCTAACAACACCGAAGGTCAGTTAAAAGGATATGAGCTGGAGAAAATGATAAAATTAGCCAAACTAATTACCCGATTATTCAATAGCACAGCAGTGGCAGTTCCAGAAGACATATGCTTAGTTTGTGGACACAAATCATACAAATGGTTATCCGAGAATGTCACAGGACTGTGCACCATCGCCAGGCTTACTCCTGCTGGCTTTTTAGTACCACACTCTGAAATTGACATAAATGCTATTCCTAAACACACCTTGTACCTCAGGGCCAAAGATAACACACCCAGACCAAACGGTAAGCCACATGTTGTAGAAATGAGCATTCCCAATAAAATTCTTAGTATCCTTTTCATATATCCCATGATAGTGCAGATGTGGGATCATTTGGTGGTGGCAACTGATTATCTAGATCAGCGGTTCTCAACCTAGGGGTCGCAACCCCTTTGGGGGTTGATCGGCCCTTTCCGGGGGGTCGCCTGAGGCTTCCTATTGTGGGTCGCCCACACAACGGCAGCGGCCCCTTATCCTCGCGCACAGGAAGTGATGTCCTATCACTGCCTGTGCTTGAAGGAGCCTGACGTCTGGACGGGTAAGTCGGGCCGCCTGTCTGCTGTTTTCGTTAATGACACCGCCGCTGAGCACCACTGCCACCAATGATTTAATTGAGCCTGGCTGAGCCTGGATAATTTTATTTTAATTATTTGGCTGAGCAAGGCTTAATTTATTTGGGGGGACATGAAGCACCGCTGATTTATTTATTTGGGGGACCCTGAGCATTTCTGATTTATTTATTTGGGGGACCCTGAGCACCATTGATTTATTTATTTGGGGGGGGACCTGAAGCCACGCTGATTTATTTATTTGGGGGACCCTGAGCACTTCTGATTTATTTATTGGGGGACCCTGAGCACCATTGATTTATTTATTTGGGGGAAACCTGATGCACCACTGATTTATTTATTTGGGGGACCCTGAGC
Organism: Bufo bufo; assembly: GCF_905171765.1. Taxonomy (NCBI): domain Eukaryota; kingdom Metazoa; phylum Chordata; class Amphibia; order Anura; family Bufonidae; genus Bufo; species Bufo bufo. Next base: position 728,363,246 of record NC_053389.1, on the reverse strand, counting down.
ACTTCTGATTTATTTATTTGGGGGGACTTGAAGCACCACTGATTTATACACCATGCTTCAATACAAAATTTCATTTATTTGTAATTAGAAATAAATATTTGACAATATATAACATTTTGTCTTTGTGATTAATTACTCTGCTTTAATTATGTTCAATTTGTAGCAATAAAAATACATCCTGCATATCAGATATTTACATTACAATTCATAACAGTAGCAAAATTAGTTATGACGTAGCAAGGAAAAAAATGTAATGGTTGGGGGTCACCACAACATGAGGAACTGTATTAAGGGGTCACGGCTTTAGAAAGGTTGAGAACCACGGATCTAGATGATCAAATATAGGAAGTGATGAGACTATATTGAATACCTCGAACAGTGTGCAAAACCAGTTGATCATTGTCACCAACAAACACACATAAGTTCTAGACTATGTTACAGCTAAAGGTGGAGGTATGTGCCAGGTTGTGGGACCCGCTTGATGCCATTACATAGACCCACAGGGTAATTTGCAAGTTAAGGTGGGTCTAGAGAAAATGGCGGATCTAAGGGATAAATGGCTGGACGCACATAAAGCTGATATGGTGGTCTGATACCTTCTCTTTCCTTAACCCCGACAACTGGTTTAAAGGTATTGGAGGTTGGCTCATGGGAATTGTCCAAGTAATATTGCAGGTAGCCCTAATAATATTGGTGATATGTAGTGATTAAGCTTGTTCTTACTTGTGTGACCCGCCTTTTAAAAAAAGAATGAAGAAAACTGATGAACACCCTATAATGCTTCTCTACGATGAGGAAGAACAGAAGGAAACATCGCTCAACACAGCTCCCCCTTCTCACTAAGATGCCTGGCTGAGATAGGGTGAGATGAATCCCAAGGTATTACCACAAGTCCGATTAACCGGGAACTTATCCATTAGGGATAGGTTGTCGCCACTGTGGGTGAAAAGGATACGAATGGTATGCCAGGGGATTCATTAGGTAAGGGAAAGTCTACAATCAAGTTTCCAAGGGGGGACTGTTATGGACTATTGATACAAAATGGACACTTGCTTGTTGAGAACTATACTGTAGTTAAAATGGCGGCCAGGTACCCAGCCAATGCCTATAACAAGAATCTTGCTCTATCATGTGTCACAAGACGGTTTCCGTTCAGCTCAAGCAAGCAGCTTCAAAGAAAGAAGAAGTAACGGCTTCACCCACCAGCAAGGGGGGAGGGGGGGAACTTCCTCTTGTCATCGATGTGACAGAAAATACAGAGTTTATAGCCAATAGAAAAGATACACGCCACCTTACACCCCCCACTTCTTTCCGTCCTATATACTGTCTACTGTTCCGCAATAAACCAGAGATCCTGTTATAACCCAGCTGTGTGTTGTCTCCGTATTGATCTCTCAGTATACGTATACTTTAACATTAATTCATTTGGAGCAGTACATCAACCGAACTGGCAGCTTGACCAGAACCAGAACACAACAGCCGCAGTACAGCATGGCAACGTCTCACCTGTCACGTCTAATAGGTTCTGGGGAGCTTGGGGGATGCAGCGGAAGAGGCGGTAGCAGTGGAAAAGGAGGAGTCAGTCGAATAGGAGACGGAGAATAGAGTAGGAGGAGGAGAAGAAGAGGCAATCCGTGACAGTAACACCAAATCCACAAGGGTTGCATACTTGACAACCGTCAGAAGGTTCACCCAGTGGGCAGTAAAAGTTATGTACCTTCCCTGCTCGTGTTTGCTAGACTACGTGTCTGTGGTCAGATGTATCTTGGCACCGACACTGTGTGCCAGAGATACATTCACTTGCCGATGAACATGGCCATATATCTCTGGGATGCCCTTCTGGGAGAAATATTTCCTTCCGGGGACCTCCCATTGCGGTGTGCCAATGGCAACAATTCTAAAGGCCTCAGAGTCCACTAATTTATGTGGCAGTAGTTGGCGGGCTAGCAGTTCCGACAAGCCAGCGGTCATCCGTTGGGCAAGAGGGTTATCCGGCGTCATCAACTTTTTACGTTCGAACATTTGGGCCACGGTAGCCTGCCTTTTGACAGACGCGATGGCGGCACGGTGGAAGGTGGAGTGGAGGACAAATGGGAGGAGAGAGGAGAAGGAGAAGACGCAGGACATGGAGCGCCGGGAATGTGGCTTTGTGGGTTCTGACAGTGTTGCTCCCACTGGGCTCGGTGATGAAAGATGGTGAAGGAGTAAGTAGCAGACCGTGTCTGCGTCCTCAATGATCCCTCTGTGCCTTAAACTATTGGGTGTCCAAGCTGGACAGGTGGCACGAACTGGCGCACTATGTCTTGGAGGTGCTGGCCTGCCCTGCCGCCAGCGTTTTGTCAGAGTGGGTATTTAGTGCTGCTGGGGGCATAATAACTGATATGTGCATCTGCCTGTCAACTGAAAATGCTGACCGATTTACTCTTATCAAAATGAACAAGGCCTGGATTGCCCCTGATTTCTCTACTCCACCAGAGGAAAGCTGCTGAACATAAAGGCACTTTAAATGTGGCTTTTATGGTGTATCGAATACACTGAATTCCCATGCACCCCTTCCACCACAAAAAAGGGTATATGGTTCATACTTCCTTTTCTCGTCCTCCTCCATCATATCAACATGCTTATTAGGCTGCCCTTGCTCCTAATGTTTTTGAGGGTCAGCTCAGCAGCAGGCCCTCAATCATAATTTTTTCTATGGTCAGCTCAGCAGCAGGCCCTCGTCCATAATTTTTTCCATGGTCAGATCAGCAGCAGCCACTCGCCCCTAATGTTTTAGAGAGTCAGCAGCAGACCCTTATCCATAATTTTTTCGATAATCATCTCAGCAGAAGGCCCAGGCCCATAATTTTTTCCATTGTCAGATCAGCAGCAGGCACTCACGCCTAATGTTTTAGAGAAATCCAAATCAACAGCTCACGTTCCTGTTTAGGCTGCACAGGAAAAGGGGAGGGATCCCCACACAAAATCCAATTCAAAGAATTCTCAGCTGCCTTGCTTGCTTGGCTGAGGAAGGCAATATGTGCCGAAACGCTTACCGTTAAAGGACTACCTTTTGATAAATAAAGATATAAGATTTAAGCAAGCAAGGCAGATGGGAATTCTTTGAATTGGATAATGTTTTAGAGAGTCAGCTCAGCAGCAGACCCTCACCCCTAATGTTTTAGATGGTCAGCTCAGCAGCAGGCCCTCGCCCGTAATGTTTTGGATGGTCAGCTAGGCAGCAGGCCCTCGCCCGTAATGTTTTAGATAGTCAGCTCAGCAGCAGGCCCTCACCCATAATGTGTCACTATAGGTAGGGAAGGGAACAGCAAACTGAAAGACAAACTAAACAGCGGACTAGACACCACAAGCTGGGGAAAAACAAGGTTACCACCTAGCAATCCCTGACACACTTTCCCTAGGCTGCTAAGCCCATGTGCATACCTCAATGGTAAATATACACATGTCCCCGTGCCTAAGGCTAATACACACTAAACAGACACTCAGCAATAGGGGAAAAGGGTAAGAGACACCCAGCGCCTTCTACCACAGAAAGCGCTAGCATCCCCACTAGAGGCCTAGACCAAACAGAAACCAAAAAGGGAAAAAGAAGGGAAAATACTTATCTGAAATGAGAAGAAGCAGACGATCCACCAAGCATCCAAAGCTCACACAAGGTAGAACTATAACCAGCAAAGGCTATAGGGAGAGGGAGTAATAAATAGCCTCCCCAATGACCAAACAAACCACACCTAATGGGAGGTGGGATTCTGTTCAAACCAAAACAAACAAAACTGTCAGATCGAGTCACGTGCAGCAACTCTGACAGATCGTCTCAGAACACCCACAGGGCAGGGCGTAACATTAAAGCTGACGGCGAAACGTGCGTCAGGGCACAGTCTGACGGTGGTGTGGCAGATACTTGGATCAGTATGCTAGATTTTTTGCCAACTGTATGATATTCTTGTATGGCAGTGTGCTTGACAATGTCCGTGGGATCCAGGGTCGGAATTCTGACTCTGTGACCATATACTGTGGACAGGATAGCACTTTGTGTATGCACTGATGGCATTATCCCAAATATACTTCTGCATTTGCACTTTATATGTATGAATTGTAATTGCCATACACCCGAAGTCTGATACGTATTTTTAAATGTTCTTAACTTATGTGAGGCCAAAATTTTTGTAACTCCTTAAGTACTAATAAAATTGATGATTATTTAAATGCAATTGTTAATGGAGTTATGATTTGTGACTAAATTTGATCCATGTATCCAAATATTGGTTCCGCTAATGGTGATATTGGATCACTGATATAGCAAGCTAAAGAGAAACAATTGTTGGTTGTTTAGGGAGTGACATTACCCCCTCCTCTACGGGTGACCTCCAGACACCCAGGCCCAACTTTATGCGGGTGTGCCCTGTGAAAGGCATTAACAAGACGGCTAGCGTTAACATCGGTAGCCGGAACCCAAATTCTTTCCTCAGGACCGTATCCCCTCCAATGCACCAGGTACTGAAGGGAACCTCGAAGAACACGTGAATTGAGAATTCTAGAGATCTCGAACTCCAGATTACCATCAACCAAAACAGGAGGAGGAGGCAAAGATGGTTTCGCAGGTTCCACATATTTCTTCAACAAGGACCTGTGAAACACATTATGGATCTTCCAGGCCTGGGGAAGTTCCAGACGAAACGCCACCGGATTGACAATGGCCGAGATTTTGTAAGGGCCAATAAATCTTGGACCCAATTTCCAAGAGGGAACCTTCAGCTTAATGTTTTTAATGGACAACCACACCAAATCACCCACACACAGGTCCGGACCAGTCATACGTCTCTTGTCAGCCATCCGTTTATATCTTTTACCCATTTTTTTCAAATTAACTTGAATCTTCCGCCAGATAGATGACAAAGAGGAAGATAATCTCTCCTCTTCTGGTATCCCAGAAGATTCAGTCCCAGAAAAAGTACCAAACTGAGGGTGAAAACCATTTGCGCCAAAAAATGGTGACTTATCAGTTGACTCCTGCCTACGGTTGTTCAAGGCAAACTCAGCTAAAGACAAGAACGAGGACCACTCATCCTGATTCTCAGCAACAAAACACCTCAAATAGGTCTCCAGGTTTTGGTTAGTGCGCTCAGTTTGACCATTCGACTGAGGATGGAAAGCCGAAGAGAAAGACAACTGAATACCCAGACGAGAACAAAACGCCCTCCAAAACCTGGAAAGAAATTGCGTCCCCCTGTCAGACACCACATCAGAGTGAATGCCATGTAATTTCACAATGGTGTCAATAAAAACCTGAGCAAGAGTTTTCGCATTGGGCAAACCTGATAATGGTACAATATGAGCCATCTTGCTGAAGCGGTCCACTACCACCAAAATCACAGTTTTCCCAGAGGAACTCGGCAAATCAGTAATGAAGTCCATGGACAAATGCGTCCAAGAATGATGGGATGGACAAACGAAGAAGAGATCCTGATGGCCGAGTGTGCGCCACCTTCGCGCGTGCACAGGTCTCACAAGCTGCTACATAACTCTTTTTTTTTTTTTTTAATAGCGTTTATTTAACATTTTCAAAATAGTACAACAATCCCATAGGGAAAAAACAATACTGCAATACAGTCATACACGTGAGCAAGATCAGACAATTCCATCAGTGTCATAATATACGACAGTAAGAGACTTAAATGCATTTGGATACAAAACATTCTTGTTGTCATAAAAAAGGAAGGGAAATAGATGTCTGCTCACACCCACTCACATCCATACGTCCACACACACACTTGGGTGGCACAGCCCCAACCAGTAATGGATCTCAAACTGTGCCCTCCGCCTGTACCCATATACCCCAGATTTTGTCAAACCGATCAGGGGTTCCTCTCGCTTCATAGGTCAACTTGTACATCTGGAGATCGTTGTTAATTAGTTGTACCCATTGGCTTATCGTGGGACACTTGGGAGGCTTCCAGTTCAAGAGTATATTCTTCCTACCATAGAACATTAAGAGCCGTAGGAGAATTCTACAATATTTGGAAGGAGTCGCATCAGCAACTAGCCCCAGAACACAAACAATAGGATCACATATCCCTGGTAAACCCAGTTTAACATTAATGAAATTACACACCCCCTTCCAATAATTTTGTAAGGCCGGACAGGACCAAACCATGTGGAAGAAGGATCCTCTGTCGCTTCCACATCTGTCGCATCCAGGATTTGGTATCTGCCGCATCTGATATAAACGTACCGGAGTCAGATACACCCTATGCATCCATTTGACCTGAATAAGTTGATCTCGAGAGCTCACGACAGACCCCCTCCACCCTAGACGCCATTCCTCCAAGTGAGAATCCTCCAACTCTGGGATATCCGCCGACCACTTAACAAATGATCGCTGGATAGGAGAGTCCTGCATTTTAATAATTTCACCATAAAAGGAAGAAATTGGTTTATATGGTTGTTTCCTTCTGGCTATCGATTCCAGAGGATCACACTCCAAGCTTAGGGACAAGGAGTGGAACTGTTTCTCACAAGCGTGTCTCAGTTGGAGGAACCGGTAAAAGCTCGTCTGTGGCAACAGGAAGTCCGACCGCAAATCCCCAAAGGAGCGAAAGACCCCATCCTGGAATAGCTGCGTCAGATATTTAAGCCCCTTCCTAGGCCAAAATTCAAAGTCTGGCAAGTGTAAAAGCTCAGGGAGATGCCTGTTACGCCATAGTGGGATATACGGAGACCAGATATCCCCTGCTTGGGTGTCCATATGTGTATTTACAAACTTTGCCCAGGCTTCTATAACCGTTATCATAGCTTCTGTGTATGTCCCACTCAACAAAAAACCACCTCCCCTGTAGACCAAGTTTGTTAGAGCTTCATACGAACCCACTAACGCCGCCTCCAGCACCACCGCCGGATTATTGGAGTCTGCTCTAATCCACCAGGAAGCATACATCAGGCGTGTCGCTATGTAATAAACATATAAGTCAGGAAGTTGTAGACCACCCTGCAAGTAGGATGCCTTCAACGTCTTCCTTGCTATCCTAGGGTTCCGATGACACCATAGGAATCGGGACATAACCTTATCTATGACATCAAAGTGGGATTTCGGTACCCTCACTGGAGCCGCTCTGTATATATATAACAGTTTCGGTAGTAACACCATTTTAAAGATGTTGATCCTTCCTATTAAAGTCAAGGGGAGATTTTCCCATGCTTCCAACTTGCGTGTGACATATTCCATAGTGGGCCTCAGGTTCAGATGGCAAAATTTCCGAGGGTCTCTATGTATGTGGATCCCCAAATATAGAAAGCTGTCTACCACTTTCAGGGGGGATACTGGAGATATCTCTATCGCTTCTTCACTGTCCACTATACATAAGCTCGATTTAGCCCAGTTCACTCGTAGCCCTGAGAACCTACCATATCCATTCACCACATCTAGCAAGGTTTCTAAGGATGGGCCAGGGTCAGCTAAGTACACCAACAAGTCATCCGCGTATAGCGAAACCTTCTCCTGTATCCCAGCCACCGTCCACCCCTCTATCAAGGAGCTATTATTTATCAATTGAGTAAGAGGTTCCATTATCAGAGCGAACAACAACGGGGACAGGGGGCAACCCTGCCTTGTACCTCTGTATAATTTAAATGGTCGGGAAAGAGACCCATTTACTCTGATGCGCGCTGAAGGTGCCTGATACAGTAACTGGACCCATTGAATGAAGGAGTGAGGAAAACCAAGTCGGGCCATTGTCTCCCAAATAAAATGCCATTCTACCGAGTCAAAGGCTTTCTCATTATCGAGAGATGCCAGGACCCTTGACCCTGCATTATCATGCCTGACCTGCAAGTTCGTAAATAACCTCCTAAGATTGATATCCGTTGTTTTCCCGGGCATAAAACCAGATTGGTCAGGGTCAATAATGGATAAGATTACCTGATTAAGCCTCTTGGCCAGGATCTTAGCTAAGATCTTGGCATCGGTGTTCAGCAGGGAAATAGGTCTATATGATGCACAGTGGTCCGGAGGCTTCCCAGCTTTATGAATTACCACAATGGTAGCCTCGCCAAAGGATAGTGGCAGTCCACCAGAATCATGTGCGTAGTTAAAAAGATTCAGTAGACGTGTAGAGTACAATTCAACGTCTAGTCTGTACCATTCGACTGGGAACCCGTCCGGACCAGGTGATTTCCCTGCTGCCATATCACTGATTGCCGCTTTAATTTCTCCCACATCAATAGCTGCCTCCAAAAAGCTACTGTCTTCTCTAGCCAATGTAGTAAGGGGGATGTTCTGAAGGAAAGACCGGATCTCATCTGGGGTCATCGCAATTTTGGAGCTATACAGGTCCCTGTAAAATTGAGCAAATTGCTCACATATGTCCTCCGGTTGATATACCCTTGAGCCATCCCCGCAAGTAATGTGTGGGACCACCGTCTGGGGCGACTCAGTCCTGGCCAGGAACGCCAAAGCCCTCCCATTCTTATCACCATCAGCAAATATTACACGCCTTTGATACAATAACTTCTTCTGGGTATATTCTGTTAGGTGCAAATTGAGCTTCCTCTGGGCCTCCTCCCATAAACTACGACCCTCTCCATCCGGATTTGTAATAAAAGCCTGTTCTCTCTCTACTACCTCCCCCTCTAGCTTAGTCCTTGTAGCCCTCATCTCCTTCCTATACGTAGCTATCGCATGAATCAGAGTACCCCTCATCACAACTTTGAAGGCTTCCCACTCTATCAACGGGTTAGCTGAGCCCTCATTGAACTCCCAATAGTCTTTCAAACCCTGCTGTACACTCCAAACAACAGGCAGGACCTCTAGCCATTTACTATTGAGTCTCCATACCCTCTCCACCGGTGCTAGAGGTTGTTTTAGAACTACTAACAATGGAGCATGATCAGAGATACCTCGGGGGAGGTAATCAGCCACCGTCAGAGAGGGTAATAGATCTCTGCTAAGAAAAACTAAATCTATCCGTGAAAGCGTAACATGAGAAGCGGAATAGCAGGAATATTGGCGCAACCCCGGATGTAAGTACCTCCAACCCTCCGTTAAATCAAATACATCAGCCCAGGAGCTTAGCGCCTCATTATGGGTATCACTAGGGCGAAGACGATCCAGTGACTGATCCAAAGTCGCGTTGTAATCCCCAAAGGCAATCAGAGGTGCCGGGGGCATAGATGCTACCATTCTCATAACCTCATCCAGTATATCCCTACGAAAAGGGGGGGGGACATAAAGGCCCACCAGAAGGTAATCAATGCCCCTGATTGCCACATGGAGAATCACAAAACGACCCATTATATCCGTATGCACAGAATACACCTGAAAGGGAAGGGATTTCGCCACCAGAATCGACACACCTCTGGCTCTAGAATTATATACCGCGTGGTATGCTGAACCAACCCAGGGCCTCTTCAACGCTAAGAGCTTTCGCCCCTGAAGATGTGTCTCCTGCAATACCGGAATGTCAGGATTATGATTTCGTAGAAAATTAAAGACCAGAGACCGTTTAATTTTGTCATTGAGACCCCTGACATTCCAGGAGACAAATCGACATACTGACATTATGGCGGTCTATTGAGATAGTAATCCCAGAATCAACTGTATGCAAAGGAACTGTGCTTCCGTTAATGTCTCTATATGGAAACTACTAAAGTTGGAGTTTTGTTTTAACATCACGTGGTTCCTCAGTTATTCCTGCTATCAGCAAACGGCGTGCCACCGTTTAATTGGCACTGGCGTCACGAACATTTTCCTACCATCACCTGCCTATGCAGAGAGTCAGCCGTCTCAGGTTAGTGTTTATTGCACTACTACACCCAGGAACACATTTCTACACACAACTTGAGTACGCTGCACCTCTCTTTTGGCGTCACGAACAGGATACGCACGCTTTCTAGTGCAAGAAGCGTGAACTTTGTGCCTTATACAGTTGCCCTGTGACCAAAGTGACAAATTGCCTGTTTTATTTAAAGTGGACTTTATGAACTGAAAATCATACCAAAAGTGTTCCTAAAACCTCTAAAAAGCGCTGTGCAGTGTTGCGCTATCAAGAGTAAGGAAATCGCCACATCGGAGTGTGGTTTTGTGGACTTTTTACAATTCTGATTGCTGTCAGTGAATAGTCAGCGTTTTGCTAAAGATGGCCGCTGAGCTTGCTGAATTTACTGCTGCGTCATCTTCGTCCCGAAAAGGCGGGAAAAATTGGCGCCTTTCTGAGGAAATAGCGGGAAGGAGTTCAAGGTCAGGCGCCACTGCTTATCTGGACATTTGTGTCATGGTCTTACCTGCTTGCTGCTCTCCGTCGTTTGACATGTGCTGGCGGCCATCTTGGGTTCTGGGTTTCTTGTAGCCTTCCACCCTGCGGCTCCTCCTTCCCCTGGGAGGAGCTGGATGCCTAGCTCATATATATAGGAGGTCTGTGGCTTCAGTTCCTTGCTTGGTCCTCCTGTGTTCACATGCTTCTAGACTGCTGCTGCTTCTGGTTCCTGATCCTGGCTTCGTCTGACTACCCTGCTGGTTCCTGATCCTGGCTTCGTCTGACTACCCTGCTGGTTCCTGATCCTGGCTTCGTCTGACTACCCTGCTGGTTCCTGATCCTGGCTTCGTCTGACTACCCTGCTGGTTCCTGATCCTGGCTTCGTCTGACTACCCTTCTGGTTCCTGACCTCTGGCTTCGCAAAGACTCTGCTCGGTTTCACCATCCGTTTGGACTTTTGCTTTACAGCTTTATTTTCAATAAAGCCTTCTATTTTCACTTATCTCTTGTTGTACGTCTGGTTCATGGTTCCGTGACATTAGGACCAAGCCATGAATTCTGACGGTACAGGGCCATCCTCGCTACCCACGCTGGTTGCCAGACTTGATCAGCAGGATCACCTGTTGGGTCGGTTCGCTGTGGCGTTGCAAACCCTGCTTGAACGCACGGCTCATTTCGCTCCCGTTGCCGATGGGTCGGTTGTCGCTCCTGGGCTCGCTCCTACTGCCGCTCCGGTTGTTGCGCCAGAGTCTACCCCGACACCTGTTGTTGCGCCTGCGGTGTTTCGGGGTATGACCGGTTCTGCCCCTCTTCCACAGCGCTTTGGGGGAGAGCCAACTCAGTGCCGAGGTTTCCTTAACCAGGTGGGCATTTATTTTGAGTTGCTGCCACATGCCTTTCCTACTGAGAGATCAAAGGTGGGCTTCTTGATCTCGCTGCTCTCGGACAAGGCCTTGGCCTGGGCCAGCCCTTTATGGGAGAACAACAATCCGGTGGTTGCCGAGTTTTCCGGTTTTGTTGCTTCTCTTCGGAAGGTATTCGATGTGCCGGCTCGTGCTGCCTCTGCTGCGAAGCTCCTTATGTCCATCAGACAGGGTTCACGATCCGTAGCTGAATACGCCATTGAGTTTCGTACCCTGGCAGCAGAGGTGGGCTGGAATAATGAGGCTCTGGTCGCTGCTTTCTCTCATGGTCTCTCAGATGCCTTGAAGGATGAGGTTGCAGCTAAGGACCTACCAGTTGAGCTCGAGTCTCTTATTTCTTTCCTGATTTTGATTGACACCAGACTCAGGGAGAGACCTTCCTTTAAGGAGAACCTGCGGAGGTCTTCTAACAGATTGGTGCCTACGTTTGCTGTCCCACCCGTGCCTCCCTCTCCTCCCACGCCTCCTGGGGATGACTTGTCTGGGGGTGAACCCATGCAGCTGGGGTTTGCTCGCCTGTCCGAGGGGGAGAGGGCACTCCGGAGACGCGAGGGCCGATGCATGTACTGTGGTCTCGGTGGGCATTTTCGGTTGGCATGTCCGAACCGTCCGGGGAACGCTCGTACCCTGAGATCCTGTCGGGGGCAGATCTTGGGTGGAGTCTCCTCGTCCCCGGTTTCCCGTGTTGACAAACCACTGATCACTGTTGTCCTCTCCTGGGTCGGGGGCTCGGTGACGACCCAGGCGTTGGTGGACTCTGGTGCTGGTGGTTTGTTCATTGATAGTGTGTTCGCTGCCGCCAATTCCATTCCTCTGCAGGCTCGAGGTTCCCCACTGGCTCTTGAGGCGATAGACGGCAGACCCCTTCTGCCGCCACACGTGACTCATGAGACCCTTCCAGTGGGGATAGCCATTGGTGCCGTTCACAGAGAGTCGGTCTGCCTCCAGGTTATTTCGTCTCCACACTACTCGGTGGTCTTGGGGTACCCCTGGCTCCAGAAGCATAATCCGACTTTCGATTGGAGATCGGTCGAGATCCTCTCGTGGTCACCGCAGTGTGGGGCTAGTTGCATTCATGGGTCTGTCAAGTTGCTGTGTACTTCCTCGGACTCTCTGTTGCCTCCTGAATACGAGGAGTACCGGGATGTATTCGATAAGGTGCGCGCGGTTGCCCTACCTCCGCACCGCCCATACGATTGTGCCATAGAGTTACAATCTGGTGCCGTTCCTCCTCGTGGCAAAGTCTATCCACTGTCGGTAGCGGAGAATGAGGCCATGGAGGAGTACGTGAGGGAGGCGCTTTCACGCGGACACATTCGCAAGTCTTCGTCCCCGGCAGGGGCTGGATTTTTCTTTGTGAAAAAGAAGGGCGGTGAGTTGAGGCCTTGCATCGATTACAGGGGTCTCAATCGCATCACGATCAAGAACGCTTACCCGATACCCTTGATTTCCGAGCTGTTCGATCGCCTTAAAGGGGCCACGGTCTTTACCAAACTCGACCTGAGGGCGGCTTTTAACCTGGTAGGGATCAAGGCGGGCGATGAGTGGAAGACCGCGTTTAACACCAGGACCGGTCATTACGAATCCTTGGTTATGCCCTTTGGGTTGTGCAATGCGCCCGCAGTCTTTCAGGAATTCATCAACGATGTTTTCCGTGACCTGTTGCAGCAGTGTGTGGTAGTCTATTTGGATGACATCTTGGTATATTCTGAATCCATGGAGGCCCACATTCTGGATGTCAGACGAGTGTTGCAACGGTTACGAGAGAACAAGCTGTTCGGTAAGCTTGAGAAATGCGAATTTCACCGATCCCAGGTAACCTTCTTAGGTTACATCATTTCCGCTGAGGGGTTCTCCATGGATCCTGAGAAGGTTTCGGCTGTCTTACAGTGGCCCCAGCCCAGTGGTCTTCGTTCCCTGCAGCGCTTTTTGGGCTTTGCCAATTATTATCGGAAGTTCATCAGGGACTTTTCCATGCTGGCCAAGCCTCTCACGGATCTGACCAGGAAGGGCAGTAATTCCCAGGTCTGGCCGCTCGAGGCCATCCGAGCTTTTGAGGCCCTAAAGTCCGCCTTTGTGTCGGCTCCGATTCTGTCGCATCCCAACCCTGGGCTGCCCTTTGTCCTCGAGGTGGACGCGTCTGAGACTGGAGTAGGCGCCCTTCTGTCTCAGCGTAGAACACCAGAGGGTCCTCTGCTTCCTTGTGGGTTTTACTCCCGGAAACTGTCTTCCGCGGAGTGCAACTATCAGATTGGTGACAGGGAGTTATTGGCCATCGTGCAGGCCCTTAAAGAATGGAGGCACTTGCTCGAGGGTTCGGTGGTTCCGGTTCTCATCCTGACGGACCACAAGAATCTGACCTACCTTTCTGAGGCCAAGAGATTGACACCACGTCAGGCCAGATGGGCTCTGTTCTTGTCACGTTTTAATTACGTGGTCTCCTACCTACCCGGTTCCAAGAACATCAGGGCGGATGCCTTATCACGGCAGTACTCCGAGCTGTCCAGGGAGGAGTCGATTCCGACTTCGGTCATACCTCCGAATCAGATCCTGGCCGCCATTCGCACCAGCCTGACCTCTCCCCTGGGTGAGCAGATTTTGGCGGCTCAATCTGGTGCTCCCTCTGGGAGACCCAACGGCAGATGTTTTGTGCCTGAGGAGTTGCGCACTCGGTTGTTGCGAACCTACCATAACTCCAAGACCGCGGGGCATCCTGGAAAGAATCAGCTGTCCTGGGCTGTTTCACGTCTGTTCTGGTGGCCTTCCCTACGTTCCGACATCGCCGCATATGTAGCGGCATGCTCCGTTTGTGCCCAGAATAAGTCCCCTCGGCACCTTCCGTTGGGCCTTCTGCAACCCATAGCCACCGGGGAGCGCCCATGGTCACACCTGGGGATGGATTTCATTGTGGACCTCCCTGCATCCCGAGGCCATACGGTCATTCTCATGATTGTGGATCGGTTTTCCAAAATGTGCCACTGTGTTCCTCTCAAGAAGTTACCCTCTGCACAAGAGTTGGCCACGATTTTTGCCAGGGAGGTCTTCCGGTTGCACGGTTTGCCTAAGGAGATTGTGTCGGATCGGGGGAGTCAGTTTGTGTCCAGGTTCTGGCGCGCCTTTTGCTCCCAGTTGGGGATTCATCTCTCCTTCTCCTCGGCCTACCACCCTCAGTCCAATGGGGCCGCAGAACGATCCAATCAGGCCTTGGAGCAATTCCTTCGTTGCTATGTCTCCGATCACCAAGACAATTGGGTTGACCTCCTGCCTTGGGCTGAGTTTGCCAGGAACACGGCGGTGAACTCTTCCTCTGGGACGTCTCCCTTCATGGCCAATTATGGGTTCCAACCTGCCGTGTTACCGGAGGTATTCTCTCCCCAGGATATTCCGGCTGTGGAGGATCACCTTTCCGTCCTACGTGCTTCTTGGGTACAGATCCAGAAGTCCCTTGAGGTCTCTGCGCAGCGCCAGAGACTCCAGGCTGATCGCAGACGAGCGCCTGCTCCTTCCTACCAGGTCGGAGACCGTGTATGGTTGTCCACCCGCAACCTCAACCTTCGAGTGCCCACTCCCAAGCTGGCGCCTCGCTTTGTTGGTCCCTTCCGAGTGCTTCGCAGGGTAAACCCGGTAGCCTATGCCCTTGCGCTTCCTCCTGGCATGCGGATCTCCAACGTGTTTCATGTCTCCCTGTTGAAGCCACTGGTGTGTAATCGTTTCACTTCCTCGGTTCCTCGGCCTCGTCCGGTCCAAGTGGGCAATCGTGAGGAATATGAGGTGAGCAATATCCTGGACTCACGCCTGGTCCGCGGTCGGTTGCAGTTTTTGGTCCATTGGCGTGGTTATGGTCCAGAGGAGCGTTCCTGGGTTCCCTCCGCAGATGTCCATGCTCCTGCCTTGCTCCGAGCCTTCCACGCACGCTTCCCTCAGAAACCGTTTTGTGCTCCGCGGAGGAGGGGCCCTTGAGGGGGAGGTACTGTCATGGTCTTACCTGCTTGCTGCTCTCCTTCGTTTGACATGTGCTGGCGGCCATCTTGGGTTCTGGGTTTCTTGTAGCCTTCCACCCTGCGGCTCCTCCTTCCCCTGGGAGGAGCTGGATGCCTAGCTCATATATATAGGAGGTCTGTGGCTTCAGTTCCTTGCTTGGTCCTCCTGTGTTCACATGCTTCTAGACTGCTGCTGCTTCTGGTTCCTGATCCTGGCTTCGTCTGACTACCCTGCTGGTTCCTGATCCTGGCTTCGTCTGACTACCCTGCTGGTTCCTGATCCTGGCTTCGTCTGACTACCCTGCTGGTTCCTGATCCTGGCTTCGTCTGACTACCCTGCTGGTTCCTGATCCTGGCTTCGTCTGACTACCCTTCTGGTTCCTGACCTCTGGCTTCGCAAAGACTCTGCTCGGTTTCACCATCCGTTTGGACTTTTGCTTTACAGCTTTATTTTCAATAAAGCCTTCTATTTTCACTTATCTCTTGTTGTACGTCTGGTTCATGGTTCCGTGACAATTTGCATGTCTGCCAGCATGGACACCGCCTTCCATATACTGGAATACCTGGGGGGCGGCCTCCCAGTGCGAGGGGAGGAGCTGGCTGATTTAATTGACGCGACCCTATCGCTCTCCAGAGAAGGATCGAGCATGTTGGAAAGTGAACAGAGCGTTGCTGCAACGTCCGCACCTGAGATTTCAAAAATGAGTGCTATTGGTGTAGAGCCAGAGGAGGCTCCACCGGCCTACTCTCCGGGACCGGAGAAACCCGCCTGCCCGCCACGGGAGAAAGAACCGGAGCCCTGCTATGGCTCCTGGAGAGACTTCTTTCAACCCTCTTTCAAGTGGTCGTCACTTATGGCAGAGATCCGGGAGGCTGCTATAAAGCGGAATACAAAGACCAAGATCTATTATGAAGAGTTGACCAAGACAATCCATGAAAGACACACCAACACCCAACCCCGCCTGGAAAGGAGAAAGGGAGTGGTGGTGTCCTTTGACAAAACCCGTGGCTACGGGTTCATACAAGATTACCTGACTGGCAGAGACTTATATGTTAATAGAAGGTCTGTCAAGAGAGACTACCTCCCTTCCTATCAGCACAGCCTCCGCGAGGGAGAGGAAGTGGAGTTCACCCCTGCCGAGAGCCTGAGAGGCCCTTATGCCACTGCCGTGACCCGTCCCAAGCGAGAACCTGAGGACTGGGAGGCAGAAGAAGAAGACTACTCTGGCTGCGAGCGGGAACCGGAACGCTCTCCAGAGCTGGCCCATCACGCCTTCCAGGAGCGGAGCTCCTTCATTGGGCCTAACGTCTTCTGGCAGCCAACCGTGTTGGAAAAATGGGTGAGCCCCTATCCTTCCCCCGAGCTGCCTCGTCGGGAGAAGACCATGCAAGAGATGGAAAATCTAAAGGGACTTCGAAATACCTTTGAGAACATCCGGAGGGGTCGGAGACCCGATGCATCACCAGAACCTGCAGAGGCCGAGTCCGCGCCATCGGTGACTGTACCTGCGCCGGCGGCGCCAGCAGATGACCGCGACTCTGACACGGAGAGCATCGGTGAGCAGATTGTCCGGCTGGAGGAGAAGTTGCGGGAGCTGCGCAAGATCGCGACCGCCAGGATCCAGACGCCGCCAAAGGAGGACGAGGTAAGGGTGCCTGTCACCACCCGTAGACTACCTTCTGCTGCCACCGCTCCGCCAGTGCCCCAAAGAAGACCCCCTGTTGTTGTGAATTGCTGCACAGAGCCCACCGGACCGCTTGCGGCGGCGGTCTCCACTCCACTTCCTCCCACAATTATCATGCCGGGACCGGTACGGTCCACCCAAGGGTTTACCCCTAGGCCCATGGGGCCAATACCTATTAGGGGTCCCTTCACGTTGCAGCTTCCCCCTAACACCGTTATGTGGGCCCATCCTCCTGTAGAGGACTACTACAGGCCGTACTTGCCAGCAGAGCCGGGTAACGATGACATACCCCTGTGAATCAGCCTGCTAGGCCTTTGATTTATTTCACCAATGAAAAATGCTGTTAACCCTTCCAGGACAGGAGTCCTATGTTCCCTGGTCGTTTGTTGCTGCTGCCAGTTTATCCACAGCTCAGTGGTGGGTGTTGACCACTGAAGAATTAAAGTCAACAAAGCCAAGTTTGTTTCCAGGACCTCCTGCCTGCTTTTGCTATCCCACGCCAAGTTGTGCCTGTTCCTGAGTTGGACCTTTTACCCTTAACCCCCTTTTCAGGTTGATCAGGGGTATTACAGCACTTGTCTTTGCTGTCATTTTATTGTGCAACTTGATACTAAGGAACCGTGCCCGGAGACAGACTCAAAAGAACCTGAGCCTCTGAGATTTTTGCTCTTTTAAAAGGAAATTTGCCCAGAGATGGACTCCACCGCACGAGAGCCTCTGTGATTTAATAGGAAAGTAACCTGGGTACGGACTCATGTTTGTTCTTTGAGCCTCCAAGAACTTTTCTACTGTTTTATCTATTGTGCTGTTCTATTATGGACTTATTCATTGTCATGGACTATCCTGGTTATAATGTTACGCTGTGCCAGGTCAGCGCCCCCGTTCCATTCACTATCCTGAGGAGAAGAGAACGACGCCCCTTGTCACCACCCTTCATCTTTGCCAATTGGACCTGATATGAATGTAAATGCAGATGGATTACATGTATGTATGCCTGCATGTCTCTTTTTTCTGTTTCAGGTAGAGATTCCAGTTGAGCGAGCCCTGATGGAGTACGAGGTCGTACTCAGCTTAAAGCAGTGGGGTATGTAGTGTACGGGGACTGTAATGCCCGTCACTACAAAAGTGTCACTTGGTGTGCTGTCGTCCCCCCCTTATTTATGGGGAAGTTGGTATATGTCATCTTTATAAATTGTCATGTAATGTAATGCTATGTATTTCCCTGTTACTGTGACACTTGCATGTACAGGCCTGCTAGGGGTGTCATTCCAGCTTCTAGTCACTAGAGGGAGCTAGGGAGCCCTAGTTTATATAAGGCCCAGACAGGGAAAGGAAAGGGGAGTCTAGTCTAAAGTCAGTCTACAGCAGTTGGAGTTTAGACTATGTCTGAGTCAAGTCCAGGCCTGAAGCCTGCGGACCAGGAGAGGGTATTGCAGTCCCTGTAACCGGGTTCCAGATCCAAAGAGAAGGTTCCCCTCCTGAATTCCCATATGCCGAAACAGGAATACCTCAGTTAAAGAGCCTGAGGAAGCTGAGAGGGAGACAGAGGCAAAGCGCAGAGAAGCAAGAGGTACTCAATATAACAGAGGAGGTACTTTATAAAGAGAGAACCAAGGATATACGCCAGAGTTAAGGTATTGGGCCTTGGAGAGGATTTTCTATGTCCCAGGATCAGTCAGGAATAGAGTGCAAGCTCCTGTACTGCAAGTCCTGTGTTTCACACTCTGAAATCACCTTGTTTAATCTGTATTGCCTGCATCGACCGTATTGAAAAATCAACTGTATGCAAAGGAACTGTGCTTCCGTTAATGTCTCTATATGGAAACTACTAAAGTTGGAGTTTTGTTTTAACATCATGTGGTTCCTCAGTTATTCCTGCTATCAGCAAACGGCGTGCCACCGTTTAATTGGCACTGGCGTCACGAACATTTTCCTACCATCACCTGCCTATGCAGAGAGTCAGCCGTCTCAGGTTAGTGTTTATTGCACTACTACACCCAGGAACACATTTCTACACACAACTTGAGTACGCTGCACCACCTGGTGGGTACGTCGCATATGAGGCGGTGAGCGGGAAGGCCGAAGTTACGCTGTAGCGCAGACAGGCGAGCAGCGGCAGGGTGTGAACGCCGGAAGTGCGAACAGACGGCCCGCACTTTATGCAGCAGCTCTGACATGTCGGGGTAGTTGCGAATGAACTTCTGCACCACCAAATTCAGCACATGCGCCAGGCAAGGGATGTGCGTCAAACCGGCTAGTCCTAGAGCTGCAACGAGATTTTGCCCATTATCGCACACCACCAGGCCGGGCTTGAGGCTCACCGGCAGCAACCACTCGTCGGTCTGTTGTTCTATACCCCGCCACAACTCCTGTGCGGTGTGGGGCCTGTCCCCCAAACATATGAGTTTCAGAATGGCCTGCTGACGTTTACCCCGTGCTGTGCTGAAGTTGGTGGTGAAGGTGTGTGACTGACTGGATGAGCAGGTGGAAGAAGAGGAGGAGGAAGCTGAGTAGGAGGAGGAGGAGACAGGAGGCAAAGAATGTTGCCCTGCGATCCTTGGCGGCGGAAGGACGTGCGCCAAACGGCTTTCCGCCTGGGGCCCAGCCGCCACTACATTTACCCAGTGTGCAGTTAGGGAGATATAGCGTCCCTGGCCGTGCTTACTGGTCCACGTATCTGTGGTTAGGTGGACCTTGCCACAGATGGCAATGCGCAGTGCACACTTGATTTTATCGGACACTTGTTTGTGCAGGGAAGGCACGGCTCTCTTGGAGAAGTAGTGGCGGCTGGGAACAACATACTGTGGGACAGCAAGTGACATGAGCTGTTTGAAGCTGTGTGTGTCCACCAGCCTAAATGACAGCATTTCATAGGCCAGTAGTTTAGAAATGCTGGCATTCAGGGCCAGGGATCGAGGGTGGCTAGGTGGGAATTTACGCTTTCTCTCAAATGTTTGTGAGATGGAGAGCTGAACGCTGCCGTGTGACATGGTTGAGATGCTTGGTGACGCAGGTGGTGGTGTTGGTGGTACATCCCATGTTTGCTGGGCGGCAGGTGCCAACGTTCCTCCAGAGGCAGAGGAAGAGGCCGAGGCGGCGGCAGCAGCAGCAGAAGAGGCCGAGGCGGCGGCAGCAGCAGAAGAGGCCGAGGCGGCAGCAGCAGAAGAGGTAGCAGGGGGAGCCTAAGTGACTTCCTTGTTTTTAAGGTGTTTACTCCACTGCAGTTCATGC
Source organism: Bufo bufo (assembly GCF_905171765.1). Classification (NCBI taxonomy): domain Eukaryota; kingdom Metazoa; phylum Chordata; class Amphibia; order Anura; family Bufonidae; genus Bufo; species Bufo bufo. The sequence goes on along the minus strand of NC_053389.1, from coordinate 728,343,180 downwards.
TTTGCATGCAGGTGCCTGGTCATGCAGGTTGTGCTAAGGTTCAGAACGTTAATGCCTCGCTCTGATGGCACAGCGTGCAAACCACTCAGGTCTTGTCGTCAGCACATTGTTTGAAGAAGTGCCATGCCAGGGAACTCCTTGAAGCTGCCTTTGGGGTGCTCGGTCCCAGATGGCGGCGGTCAGTAGCAGGCGGGGTTTCTTGGCGGCGGGTGTTCTGATTTTGCCCACTGCTCCCTCTTTTGCTACGCTGTTGGCTCGGTCTCACCACTGCCTCTTCCTCCGAACTGTGAAAGTCAGTGGCACGACCTTCATTCCATGTGGGGTCTAGGACCTCATCGTCCCCTGCATCGTCTTCCACCCAGTCTTGATCCCTGACCTCCTGTTCAGTCTGCACACTGCAGAAAGACGCAGCAGTTGGCACCTGTGTTTCGTCATCATCAGAGACGTGCTGAGGTGGTATTCCCATGTCCTCATCATCAGGAAAAATAAGTGGTTGTGCGTTAGTACATTCTATCTCTTCCACCCCTGGGGAAGGGCTAGGTGGATGCCCTTGGGAAACCCTGGCAGCAGAGTCTTCAAACAGCATAAGAAACTGCTGCATAACTTGAGGCTCAGACAGTTTCCCTGATATGCATGGGGGTGATGTGACAGACCGATGGGCTTGGTTTTCATGCGCCATTTGTGCGCTTTCTGCAGAAGACTGGGTGGGAGATAATGTGAACGTGCTGGATCCACTGTCGGCCACCCAATTGACTAATGCCTGTACCTGCTCAGGCCTTACCATCCTTAGAACGGCATTGGGCCCCACCAAATATCGCTGTAAATTCTGCTGGCTACTGGGACCTGAGGTAGTTGGTTCACTAGGACGTGTGGCTGTGGCAGAACGGCCACGTCCTCTCCCAGCACCAGAGGGTCCACTAACACCACCACGACCATGTCCACGTCTGCGTCCGCGTCCCTTATTAGATGTTTTTCTCATTGTTCCCATTCACCACAATTTTGAGAATGGCAAATTTGGGAATGCTTTTTCAACCCAGAACAAAAAGTCTGCTTTTACGGTCACTACAAATAACTTGACCAGCTAAAACACTGCAGATTTGGTTGAATAGAGATGTGAGACCTGTTTTTTTTTGCGCTGTGTGACAGGTATAGGTTTAATCACAGAATCACACTTTTATCAGCACGCTAGCGTGTGTCTTAGGTTTTTCTGAATGACACTATCAATACCTTCAATGTAAGATTTTCTTTTTGGGATAGATTTCAAGTAGGCCTCAAATACCAGAAACTAGTTATTTTGAGAATGGCAAATTTGGGAATGCTTTTTCAACCCAGAACAAAAAGTCTGCTTTTACGGTCACTACAAATAACTTGACCAGCTAAAACACTGCAGATTTGGTTGAATAGAGATGTGAGACCTGTTTTTTTTTGCGCTGTGTGATAGGTATAGGTTTAATCACAGAATCACACTTCTATCAGCACGCTAGCGTGTGTCTTAGGTTTTTCTGAACGACACTATCAATACCTTCAATGTAAGATTTTCTTTTTGGGATAGATTTCAAGTAGGCCTCAAATACCAGAAACTAGTTATTTTGAGAATGGCAAATTTGGGAATGCTTTTTCAACCCAGAACAAAAAGTCTGCTTTTACGGTCACTACAAATAACTTGACCAGATAAAACACTGCAGATTTGGTTGAATAGAGATGTGAGACCTGTTTTTTTTTTGCGCTGTGTGACAGGTATAGGTTTAATCACAGAATCACACTTCTATCAGCACGCTAGCGTGTGTCTTAGGTTTTTCTGAATGACACTATAAATACCTTCAATGTAAGATTTTCTTTTTGGGATAGATTTCAAGTAGGCCTCAAATACCAGAAACTAGTTATTTTGAGAATGGCAAATTTGGGAATGCTTTTTCAACCCAGAAAAAAGTGTGCTTTTACGGTCAATACAAATAACTTGACCAGCTAAAACAGTACAGATTTGGTTGAATAGAAATGTCAGGTCTATTTTTTAGGCGCTGGGTGACAGGCTCAACTTGCCCCTGATGTAATATATGGCCAAAAAATAATCAGACTGTTGATGGTTAAATGCACTTGGGTGACACAGGCTCAGCCTGCAGCTGATGTAGTATATGGCCAAAAAACAACCAGACTGTTGATGGTTAAATGCACTTCGGTGACACAGGCTCAGCCTGCAGCTGATGTAGGATATATCACAAAATAACCACACTATCGATGGTTAAATACACTTGGGTGACACAGGCTCAGCCTGCAGCTGATGTAGTATATGGCCAAAAAATAACCAGACTGTTGATGGTTAAATGCACTTCGGTGACACAGGCTCAGCCTGCAGCTGATGTAGGATATAGCACAAAATAACCACACTATCGATGGTTAAATACACTTGGTGATAGCTCGTGCTGGCGCACCACAAGTCACAAAATGGCCGCCGATCACCCCAGAAAAAAGTGATCTAAAAACGCTCTGGGCAGCCTCAAAAAAGTGAGCAAGTCAATAATAGCACTTCAATGATCCACAGCTGCAGATCAATCACAGAATGAAGTCTTTTGGAGGAGTTAATCTGCCTAATCTTGCCCTAACGTCGCAGCTGCAACCTCTCCCTATACTGATCATAGCAGAGTGACGTGCGGCGCTACGTGACTCCAGCTTAAATAGAGGCTGGGTCACATGGTGCACTGGCCAATCACAGCCATGCCAATAGTAGGCATGGCTGTGATGGCCTCTTGGGCCAAGTAGTATGACGCTTGTTGATTGGCTGCTTTGCAGCCTTTCAAAAAGCGCCAAGAAATCGCCGAACACCGAACCCGAACCCGGACTTTTACGAAAATGTTCGGGTTCGGGTCCGTGTCACGGACACCCCAAAATTCGGTACGAACCAGAACTATACAGTTCGGGTTCGCTCATCCCTATTCAGGATGAATTTTCTGTAGTAATTAATAAATCCGAAAAACTGCATCAGGGCTTACTGATTCCCATTCCCAGTACTGTATGGACCTTTTCGGGATCCATACGAAAACCGGAGGCAGAAAGCAAGTACCCCAAAAACGGCAGCTCCTGAACACCAAACACACATTTTTCCAGCTTAGCATACAATTTATTCTTCCGAAGGATCAATATCGCTGATGAGTCTTCATATCAGGAGAGTAAATTAGTATGTCTTTGAGGTAAATAACCACGAAGCTCCCCACCAAATGATGAAAAATGTCATTGATAAAGCGCTGAAAGACTGCTGGAACATTAGTTAAACCAAAGGGAATGACTAGGTGTCACAACCAGACAGCTGAGAAGCTCTGACAGAAACCGTTCAGAACCTCCTCCTTGAGTTTTCTTTGTTTTGGTTTCAGTTCCTCATCTCGTTAGCCTATCTCAGCTGTCATGCAGTTGGACTGATTGCTTCCCTTTAAATTCCTACCCATAATGCAGTAGTGTGCGGCTTATACAACTTCCTGGAGTGTGTGTGCATGCTGTTTCTAGTTCCCAGTCGTCTGCAAGATAAGTGCTGTATATGTATTTGTGATTTTCTGTCTGCTGGATCCAGGTGACCCTGACACCCTCCGTGTCTGTGTAGGGAGCCAGTGGTCGTGTCCCCTCACTATTGTAGGGTCTTCAGGTGTTAGATAGTCGAGGTACGTGGATATGCGACCATTCACCTTTGGGGTGTTCGCATAGGCTGAGCAGTCAGGGAGAGTCTGCCAGGTCCATGCAGGGCTCTCCCTTTTGTTCCTTAGTTGTGGATCCAGTGAGTCATTGATTATATTGCATTGTCTTGTTTCCTGTACACCATCCGTGACATTATAAGCCGCCAAAACCGTCTCAAGCATGGATCCGGTTTCACTTTTGGCTGAACGCTTACAGGGTCTTTTATTGGAGGTAGCTGATCTCCGTAAGACTTTTTCTCAGTTTCAAGTGACCGGTTCAGCTTGCGTTCATGGAATTTGTTCTGAGCCTAAGATCTCGCTCCCGGATACGTTCTCCGGGGGTAGTGAGAATTTTGTGCGTTTTAGAGAGGCTTGCAAACTCCATTTTCGCCTTCTTCCCCATTCCTCTGGTGATGAGGAACGGAGGGTGGGGATCATTATATCGCTGCTCAGGGGTAACGCTCAGTCCTGGGCCTTTTCGCTGCCGGAGGGGGCACGGCCCCTCTGTTCAGTGGATGAATTATTTTTAGCCCTGGGTCAGATATATGATGATCCGGATCGTATTTATCATGGTCGGCGTGACTATCACATACGTGACACAGAGGGAGGGAACAAGGAAGGCCCTGCCCAAGTGAGAGGGAAGGTGGTGACCCCTGACTCACCTAGCGGCTGGCACCTGGCTGCCCTGACGTCCCTAGACGGGTTCCTCACCCGTTCGCCGATCACGTGCCTAAAGCCCTGGCTTTCCCTAAGCTGAGCCCTAGATAGTGAACAGGGCGGTGGGAACACTAGTCCGCACCACTAGCTCTAAAGGAAAACACCAAGGGAAGGACAGACAATACAAACTCAACATATAATCCCAGGTGGGCGACAACAGGAGACAACAAGAAGCCCAACAGGGATCCGGAGGGTAGCACTCTGGAACGACAACCAGGATACGCAACTCCAGTGGGTCAGTATAGATGTCCAGGCAGGAAGCTCTATAACTGGCAACTAGAGAAGTGTGAGGGGAGAATATAAGGAGGTTGGGAGTGGCAGACAAGAAACAGCTGAGGAGGAGAAGCTACGGATCCCTGATTGAGACAAAAAGGATAGCAAGGCAAACACAGAAAACAATCACTAAGAAACAACGTGATCTTTAGATATAGAGCGCGCAGCCACCCGCTGCGACCTCCTGACCCCGGGTATAACGGAGTCAGACGTGGCTCTTGATACCCTCGTGACAGTATTGCTCTGGCTGAGTCTAGACTACGTCTGTTATGCCAGGGTAAACAATCCGCAGAGATATACTGCTCAGAATTTCGGAGATGGGCAGCTGATACTGGTTGGAATGATGCTGCACTCCGAAGTCAATTTTGCCATGGTCTTTCAGAGGGATTGAAAGATGCATTTTCCTTTCATGAGAGGCCTATCTCCTTGGACTCTGCTATGTCTCAGGCCGTTCGTATTGACAGGCGTCTTAGAGAGAGAGGAGAGATCTCTCCTTCCTGTCATACTCAGTCCCGGGACAGTGCAGCGGTCTCATTCTGTGCGCAGGGGTCTCAGTCGCTGTCAGCCCCTTCTGAGCAGGAGCCCATGCAGCTGGGGTTGATTGCCTCTGACAATAGAAGATTCGGCTCGCATGGGAGGGTTTGTTTTTGTTGTGGAGGTATAAATAATTTGGCAAATGTTTGTCCCTCTAGGAGATACAGGCAGTTTTCTGGGAGTAATAAAGAAACAAAAAGGAAAAAATCTTTTAAAAATGTTCCGTCTGTTACTATTGGCAGGGTTGAGGCGGAAATTGAAGGTTTTCCGTTTGCTTGTAGTTCCCGTTCTGTCCTGCCTGCTAGGGTGGCGCTAGAGAGCAAGAGCATTTTTTGTGAGATTTTTGTGGATAGTGGAGCAGCTGTCAATCTCATTGATAATCAATTTGCAATAACTCATGGTTTCCAGGTATGCACTTTGGGAAAGGATATTCCTGTTTTTGCTATTGATTCCGCTCCACTTTCTCAGAAATCATTAAAGGGCATAGTTCACAATATCCGTTTAATTGTGAGTGATGCTCATGTTGAGGATGTGTCATGTTTCGTCCTTAGCGGTTTGCCTACTCCTCTAGTGTTGGGGCTACCCTGGCTCACTAAACATAACCCCACCATTGATTGGCAAGCGAGGCAAATAAATGGTTGGAGTGACTTTTGCAGAGAGAATTGCCTCATGACATCTGTTTCAGAGGTTTCTACTAAGACTGTACCACCTTTCCTCTCTGAATTTTCACATGTCTTCTCTGAGAGTGGAGTTCAGGATTTGCCCCTGCACAGGGAGTACGATTGCCCTATTAATCTCATCCCAGGTGCCAAGCTGCCTAAATCTCGTTTATACAATCTTTCCCAACCTGAGAGGGTCGCTATGCGTGCTTATATCTCTGAGAGTCTGAGAAAAGGACACATACGACCCTCGAAGTCACCTGTTGCCGCTGGTTTTTTCTTTGTTAAGAAAAAAGATGGTTCTTTAAGACCTTGTCTGGATTTCAGGGAGCTGAACAGTATCACTATTCGTGAGCCTTATCCGCTTCCTCTGATCCCGGACCTGTTTAACCAGGTTGTTGGGGCTAAAGTCTTTTCCAAATTAGATCTAAGAGGGGCATACAACCTGGTCAGGGTCAGAGAAGGAGACGAATGGAAGACGGCCTTTAATACCCCTGAGGGCCATTTTGAGAATTTGGTTATGCCTTTTGGTTTGATGAATGCCCCAGCCGTTTTTCAGCATTTCGTGAACAGCATTTTTTATCATTTAATGGGAAAATTTGTATTAGTGTATTTGGATGACATTTTGATTTTTTCTCCTGATTTCAAAACTCATAAGGAACACCTACGTCAGGTCTTGCTCATCCTGCGGGAGAATAAATTATACACGAAACTGGAAAAATGTGTGTTTGCGGTTCCAGAAATTCAATTTCTGGGGTTTCTTCTCTCCGCTTCTGGTTTTCGCATGGACCCAGAGAAGGTCCGTGCTGTGCTTGAGTGGGAGCTTCCTGAGAATCAGAAGGCGCTGATGCGTTTTTTGGGCTTTGCCAATTATTACAGGAAGTTTATTTTGAATTATTCCTCTGTTGTTAAGCCACTCACTGATATGACCAGAAAGGGGGTAGATTTTTCTTCCTGGTCGGTAGAGGCGCGTAAGGCCTTTTCTAATATCAAGGAGAGTTTTGCTTCTGCTCCCATCCTGGTACAACCTGATATTTCTTTACCCTTCATAGTTGAGGTTGATGCTTCTGAGGTAGGGGTGGGTGCGGTCTTGTCTCAGGGTTCCTCTCCTGCCAAATGGCAACCGTGTGCCTTTTTCTCGAAGAAACTCTCCTCCGCAGAGAGAAATTATGATGTGGGAGATAGGGAATTGTTGGCCATCAAGTTGGCTTTTGAGGAATGGCGCCATTGGCTAGAGGGAGCCAGACACCCTATTACCGTGTTTACTGACCATAAAAATCTGGCCTACTTGGAGTCAGCCAAGCGTCTGAACCCGAGACAGGCCAGATGGTCTTTGTTCTTTTCAAGGTTTAATTTTGTTGTCACGTTCCGCCCTGGGGTTAAGAATGTGAAGGCAGATGCCCTGTCACGTTGTTTTCCGGGAGGTGGGAATTTTGAAGACCCGGGTCCCATTTTGGCTGAAGGTGTGGTGGTCTCTGCTCTTTTTCCTGAATTGGAGGCAGAGGTGCAGGCAGCCCAGTCAGAGGCTCCTGATCTTTGTCCTCCTGGGAGGTTGTTTGTGCCTCTCGCTTTGAGACACAAGATTTTTAAGGAACACCACGATACGGTCCTTGCTGGGCACCCGGGGGCAAGAGCCACACTGGATCTCATCGCTCGGAGATTCTGGTGGCCTGCGCTTCGTAAGTCGGTTGAGGGTTTTGTGGCAGCCTGCGAGACTTGCGCTCGTGCCAAAGTCCCTCATTCACGGCCATCAGGTCCTCTCCTTCCCTTACCCATTCCTTCCCGTCCTTGGACACATCTGTCCATGGACTTCATAACGGACCTGCCTCGTTCCTCGGGGAAGACTGTGATTCTGGTGTTGGTGGACCGTTTTAGCAAAATGGTGCATTTCATCCCTTTTCCTAGTTTGCCCAATGCTAAGATGCTGGCGCAGGCATTTATTGATCACATTGTCAAATTGCATGGTATTCCTTCAGACATAGTCTCTGATAGGGGCACGCAGTTTGTTTCCAGATTCTGGAAGGCTTTCTGTTCTCGCTTGGGGGTTCGGTTGGTATTCTCTTCTGCTTTCCACCCGCAGTCGAATGGCCAGACAGAGCGCGTCAATCAGAATCTGGAGACATATCTGCGCTGTTTTGTGGCGGAGAATCAGGAGGATTGGTGTTCTTTTTTGTCCCTTGCTGAGTTTGCTTTAAATAACCGTCGTCAGGAGTCCTCTGATAAGTCACCATTTTTTGGTGCATATGGGTTTCATCCGCAGTTTGGGACTTTCTCGGGAGAGGGGTCTTCTGGTTTACCTGATGAGGACAGATTCTCCTCGTCTTTGTCATCTATTTGGCAAAAGATTCAGGATAACCTAAAGAGCATGAGTGAGAGATATAAGCGTGTGGCAGATAAGAGACGTGTGCCTGGTCCAGACCTGAATGTTGGTGATCTGGTAAGGTTGTCTACCAAGAATATCAAATTGAAGGTTCCCTCCTGGAAGTTGGGTCCTAGGTTTATTGGGCCTTACAAGATCCTGTCTGTCATTAATCCTGTTGCCTACCGTCTTGATCTTCCTCAGACTTGGAAGATCCATAATGTTTTTCATAAGTCCTTATTAATACCTTATGTTCAACCCATTGTACCCTCGCCTTTGCCTCCTCCTCCGATTATGGTTGATGGGAATCTTGAATTTCAGGTCTCTAGGATTGTGGATTCTCATCTTGTCCGCGGTTCTCTCCAGTACCTCATTCATTGGGAAGGTTATGGTCCTGAGGAGAGGATGTGGGTCCCAGTGACGGACATTAAGGCCACTCGTCTCATGAGGGCTTTCCATAGGTCCCATCCTGAGAAGGTTGGCTCTGAGTGTCCGGAGTCCACTCGTAGAGGGAGGGGTACTGTCACAACCAGACAGCTGAGAAGCTCTGACAGAAACCGTTCAGAACCTCCTCCTTGAGTTTTCTTTGTTTTGGATTCAGTTCCTCATCTCGTTAGCCTATCTCAGCTGTCATACAGTTGGACTGATTGCTTCCCTTTAAATTCCTCCCCATAATGCAGTAGTGTGCGGCTTATACAACTTCCTGGAGTGTGTGTGCATGCTGTTTCTAGTTCCCAGTCGTCTGTAAGATAAGTGCTGTATATGTATTTGTGATTTTCTGTCTGCTGGATCCAGGGGACCCTGACACCCTCCGTGTCTGTGTAGGGAGCCGGTGGTCGTGTCCCCTCACTATTGTAGGGTCTTCAGGTGTTAGATAGTCGAGGTACGTGGATATGCGACCATTCACCTTTGGGGTGTTCGCATAGGCTGAGCAGTCAGGGAGAGTCTGCCAGGTCCATGCAGGGCTCTCCCTTTTGTTCCTTAGTTGTGGATCCAGTGAGTCATTGATTATATTGCATTGTCTTGTTTCCTGTACACCATCCGTGACACTAGGTTCTCAAAGTGACCCTCGGGGGTATTGAAGGCCGTTTTCCACTCATCTCCTTCCCTGATTCTGATCAGATTATAAGGTCCTCTTAAATCCAATTTAGAAAACACCTTAGCACCAACAATCTGATCAAAAAGATCCGGAATCAAGGGAAGGGGATAAGGATCACAGACTGTAATGAGATTCAGTTCTCGGCAATCTAGGCACAGTCTAAGGTATCCGTCCTTCTTCTTTACGAAAAAGAAGCCAGCGGCCATAGGAGACTTAGATGGTCTAATATGTCCCTTTGCCAAACTCTCGGCAATGTACTCCCGCATAGCTACTCTTTTGTGTTGAGAAAGTTTATATAACCAAGATTTTGGGAATTTTGCTCCGGTGATAAGATTGACCGGACAATCATACTCCCGGTGAGGGGGCATCTCCTGAGCTCCACCCTCCGAGAATACGTCCGAAAAATTGGAAGGAAACTAAGGCAACACCTTAGTGACCACCCCCGAAAAAGAGGCATTAAGACAGTTGTCCATACAAAACTCACTCCAATTCCTGATTTGTCTTGTTTGCCAGTCAATGGTCGGGTTATGTTTTATCAACCTTGGTAAACCCAGAATCATCGGAGCAGGCAAACCTTTCATAACAAAACAAGAGTTGAACTCCACATGAGAATCACCCATCCTCAAAGGAGTATCCTGAACAATATGAGCTAGACATCTTTGTGAGAGGGGGAGGAATCTATAGCAAACACAGGTATCTCTTTTCTTAATGCGGTAGTTTTAAAAACATGACTCTGAACAAACTGAAAATCAATAAGATTAACCCCTGCGCCACTGTCAACAAATAAATTTAACTCAAAATTTCCAGAGTCTAGCGCCACCATGGCTGGCGGGAGGAATCGGGTACTGCAGGGAGAATACAAATATGCCTGCTCTGACTCACCATTCACACTACTAAGAGTAAGGGAGTTTTTCTTTCCTTTGAAGGGATCCCCTATTTGTTATTCATTACCACTTTGAGGTTTAATAAAAGGGCACATATTAACGAAATGACCTTCTTTTTAAATTCCCATTACCAGAGCAAGAAGTAACCTGACCCAATTGCATAGGCTCCTCTCCAGCCCCTAATTCAGGTGTAGAGAACCCCGAGGGACAGGAGGGACTGATTCCCCACCAGACAGCACCCCCCTGCCCGAAGGGAACCTTGCACCTCTCCCTAAGACGTCTATCAATCCGTACGGCCAAAGACATGGCCGCCTCCAAACAATCAGGTTTTTCATGAAATGCAAGGGCATCTTTTAATCTCTCAGATAGCCCCTGACAGAATTGACTACGGAGTGCAGGATCATTCCACTCCGAGTCAGTCGCCCATCTTCTAAATTCAGCACAATAAGACTCAGCAGTACGTTTTCCTTGGCTCAAGCTGCGCAACATAGATTCAGCCATGGAGACCCGGTCAGGGTCATCATAAATCAGGCCCAGGGCTCCAAAAAATTAATCCACCGACCGGAGGGACTGAGAACCAGTCGGTCGAGAAAAAGCCCAGGATTGAGCGTCACCTTTTAACAGAGAAATAATAATCCCAACTCTCTGGTTTTCGTCTCCAGATGAAATCGGACGCAGACAAAAATATAATTTATAAGACTCCCTGAACCGGACAAAGTTATCACTTTCCCCGGAAAACCCTCACACAAGGTAGAACTATAACCCGCAAAGGCTATAGGGAGAGGGAGTAATAAATAGCCTCCCCAATGACCAAACGAACCACACCTAATGGGAGGTGGGATTCTATTCAAACCAAAAACAAAACAAACTGTCAGATCGAGTCACGTGCAGCAACTCTGACAGATCATCTCAGAACACCCACAGGGCAGGGCATGGCATAATGTTTTAGAGAGTCAGCTCAGCAGCAGACCCTCACCCCTAATGTTTTAGATGGTCAGCTCAGCAGCAGGCCCTTGCCCATAATGTTTTAGATGGACAGATAGGCAGCAGGCCCTCCCCCGTAATGTTTTAGATGCTCAGCAGCAGTCCCTCGCCCATAATGTTTTAGATGGTCAGCTCAGCAGTACGCCATTGCCCATAATGTTTTATATGGTCAGCTCGGCAGCAGGCCATCGTCCGTAATTTTTTCCATGGTCAGATCAGCAGCAGGCACTCGCCCCTAATGTTTTAGAGTTTCAGCTCAGCAGCAGACCCTCAACCATAATTTTTTCGCTGGTCAGCTCAGCAGCAGGCCCTTACCCATAATTTTTTTCATGGTCTGATCAGCAGCAGGCACTCGCCTATAATGTTATAGATGGTCAGATCGGCAGCAGGCCCTCGCCCATAATGTTTTAGATGGTCAGCTTAGCAGCAGGCCCTACCCCATAATTTTTCCCATGGTCAGATCAGCAGCAGGCCCTCGCCCCTAATGTTTTAGGTGGTCAGTTTAGCAGCAGACCCTCATCCCTAATGTTTTAGATGGTCAGATCAGCAGCAGACCCTTACCCCTAATGTTTTAGATGGTCAGATCCGCAGCAGGCCCTCACCCCTAATGTTTTAGAGGGTCAGCTCGGCAGCAGGCCCTCATCCATAATGTTTTAGATTGTCAGCTCAGCAGCAGGCCCTACCCCATAATTTTTCCCATGGTCAGATCAGCAGCAGGCCCTCGCCCCTAATGTTTTAGGTGGTCAGCTTAGCAGCAGACCCTCATCCCTAATGTTTTAGATGGTCAGATCAGCAGCAGACCCTTACCCCTAATGTTTTAGATGGTCAGATCCGCAGCAGGCACTCACCCCTAATGTTTTAGAGGGTCACCAGCAGGCCCTTGCTCCTAATGTTTTTGAGGGTCACCAGCAGGCTATCAATCATAATTTTTCAAGGGTGTGTATGATGCCCTCCTTTATTTGTAATAAAGGGTGTATTGGAGTGCCGGTTCCTTGTAATTTTTGGCAGCCCTTTCACTTAGTGCATAGACTTTATGAGTGTAGGAGTCCCACTACCTGAACTATTGTACCACAATGTGAATGAGGCCCTCCTTTATGTGATATATAGGTTGCATCGGAGTGCCTCTTCCTTGTAATTTTTGGCAGCACTTGCACTATATATACATGTAAATGCACAGGAAAGAATGTTTCCTAACAATTTTTCCTCTAAAATCGATTTTATCTTCGGTTTTGTGCGTATTATTGTCAGTCTGTAAAATTGCCGTACTTCTCGGACAACATCATTCCCAGCAGCGACCTGGGAGTCCAAGATGCGTCCAGACATCCTCCCCATGCTGTTCCCAAAACATTTCAGTGGTGTTTCTATCAATTTCTGACCTTTTCATGTGAACCAGACACCATCCCCTCTTCAGAGGGGGTGCCTGGTTTAATGCTCGGGTTCTCCCATTGTCTTTCATTGTGCTCGTGTGCTCAGTAGAGCACCCGAGAATCCTGAGGTGTTCTACTCGAGCACCCGAGCACTTTGGTGCTCGAACAACACTAGCAGGCAGCTCAGGGTGTGTCCTTTCTCCTCCAGCTCTCTTCCTGTAACGGTCACTGCTTCTAACAGTAGTATGGTTGGTGGGCTTTGAAGGATAAAACTACGTATGTTCAACACGCTCATCCAGCTCAGTAAGTGGACGTGCACACTATTTTACAGATTAAACAACAGGGGGTTCCATTATAATGAGTTAATATAAGAAAAGCTCACAGCTTGAGCTTCAAAGTTACAAAAGTAGCATTGTTTTCATGCAGAATTATATTTAATGTTGGCACAATCCTTTAAGTTAAAGGACTGCAAATTTCCAGCTGAGGTATAATAATTTCCTGTAGAGCACAAGACTAGTCCATCTACATGATAAAAACGTCTAGAAAGTAGTGTTGATCACGAATTTTCGAATTGCAAATTTTTATCGCAAATAAAGGTACTTCGAAAGTTCACAAATATTTAGAATATAGTGATATATATTCGTAATTTCGAATATTCGAGATTTTTTTTTATTGCAAATTTTCGTAATGCAAATTTTTAGAATGCGAATTTATTGCAAGTTTTTCAATTGCCAAGCAAAAACATGATTCCTCCCTGCTTCTTGCTTGTGGGCCAATGACTCATTGGCCCACAAACAAGAAGCAGGGAGGAATCATGACTTTAAATGGGAAAAATTATGAATATTTTAAAAAACAAATATATAGCACTATATCGAATATATTTGTTTTTTCAAATATTCGTAATATTCTAAAACAAGAATATATAGCAATATAGCGAATATTCGGGGAAAAAAATGAATATAGAGCAATTTAGCTAATATAGTGCTATAATCTTCTTTGTCTAATAGTCAAATTTTTTTCTCATCTGAAGTTCAGATTGGAAAAATATTTCAACTATTGAAAAAAAAGATTATAGCACTATATTAGCTAAATTGCTCTACATTAGTTTTTTTCGAATGTTCGCTGTATTGCTATATATTCTTGTTTTAGAATATTATGAATATTTGAAAAAACAAATATATTCAATATAGTGCTATGGCTCATTGGCCTACAAGCAAGAAGCAGGGAGGAATCATGTTTTTGCTCGGCAATTGAAAAATTTGCAATAAAAATTTGCATTACGAAAATTCCCATATTACGCGATCATTACCTTGTCGATTTTTCGAGTAAAAAAATCGTAGAATATAACGAATATTCAAATTCTCGAATATTCGCCAAATATTCTACAAAATATTCGTGAAATATCAAGTATATACTGTTTCTGTGGAGTTGGATGCATTATAATTAACATTATACATTAAGTTTAAAAATTGTGGACATCATTGAGGAAGAAAAACTAAAACAAATTGCACAGCCTGCAACTATTAAAAGCTGCAGGCTGAAATAAGCATTCCTTCATTTAATTTCAACCCCCCCCCCCCCCCCCCCCCACCATCCATATGCAGTTTGTGACCTAAGTGGTTGGTCCACCAAGTAATATATGCTGGATGTGAGGGCTGTGTCTAGGATGCTGCTGCCTTCACTAGCTCTCAATCATCACCATAGATTTATTTATATACTGATTTCTCCTTCTTCAGATAAAGACTGTATAATCTCCTAAGTCATTGATGATGAGGAGTTTCTGATTGTTCCATCATTTGTAGAGTATGCTATGTGTACTCTCCTGCTCTATTTATCTACAACTCTGATGTAGCTGCTCTTCTTCCTAAGTACACTGTTAAAGCTTGCTCTACTGTTCAACCTCCTCCAAACTCTGCTGGTATATCACACTGACCCTACACAATGTTGCTTTGGAAGAAGGGAAGATTAAAGCAGAAAAAGCAAGGAGTTAGTAAAGCTGGTATTTAAAGAGGACCTTTCACCGATTATTACCCTATGAACTAACTATACAGACATGTAGAGCGGCGCCCGGGGATCTCACTGCACTTACTATTATCCCCGGGCGCCTCTCCGTTCTCCTGCTATGCCCTCCGGTATCTCCGCTCACTAAGTTATGGTAGGCGGAGTCTGCCCTTGTTCTTCTGTAGCGCTGGCCAATCGCATTGCAGAGCTCACAGCCTGGGAGAAAATAACCTCCCAGGCTGTGAGCTCTGCGCTGCGATTGGCCAGCGCTAGAGCAGAACAAGGGCAGACTCCGCCTACCATAACTTAGGGACTGGAATCTCCGCCTACTATAACTTAGTGAGCGGAGATACCGAAGGGCATAGCGGGAGAACGGAGCGGCGCCCGGGGATAATAGTAAGTGCAGTGAGATCCCCGGGCGCCGCTCTATATGTCTGTATAGTTAGTTCATAGGGTAATAATCGGTGAAAGGTCCTTGTCACAGGGTTCCGAAGGTGCACTCGGTCCCCCATTGCCCGCAGAACTGTTGCTTAGCTTTTGGAATGAGGTTCTGTGTTTGACCTCATTCCCAGGGCGGCTTTACTAGCTGGGTGGCTCCCTGCTCCTAGTCTGCCTTGAGCGCCGAGCTGATCACTCGGTGCTCGACTGGTTGGTCTGTCGGTCATGTGACGCTGGCCACGTCACATGACCCTCACTCCCCACTATAAATACAGGCAGCCTGCTGGCTACAGGTTGCCTGTTAATTTCTAGGTTCCTGGCTATTTGTTGGACTACTGAATATTTACCTGATCCTGTTCCCTGACGATCCTCTGCCTGCTCCTCCTGTACTGCGCATACATCCTGGTATTGTGACCTCGGCTCCCACCCGACTACTCTCTTAGGACTCCTTTTTGTACTTCGCTACTCTCCTGGTATTTGACCCCGGCTTCTCCTGACCATTCTTTACTTAATCCGTTGTACTGCGTAGCTCTCTTGGTTCTGACCCGGTCCGTTCATGTTCCGTATTTTGTCTTGTCTGTCTTCCCTGCACATATCCTAAGTTAGGGACTGCTGTCCAGTTGTCCCCTGTCATCAGGACTCGTGAGGCAAGTAGGCAGGGCCAGGGGTGAGGGTGGAGCGCAGTGGTCACTACCCTTCCCCCTGTGTGTGTGTGGACGTGACCGTTACAGTCCTCTTTAACATCACCATGAGCAAATTTCAGCCCATAAGCATGTCACAAACAGCAAAACATCCAGCTATGTAAAGGAATTGCGTAGACTCCACACCAACAAAATGGTTTAATGAAATGCATTGAAGTGTTAGTTTCTGATTATAAAAGCAGATATTGAGGTGAAAGAAAGCACCATTAGATTGTGAAATCAACTGATGGAATGAGGACAGATGTGAGTGATGAAATTCTCTGCATAGCACTGCAGAATATTAGAATTATAATTTTTGTCCCTCACGAAGCGGAGCGAAACCCGGGTCGGGCTTTTAAGTGAAGTTTTATATGGTTATGTGGAAGCTGTTATTGGGCTGCTTTGAAGTGGAGTTTTATATGTGATTTGAAAGATGGTATCTGGTAAGTAAGTAAATGCCTATTTTGCCCAATCTGTCTTGGTGGACCTTCACTATTCATGCTATGTTTTTGTACTAGGACCATAACACAGAGGATCAGTATTTCTGGTGGCTTGTTGTTCCGGAGAAGAAAGCAAGGGATGATGTGAACTAAGGTGTGGATTCCATCTAAGGTGTCAATCAGAATTGAGAACACTTATCTCACAACAGATATTTCGGTTGTTCCAGAGATCTAGTGTGGATCCAGTATCATTATTTTTACTGCAGAATAGGTCAGCGCAGACTTGGAGGAGAGGTCTGCTGAGTCCTCCCTTAGACATGCAACTAGCGATGATGATAGTCGGGTGGGAGCCTGTGCTGCAAGCAGTCAGGGACGTGGCCGTGAGACTGGTAAGGTTGACATAAGTGACGAACAGACAGTGGTGGATGAAGATGTAGCCGATTGCAGGGGGGACCTTGTTGAAGAGGGGGGATCATCATAGTCAGGGGGTGAGGGGGGCAGCAGACTTGTAAGACAGCAACAGGGTGGCAGCGTGCCGATGATCCAGCAGAGTGGAAGCAGTGGGAGATCTGGAGCCAAAAGCACCCGGGGTAGACCCTCTGCTACTAAGGAGCCTACTTGTGAGGAAACAACTAATGCTGCACAGGTTCATAGGTAGCGGCAGGCAGTCAGCACTGAGTGGTGGAGGTAAAATGCCATACTCGACAGTATGGGAATTTTTTATCAAGTCGCTGTAGGATGTGGCAGTATGCAGGATATGTGGGCAGAAGGTGAAGCGTGGTCAGGGTACCAAACACATTGAGCATCACCATAACGTGGCCTGGGAAAACCGTGGTACAGCCTGACGCAGCAACTGCTGCATCTCCCAGCGGCCCTTACCCTTTCTCCAGCAGTTAGGGCTCCTCAACCTAAGCAGAAGAAAGCTGTCATTCATTTATTGCTTCTACTTCTTCTACTCTTACTCCTCGTCATGTGTTTCGCCAGCAATCGATCACAGATGTGATTGCAAAAAGACAACAGTATGCGTGCACTCATCCAACGGCGCAGAAGCTGAATGTGCTCCTGGCCAAGCTGCTGGTACTATAGTCCCTCCCTTTCCATGTGGTTCACTCTGCATATTTCAGATAACTGATGGCTTGTGCCGAGCCAAGGTGGAGAATCCCAAGCCGTCATTACTTCTCCAAAATGGCTGTACCAGCCCTGCACACGCATGTTGAGCAGAAGGTGGGCCAGTCTTTGAGCCCGTCAGTGTCTGGTACAGTTAATGCTAGCGCTACTGTTTGGATCTGTAACTATGGTCAAGGACAATATACAGTATTTCCTTTATAGGCCACTGGGCAAATGTGGTTCCGGCCCATGCACTCCAGCAACCTGGCAGTATGACAGCAATGCTGCTTCCACATTATAATCAAGGGATTTCTGTGCCAATGTCCTCCTCTACCTCCTCATCCTCCACCTTGTTCTCAGTCTCCACTGTAGACACAGTTCAGAGTGGTCCTCCAGCATACCACCTATGCAACACATGGTTTTGTCATGCGGTTCTGCACCTGGTCATCTTGGGTGAACGGAGTCACACTTGGTGTCAGAATCCTGATGTATTTTTCTAATTTACCACTAGTGGCCGCTTCACCATTAGAGGCTGCTGTGTTTGTCTAATGATTTGCCCTTAACAAAGAATGCTGATATGTGCTGATTGGATCCCATCTTGTTTCTTGTTTGGGCCTACTTATACCCATGAGGCAATTCAATCATTGCTTGAGTATTGTTGTTCCAGTCTCCTGCTCCTCAGAACAGTCTTTCCCAGACTGTTTCTACGCTTCACTGAATAATCACCCTGTGATCTACACTTCAAGCTGGACTACAGACTACAATTCTACAGTTCATAACTGCGCCTGGCTTCTTCCATCTGGCTACTGGATTCCAGCCATGTCTACCAATATCGTAACGGGATACTCAAGCCCAAACTATGGAATCCACAGAGGAAGTGAGCTTGGAGGTTCGTGTAAATAATATGAACTGTTTACTTACTAATATCTACGCTGAAATGCAAAATTTGAAAACAAAGTATTCGTCATTTGAAAACCAAACACCTCCTAATGTGCAAGTATTCGGACAAGCAACTCAGGAGTTACAAAGCATGGTGGTTTAACATGCAGAGAAAATACAGGAACTTTAAAACAGGGCTATGGTTCCAGCTTCTTCATCCACCTTGCCTCTTCCATCCTTCAGGTTTGGTGGGGAACGTGATAAGTATCGTGGATTTATTAATCAATACAAGTTATATTTTCGTGCACACCCTTCTCACTTCCCCACTGACAGATTAAAGTGCTGTGTATTATTATGCTTCTGACACTGGGGAGGAACTTCTTCGCATCATCAACCCAGAAATCGAATACTGTCTGTCCCCTCGCCAACTGGAGATAGGAATCATTGTCACCGATAACTGGAAGAACATTCTGTCTGCGCTGAGTAAGGGAGGGTGACCCATGCACCCTGCATGGCACATGTCTTCATTCTGGTTGTTACCCAGTTCCTGAAGTCTTCCACCCAATTCCAAGACGTCTTGAAAATGTCAAGAAAACTGTGCATGAACTTCAGCCACTCTTACGATGCAAAACATGCCCTCCTTGAGCTGCAAAGGCAGAATGATGTTCCCCTACATCACCTCATATGCAACATTTTCACACATTGGAACTTCAGCCTCGACATGTTGGACCGACTGTATGAGCAGAGAAAACCTGTAACTGATTTCTTGATGATGCAGATGGACAGGAGTACTCCCCAGTGTAACCTTGATGTTAGACAGTGGCAGCTCATAAGTGACACCTGCCATTTGCTCAGGCCCTTTGAGGAGGCCACTTTATTTGTTAGTTGCCATTACTATGGGATGAATGATGTCATTACACTCCTTCACGTCTTGGAGCAGATGCTGATAAATATTACTGCCGAGGAAACAGAAGACATGACACCTACATCTCACAGCCATCTAAGGCCTGTTGAGGCAGAACTGGCACAGGAAGGGGAGGAGAATAGGGAGGAGGGCATAAACTTCAGGAATTGTATATAGAACTAGG
The DNA here is from genome assembly GCF_905171765.1 of Bufo bufo. Taxonomy (NCBI): domain Eukaryota; kingdom Metazoa; phylum Chordata; class Amphibia; order Anura; family Bufonidae; genus Bufo; species Bufo bufo. The sequence continues at coordinate 728,324,012 of NC_053389.1, read as the reverse complement.
CGGTTTACCTTCTTAAATGAAGTAGAGGAGCAGGAGGAGATGGAGGGCGATGATAAAGATGATGCAGATGACTCTGACACACTGTGGCAGTATGCAGTGGAGATAGAGGCAGGGAGTCCTGTGTGTAAATGGCCAGATGCATACTGAGTTGCTTGCATAGTGACAGACACATTGTCACCATCAGGAAGGACTATTGGCTCTCCACAATGTTAGACCCTCGCTACCTGTACAAAATGGGAGCCTTTTTGACACCTTCTGAGAGGGATTAAAATCTCAACTACTATTGAGACATCCTTTGTAGTCGGTTGGTCACTTCCTACGTGTCCCATCACCCATCCTCATAATAGTCTAACCAGGGGGACCCTGTGAGCTCATGCTCCACTGGCTTAACTGCTGGAGGAAAGGAGCAGCACCAGCTCAATCAGCACCTACTTAAGTATTTAGTCTCTTCACTTTTCTATTCTAATACAGTCACCCACCTGATGCCACATGCCTGCTGCCTCTACTGTGATCTGCCACCATCTTGTGCTGTTACTCCCACTGCTGTTGCCCCCAACTCTTTTCAGGGTCCACTTTTGTGACTCTTCATGGTGTTGCCACCCTCCCCACTCTGTTACGGGGACACTATTGTGACTCTTCATGCTGTTGTCACCCTCGCCAGTCTGTTATAGGGCCACTAGTGTCCCTGTTTGACCATGTTGACATCATCATTTATTTTTCTGATCAATCAGAAGAACAGATAAAATAAAAAACGGATCATGTCATTTGAGCATACATAAGACCTTTATCACATGGTCAGTATTTTGCATCAGGATTTGATCATGATTTGGAACCCAAAAGCAGGAGTGGGTCCAAAACAGAGAAGACATGCCAATATTTCTATCACATGTTATTTCTGTTTTGGACCCACTCCTGTTTTTGCATTACAAATTCTGATCAAATCCTGATGAAAAAAAAACTGACCGATATAGACCAGAAAAGTCCTGCATGCAGGACTTCTTTTATATCTGAATAAAACTGATTTTAGAAGCAAATGGCCAAAACTCATGCAAATTGAGCATGAGGCCTCTATCACAGGATCAGTATTTAGCATCAGGATTTGATCATGATTTGGAAGCCAAAAGCAGGAGTGGGTCCAAAACACAGAACAGATGCAAATATGTCCATCATATTTTACCTCTGTTTTGGACCCACTCCTGTTTTTGCCTTACCAATAATGATCAAATGCTTACCAAATACTGACGGTTTCAAGGCGAATGTTCAAACTACAGGATCTGGTAAGGATTAAGTATCATGAAGAGATCTGCACCTGTTATTTGTTTTTTTCCTGCACCTGCTGATGAGAATAACTGATCAAATAAGTGAAATGCGAACTAAGCCTAATAGTGACACACAGTTAACAGAAGGGATTCAAACACATGTTTTTTTCTCCACCACTTTATTGGCACTGCCTCCATGTGCTTATTTCGTTTCCCTAAAGAGTCATTGGGACACCCGCTCGGGGTGCACAGCAATTTTTTTTTTGCTTGACTGAAGGATGCTGTATGCTTTTTTCTTTTTTCAATTTGTTTAGTTAGGGATTAGCTAGGAATGTTGGTGACCTGTACAATGATGTGCATGTCCATATACAGTGGGGAAAATAAGTATTTGATACACTGGCAATTTTGCTAGTTTTCCCACCTAAAAAGAATGGAGAGGTCTTTAATTTTTAGCGTAGGTATAGACAGAATAAAAAAAAAATCCAGAAAATTATGTTATGATTTTTAAATATTTTATTTGCATTTTATTGCATGAAATAAGTATTTGATCGCCTACTAATCAGCAAGAATTGAATGTCCAGGCCCATTTGAAGTTTGCCAATGACCATCTTGATGATCCAGAGGAGGCATGGGAGAAGGTCATGTGGTCAGATAAGAGGAAAACATAACTTTTTGGTATCAACTCCACTCGCCGTGTTTGGAGGAAGAAGAAGGATGAGTACAACCCCAAGAACACCATCCCCACAGTGAAGCATGGGGGTGGAAACATCATACTTTGGGGGTGCTTTTCTGCAAAGGGGACAGGACAACTGCACCGTATTGAAGGTAGGATGGATGGGGCCATGTATTGCGAGATTTTGGCCAACAACCTCCTTCCCTTAGTAAGAGCATTGAAGGTGGGTTGTGGCTGGGTCTTCCAACATGACAATGACCCGAAACATAGAGCCAGGGCAACTAAGGAGTGGCTATGTAAGAAGCATTTCAAGGTCCTGGAGTGGCCAAATCTTTGGAGGGATCTGAAACTTAATCTAGCCCAGCAACAGCCCTGAAACCAGAAAGATCTGGAGAAGATCTGTATGGAGGAGAAGGCCAAAATTCCTGCTGCAGTGTGTGAAAACTTGGTCAAGACCTACAGAAAACATCTGATCTCTGTAATTGCAAACAAAGGTTTCTATACTAAATATTAGGTTCTGTTTTTCTAATGTATCAAATACTTATTTCATGCAATAAAATGCAAATTAATTATTTTAAAAACATACAATGTGATTTTCTGGATTTTTTTAATATTCTGTCTCTCACAGTGGAAGTATACCTACAATAAAAATTACAGACTTCTCCATTCTTTGTGTAATGACCCAGGGTGCCATTACTACTTCTTTTAACACCTTGCTACCATTTCTAATTGCTAATTTATACCATCTAATGTATTTCCTATATTGTGCATATTTATTCCTGAAATTATTTTGTTCACCTGGTCCACCAGGAGATGGCGGCAGCAACATTGGCAGTATTAGCTTCCCTGGAGAGGAACCTTCTGGTTTTTTTCCAGGCCTCTGTAGCTAGAGGAAGGAGTTTAGTTAGTCAGTGAGTCTAGCTTAGCCTCTGTAAGGGGAAGAAGCAGGCTCTCATCCCTCCTGGACGAGCCTGCGGTAGTTCTAGTCCACCCTCCTTAGGAAGAGGTTGTGTACTAGCTAGCAGAGCACTGCCTGATCTGCTAGGCCCAGAGGCCCTGCCTCTGAAGTCTACATGGTTGCTTGTCCGCTCCTGGGCTTGCATTGCCTCCTTCCGAGCTGAGCCGAAGCTTGAGGTACTCTAAAGCCAGGACAAGAAGTTCCTAGGATTATAAGTAAGAGACAGACTACAGACTACAGCTAACTTAAATTCCAGCAGAAGAGGATAAGTTTCCTAATTATCCATCCAAGCATAGCCGAGCTAAGAGAGCTATCGCATAGCAGAGCTGAGATTGTTGCAGAGAAGTATTTGCCTGCCAAAGTTAGGCCAATACCTGCTGATGACCAAGATATCGTTTGGAAGCTGTTTAGATTACCAATTTATGCTAAGTAAAAGCAACTGTTCAACGTTACTACAAAGTCTGGACTACATTTATTCTACTCATCCACCTTCCAAGTTCACCTACCCCTTTTGCACTGCTTCGGACCACGTCACATCTGTAATCCACGGATATCCATGTAGCAACACTGTGACATGTGTACCTAACATCTACAGAGACTGTAGGCCACCCTGCACCACTCTGGCAATCCTACCTCTGAGTACCAACATTACAATCTATAAAGGGAGCCTTGAGCTTCCGCTGCTTAACCGCAGCTGGCGTCATGTTTACTTTCTCTATAAGAGGGACATATTTCGTAGAAACCTCGTAAGTGGTGAGGGATACCCCAGACGCTGAACCCGTGGGCCCGTTGCATTTGTAGGTGGGAAAACTTGCAAAATCGCTAGTGTATCAAATACTTAACGTATTTTCCCCACCATATGTGACCTGCCTGTCATTCTGACGCACAGTAACTGTTTTGCTACCAGAAAGGACTAGCTATGCATGTTGCTGCACTGCACAGTTATGTACAACAGGATATTTCTCTCTAAAGGTTAACTGCAGGCTGTGGTAGACCTAATTTAACGCGCCTCGTGACAAATTAATTTGTAACAAAGTGAATTCTTTAACACTTTGTTAATTTCTACCTACTACAATGGATAAAAGTCAGAATTGAAAGACATAAAACTGAATGAGTCTTTTCTGCTGAGGAACGACTGATGCTAACCCTCAGATATGTGTGCCATCTTCCTTTCCTTTTTTAATCACCATCTACGGTATTATTCTATATATTTTCATTTCAATCTTACTTCTCAATATTTTTTTCTCAGCAACTAACCTCCCATCCCATCTTATTTCAAAATGTATGAACAGTATTTTTAAAATATTGTTTTCTCTCTACAACAGATATCTTGCAACTGGAGAATGTTTATCATCTCTCCATTTTCAGTTTCGTCTAGGAATATCTGCTGTATCCAGTATTGTCAAAGATACATGTTGGGCCTTGTATGATTTGTTGCATGATGCATTTATCCCATATCCCACCACCCAAAAATTGCCAAAAAATTATGATAGATTTTGGGAATAATATCCGTTTCCAAACTATGTCAATGCAGTTGATACCAAAGCGATGATGTTGAGGTACATATGGGTGACCGCCGTTGCAAATCACTGGCATCCACAGAGATGCTAGCATCTATGGCACCAGTCAGTTGAATGTATAGCACATCATTACTGCAAAAACATTATAAAAAGGATTGGTCAGGAGCACTGGAGCTTTGGCCATGCATCGGGCCTGATTATGACAAATGAATAACGTTTGCTTTGTTATTTTATAGCATTTCTTGCAAATACTTTCATTTATTAAACTACGGTCTATATGGGGGCAAAAAATCATAGTAAGTGGCTTAAAAATCATGGTAAAATTTATTAGAATTTTTGCAATTTGTTCCTAATAGCAATTTACCCCAATTTACTATTAACATATAGTTTTGATCTTATTGGTATCTTGGCACTCAAGCAAATGTCTCTCTGACAAAAAGGTTAACCATCCCTGTTATAGAGCTATCATCTTATTTGGCATTGTGCACTGTAAGCCATTTGCAGAAAATACAATAGAAGAAAATAATGCAGCATTCAAGGCATTTAAAGAGGACAAATGCAAACTGTGTAAACTGGACAGATAAAAATAGAGTGAGCCTTATAATGGGGCCCACATCTACAAGGAATAAGGGGCAATACAAGAAGTGGAGTAATGTGGAATTTAGATGGCATCAAGTTTCTACCTAGAACTGTAGAAACATTAGACTCACCAACTATGTACAGTACAATACAGCCTAAAATATAAAATACTAGAAACACTAAACAGAGACAATTGTTCCTTCTGTAACTTGGCAGATGTGCCAGAATTAGTATATGAAGCATTGCAAAGGGCTTTTGAATATCCAAACTGGCACAGGGAAACATAACGTTCTATGCCCAATTGTTAACCTTAAGGGCAGCCTGGCAGATTTCTGACTTGGGGGCTAATGAATTTTTATTATGTATCTGGATCAACTAATCTGTTTGTCCATGAAATCTATGGTATCCTCATCTGAAATACAGATCTAATCCCTTCTGGCAATTATTTTGAATGAACTTATGAACACATGCCCAGCTGTCCCTTTTTGGAGGGATAGTCCTATTCATAAACACAGACAGTTTAACACCTTTTTTATTTTCAGTAAAAACTGACAAGCACAAGGACTTGAGCTTATCAAAATAACTTTTCATAACTGGAACCACATTATTTGTAACAATTACAACAGTTGTTGCAAAAATCTTTCTACTTTAACAATTGTATTGTACAGACGGTAATGCTCATTCCCTTGGAAACCAGGAAAAGCATCATTTTATCACCAAAAACACAGCTACTATCCCTCCGAATGATCATTATTGGTTGGTAAAATGCAATTATTGGACAGCTATGCCCAGTTTTAAGCCTCAGGCTAATGGTTGTATTTCAAGTTCCAAGTTGAGATGAGTGAAATTCTTAAAATTCAAATCTGGTCTGGCTGAATCAGCCATCTGATTCGATTTCAGTCCAAGTAAATCCGACCCTAATCGAAAGTGCTGTGATTGCCTTGAAATCTCTCCATTGCTCTCTACTGCACAAAAATTTGGGTCCGTTAGAAACAGAAGTTTTAAAAAAAATGTGTGCAATTTCTGAATTTTAGAATAAATATCTCTAGCTTGTGTGCTATTGATTTCATGCAAATTCATATGTTTGCATCTAAGGCCTCATGCACACGAACGTATTTTGTTTCCGTGTCCGTTCTGTTTTTTTTGCAGATAGGATGCGGACCCATTCATTTCATGTGTGCTGTCCGCATCAGTATGTCCGTTCCATAGACTCGCAAAAAAAAAAATAGAACATGTTCTATTCTTGTCCGTTTTAGGCATTGTTGCAATGGATACGCAAAAAAAAACGGATGGCATACGGATGTCATCCATTTTTTTTGCGGATCCGCAATTTGCGGACTGCAAAACACATACGGTCATGTGCATGTAGCCCATGAAGCATCTCTTTCTAATGGGGTACTGTAGTAAGATACTGTACCATACAGTGATTTGCCTATGAGTGTGTTACTAAACTGCTGTCTACCAAAATAAGGGTCCATACACACATGCCTTCAACAAATTTCATTCACCTTTAGAATAGTAAAGATTTAGTTTTTAGAGTAAAGATGTAGCAGAGCTGAATTGTTCATTTACCTCTTTGTAAATGTATGGTGTAGCAAATTGTAATAGCCCTCTGATTTAGATAACTAGGTAGTTTCACCATGGCTATGACAATGATCTGCCCAATCTATTGATTTGCTTGGTCCTCTCTGTTTGCCAGATACAAAGGTTGCATCAATCTGCCAATTCTTCACTTAGATTCACTAAAAGAAATAACACAAAATTGATTTGTGCCAAGTTTTTCCAAATTTAGGCAAAACCATAAGGCCTACATACACAGTTCTACTTGTTCCTGTATACTAGTAGACCAGGTGCCTCCTGTTATTGGCTTTGCTTCTACAGTTTCGTGCCCCCAGTGGGCTTGTTGTCTTTCCTGTTGACTCTCCAGTTTGCAGATTTGCTGGCTCATACACCAACAATGACTGACCTAGGGGGTGGTACAACCAGTGGATGGCACAGTGCACTTTAGTATACGACGATGGGAGAACTTGTGTTTCAAGTTCGGCCCACAAGGTTTGGGTTCGGGCTATCTGAGAATCCCATTATGGATTCCGCTACCACGGACCATAACTTATGGTCCGTAGTAGCAGAATCCAAAATGGAATTCTTAGATAACCCAAACCCGAATCTTGTACACCGAGCTTGAAACACAAGTTCGCTCATCCCTGTATATGACAGACAAACTTCTAGTACATTGATCTTCACTGCTAACACAGCACAGCGGTACTTACAGTAGACAGTGTGGGTATATTTTGAGCAATGAGGAATGACTTATTAAATTTAAGATTTACTATATGAAAAGATACAGTGCTACAAGTTACAAAAAATTACAAACAAGAACATGCAGCTAACAGTCCAGAAATAAAAGGGATACTATACCAATTAGATCAGTGAGGGACCCACACTACTAGAACAGTGGAAGGTTGGCCAAACCTACACTAGAAGCATCTCCAGGGATCCAAACCATGTGTAGTTTACAGTATGCAGTTTTTAAAGGGGAATTTGAGCCAAAACTTCTTGTAGGTATCTCTGGGAAAGACTATATAACAGACATGTTTTTCAGGATATTTTTACCGACCCAGGCATACCAAACATGAATATGAAATAATAATCTTTTCAACCAATATGTAATTCAGTAGGTTTCCTACGGCCCAAAAATCCTGCAGCTCCAGACCAAAGAAGCACCTAAGTTCCCTGACCATAAAAGCACAAAATATTTATTACAAAGCATGGATTATGACAAGGCTTTTTTTTTTATATTTTTATTTATTTATATTTTTATTGTAAGTTTTTAAAAGAACAAACAAAAACACAAATGTGGGGTAACAAGGTACCATGGTATAGGCGCGCAGGCCTTGCTATAGTAATTGTCAAGAGTACAGACTTTGCGATTATAGATACATGTCAAATGCACGAGAGGATCTACTAAGGTCATGGTAGGCAAAAAGACGAGTGAACAAATAGACAAGTAGGTAGATGGACCAATAGTCAATAGTAAGAGCTGTCTAGAATTGTTATCAGGACACCGAACAACTTTTTTCGTGGGAAGAGCAGCTAGAAATTCACTCCAATCGTACCAAGGTATGATTAGACTCTGACAGCAAGGCAGTGTGTAGCCATTATATGGGTTACATGCGTTTAGGGCGATTTTTAAACATTTTGCGCACTTGTATTTAGTGGTTATAGTGTCAGAACCTCCAACAGGTTCTATTAAGGAGTCTAGGGTTTGGGTGATCTAAAAGTTAACCACAATGTCCATTTTTTGAGGAAGACCCTGTGGGTACGGGATTCCCATGAGGAGAGTTCCTCGAATCTATGGATCTGGTCTATTTTCTGTATCCATTGATCTAGGGTTGGAACTGTAGTCTGGAGCCAGAATTTGGGTAGTAGGAGGCGAGCCGCAATAATCATCTGTGTAAATACAAATGGTAACTTAGCTTTCCCATTGTCTTGGGGGAGTGATAGGAGAGCGGTCTGCGGTGAAGGCTGAAACCTTGTTCCACAAACCTTGTTTGCTGTAGCGAAGATGTCCTCCCACCACCTCTGTATGGGAGGGCATGTCCACCATATATGGAGGAAGGTGCCCCTCTCCCCCAGGCATCTCCAGCACCTATCAGTAGTCGAACCAGCATATCTTGATATCTTATCCGGGGTGTTATACCACCTTGTGAGGATTTTGTAACTGTTTTCCCGGATCCTGACACAGCGGGAGACACCGTGGGGGGAATCTAGGAGCTTGGGCAGTGAGTCAAAGGGGATTGTGATGTCTAGGTCTAATTCCCATTGTCTGACGAAGGATGGTTTAGCTAGCATAGGGGATAGACGTAGTTTGTTGTACAGCCGAGAGGTGAGTTTTCTGGGCAATGTTTGTGAGATAGACAAGGCCTCAATCCAGACTAAGGGGCGAAGGAGGTCTCCTGCTTTGATGTGCTGTTTTAAGTAAGCCCTAAGGTAGGTTACTGGGATGAAGTCACATGGGTGAGGGTTAAGTAGGGCATTCATGTCCCTAGAGTCCATCCATTCTCCAGACGGAAGAGCTAAGGATATTAGTGGTATCGAAGAGGACAGCAATCCTGGTGAGGTGGCATTCCTTAGTGTATGGGGAGCTGTATTCAGTGCGTCTGATATTGTAAGTGTAGGCGAAGGGAAAGGGATGGAGCAGTGTGTATGTGATAGCCACTTCCATGCTTCTAGTGTGGCACGAATAATTGGATAAGCCGACATATGGCGAGAGAGAGCGGTTTCCTGACCCAATAGGAGTGCCCTAGCTGACATATTCAGTATGTCTATTTCCATTTGTGCCACTGTGGAGCGTGGGGAAGGACTTAGCCAGGTTAGTGCACGAGATAGAAGGATAGCCCTCCCATATAATTTAGGGCTTGGAAGGCCTATTCCTCCTGCATGTCTGGGCTTGATGAGGAGAGAATGGGGCAACCTTGCTCTCCTCCCGCTCCAGATGAAAGAGCCAAACTTCCTCATTATCGAGACGTAATAATGCTTGGGAACAGAGATGGGGAGAGCTTGTTGCAGGTATGTGAGTTTGGGAAGTATCAAGGACGAGAGAATGTTTTTTCGACCAAACCAGGATAGAGTTGGGTTGGCTCGGGCAAGGTTATCAATGGAGTCGAATATAGATTTCCTCAGGGGAATATAGTTAAGGGAGAAGAGCTCCGATATGTCGGGGCTAATTTTAATCCCTAGATACGTAATGTTAGGGGATGACCAGTTAAATGGGGAGTCCTTCATTAGAAGAAGTCGGGTTGGTTGGGGGATACCTAGGCAAAGGACCAAAGATTTATTGGCATTGATTTTAAAATCAGATATTGAGCTATACGCCATGAGGTGAATCTGCAATTTAGGGAGGGATGTTTTGGGATTAGTTGTCATTACAAGGACATCATCCGCAAAGGCGGCGATTTTCTGTTCCCTGCCTCCCAAACATAGACTCCTTACCTCCTGGTCCAATCTTATGTTTGCCAAGAGAGGCTCCAGGGCCAAGACGAGCAAGAGAGGGGACAAGGGGCAGCCCTGACGAGTCCCATTCCCGATGGGGAAAGAAGGCGATGTATTACCATTGACTAGGACTGAGGCTGTAGCTTTTTCATACATCGAGAAGACTGCCTTGATATAGGGATCAGGTAGGCCAAATCTCACTAAAGCTTGTTTCAGGTATAACCAGTTGACTCTATCGAATGCTTTTTCAGCATCCGTGCTGAGAAAGAGCAAGGGGGAGGCGAGTCGTTTTGCATGACAGAGGGTGTTGATAACTCTTGAAGTGTTATCCTTGCCCTCTCTATTACGGACGAAGCCCACCTGATCTCCATGAACAAGGTGAGGGAGTATGATAGCGAGTCTGTTAGCTAACATCTTGGCCAGGAGCTTGAGGTCTATGTTTAGGAGGGATATGGGCCTATAATTGGCACACAGTCTAGTGTCCTTCCCTTCTTTGGGGATAAGAGTAATATGTGCCGCGGTCATATCTCTTGATAATGGAATTCCCTTAAGGGTCTGGTTGCATACATCTAGCAAGTGAGGAAGGAGTATTGTCTGGAAAGTTTTGTAGTAGGCCAGTGGTAGACCATCTGGGCCTGGACTTTTCCCTGTCGGCATTTGATTCATTGCATTCTTTAATTCTGTTAGGGAGAAGGGGGCTGAGAGGTATGTTTCCTGATCTGAGTCGATTCTAGGAAGTTTGGCTGTCTCTAGAAAGGAGGATGTCAAGGAAGTGCGGTCTTCAGGGGTTGTTGATGGAGGTAAGTTATATAAATCATTATAAAATGAACGGAATTGAGCAGCAATTTGTTCCACTGAGAAGATGGGAGTCCCTTCCTGTGATAAAAGTTGATGGACAAAGTTTGTGGATCTCCTCCCCTTAATTCTGCTCATTACAAATTTGGTGGCCTTATCCCCGTGAGCAAAAAACTTGTGTTGAGAGCTCATGTGGTATTTAGCGGCTCTAGTAGCTAGTAGGGATTTGAGTTTTGCCCTATATTCAGATAGCTTTTGGAAAAGAGCATCAGAGGCCTTAGCTTTATGTCTTATCTCATGTATCTGGATATTTTTCAAGGTTTCGTCTATTTCTTTTTCCCTCGCTTTCTTAAGGTATGTGCCCAGGCTAATGAAGAACCCTCTAACTACAGGTTTATGTGCATCCCAGAGTGTATTGGCCGATACTGCGGGGCTTTTGTTGAGAGAGAAGTATTCAGCAATTTGCTTAGAAATCCGATCAACTGATTCTTGGAATCCAAGAAGTGTTTCGTTTAAGCGCCAATTGAAGCTCGAGGGCATCACTCTAGGGGCCTTAACTGAGAGGTAAATTGGGGAATGATCTGATATATGGATAGTTCCAATGGACGTCTCACTGCACAGATGTAGGTGCTCCTTAGAGATGAACAAGTAGTCTATTCTGTGGTATGTTTTGTGTGTTGAAGAAAAAAAAGTGAAGTCTGATATGTTCGGGTTGAGGGACCGCCAAGCATCTACCAAATGTAGGTCCCAAAGGGTATTCCTAATACTTTTAAGGAAACTTTTAGAGTGAGACGATTTGCGTGTGGAGATATCTAGTTGAGGACACAGGGCTACATTAAAGTCACCTCCAACAATTACTATACCCTCTTTGAAAGCCTCTATGATAGGGAAGATGTCGGAGAACCATCGGGGTTGGCCAGTATTGGCGGCGTATAGGTTGACAAAAGTATATGTTTGTGGTCCTATGGAACCCTTAAGCAGAATATATCTGCCTTCAGGATCCATATTCTGGCTGATAAATTTGAAGGGAATTTTCCTCTGGAGCCCTATACTGACTCCGCAGGAAGCTGAGGAGTTACTCCCACAATGGTACCAGTTAGAGTAGTGCGAAAATCTCATATCTGGGTAGTGGTTAAACCGTAAATGCGAAGACCACCCCCGCCCCGGCTTTTCTCAAAATGGCAAAGACTTGGCTCCGTTTAGAAGGGGAGTGGAAGCCCTTGACATTGTAAGAGGCCACTGAGATGTCAGCCATGGTTCGCTATGTGTGTGGGTTTACCTTGTAGCTGTTGTGGCCCTCTCCCAGGAGACGCATTGAAACCGCTATGGACCATCCTCCCTTGTATTCTTGGTGTCACTCGTGTATCAGGGGCGATCCTGTCTGACATGTAAGTCAGGTACCTTGGGTTAGGGGAAAAAAAAAAAGGGGGTAAAACAAAACATAGTGAACAAACAGGGGAAACAAACATAGACATAACACTTGATGTCTAAATCTAGTGGGGGTTACTTGGTCTGTAGACCGTTTAAGAGAACGTTTGACGCCCTATGGTATGCGATGGTGGAGCAGAGTCAGACCGAATGCAATAATGAACTAAGTGGACTCTGGGCGTTAGTGTTTAGGCTATAGGACTTTACGCTAACAGTGGGAACTCTAGAACCTAGTAAAGAAAAATGTCAGTTAAAGAGACAGGGTTATTTATATCAACAATATTGTATACAAACAAGTCTCTCTAGTGATCTTGTGAAAGGCTTCTCGGAGTGAGGTGATGACCCCTCTTCTTAGAGCGAGATGACTTTGGCGTGCGCAGAATCTCGAATGGTGCCGCTTTAGGTATTTCGGGTAAGGAGCCGAGATCTTGAAAAAGTTCCCAATTTTCAATCCTCATGGGAGGCACATTAAGGATCTCGAATGCAGATGTGAGGTCTGTATACGACGAGATGTTCACTCTCTTTCCAGCGTATGTGAAGGATATTCCAAAAGGAAAGGACCAGCGGTAAAGCACTTTTTTGGAGCGAAGCCAATCTGTTAAGGGCTTAAGGGCTCTACGTTTCTTTAATGTAGATGGAGCTAAGTCCTGGAAAACTTCTATTTTGGATCCCTCAAGCGCCAGATCAGGGTGAGCACGAGCGGCCTCCAGGACAGCTGTTTTGACTTGGAAATTCAGGTATTTACAGATAATGTCTCTGGGTGGTTCGTCCGGCTTGGGCTTAGGTCTGAGGGCCCTAAGCGCTCGTTCTATAGTTATCTCATGAGGAAAATCAGGCCCCAATAGCGATCTGCTAATTTCGGTGATGGACGCTGAGACCTCCCCTGGGGTAACCGACTCTGGCACCCCTCTGAATCTGAGGTTGTTCCTACGTCCTCTGTTTTCTTGATCCTCTCAGGAACAGTGGATGTCATTCAAATATAAGGCACATCGACGGAAAGAGTCCGTTACAGCGGTCTGGTGATTCAGAATTTCTACCTGGTGATTCTCCAGGCTCTCCACCCGGTCTCCTATTTGTCTCACCTCGCTCCTGCAGGCAGATAGTTCCGCTAGTATTGGCTCCATGATTCTGCTCAGGGCCCGATCGAGGTATTTCCTTGTGACCGGAAGATCGGAGCTGGTTTGCACTTCTGTGCTTTGGCCTGCGGAGTCGGCGCCATCTTGGGTTCTCTGGCAGCCACTGTGGCGGCGGCTTTCTTTAGGAATTTTTCCATTTCGCCTCCTGCAATCTGTGTTTTGGAGGGTGTCGGGGTGTCCACATACTTGCTGTTCCCAATCTTGACCATCTCCGTCTTTGTAGGCTAATGTTTGCAGGCGTCAGGGACGAATCTCTTCATAGAGCACGAAGCTATGCGACCATCTTCATCCGGCGCTAGCTCCGCCCCCCTGACAAGGCTTTTTTTGAAGTGTATCTTCTGGTCTTTTGATATCTACAGCCACATTTGGTGGCCTAGAGTCGTATGAACCATCTGTGGTGTGGCATGCATTCATTCTATTCGCATCTCTATGTTACCTGGAAAAGCAGTACAGTTTGGCTTTTTTTTAATTCCATTAGCGCCTGTGTGATAACTGGCAAGCAGTACAGTTGACTTTTTGTCTGCCTACAACTTTAATTGCCCACCCCATCTAGTATACAATATCCTGTCTCTAATAAACTCTCATCTGTCCCAGAAAAATGGCATCAGAACTCAGTCATGGTCTTTCCATAAAAATAAAAAATAAAGTATTTGATACTCTCTGTTTTAGTGGGTAAATGTTGGAAATCTCTTTTTCTCCTGATAACCAGCTTGTATGGTGGTTGGTGACAAGACCCTGAATCATGAGACACTCCATCCAGCAATGACAGTGTTACATCTCTTCCAGCCTCCTGTTCTAACTTTTCTCTTCCACAATAATAAGAAATTTTAAGCTCAAACTGCAGAACACAGGATGTGATTTACAAATAAAGTTTCCAGCAGTTCCTCTGGAGTTATTTGTCTGTTGCTTTTTTAAAACACATTACCATTTTGATGAAATCAAAGACTGAACACAGCACTTGCCAGGCATGATTGCTGTAGAGAGTTATTGCTTGATTCATCTAAATGGATCTAATTTCCAGCCCCAGATACGGTCTTCATGGATATTAAGGGAAAAAAAAAGAAAACACATGAACAGAGTCTGGGGGTTGATTCTGCTGCAGCAGTAGCTTAGAGCTCAGTCAGCAGAATGGTAACCAGACACAAAGTGTGTGGGTGGCTAAAAGATTGACATATTTTCTTTTGGACTGACTCTTTTTTTAATTTACTGAAAACTTAAATTAGTCATTAAATGTATATACATTGCTATAACCATGGCATGCCTTAGGTTACATGGCACCCTGTGCAGATTGATTATTAGTACCTCACCCAACAATCAGTACTTCCTTTCTGGTCCTTTCTTTTGTAATAAATCCCAGGAGTCATCAAAGCCTCTGTTAAATTGTAGGGTCATGTTGCAAAACTTTTGACATATCATAAGGTTTGTCTCTGGGATCTATACATTAAGACCCCACTGATTTTAAAAGCAAAGAGGTAGAAGCACTAGACTCATCTTGTGACCTTTCACTGATTGTCTCTCCAAGCAGAGCAAATGTTTTATGGTTTCACAAAATTCACTATAATTACTGAAACTGGCATTAATTGTAGCTGAAATCTACACCAACTCATAACGGACATAGATTTCAGTTTCTGGTACATAGAAAGTCAGAATATGAGCCAGATATGAGGCCTGAACCTCTGGAAAAATTTGGAGCATCATATTCCTGCACATTTTTTTACTAAGACTGGAATGGAAAGCAGCAGTCATAGTAAATCTACCCCTCATCTAGCTGGCTCGCTAAGAAGAGGTGTAATACCCCAGAGTGGCATTACCATTTATTTTTGGCCCCCACTATATTTGTTGGTGCATCATGTGTCATCTCCTATATTTATGTCACGGATGGTGTACAGGAAACAAGACAATACCATATAAACAATGTCTCTCTGGATCCACAACTAAGGAACAAAGGGAGACCCCTGCAATAGACCTGGCGCTCTCCCTCACTGCTCAGCCTATGCGAACACCCCAAAGGTGGATGGGCGCATATCCACGTTTCTCGGCTATCTATTACCTGAAGACCCTACAATAGTGAGGGGACACGACCACCGGCTCCCTACACTGACACGGAGGGAGTCAGGGTCACCTGGATCCAGAAAAGACAAAATCATAAATACATAAACAGCACTTATCTTGCAGACGAGTGACGACTGAGAACTGGAAACAGCATGCACACACAGTCCAGGAAGTTGTATCAGCCGCACACTACTGCATTATAGGGAGGAATTTAAAGGGTAGCAATTAGTCCAACAGCATGACAGCTGAGATAGACTAACGAGATGAGAAACTAAACCAAAACAAAGAAATTCAAGGAGGAGGATCTGAGAAGCTCCTGTGAGCGGTTCTCAGCTGTCTGGCTGTGACAGTACCCCTCCCTCTAGGAGTGGACTCCGGACACTCAGAGCCCACCTTCTCAGGATGGGACCTATGGAAGGCCCTGATGAGACGAGAGGCCTTAATGTCTGTCACTAGGACCCACATCCTCTCCTCAGGACCATAACCCTCCCAATGAACGAGGTATTGGAGGGAACCGCGGACAAGACGAGAATCCACAATCCTAGAGACCTGAAATTCAAGATTTCCATCAACCATAATCGGAGGAGGAGGCAAAGGCGAGGGTACAATAGGTTGAACATAAGGTTTCAATAAGGACTTATGAAAAACATTATGGATCTTCCAAGTCTGAGGAAGATCAAGACGGTAGGCAACAGGATTGATGACAGACAGGATCTTGTAAGGCCCAATAAACCTAGGACCCAACTTCCAGGAGGGAACCTTCAATTTGATATTCTTGGTAGACAACCACACCAGATCACCAACATTCAGGTCCGGACCAGGCACACATCTCTTATCCGCCACACGCTTATATCGCTCACTCATGCTCTTTAGATTATCCTGAATCTTTTGCCAAATAGATGACAAAGACGAGGAGAATCTGTCCTCATCAGGCAAACCAGAAGAGCCCTCTCCCGAGAAAGTCCCAAACTGCGGATGGAACCCATATGCACCAAAAAATGGTGACTTATCAGAGGACTCCTGACGACGGTTATTTAAAGCAAACTCAGCAAGGGACAAAAAAGAACACCAATCCTCCTGATTCTCCGCCACAAAACAGCGCAGATATGTCTCCAGATTCTGATTGACGCGCTCTGTCTGGCCATTCGACTGCGGATGGAAAGCAGAAGAGAATGACAACCGAACCCCCAAGCGAGAACAGAAAGCCTTCCAGAATCTGGAAACAAACTGCGTGCCCCTATCAGAGACTATGTCTTAAGGAATCCCATGCAATTTGACAATGTGGTCAATAAATGCCTGCGCCAGCGTCTTAGCATTGGGCAAACCAGGAAAAGGGATAAAATGCACCATTTTGCTAAAACGGTCCACCACCACCAGAATCACAGACTTCCCCGAGGAACGAGGCAAGTCCGTTATGAAGTCCATGGACAGATGTGTCCAAGGACGGGAAGGAATAGGCAAAGGAAGGAGAGGACCTGATGGCCGTGAATGAGGGACCTTGGCACGAGCGCAAGTCTCGCAAGCTGCCACAAAACCCTCAACAGACTTACGAAGCGCAGGCCACCAGAATCTCTGAGCGATGAGATCCAGTGTGGCTCTTGCCCCCGGGTGCCCAGCAAGGACCGTGTCGTGGTGTTCTTTAAAAATCTTGTGTCTCAAAGCGAGAGGCACAAACAACCTCCCAGGAGGACAAAGATCAGGAGCTTCTGACTGGGCTGCCTGCACCTCTGCCTCCAATTCAGGAAAAAGAGCAGAGACCACCACACCTTCAGCCAAAATGGGACCCGGGTCTTCAAAATTCCCACCTCCCGGAAAACAACGTGACAGGGCATCTGCCTTCACATTCTTAACCCCAGGGCGGAACGTAACAACAAAATTAAACCTTGAAAAGAACAAAGACCATCTGGCCTGTCTCGGGTTCAGACGCTTGGCTGACTCCAAGTAGGCCAGATTTTTATGGTCAGTAAACACGGTAATAGGGTGTCTGGCTCCCTCTAGCCAATGGCGCCATTCCTCAAAAGCCAACTTGATGGCCAACAATTCCCTATCTCCCACATCATAATTTCTCTCTGCGGAGGAGAGTTTCTTTGAGAAAAAGGCACACGGTTGCCATTTGGCAGGAGAGGAACCCTGAGACAAGACTGCACCCACCCCTACCTCAGAAGCATCAACCTCAACTATGAAGGGTAACGAAATATCAGGTTGTACTAGGATGGGAGCGAAAGCAAAACTCTCCTTGATATTAGAAAAGGCCTTACGCGCCTCTACCGACCAGGAAGAAAAATCTACCCCCTTTCTGGTCATATCAGTGAGTGGTTTAACAACAGAGGAATAATTCAAAATAAATTTCCTGTAATAATTGGCAAAGCCCAAAAAACGCATCAGCGCCTTCTGATTCTCAGGAAGCTCCCACTCAAGCACAGCGCGGACCTTCTCGGGGTCCATGCGAAAACCAGAAGCGGAGACAAGAAACCCCAGAAATTGGATTTCTGGAACTGCAAACACACATTTTTCCAGTTTCGCGTATAATTTATTCTCCCGCGGGATGAGCAAGACCTGACGTAAGTGTTCCTTATGAGTCTTGAAATCAGGAGAAAAAATCAAAATGTCATCCAAATACACTAATACAAATTTTCCCATTAAATGATAAAAAATGCTGTTGACGAAATGCTGAAAAACGGCTGGGGCATTCATCAAACCAAAAGGCATAACCAAATTCTCAAAATGGCCCTCAGGGGTATTGAAAGCCGTCTTCCATTCGTCTCCTTCTCTGACCCTAACCAGGTTGTATGCCCCTCTTAGGTCTAATTTGGAAAAGACTTTAGCCCCAACAACCTGGTTAAACAGGTCCGGGATCAGAGGAAGCGGATAAGGATCACGAATAGTGATACTGTTCAGCTCCCTGAAATCCAGACAAGGTCTTAAAGAACCATCTTTTTTCTTAACAAAGAAAAAACCAGCGGCAACAGGTGACTTCGAGGGTCGTATGTGTCCTTTTCTCAGACTCTCAGAGATATAAGCCCGCATAGCGACCCTCTCAGGTTGGGAGAGATTGTATAAACGAGATTTAGGCAGCTTGGCGCCTGGGATGAGATTAATAGGGCAATCATACTCCCTGTGCGGAGGCAAACCCTGAACTCCACTCTCAGAGAAGACATCCAAAAATTCAGAGAGGAA
Source organism: Bufo bufo (assembly GCF_905171765.1). NCBI lineage: Eukaryota > Metazoa > Chordata > Amphibia > Anura > Bufonidae > Bufo > Bufo bufo. The sequence goes on along the minus strand of NC_053389.1, from coordinate 728,305,443 downwards.
AGGTGGTACAGTCTTAGTAGAAACCTCAGAAACAGATGTTATGAGGCAATTCTCTCTGCAAAAGTTACTCCAACCATTTATTTGCCTCGCTTGCCATTCAATGGTGGGGTTATGTTTAGTGAGCCAGGGTAGCCCCAACACTAGAGGAGTAGGCAAACCGCTAAGGACGAAACATGACACATCCTCAACATGAGTATCACTCACAATTAAACGGATATTGTGAACTATGCCCTTTAATGATTTCTGAGAAAGTGGAGCTGAATCAATAGCAAAAACAGGAATATCTTTTCCCAAAGTGCATACCTGGAAACCATGAGTTATTGCAAATTGATTATCAATGAGGTTGACAGCTGCTCCACTATCCACAAAAATCTCACAAAAAATGCTCTTGCTCTCTAGCGCCACCATAGCAGGCAGGACAAAACGGGAACTACAAGCAAACGGAAAACCTTCAATTTCCGCCTCAACCCTGCCAATAGTAACAGACTGAACATTTTTAAAAGATTTTTTCCTTTTTGTCTCTTTATTACTCCCAGAAAACTGCCTGAATCTCTTAGAGGGACAAACATTTGCCAGATGATTTATACCTCCACAACAAAAACAAACCCTCCCCTGCGGGCTGAATCTTCTATTGTCAGAGGCAATCAACCCCAGCTGCATGGACTCCTGCTCAGAAGGGGCTGACAGCGACTGAGACCCCTGTGCACAGAATGAGACCGCTGCACTGTCCCGGGACTGAGTATGACAGGAAGGAGAGATCTCTCCTCTCTCTCTAAGACGCCTGTCAATACGAACAGCCTGAGACATAGCAGAATCCAAGGAGGTAGGTCTTTCATGAAAGGCAAATGCATCTTTCAATCCCTCTGAAAGACCATAGCAAAATTGACTTCGGAGTGCAGAATCATTCCAACCCGTATCTGCTGCCCATCTCCGAAATTCTGAACAGTATATCTCTGCGGATTGTTCACCCTGGCATAACAGACGTAGTCTAGACTCAGCCAGAGCAATACGATCCGGATCATCATATATCTGACCCAGGGCTAAAAAGAATTCATCCACTGAACAGAGGGGCCGTGCCCCCTCCGGCAGCGAAAAGGCCCAGGACTGAGCGTTATCCCTGAGCAGCGATATAATGATCCCCACCCTCCGTTCTTCATCACCAGAAGAATGGGGAAGAAGGCGAAAATGGAGTTTGCAAGCCTCTCTAAAACGCACAAAATTCTCACTACCCCCGGAGAACGTATCCGGGAGCGAGATCTTAGGCTCAGCACAAACTCCATGAACGCAAGCTGAACCGGTCACTTGAAACTGAGAAAAAGTCTTACGGAGATCAGCTACCTCCAAAGCAAGACCCTGAAAGCGTTCAGCCAAAAGTGAAACCGGATCCATGCTTGAGACGGTTTTGGCGGCTGATAATGTCACGGATGGTGTACAGGAAACAAGACAATACCATATAAACAATGTCTCTCTGGATCCACAACTAAGGAACAAAGGGAGACCCCTGCAATAGACCTGGCGCTCTCCCTCACTGCTCAGCCTATGCGAACACCCCAAAGGTGGATGGGCGCATATCCACGTTCCTCGGCTATCTATTACCTGAAGACCCTACAATAGTGAGGGGACACGACCACCGGCTCCCTACACTGACACGGAGGGAGTCAGGGTCACCTGGATCCAGAAAAGACAAAATCATAAATACATAAACAGCACTTATCTTGCAGACGAGTGACGACTGAGAACTGGAAACAGCATGCACACACAGTCCAGGAAGTTGTATCAGCCGCACACTACTGCATTATGGGGAGGAATTTAAAGGGTAGCAATTAGTCCAACAGCATGACAGCTGAGATAGACTAACGAGATGAGAAACTAAACCATAACAAAGAAATTCAAGGAGGAGGATCTGAGAAGCTCCTGTGAGCGCTTCTCAGCTGTCTGGCTGTGACAATTTATTGCCATTTCCTGCAATGTGTGAATTTATATTTCCTTATAAACAACAGTTTAAGTGTAATGTGCCTGGTTCACCCTCAGATGGCAGCAGTTCTGGCAGAGCTATAGTTTCCACAGAGTGGAACTTTCCCTTCAATTCTATTCCCCTCTCTAGAGAGGGAGGAGTTAGTTAGTTAGTAGTCAGTCTAGTCTACCCCTTCCTAAGGGGAGGTTGTGTGTCGGCCAGCAGAGCACTGCCTGCTCTGCTGGGCCCGCAGGTCCTGCCTGTGAAGTCTACATGGCTGCTTGTCCCCTCTTGGGCTTGCATTGCCTAATATCCAAGCTAAGTGAGCTTGAAGCCAGGAAGAAGTTCCTAGGACTAAAGATAAAGATAAAGTAAGAGACAGACTACAGCTAAGCTAAGTTCCAGCAGAAGAGTAAAAGTTCCTATTTTACCCAGCTAGCATAGAAGTGCTGAGAAAGCTACAGCATAGCAGGGTCGAGATTGTTGCAGAAGTGTTTTCCTGCCAGAAGTTAAGCCAATTCCTTCTGATGACCAAGATAAAGTCTGGGAAACTGTTTGGATTACCGTTTGTTCAAGTAAAGCTGTGTTCAACGTTAATACAAAGTCTGGACTACATTTATTCTACTTCTTCACTACCCAAGTTCAACACCCTTTTTGCACTGCTTCGGACCACCATGTCTGGATACAAGAATATCCAGGTAGGAGCACTGTGGCACGTGCATGCAACACCTTTCAGAGAGATTGTAGGCCACTCTACACCACTCTGGCAATCCTACATCTGGGTACCAACACTACCATCTACAAAGGGGACTCCACATCCTCGTTGCTTAACTGTAAATATAGTCACGACTACTTGCTCTATAGTAACATAGTATATAAGTAACATAGTAACATAGTATATAAGGCCGAAAAAAGACATTTGTCCATCCAGTTCGGCCTGTTATCCTGCAAGTTGATCCAGAGGAAGGCAAAAAAAAAATGTGAGGTAGAAGCCAATTTTCCTCACTTTAGGGGAATAAAAAATTCCTTCCCGACTCCAATCAGGCAATCAGTATAACTCCCTGGATCAACGACCCCTCTCTAGTAGCTATAGCCTGTAATATTATTACGCTCCAGAAATACATCCAGACCCCTCTTGAATTCCTTTATTGTTCTCACCATCACCACCTCCTCAGGCAGAGAGTTCCATAGTCTCACTGCTCTTACAGTAAAGAATCCTTTTCTATGTTTGTGTACAAACCTTCTTTCCTCCAAACGCAGAGGATGTCCCCTCGTCACAGTCACAGTCCTGGGGATAAATAGATGATGGGATAGATCTCTGTACTGACCCCTGATATATTTATACATAGTAATTAGATCTCCCCTCAGTCGTCTTTTTTCTAACGTGAATAACCCTAATTTTGATAATCTTTCAGGGTACTGTAGTTGCCCCATTCCAGTTATTACTTTAGTTGCCCTCCTCTGGACCCTCTCCAGCTCTGCTATGTCTGCCTTGTTCACTGGAGCCCAGAACTGCACACAGTACTCCATGTGTGCTCTGACTAATGATTTGTAAAGTAGTAGGAATATGTTCTCATCACGGGCATCTATGCCCCTTTTGATGCAACCCATTATCTTATTGGCCTTGGCAGCAGCTGCCTGACACTGTTTTTTGCAGCTTAGTTTGCTGTTTATTAAAATTCCTAGATCCTTTTCCATGTCAGTGTTACCCAGTGTTTTACCATTTAGTATGTACGGGTGACTTGCATTATTCCTTCCCATGTGCATAACTTTACATTAGTCAGTGTTAAACCTCATCTGCCACTTATCTGCCCAAACCTCCAGTCTATCCAGATCCCTCTGTAGTAGTATACTGTCCTCTTCAGTGTTAATTACTTTACACAGTTTAGTGTCATCTGCGAAAATTTATATTTTACTATGCAAGCCTTCTACAAGATCATTAATAAATATATTGAAGAGAATAGGGCCCAATACTGACCCCTGAGGTACCCCACTAGTGACAGTGACCCAATCTGAGTATGTACCGTTAATAACCACCCTCTGTTTTCTGTCATTGAGCCAGTTACTTACCCACATACAGACGTTTTCTCCCAGTCCGAGCATTCTCATTTTATATACTAACCTTTTATGTGGTACAGTGTCAAATGCTTTGGAGAAGTCCAGATATACGACATCCATTGATTCGCCGCTGTCAAGTCTAGAACTTACCTCCTCATAGAAACTGATTAAATTAGTTTGACATGACCGATCCCTCACGAAGCCATGCTGATATGGCGTTATTTGCTTATTTCCGTTAAGATGCTCTAAGATAGCATCTCTCAGAAAACCTTCAAACAGTTTACCCACAACAGAAGTTAAACTTACCGGCCTATAGTTTCCAGGCTCTGTTTTTGGACCCTTTTTGAATATTGGCACCACATTTGCCATGCGCCAATCCTGTGGGACATTCCCTGTCAGTATAGAGTCCGCAAATATCAGAAATAAGGGTCTGGCTATGACATTACATAATTCCCTTAGGATACGGGGGTGTATGCCATCCGGTCCTGGCGATTTGTCTATTTTGATCTTTTTAAGTCGCTGTTGTACTTCTTCCTGGGTCAGACAGGACACTTTTAATGGCAAATTTATTTCAACATTCAGCATTTCATCTGACAGTTTATATTCCTCAGTGAATACACTTTGCTTTCTCCTCGTCGCTCTCTGCGAATCCCCCCTCATTACTCTTTAAAGGACCGACACCTTCAGATTTATACTTTTTAACATTTATATAATTGAAGAACATTTTAGGGTTAGTTTTACTCTCTTTGGCAATTAATCTCTCGGTCTCTAGTTTGGCCGCTTTTATTTGTTTTTTACATGTTCTGTTTTTTTCCTTATAGTTTTTCAGTGCTTCCGTGCTACCCTCCTGTTTTAGTGTTTTATATGCTTTCATTTTGTCATTTATTGCTTTCTTTACAGTTCTGTTTATCCACATTGGTTTATTTTTGTTCCTTAACCTTTTATTCCCATACGGTATGTCTCCTCACAATGAGATTTTAGGATGTTTTTAAAGATATCCCATTTTGTGGCTGTATTTTTATTTTTGAGGACTTTGTCCCAGTTGGTTAGGCCTATGGCCTCTCTTAGTTGGCTAAATTTAGCTTTTTTGAAGTTTGGTATTTTTGTTCCTCCCTGTAGAAACGCTCTTTTGAATGATAATTGGAAGGTTATTACTTTATGGTCACTATTTCCCAGGTGTCCCCCAACCTGCACGTCTGTTGTTCTGTCAGGTCTATTGGTTAATACTAAGTCCAGTATGGCCGTCCCTCTATTCGGGTCCTGAACCAGTTGGAAGAGATAATTGTCTTTGGTTATTGCCAAGAATCTGTTCCCTTTATGAGATATACAAGTTTCAGTTTCCCAGTCTATATCTGGGTAGTTGAAGTCCCCCATAATAACCACCTCATTATGATTTGCCGCCTTGTCTATCTCGTTTAGTAGTAGATTTTCTGTGGACTCTGGAATATTAGGTGGTTTATAGTAAACTCCTATTAGTAATTTATTGTTGTTTTTAGCTCCATGTATCTCTACCCACAGTGACTCCACACGTTCATGTCCCTCACTTATATCTTCACGGAGTGTGGGCTTTAGACAGGACTTTACATAAAGGCAAACCCCTCCCCCTCTCCGGTTTTGACGATCCTTTCTAAACAGACTGTAACCTTGTACATTAACCGCCCAGTCATAGCTATCATCCAGCCATGTCTCAGTTATTCCCACTATGTCATAGTCCTCCTCACACATCACTAATTCCAGTTCACCAGTTTTATTAGTCAGGCTTCTGGCATTAGTATACATACATTTGAGAGGTTTATGTATATTTTTTACACTACACCTTTCCTTCTGAACTGTTCTAGTCCCTCCTTCCATTCCTCCCCCAAAGAGGGACAAATTTTGTAGAAACCTCCTTAGGGGCAAGGGATAACCCAGATGCCTAAGAGTGGTCCGCTGCAATCAAGTGGCCTCACACAAACAGGATAAAAACAACAAAACTGTGTGCCATTAAGAATAGGATTCGTGCAACGTTAAAAACTGTGTGCCTACCAACTTTATTTGCCTATTGGATTTACAAAATTGCCTTTGAAAATGACTTTAATGTGTTTGCTGCAGAGTGAATGGCGCAAAACGCTGCGCGCCGGCGTCCGAAGAGTTAATTTGACATCTTTAAAACTTATGGTGCTGCTTCTTCATGCTCAACAGAAGCGGGAAAAGTCAGAAATGCCCCCAGCTAAAGCGGGAAACTCTAATCTAGTCCATCGGGAGCGGTGGTACTGCGTGACGAGGGAGAGAGTAAGCCCCTCCCAAGAAGCTCCGCCTTAATTTCCTATCTGTGCCAGTGAACCAAAAAGCAACAGGGCGCACCAGTGGCTTACTCAACCCAACTGGGGTGGCATGGTCTGGAGAGAGGACCCTGAAGCCAAAGAGCCTCATGAGATCTATGTCTCTTAGGTGCAGCCATCTTCGCCGGACAAGGCACGAGCATTTCCATGCCCAGCAAGACTGAGGCTTACGACAGCCTTAACCCGGTGGTGCCTCGAGGAGTCACGGCCTTTGCGGCCTCTACATGGGACTGCCGGAAGTCGGTGGAAGACTGGGTCGTAGGACTGCTGGTGCGTCCTCGACCTAGCGACCCTAAACTGGGGTGCAGAACCGGGACTGTGGTCTGGATTCGTACAGGATGACAAGACTGGGGTCGAATAATTTGTTAACAGGCGGTCGGTGAAGCGTCGAAACCTACCCCAGGCCCGACACAGCCTTTATCAAAAAGACCAGGTGGAGTTCACACCCATGCAGTCCGAGAAAGGCCCCTTTGCTGCTGGGGTGAATCTATTGTTGAGGCCTATAGTCCCAGCATCTGCTTCGGAGGTATGGGAAGAGAATCCCTTGGCTGTGGGGAAGATTGGGTCCTTGCAGGAGACTGCGGGAGGAGTGTTCCGCCACTGGAAGCGACCTCAACCGGAGCCAGAGCCTCTCATTCCTGGACTACCGCCACCACCAACATGCCAGTTGGGCTGTGTTTCTATATTTATCGGCTTCTTCAAGCCTAAAACAGTCTATCAGCTGCCCTTGAAGATGGCTGCAGCCCCGGAGGATCATCTGCCAGCGCCGATACAGCCGAAGGTGCTGAAACCTTTCCAAATGGCCGGAGCATCCGCTCCCACTAAGCAGAAAATGCCGGCCCGGGTTCAGAGTATCACCACCCGATCACTACCAAATCCAACCACTGGAGGGCAGAGGCGCTCCCCCACCCAGGCGCGACTAGACTATCAGAGGTAGGACCGTCTCTCATGTCTCCCCCCAGTTACTATCATCTATTGCCTAGTTGCGGAAGGACATTGCCATTTTTCCTTTCTTTTTTGCCCCTTTTCAGGTTATTGAAGAGCCCTTTGCTAGCGGTTCTCATGACCTGTGCTGCTACTTTTATACCCTTGTGGATTACAAATAACTTTCTTACCCATGTGGATAACAAATAGCTCTATTACCTGATTTGGATTACAAATAATGACATTGCTGTTCCCATGGATTACAAAAATCTTTTGTTGCACTTAAAGTGACAGTTCAGCGCACTTTACCTTCAAACATTGAAGAATGAACTCTAAGGAGACTCTAATGTGATTTTATTATTGCACTACATTATTGCATTAAAAATGTGCCTTATTGATTTGCAATAACTTTTTGAATTTTCAGCAATGTTTAAGTATATTGCCCATTGTGTGTGTTCTCTTTCAGGTACAACAATGTTATTTTATATGCACTATTGTATGGATTATGTTTGCACTTATTTTAGATCAGCAGATACAGTGGTTGGCACCTTATGTCTTTGCTTAGTTATTATGGACTGCCTCTGAGGACAGCTTGTACATTCCAAGTAGATCTAGCATCACATTGCTCATTATAGATCACCCCTGAGTACAGTTAAAAAACGAATGGTCCTTGTCCTTAAAGGAACCAAGTGGTTTATGTGCCAAGCAGATCTAACACCGTTATGGGTGACCCGCTGCTATTATGTGTGTTTGGAGGAAATAGTCCTCATGGAGTAGTAGGAGAAAAGGCTCCTCCTCCAAATTTGTACATTGTGTTTAGCCACCTGCTTTAACATAATTTGGCCTTGTTGTTAGAAGGGAATACAGGATAAAGCCACCCTTCTGTTTGCGGGCGTTTCATTGCATAGTGGTGGGACTACAGAGTAAAGACACCCGGGCGCTTTCTTTGGTATTTGTGGTCCAATACACAAAGTAAAGTCAGTAGTGAACGCTTTGTGCACGTAGTTTGGTTCTCTGGTTATACCTGAGAGGGAAACTATTCTCGGACACCCTACTCGCAAGGACAGAGAGACCTTTTGGTAGCCGTCTTTGATGTCAGTCTTTGTATGTATTTTCACGCAGCACTTTGTCTATAATTGTGGTACCCTTGGAGCATATATTGGTATTCATATTTTCAAATACCCTAAGCACAAGCCGAGGGGCGGCTTGCCTCTTAAGTGCTGGGGAATTTAATTCCCCAGAGTGGCATTACCACCTCTTTTGGGCCCCCCACTATCTTTGTTGGTGCATCATGTGTCATCTTTAGTGTTGAGCGAACCCCAACTATAAAGTTCTGGTCGGTACTGAACTTTGCGGAAAAGTTTGGGTTTGAGTTCGGTGTTCGGGCATTTAATACAGTTTGTTGAAAGGCTGAAGGGCAGCCAATCAAAAGGCTTTTAAGCTGTAGGCACTTAGAAGCCATCACAGCCATGCCTTCTATAAAAGCTGGATCACATGTAGCACCGCCCATCAGCTCTGAGTATTGCAGGGACAGGAACAGGGACATGCACTCATAGAGCTCAAAGGGGGCCCCTGCCCTCTTATGCCCCTGCCCCTTTAATGCCCTTTTTTTATGTTGTCCCAAGCCCAGGGCCGTCTTTAACGCCGGGGATGGGGCCGTCCGCCCCAGGTGTCAGGATTTCAGCTACAGGGGAATGCTGCCATCCCTGCCTGTGTGCTGGTAAGGTATAGTATTCTGACAGAACACCAGCACTCCAGAGCGAACTGTGAGAGAGTGAGAGCTGTGGGAGAAAGGACCTTACATGATATCATCACCATGTGACCAGTAACATAACGATATTACTGGTCACATGGCTATGAGGTAATCAAAGATCCTTTCTTTCTTCCAGGACTCAGTGTTGCTGCAGCCTGCAGGAGAAGGGTAGGTCACATGGGTCGTCAGCCTTCTGCTATTACAGGCACTGGCTGACTGTCTGCAGAGTAGGAAGATCAGGGATGGCTGCTCAGAAGCGTCTGTAGAGGGGAGAGAGTCTGTCAGCGCTGGAGAGGTGGATGTGACTACTGGGGAGGGTCTGTGGATTGTATGCTGGGAGGCTGCTGTGAAGGATTATATACTGGGGGGGCTTTTGTTTGAGATTATATAATGGGGGGCTGCTGTATGAGATTATATACTGGGGGGGCTGCTGTGTGGGATTATATACTGGGGCCGGGGGGGGGGGGGGCTATATGGGATTATATACTGGCAGGGGCAGATTAAGTGCATGATAGGCCCGGGGCTGTCTACCCAACTCGGACCCCCCCTTTCATTTTAGTTTTATTTATTTTTCTGTATGAAGAGGCTGCGGTGCTTCGTAAGCACCAAATTCTCTTCCTAGGCCATATGACATCGTTCACATGGTCTAGGTGCAGCTCTGTCTCATCTGAGTGATTGGGTCTGAACTGTAATACCAAGCACAGTGCTATCAAGTGGACATAGCTGTGCTTGGTAAGGAGCAAAGAGGCTGTGGCGCTCACTTTAACATCGCGGTCTCCTCAAACAGCTGATTGGTGGGGGTGCCAGGAGTCAGACCCCCACCATCTCATAACTCTCTGATTATAGATTTCATAGATGTTACCTGCAGTCCTATGTAACACCCCACATAACACAGTGAACTATTGTGTTATATGGGGTGTTACATAGGACTGCATTGGACATCTACTACATTATCTGCACACAGAAAGTTATCACTGTTATCTGGGCTGTTACATAGGACTGCAGGTGTCAAATTTAAATTTTAGCTGCCAAATTTAAAATACATACGATTATGATAAAAAAATGACTTGGAGGAGAAGATGAGACACAGGTCACAGTAGTGAGTCATCTCTACATATAGGGGAATACAGCATCACATACCTGTTACATCCAGTGACATCTCCTGTCATGTAGATCTTCTCTTTCCTCTTCTCCTCCGTTTGACCCAGACCGCCATGACAAATTCTTTCAGCCGCATCTCGTCTCTACAGAGTTTGTTACACAGAAATAGAAACATAGAATGTGTCGGCAGATAAGAACCATTTGGCCCATCTAGTCTGCTCAATATACTGAATACTATGAATAGCCCTATTTTATATAAAGGATGGCCTTATGCCTATCCCATGCATGCTTAAACTCCTTCACTGTATTTGCAGCTACCACTTCTGCAGGAAGGCTATTCCATGCATCCACTACTCTCTCAGTAAAGTAACACTTCCTGATATTACTTTTAAACCTTTGCCCCTCTAATTTAAAACTATGTCCTCTTGTAGCAGTTTTTCTTCTTTTAAATATTCTCTCCTCTTTTACCTTGTTGATTCCCTTTATGTATTTAAAAGTTTCTATCATATCCCCTCTGTCTCGTCTTTCTTCCAAGCTATACATGTTAAGGTCCTTTAATCTTTCCTGATAAGTTTTTTCCTGCAATCCATGTACCAGTTTAGTAGCTCTTTTCTGAACTCTCTCCAAAGTATCAATATCCTTCTGGAGATATGGTCTCCAGTACTGAGCACAATACTCCAAATGAGGTCTCACTAGTGCTCTGTAGAGCGGCATGAGCACCTCCCTCTTTCTACTGGTAATGCCTCTCCCTATACACCCAAGCATTCTGCTAGCATTTCCTGCTGCTCTATGACATTGTCTGCCTACCTTTAAGACTTCTGAAATAATGACCCCTAAATCCCTTTCCTCAGATACTGAGGTTAGGACTGTATCACTGATTTTATATTCTGGTCTTGGGTTTTTACGCCCCAGGTGAATTATCTTGCACTTTTTAACATTAACGCGTTAGATTTCTCATAATTGGGGTCATTTATCAAACTGGTGTAAAGTACAACTGGCTTAGGTGCCCATAGCAATCAATCAGATTCCACCTTTAATTTTCCAAAGGAGCTGTGAAAAATGAAAGGTGAAATCTGTTGCTATGGGTGACTAACCCAGTTCTACTTTACACCAGTTTGATAAATTACCCCAAAGATCCCTATAGTGTCCACAGCAATTATAATGTCCCCTAGAGTGCCCCCAGTAATAATAATACCATATATTGTGCTCCAGGAAATAATGCCTGTATAGTGTCCCCAAAAATAATGTCCCCTAATAGAAACGCCCCCACACTGCCCCCATATAGTAATTCCCCCCACACTGACCCCATATAGTAATTTTCCCCACACTGCCCCATATAGTAATTTCCTCCACACTACCCCCATATAGTAATTTGCCCCACACTACCCCAATATAGTAATTTGCCCCACACTACCCCCATATAGTAATTTCCCCCTCACTGCCCCATATAGTAATTTCCCCCACACTACTCCCATATAGTAATTTCCCCCACACTACCCCCATATAGTAATTTCCCCCACACTACCCCCATATAGTAATTTCCCCCACACTTCCCCCATATAGTAATTTCCCCCACACTTCCCCCATATAGTAATTTCCCCCACATTGTCCCATGAAGTAATTTGCCCCTACACTGCACTCCCATGAAAAACTTTGCCCCCACACTGCACTCCCATGAAATTATTTGCCCCCATACTGCCCCATGAAGTAATTTGCCCCCGCACTGCACCCCATGAAGTAATTTGCCCCCACACTGTACCCCATAAAGTAATTTGCCCCCACACTGCACTCCCATGAAATAATTTGCCCCCACACTGGCACCCATAAAGTAATTTGCCCCCACACTGCACCCCATGAAGTAATTTGCCCCCACAATGCACCCCCTGAAGTATTTTGCCCTCACACTGCACCCCCTGAAGTAATTTGCCCCCCCACTGCACTCCCATTAAATAATTTGCCCTTACACTGCACCCCCTGAAGTATTTTTCCCCCACACTGAACCCCCTGAAGTAATACACTGCCCACCATGAAGAATTTGCCCCCACACTGCACCCCCTGAAGTGATTTGCCCCCACACTGCCCCCATGAAGTAATTTGCCCACAAGTAATAATCTGCCCCACATGAAGTGATTTGCCCCATTTAATAATCTGCCCCCTGAACTGATTTGCTACCACACTGCCCCATGTCCTCCTCTGCCCCCCCCCCCCCCCCCACAAAGTTGGCACACACAGAAACAAAAAAAAAATATTAAAAGCTAATACTTACTTGTGTGTTACTCTATGATAATCCGCCACTGTATACTGGGGGGGCTGCTGTATGAGATTATATACTGGGGCTGGGGGGGCTGCTGTGTGGGATTATATACTGGGGGACTGCTGTATGAGATTATATACTGGGGGGCTGCTGTGTGGGATTATATACGGGGGGGACTGCTATATGAAATTATATACTGGGGGCTGCTGTATAAGATTATTTACTGGGGGGGCTGCTGTATGAGATGATATACTGGGGGGGCTGCTGTATGAGATTATATACTGGGGGGCTGCTGTGTGGGATTATTTACTGGGGGGGCTGCTGTATGAGATTATAAACTGGGGCCGCGGGGCTGCTTTATGAGATTATATACTGGGGCCGGGGGGCTGCTGTGTGGGATTATATACTGGGGGGGCTGCTGTAAGAGATTATATACCGGGGGGCTGCTGTATGAGATTATATACTGGGGGGCTGCTGTATGAGATTATATACTGGGGGGGCTGCTGAGTGAGATTATATACTGGGGGGCTGCTGTATGAGTTTCTATACTGGGGGGCTGCTGTATGACATTATATATTAGGGGCTGCTATAAGAGATTTTATACTGGGGGTGCTGTATACTGTGGGGTGCTGTATACTGGGTGCTATACTGCTCTACTGTATACTGTGGGGTGCTGTATATTGTGGAGTGCTGTATTCTGGGTGCTATACTGCTCTACTGTATACTGTGAGGTGCTGTATACTGGGTGCTATACTGCTCTACTGTATACTGTGGGGTACTGTATACCGGGTGCTATACTGCTCTACTGTATACTGTGGGGTGCTGTATATTGGGTGCTATACTGCTCTACTGTATATTGTGGGGCGTTATACTGCTCTACTGTATACTGTGGGGTGCTATAATGTATGCTATAGACTGCCGGTATTCAGGGAAACATGCGAAGGGGCAACACCTTTACTAACCCCTGGCCCCTTTACCCAACCTTGACCCATAACAAACAACACCGACAACTGTGTCACTTTATTGCTGGATGGTGATCAGCCACAGCTTATTTATTAAAGCGGCAAACCTTAATAAAACATAATATCGGAGCAGTATGCCAAACGCTGGACTCCCAGGGGCAAGTTAAACCGTAATCATCAGAGCGGTATGCCCACCGCTGGACTCCCAGCGGGCAAGTACGCCATCTGCTCCCACCATATCTCCGCTGTACTCAAATGCCGCCAGCTGTGACTTCATAAACTCAACCAGAACTTGCAGCTCTCCAAAGCCTAAATCATCGGAGCGATATCCAAACTGCTGGACTCCCAGCGGGGGCTCTGAAGAATAGAAAAACAAAACAGAATAACCAAGTATCCATAACTGATCATAACCGTGCACCTCGACCCGCCTCTCAATGATAACCGCAAAGAGAGGGAGGGCCAATTTTGCTTCCACTTGCAAGAGGAAGTGACCGGAACAGGGGAGGGGTATATGTAACCTTCAGGATTCCTGCACCGCCCCCATCCTATCTAAGGAGGATCCCCAGAGAATTAACCCTTAACGGCCCCCTGATCTACCACCTATTTAACCATTAACATGACGGGGCCAGCTCCCTGAATGCCCTGAGGGGAAAAGGGGGAATGGGGGGGACCATCAGTCCCTAAGCACCCTCCCTATACAGTCGGGCGCTTGCAAGGATGCTATACTGCATACTGTGGGGTGTTATACTATGTATTGCATACTGTGGGGTGCTGTATACTATAGGGTGCTATATACTATAGGGTGCTCTACTGCATACTGTGGGGTGCACTGTAATGCTAGCGTGAGCCGAGCCCCGGTCTCCTTCCTGAACTTCAGAGAGGTGCCCACTCCCAGCCCTGAGCCCACTAATCCTGAGCCTGCTGGAGTCTTCAGAACTGTAAGTATTTACAGTCATTCACTGTAAGCTATATTATATATAGTGTTGGAGGACGTGATTGCCTGCTAGGGTGTGGGAAGGCGGGATCCAGGGGGCCCAAGTAAACTCTCGCCCAGGGTCCAATCAATATTAAAGACGGCCCTGCCCAAGCCGACCCACTACAAGTGCGCCGCGAGTCCGCACGCTCCTCCCCTTCAATCCCGCCGGCTGCAGCGCAATTTATTCACCAATACAATTTATTCCCCAGTCCGCCCGCTCACCAGTGCAGGGTCAGGGTGATAGGGTCCTTTAAGGCTAGCGCGTGACGCATGTCTGCTACGTCACGTGACCCCCCAGTGGGATTAATAAAGGGGAGCAAGCGCCGGCCTGTGTGACTCCATCTGCTACCTAAGTTCCTTTAGTGCCTGTCTGCCTACAGTGCCCGCCCTGGTAATATATATGTTTATTTACAAATGCCTGTGCAGGCGTTTTACCTATCTTGCCCCAGGTGAAAATTTTAATACTTCACTTTTATTATTATTTGAGTTAAAATACATGCTTTGGACCTTTATTTAATTTTAATTTAGTTGACGAACCAAAAAATTATTTGATAAACCTTACCCAGGATAGGTCCCGATATGAATGGTAATATATATGTGCAATGAGCAGGACCGTGGTACGGTTACGCGGATGCCAAACCATGCAGTGGGTCCGGATATGGGTATAGAAGTCTATAAGTTTTGTTCGTGACGCCAATTGCAGCGTGCGCAGGGTACAGTCACAGGGCCCTTTAAGGTGTTGCAACTCACGTACCAGGTTAGGAATGCCAGAGTTGTGTATTGTCTCTGTATGGTAGCAGTAATAGTGTCAACGGTGTCTCCTACCTTGGTACTGCTGGACTCCTGGATCCTGGCTCACTTGCAATAAAATGAGTGTTGCTAGTAGGAGTAATTGAGGGTTTTGCAGCAATAATTGAGATCCAGACTTGGGATATAGTTCAAACTGGTCTTTACTTGATGCAGCTTTAATCCACATAAGGTACAGCAATAGTCTGAAGTCCCAGCAGGTATTGGCAATATGTGGCAGGAATCTATCTTCTGCTTCTATCATATGCCTGGAGCTCTTTTGCAGGATAAGTCGTCTGGTTGTGGCTCTGTAATGTGGCAGGAATTAATATCTTCTGCACTATCTGTCTTCTGCTGTATTGGGGACTGACTAGCTAAGGAGGAATTTAGCTTCTCCTGTACAGTGTTCATTTTAGGACATGGTCAGATATCATAGTCAAGTATTAAAATAATGCCAATGTGACACCTGACCCTAATACCTGACTCTGACACCTGACACCTGACCCTGACACCTGACCCTGACACCTGACACCTGACCCTGACACCTGACCCTGACACCTGACCCTGACACCTGACACCTGACCGTGACACCTGACCATGACACCTGACCATGACACCTGACCCTGACACCTGACCCTGACTCCTGACCCTGACTCCTGACCCTGATACCTGACCCTGATACCTGACCCTGACTCCTGACCCTGATACCTGACCCTGACACCTGACTCTGACACCTGACTCTGACACCTGACTCTGACACCTGACTCTCATATCTGAGTTTGACCTATGCTCTTCATAGGTCAGGGTCAAAGTGAGAATGAGTTATAGATATATATTATGTATTTGTATGCTAAATCACACAACCAAAGTATGTCTATTGCTGAGCTTATAGCTCTGTGCCTAAATTGCTGTAAGCTAACACATTACAGTGTTATGAGCGCATAGCTGATAGCTCAGTGGTAAGGAAGGGAGCAAAGGATTTTAGGTTTACTGTGGTTTTGAATGCTACATCACATAGATGAACAAAAAGCCCAAGCTCATACAAGGCAAGCTGGTAGCTCAGAGGTAATGCTGTTGCCCCATGTCCAGCCTTTCTGAGTTCAAAGCTCCTTTCAGCCTCAAAAAAATATTTACATTTTATTATGCCCTAGATAAGAGGCAAATTTAAATGATGTGTGACGCTGATGTCTCACGTCCTTCACTTTTCAGTGTCACAAAACATTTTAGCTTTACTGTGGTTTTGTGTGCTACATCACATAGATGAACAAAAATCTCAAGCTCATCCAAGGCAAGCTGGTAGCTCAGTGGTAATGCTGTTGCCTCATGTCTAGGCTTTCTGAGTTCAAAACCCCTTTCAGCCTCTAACAAGTGTTTATATTTTATTATGCCCTAGAGAAGAGGCAAATTTAAATGATGTGTGACGCTGATGTGTGACGATGATATCTCAGTCACGTCCTTCATTTGTCAGTGTCGCAAGGGATCTTAGGTTTACTGTGTTTTTTGCTATACTACATCTCATAGATCAAAAAAATCACTACCTTTGTTGTCTAAAGCTATGGCTCAGTGGTAAGACGCTTGCTTGACATGTAGTGTTCATGGGTTCAAAGCCCCTTCTGGGCTTTTAATAAAATTTATGTTTTATATTTTATTGAGCTCTAGATCAGAGTCAAATTCAAGTGGTGTGTGATGTAACTAGTCCTTTTTTTATTTTATTAAGAGTACATGGGCAGCACTATAGTAAAGGGGCCCTGTATACAGAGCTGTATCCTGGATTTTACATATCTACTGTATATCTGTATACTGTATATGTGTATTATACACAGTGTGCTATAGCTTCACCACACTGAGATCTGCTCAGAAAGCTGATATACATTACTGCTTTATCCACAGACACAGTATATGATCATACAGATGGCAGTACTATGTGATAGCTTCTAAGTATAGAAAACCATGTAGTAATGAATGTTATAGCTTGGAGGTTACATTAATGGCTTTGCATGTTGAAGTCCCCAGAAAGACATATGTTTTTTTCTTTAATAGCATATACTATAATAAATAATATGCCATTAACCCATAGGATACCAGCGCTGTACATGTAGGTCGCTGGAAGCACGGTCACAACTCCCAGCGCCATACAGGTACAGCGCTCTGATCGGGCGGCCACAGGAGCTACTCCCGCCCGATCAGCTGCAGGGGTCCGACAGGCACTAATAGTTGGACCCCTGCTGTATGCACCGGCATCAGTGAAAACACTGATGCTGGCTCATTAACCCTTGCACTGCCGCGGTCAGCGCTGACGGCTGCATGTGCGGTATCCCCGTGGTGCTGTGACGTCAGCCTGGTGTCTAGCCCTGTCAGTCAATGGGGGGAGGGGTGTGTGCAGAGCACAGCGGGTGTTATAGAGCATTGCTCAGAATATTCAGCCCCGCCTCTGAGGGCTCGAATTGTTTATTTGCATATGAATCTCTGCAGCTATTTATCATACATAATCAGCATAATGAGCCCTACCAGGCAGTACGTATGGTCTAATAGGGTTGATTCTGGTGACAGAGCCTCTTTAACCTCTTATGGACACAGGGCGTACCTGTGTATTTCCGATCACCGCTGTGCGGCGGGCAGTGTTAGGAACGGTGCGCCTGCTGAAATCATTCAGAAGGCACCCCCCCCCCCCATACCGGCGATTGCTGCTAACCGCAGGTCAATTCAGACATGCGGTTTGCAGCATTTCCAGGTTATTCAGGTCTCCGGTGACCCGGAATAGGAGGGTGATCAGTGGTGTAATATACACCACCAATCACCCTCCGCAGATCCTGTGAGGTGGCGGTGACGGAGGATGAGGGTGAGGATCGTCTGTGATTGGTTGGAGGGACTGACCTGGAGATAACGTCTTGGAGCTCCGCTCTCCCCACCCACAGAGGTGCGCTGAATGTGGCCGGCACTCTTAGCTGTAAAAGAGCGCCTGGCCACTGTTAGCGCATCGCCCACCCCACCGCTGATCAGTGAGTTTTTGGGCTGTGAGCAATTTTTTCGGGGATTCTGTTAGGTTAGGGTGGGTTAGGGTAGGGTATACATAAAAACACACTGCCCCCCACACACACACTAAATAAAGTTTTACACACACACACACTCCCCTTTAGCGTTCTAAGATGGCCCGCCGGATGTTCTCGGCCGAGGAGGCATATGCCCAGCTGCTCTCCCACTCCGAGAGCCCCAGTGAGGACGAGGATGACGCCACTTTCCTGTTGTCATCCTCGTTCTCCTCATCATCTAGTGATGATGATGAGCCCCAAGGCGACGGAGACGCCGCTAGGCGGAGCCAGGAGCCCCCCGTGCCAGGAACCCTGTGGCCAGGGCCGGCTCCAGGTTCATGTGGGCCCTTGGGCGATAAATCCCAGTGGGCCCCCATGAGGCATTTTTTTACATTGACATGTCCCCCTGTGGCTCCTACACGGTATAATGACCCCCAGTGGCCCCTATACAGTATAATGACTACTAGTGGCCCTTCAAACAGTATAATGAACCCCCAATTCCCCCCCCCCACTGTATAATGACCACCTGTGGCCCTGCATTCAGAATAATAACCCCCAGTCGCCCCCATTTAGAATAATGACCCCCAGTAGCCCCCACACTGGGGGAATACTGTATGGAGGGGGCTCTGGGGGTATTTATACTGAATGGAGGGTCATTGGTGATCATTACTAAATGGGGGACACTGGGGGTCATTTTACTATGTAAAGGGCCCTCACAGTATAATGACCCCACAGTGGCTCTCCATTCAGAATAATGACCTCCAGTCGCCCCCACACTGGGGGTTATACTGTATGGAGGGGGCACGAGGGGTTATTATATTTAATGGGGGCTCTGGTGGTCATTATGCTAAATGGAGGGTCAATGGGGATCATTATACTAAATGGGGGGCACTGGGAGTCATTATACTGTGTAAGGGACCCTCACAGTGTGATGAATGACCCCCCAGTGGCCCCCTCACATACCTATCATTGCAGGGGAGCTGGTGGTCCTGTCATTCACTAACCGCAGCTCCCAGCTCCCCACATGAACCTGGAGCCGGCCCTGAATGACCCCCAGTAGCCCCCACACGGGGGGAATACTGTATGGAGGGGGCTCTGGGGTCATTATACTGAATGGAGGGTCATTGGTGATCATTACTAAATGGGGGACACTGGGGGTCATTATACTATGTAAAGGGCCCTCACAGTATAATGACCCCACAGTGACCCTCCATTCAGAATAATGACCCCCAGTCGCCCCCACACTGGGGGTTATACTGTATGGAGGGGGCACGAGGGGTTATTATATTTAATGGGGGATCTGGTGGTCATTATGCTAAATGGAGGGTCAATGGGGATCATTATACTAAATGGGGGGCACTGGGAGTCATTATACTGTGTAAGGGACCCTCACAGTGTAATGAATGACCCCCCAGTGGCCCCCTCACATACCTATCATTGCAGGGGAGCTGGTGGTCCTGTCATTCACTAACCGCAGCTCCCTGCGCTCCTTCTCTCCTCCGGCCCGCTGCAGCAGTGAGCCAGGCCTGGAGGAGAGAAGGAGCTGTGCAGTGATGGAGCTAGAACTGACTGGGCCCCACAGCGAAATTTAGTACGCCCCCCTCCCCCCCAATGTGTGTTCACATTACGTTTTTCCTATCGGTTTGATGTATACACATGTGCAGCACTCCACGTTTTTGTATCCTGCAGAGTCAAGTAAAAAATGCATACGTTAACGTATATGTTTTTTTACCATGGAACTGTATGGTGAACGGACGCCACTGTACGGCATCAGTCTGAGGCATCTGTCAATGCATACATTTTCAGTATGCATTAAATGGATGGCAAAAATGTGATGTGAACCCAGCCCTAGTGTCAGAATAAGCCCCAGTACACAGCGGAGCAGCATGGAGGAGAGAGGAGGCTGCCATGTACTGACAGAGCGCTACCTGGTGGTCAGGGATGAGGACTGTGCTTCCCAAGGATCATTTTCTACTGGAAAATACAGGGCACAGTATAATACACTAGAATCTATATAATATAAAGATATTAGCCCTACCCCCGAATAATCATACGATTAGGGGGTCATTTATTATATAGAAATACGTCTATATTAGGCGTATTTCTGACACAGATGTGGCGCAAAGGTCTTTAACACCGCAATCTGTATCTTTTCCCGCTCATGCCAGGTCTATAAAAAGTGGTGTGGGCAGAAAGGGATACAGTTATGGCCATCCAGTTATTGGATACCACCGCCATATAGTGATAACACCGCCATATAGTGATAACACCGCCATACAAGGATAAAACCACCATACAGTGACCGGATAAAAAGGTATAAGAGGGCATAGTACAGGGAATGACTATGGGCACTGCACAGAGTGTGGTAAGAGGGCACAATGCAGGGTATAAAGGGGCACAGTACGGGGTGGGGGGCACAGTCACATGACCCTGTGATGTTAGAAGGTCCTTATGGTGAATGCGGTTCAGATGCCACCATAATGAGAGGCAGAGGAGTGAGACAGGGGCCCGGGGCCCTGGATGGACAGGAGGGGTGGACACAGCAAGTAGGTTGAAGGGGCTCTGAGGGGGATTCATACAAGTAGTGGCAGGAGGTCTGTGCAGGGCAGCAATAGGAGATAGGAGGGTGAAACAGGAGCTCTGGATACATGAGGGAGGAAAGGAGACAGAAGGGGCTCCATAAGGGTGATATAGGACAGGATATGGGGGGGGGGGGCAGGTGTCATGGAGACAATCAGCTTAATAAAACAGTAACACAACTAAATAGAATGAAGCAGCAGTGTCCCCCCCTTTCCTTCTGTCCCACAGAGAAGAGACAGTCACAGTGCAGACTCACTCACAGACTGTGTTCACACTTCTCCAGCTCCAGCCGTGCGTGCGGTCTCTCTCCTCAGGCAGCGTGTGTCCTGTGTAGAGGGGGCGTGTCCTGAGTCTCTGCAGCTCAGAGGGCCCACCAGAGGGGTACTGCGTATGTGAAATGACAGCAGTGAGAGCTCCCATCTGTATTGATGGAAGTGCTCATAGCAGCTCAGTGGGCCCCCCCAGGAGCATTGGGCCCCGGCACTTGCCCGGGGATGCCGGGTTATGACGCCGGCCCTGCCTGTGGCCCACACTAGTATGAGCAGCCCTGGGGCTCGTACTAGTTTTCCAGCCCACCAGGCAAATTCACCTGATCCCTCTACCGGTGAACTTGGCTGGAGTACCCCAGAGGATTTTGAGCCCTTGATTCCTGACTTTGTTGGCCAACCAGGAATCCAGACACAGTGGGCTTCACTGAATATGAAGTTTTTTTTTTTTTTTTCAGTGAACAATTTGTGAATCTGATGGTTGAGCAAACGAACTTGTTCACCCAACAGTTTATAGCCCAATTTCTCCCAAGTCAGAAAATACCTCATATGTGAATGTAGAGTAATCTGCGGGTGAACTACGCGGCTCAGAAGACAAAGAGCGCTATTGGGATTTTGGACAACCAAAATCGCAATGGCGCTACTTCTCTTCTGAGCCATGTAGTTCACCCACAGAGCACTTTACGTCCACATATGGGGTATGTCCTTACTTGGGAGAAATTGGGCTACGAATTTTGGGGCGCGTTTTCTCCTATTACCCCTTGTAAAAATGAAATAAAAGGGGCTACAAGAACATGTTAGTGTAAAAAAAGGAGATCTTGAATTTTCTCCTCCACTTTGCAGCTATTCCTGTGAAGACTGTGAAATAAATTAAAATGGGGGAAGGGCAGGGGCGGACTGAGAACCCTCAGGGCCCCCAGGCAAAATAAATCAAGGGCCCCCTTACAGGCCCCACCCATGTTCTGCTGCAAGCCCCACCCATGCCCAGCCTCTAGCCACACCCTACAAAATCTTTAATAAGATTTCAAAGTTAAAGCAACACAAAAGGCACCCAGACCCCTTCAGCTCATTGAAGTGTTCTGGGTACAGTGTCCCTTTTGCAAATCGATCTGCAATGTTCTAGAGAAACTGCATTGTTTCCGTTCCAGCAATAAGTCAGCCTCTAGTCGCTGGCAGCCACCTGAGGGCTTCCTGGATTAAAACAGACCTTTGGTCCGGTATCTGACGCTGGACGTCCTCACACTCTGCATGATGACCTCCAGGGTCAGATTTTTCCCCATAGGAAAGCATTGATTCAATGCTCTCCTATGGGGTGATCTAATCTCAACGTCCATTAGTGAGCCTCTGTTAGAAACAGTCCCCTCCACCTTGTACTTGTTCCACTGATCTGCTAGTTGCGGGCTACGTGGGCATGAGTTCAGTCACTTCGGCGCGTGATCCCGCGAGACCCGTGACCTACAGCGGCGGGTCTCGCGGGATCACGCACTGCAGGACGGGATAGCGCACCGAAGTGACTGAACTCATGCCCGCGCAGCCCACAAGCAGCGGAACAATTACAAGAGGGGTGGGGAATAGCCAAATTAAAAAGTATTTTGAACCAAAAGGTGTGCTTTTGGTGGGTTTTGAACCCTGCCTGGTGGGTTTTGAGGCCTGCCTGCTACTGAGTTTGTGAGTACAGAGAGGGAGAGGATCGCAGACGATTTCTCTTGTTCTTGTTCACATATGAAAATTAGTATTACAGTGAGCGGGGTCCGGTGCGATAGAATACAGTGACTGCACCGGGCCCCGCTGCCATTACCACCATTACCAGGCCAGCATAACATTCGGAATCGGGGCGCTGGGCATAATACATTATGCTATTCTGCGGCGGGCCCCCATCCCGGCCGGGCCCTCGGACCATGTCCGAAGTGCCCGATCGGTCAGTCCGCCCCTGGGGAAGGGGATTATAAATTTTGTACTCTATGGAAGTGTGGTACTCCCTGAAGCAACCGTCAATACAGAGGCCTGGATGATCTGGGCACGTGTCACACTGAGTGGTGGTGTCCTTCCGTTACCCCCTCCTGTTACACACGCTGCACTTTTTTTGGGACCGTCCCTTCTTTCCAGTATGGGGGAACCACACCTTGAAAGTGTTGGCCAGGGACGATCCGGCGCCTCCAGTTCCCGAGGTACTCCGGCCTGCTCTTTCCCGGTCAGAAAAGATCAGGTCCTTGAGGACTGCCTCATAGAACTGAAGGAATTTCCCTGTGTTGCCAGCGCTCCGTGACAGCACAAAAGAGTTGTACAAGGCAACCTGCACCAAGTAGACCGCAACTTCTTTGTACCATGCTCGGGTTTTGCGCATGGCGTTTAGGGTTGCCACCTTTTCTTCAAGCCAAACCCGAACAGAAGGGAGGGAGGGCCCCCTTCCAGGCCCCACCCATGTCCCACCTCCAACCACGCCCACGTCCCGCCTCCAGCCACACCCGTGTCCCGCCTCCACCCCTGGTCGCTGTCGCACTACGATCGTTACGCCCCTGATCCCGTCACTACAGAAATACAGCGCCTCATACCTCTTACATCCAGTGACGTCTCCTTTGATGTAGATGTTTTCTTTCCTCATCTTCTCCTTTCAGACCTTCAGACCAGACACCATTTTTCAGCCATTTCTCGTCTCTGCAGTTTGACAATAAAAATCTTAGTTTACTACTTTTCCATCATTCTCCCATCTTCTGGACAAATCATCTTACCACCCCAAATACTGTGCCACTGTGCTCCCCAATACTATACTGCAGAAACAGATAAACTCCCTGATAATAGTAGTACCACACAGAGCCCCCCATATAAAATACCCCTACTTTGTGGCCTCAGTAGAAGCCCCCCATAGATGCCCCCATGTGTCAGTAAGAAGTGCCTCTTTTCTCCCGCCCAATATATGCCAGTATAAGGTGCCTCTCCCCCCCTTCCCTTATATGTGCCAGTATCAAGTGCCTCATTCCCCCCCCCAATATGTGCCAGTATAAAGTGCCTCTTTCCCTCCCTCCCCCCCCCATATGTGGCAGTTTCAAGTGCCTCATTTCTCCTCCTCCCCAATATGTGCCAGTATAAGGTGCCTCTTTCCACCCCTTCCCCCATATGTGCCAATTTCAGGTGCCTCTCTTCTCTAAAAAAAAACTAAAAAAAACTTTTACTTACCTCCAACGATGCGATGCAGGCCTCTTCCCGGCTTGTGTACCATGCTGTACGGCTAAAGAGGCGTGATGGCGTCATTGCGCCGCCTGCACCGGCCTCTGATAGGCTGTAGGCACAAGGCCCGCAGCCTATCAGAGGAACAGGGGAGGGAGACGCCTCTCCCTCCCCCGCCGCAGCACAGCCGTCTGTATCGATGTCCTGAGGACGGCGATACAGATGACTATGGAGATGAGCGCTTCCACAATGGAAGCGCTCATCTCCCTGTGCCCAGCCACCGCCGCCATCATTCACAGCTGATCCTGTGCCCGGGTCTGACAAAGGCTTGTACCCGGGCACAGGATTGCAAACCCGGACTGTCCGGGTCATTCCCGTATGGGTGGCAACCCTATTCTGAGCAACGCTCTATAACACCCGCTGTGCTCTGCACACACCCCTCCCCCCATTGACTGACAGGGCTAGACACCAGGCTGACGTCACAGCACCACGGGGATACCGCACATGCAGCCGTCAGCGCTGACCGCGGCAGTGCAAGGGTTAATGAGCCAGCATCAGTGTTTTCACCGATGCCGGTGCATACAGCAGGGGTCCAAGTATTAGTGCCTGCCGGACCCCTGCAGCTGATCGGGCGGGAGTAGCTCCTGTGGCCGCCCGATCAGAGCGCTGTACCTGTATGGCGCTGGGAGTTGTGACCGTGCTTCCAGCGACCTACATGTACAGCGCTGGTATCCTATGGGTTAATGACATATTATTTATTATAGTATATGCTATTAAAGAAAAAAACATATGTCTTTCTGGGGACTTCAACATGCAAAGCCATTAATGTAACCTCCAAGCTATAACATTCATTACTACATGGTTTTCTATACTTAGAAGCTATCACATAGTACTGCCATCTGTATGATCATATATCGTGTCTGTGGATAAAGCAGTAATATGTATATCAGCTTTCTGAGCAGATCTCAGTGTGGTGAAGCTATAGCACACTGTGTATAATACACATATATACAGTAGATATGTAAAATCCAGGATACAGCTCTGTATACAGGGCCCCTTTACTATAGTGCTGCCCATGTACTCTTAATAAAATAAAAAAAGGACTAGTTACATCACACACCACTTGAATTTGACTCTGATCTAGAGCTCAATAAAATATAAAACATAAATTTTATTAAAAGCCCGGAAGGGGCTTTGAACCCATGAACACTACATGCCAAGCAAGCGTCTTACCACTGAGCCATAGCTTTAGACAACAAAGGTGGTGATTTTTTTGATCTATGAGATGTAGTATAGCAAAAAACACAGTAAACCTAAGATCCCTTGCGACACTGACAAATGAAGGACGTGACTGAGATATCATCGTCACACATCAGCGTCACACATCATTTAAATTTGCCTCTTCTCTAGGGCATAATAAAATATAAACACTTGTTAGAGGCTGAAAGGGGTTTTGAACTCAGAAAGCCTAGACATGAGGCAACAGCATTACCATTGAGCTACCAGCTTGCCTTGGATGAGCTTGAGATTTTTGTTCATCTATGTGATGTAGCATACAAAACCACAGTAAAGCTAAAATGTTTTGTGACACTGAGAAGTGAAGGACGTGAGACATCAGCGTCACACATCATTTAAATTTGCCTCTTATCTAGGGCATAATAAAATGTAAATATTTTTTTGAGGCTGAAAGGGGCTTTGAACTCAGAAAGCCTGGACATGGGGCAACAGCATTACCACTGAGCTACCAGCTTACCTTGTATGAGCTTGGGCTTTTTGTTCATCTATGTGATGTAGCATTCAAAACCACAGTAAACCTAAAATCCTTTGCTCCCTTCCTTACCACTGAGCTATCAGCTATGCGCTCATAACACTGTAATGTGTTAGCTTACAGCATTTTAGGCACAGAGCTATAAGCTCAGCAATAGACATACTTTGGTTGTGTGATTTAGCATACAAATACATAATATATATCTATAACTCATTCTCACTTTGACCCTGACCTATGAAGAGCATAGGTCAAACTCAGATATGAGAGTCAGGTGTCAGGGTCAGGTGTCAGGGTCAGGTGTCAGGGTCAGGTGTCAGGGTCAGGTGTCAGGGTCAGTTATCAGGGTCAGGTATCAGAGTCAGGTGTCATATGTGCCTTTGCATACTTGTAGTTGTAGTGTGTTGTCCCTTTGCATACTGGGGGTTGTAATGCTTTGGCTCTTCGCATATTAGAGTCTGTAGAGTCTTGTAATGACGGTGAAACCAAAAGAGATTCTGTCGTGTTTGCAATTACAGTATCAAAAAATTAATGGAGAACAAAGGTAGGACTTCTAGAAAAGTAAGCTTCGTGGTACAAACATTTTTTTAAATTATGAAATGTTTTTGTTTTTTTTACTTAAAGGGAAGACGTCATTGGTGCAGGCGCACTGAGGGAGTGCTGAGGAGGCGAGCGTCCTTCTCTCAGAGCGCCTGCGCCGAATGAAGACAGGCGCTGGATTTGAAATGCTGACAGGGCCAGCCGGAGGAGGAGAGCGCTCGCTGGCCCTGTCAATCAACAGGAGGAGGGGGCGGTTTTTTAAAAGGAGGATGCGGCAGCTACCAGCAAGTAGACGCCCTACTTGCTGGTAGTGAAGTCATTTGCATATTTTAAAAGATCCATTTTTAATGAAACAAAGCCACAGACCAAGGTAAGAGCCCTATATAGGGAATAGTCGTTCAATAAGGATTTTAACAAGCCCAAAAATGAAAAATGTGTTTTGGGGGTGACAGAAGCCCTTTAAGCCCCTGCCCTTCAAAATGTCTGTGCACGTCCCTGGACAGGAAACATGCAGCTAAACTGAGGGAGAGAGTTAGGAACTGGCTATTTGTTTTGTGGGTGACCCACAGTATAAAGATTTTTTTGTGGGTGCAACACACCAGCTTTGCACCCCTGACACAGAAATATATTAATTAATCTGGCTGTTAATACTGTGGGTGACCTATAGCGATTTTTTTGTGGGTGAAATACACCATCTTTGTACCCCTGACACAAAAATATAATAGTTAATCCGTCTGTTAGTTCGGTGGGTGACATATTCCCATATTTTGTGTGAGGTACACCTGCATTGCATACGTGACAGGGAAATTAATACAGTTAATCCGTCTGTTAGTTCGGTGGGTGAAATATACCCAATTTTTGTCTGAGGTACACCTGCATTGCATACATCACAGTGAAATTGATATAGTTAATCCATCTGTTAGATTGGTGGGTGACATATTCCCATTGTTGTTGTGAGGTACACCTGAATTGCATACGTGACAGGGAAATTATATAGTTAATCCGTCTGTTAGTTCAGTGGGTGACCTCAAAGAATGAGAAGAGCATTAAATAAGGGACGTGGCCCTGGTTACGGTGCTGCTGGTGTTGGTGGAGCTCCTGTTGCAGGGAGAGGACGTGGTCGATCTGTGCCAGCTACAAGCCCAAATTATACACCTTCCTCAGGTGCACGTAGACGACAAAAACTTCAGCGTTATTTTGTAGGCCCAAATACTGGTGTGCGAATGGTGAGGCCAGAACAAGTAGAGGTGGTAGTAGATTGGGTGGCTGACAGTGCCTCCAGTTCCTTCACATTGTCTCCCACCCGGTCCCCTGCTGAAAGTGTAGAGTTGCCCCAAGTCATGCAGCAGTCTTTTATGCTATTTGATGACTCTGCTGGTGGGGTTTCTGTGGGCCATCCACCTAGCCCTGGAAGAGATTGAGTGCACAGATGCCCGACCACTTATGTTTCAGGATGTGGACATGGAGGACCACTGCAGCACGTCTCGGATGATGACGAAACACAGGTGCCAACTGCTGCGGCTTTCTGCAGTGTGCAGACCGGCAAGGAGGGCTGGGGTGAAGAGTGCGTGGAAGATGATGTGGAGGATGATGAGGTCCTAGACTCCACATGGAATGAAGGTCATGCGAGCAATGTGTGCAGTTCGGAGGAAGAGGTGGTAGTCATACAGCGCCAGCAGCACAGCAAAAGAGGGAGCAGGGTGCAAAAGCAGAGTGGCCGTTCCCTAGCCAGTACGCCTTCTACTGCCCACCACACCCAGGTACTGAGCACACCAAATCCAGATCCAGGGAGTTTCCTGGAGTGGCAGTTCTTCAGACAATGTGCTGACGACAAGATGCGAGTGGTTTGCACACTGTGCAATGAGCCTGAAGCGAGGCATAAATGTTCTAAACATGAGCACCACCTGCATGACCAGGCATCTAAATGCAAAGCACAAGCTACAGTGGAGGAAACACCTCAAAAACCACAAAAGTTCTCAGGCTCCTCCTGCTCCCTCTTCTGCTGCAGTCTCGTCCCGTCCCCCCCCCCCCCCCCCCTCTGGAGTGACAGTGGCACCTGCCACCCAGCAAACAGAGGATGTGGCAGCAACGCCACCACCTTCGTCACCATCACCAATCATCTCCACACTGTCCCATGGAAGAGTTCAGCTGTCCATCTCCCAAACACTGGAGAGAAAGAGGAAGTACCCCCCTACCCACCCGAGATCCCTGGCCCTGAATGCCAGCATTTCAAAATTCCTGGTTTTTGAAATTTTGTCATTCCGTATGGTGGAAACGGAGACTTTTAAAAACCTTATGGCGGTGGCTGTCCCACAGTACATGGTTCCCAGCCGCCACTTCTTTTCCAGGCGAGCCATCCATGCCCTGCACAACCAAGTGGCTGACAAAATTAGGTGTGCACTGCGCAACGCAACGCCATCTGTGGCAAGGACCACATAACCACCGATACGTGGACCAGTAAGCACGGGCAGGGACGTTATATCTCCCAAACTGCACACTGGATAAATGCAGTGGCGGCTAGGCCTGAGGCGGATAGCAGTTTGGCTCAGGTCCTTCCGCCACCAAGGATTGCAGGACATTTCTCTTTGCCTCCTGTTGCCTCCTCCTCCTACTCCACTTCCTCCTCTACCACCTCCTCATCCGGTCAGCGTAACACCTTTACCACCAACTTCAGCACAGCCAGGGGGAAACGACAGCAGGTAGTTTTGAAACTCATCTGTTTGGGGGAAAAACCCCACACCGTGCAGGAGCTGTTGACGGGCATGGAACAACATACCGATGAGTCGTTGGTGCCACCGAGCCTCAAGCCCGGCCTGGTTGTGTCCGATAACGGGAGAAATCTCGTAGCAGCTCTGGGCCTAGCTGGTTTGACGCACATCCCTTGCCTGGTGCATGTGCTGAATTTGGTGGTGCAGAGGTTCCTGAAAAATCACCCCCATATGTCAGAGCTGCTGCATAAAAGTGTGGGCCATCTCTGTGCGCTTTCAGCATTCTCACCCTGCTGCTGCTCATCTGTCTGCGCTGCAGCGTAACTTCGGCCTTCCAGCTCACCGTCTCATGTGCAACGTACCCACAAGGTGGAACTCCACCTTGCACATGCTGGAGAGACTGTTTGAGCAGCAGCAGACGATAGTGGAGTTTCAGCTGCAGCACACACGGGTAAGTCACTCTGTGGAACAGCACCACTTCACCACCTATGACTGGGCCTCCATGCGAGACGTATTGCGCTGTTTCGAGTACTCCACCAACATGGCCAGTGCCGATGACGCCATCCTCAGCGTTACTATCCCACTTCTATGTCTCCTTCAAAAAACACTTTGGGCGATGATGGAAGAGGATGTGGCACAGGAGGAAGAGGAGGCGGAAGAGGGATCATTTCCACGGTTATCAGGCCAGTCATTCACATGTGGCTCGGAGGGTGGGTTCCTGCACCAACAGAGGCCAGATACACAACTGTCCAGCCAGGGCACAGTTCTGGAGGATGTGGAGGAGAAGGATGATGAGCAGGAGGAACCGTGTTCACAGCAGGGTGGCACCCAAAGCAGCTCATGGGCATCACTGGAGCGTGGCTGGGGGGATACAGAGACACATACAGTACACCTCCCACAGAGAACAGCTTGTCGTTGCCTCTGGGCAACCTGGCACACATGAGCGACTACATGCTGCAGTGCCTGCGGAACGACTGCCGAGTTGCCCACATTCTAACCAGTGCTTATTACTGGGTGGCCACCCTGCTGGATCCCCACTACAAGGACAATGTGCCATCCTTATTCCGTCACTGGAGCATGATAGAAAGATGCGCAAGTACTATCGCACACTGGTAGATGCGCTGCTGATGGCATTCCCATCTGAGAGCATGGGCTCAGTGAAAGCACAAGGCGAAGGCAGGGGAGGAGGATGTCGCCAACGCAGCTGGGGCACTGCCAGCACCTCAAAAGGGAGAGTTGGCATGGCCGAAATGTGGATAAGCTTTGTCAGCACGCCACAACAACCAGCACCACCAGC
Source organism: Bufo bufo (assembly GCF_905171765.1). Taxonomy (NCBI): domain Eukaryota; kingdom Metazoa; phylum Chordata; class Amphibia; order Anura; family Bufonidae; genus Bufo; species Bufo bufo. The sequence goes on along the minus strand of NC_053389.1, from coordinate 728,275,004 downwards.
TGATATGGAACGTCTTAGCAGGAGGCAGCATTTCAGCAACATGGTGGAGCAGTATGTGTGCACATGCCTACACGTATTGAATGACGGGTCTGCCCCCTTTAACTTCTGGGTCTTCAAATTGGGCACATGGCTTGCGCTTGCCCTTTACACCTTGGAGGTGCTGGACTTCCCTGCGGCCAGTGTATTGTCCGAACGTGTGTTTCATGATCACAGACAAGAGCAGCCGCCTGTCCACAGCCAATGTGGACAAGCTCACGTTCAAAATGAACCAGGCATGGATCCCATAGGACTTGTCCGTACCTTGTGCTTAGTAGACAAGAATACCGGCCACACCCAGCCATTGTTATACTCCAGCGCACTTTCTCTTTGCATTCTCTTTTCTATTTCCCAATGTTTTGGGGTCTTCCCAAATTTATTTAAAAAAAATGTAAAAAAGTGTTGGGTACCTCCTCCTCCTCCATCGCTGCTTCCACCTACACCACCACGTCCACCGCCTCCTCAACCTACTACTCCACTTTGACCTCCGCCTCCTAATTAAAGAATTTTTTAAATATTTTTCTATTCTGTTATTTTAAGTAATTTCCCTATACACATTTGTTTGCAGGGCAATTGTCCTGCTCTTACCCCCATTTTGCTTCCTTTTGCAGCCCTCTAGCCCTTACTATGTCTATTTTACAGGCATTTTAGTGCCCCAAAGTTTGGGTCCCCATTGACTTCAATGGGGTTCGGGTCCCGAACCCGAACTTTGAGCCGAAGTTCAGCCGAACCCGGCGAACCTGAACTTCCAGGTGTTCGCTCATCCCTAGTCATCTCCTATATTTATTGCCATTTCCTGCAATGTGTGTATTTATATTTCCTTATAAACAACTTTTAATGTGTAATGTGCCTGATTCACCAGAAGATGGCAGCAGATCTGGCAGAGCTATAGTTTCCAAAGAGTGGAACTTTCCCTTCCATTCTATTTCCCTCTCTAGAGGAGGCGTTTGTCAGTGTAAAGGATCTCCTGGCATCCGCACTGGGTCCCTCCATTGATGCATGCTCCTAGTGCTTCCCGAGGGCTCCAAGCACTCCACTTGACTCCGTAAGCACTGCCGACCGCACGAACAGCCGCAACTTGGTTGGGATCTCGCCGTCTTCTACCCACCCTGGACCTACTTCAAGGCTTCCAGGTTTCAGTGAGTGAACCTCTCTTCCTTAAGAGAGCGATGCAGGAACAAGCTCTTAAAGGAGCTCAGGGATTATAGCCAGGGGAGTATACAGCATATAGCATTCCCCAGCGTAGATGCAGCCTTTTCCCCACACACATGAGACGAGTCTCTATGTTGAGGGTAAAACAGGAACTCTTTAATGGGGCTACATGTCAGCCTTTTATGCAGGTCTACCAGCAAGGGACACTCCCCTGGGGACGTTGTGGAAGACTGAGACAGTTTTTACATTAGTCAATCACATGCATTTACAGTATTGAAACACTCCCAGTAATTGTACACAACCCCCCTCTGCCTGTGATACAATTACCAAACACAATGGGCTCTGTCTGTGATACAATTAACAAACACAATGGGCTAAATTAATCACTCACAGTTAGAAAACACACATTTTTACCCAAAACACAGAAAACACCCCAAAGCCCCACATATCCCCATAAATTATACATCTCTGGATAGCTCTGATCTGGGCGAACAACATATCCAAAAATCACCCAGATCCGAGCAGGAGTTCCCAAATTCCATGGAAGTCACATTTGACCTACCGCAAGCATGGCTTTCCTGCCCAAAACAGTTCCACAGATTTAGGCTTTGCTGACAGTCTATCTTCTTTTTCAAAGAATGTACAAATTGAACAAACTGATCAATTTGTGCATGCTTTTGTTGAAAGCATCTTGTTCGGTAGATCCCATTTGCCTAACCGCATAGTAAAAAGACACAAACATGCCTTTTTACTGAGAGAAAACATAGTTTTAGTGTATGGGCCATAATCCTGAGGCAAAAGGCTGGCAAACAGGCCCCTCCAAAACCCAGTGGCGAGGTTATTTTCACCACAGTTAGTTAGTAGTCAGTCTAGTATACCATTTCTTAGGGGGAGGTTGTGTGTCAGCCAGCAGAGCACTGCCTGCTCTGCTGGGTACGCAGACCATGCCTGTGAAATCTACATAGTTGCATGTTCCCTCCCGGGCTTGCATTGCCTAATAACCAAGCTAAGTAAGCTTGATGCCAGGAAGAAGTTCCTAAGACTAAAGATAAAGATAAAGTAAGAGACTGACTACAGCTAAGCTAAGTTCCAGAAAAGGAGGAAAAGTTCCTATTTTACCCAGCTAGCATAGCAGAGCTGAGAAAGCTACAGCATAGCAGTGTCGAGATTGTTGCAGAAGGTTTTTCCTGCCAGAAGTTAAGCCAATACCTGCTGATGACCAAGATAAAGTCTGGGAAACTGGATTACTGTTTATTCAAGTAAAGCTGTGTTCAACGTTAATACAAAATCTGGACTCCATTTATTCTACTTCTTCACTACCCAAGTTCAACACCCTTTTTGCACTGCTTCGGACCACCACGTCTGGGATCCAAGGATATCCAGGTAGGAGCACTGTGACATATGCATACAACACCTTCAAAGAGATTGTAGGCCACTCTACGCCATTCTGGCAATCCTACATCTGGGTACCAACACTACCATCTACAAAGGAGACTCCATGTTCTCGTTGCTTAACTGCAACCGGCGTCACGACTACTTGCTCTATAAGAGGCACATATTTTGTAGAAACCTCCTAAGGGGCAAAAGATACCCTAGACGCCTAAGAGTGGTCCGCTGCAGAGGCAATCAGAACCATTGTGGGGGTCAACAGGTAGGCGAGGGTAGGGCACCTCCTCGTTATTTGTGATGGGGGCAAAATCACGGCCCCATTTGCGCCCACTCAATTTCATGTGCCGCAGTAAGTAGGCGCAAGAGGTCGCAATGACATCACCATGACCTCTTACCCCGGGTCTCACGTGACCATTTCATCGCACAAGACCCGATGCAGGAGCACGGGATTCGGCAATACAGGTCACAGTTCAGACTGTGGCGTGCATCCCAAATGGCTACAGTTGAACAGGAGTGGAGGTAAGTGTTTATTTGTTCTTTTTTTACACTAAATGTCACCACTACTGGGGTCACCAACAGGGGGAGCATTATATGTCACTGGCACTAAATTGGGGGTCATCATCTACTGGGGGCACCAATGCTAAACCCTTGCCTAGCTACACCCCTCATCTAAGCTCCCAGACCTCCACTGGTCAAAATTTCTGATGTGTCACTATAACATGTTGTCAGTCTTACAAACTGACAACTGCTGATTAGTGTTGATCGAGCACCAAAGTGCTCGGGTGGTCAATTAGAACACCTCGGGATGCTCGGGTGCTCTACCGAGCACCTAAGCACAATGGAAGTCAATGGGAGAAAGCGAGCATTAAACCAGTCACCCCTGCTCTGAAGAGGGGATGGTGTCTGGGTCACATGAAAAGGTCAGAAATTGATGGAAAACCACTAAAATGGTTCGGAAACAGCATGGGGAGGATGTCTGGATGCATATTTCACTCCCAGGTCGCTGCTGAGAACGATGTTGTTCGAGTAGTATGCCAATTTTACAGACTGACAATAATACGCACCAAACCGAAGATAAAATCGATTTTAGAGGAAAAATTGTTAGGAAACATTCTTTCCTGTATATTTACTTGTATATAAAGTGCAAGTCCTGCCAAAATTTACAAGGAAGATGCACTCCGATACAACCTGTATATCACATAAAGGAGCGCCTCATTCACCTTGTGGTACAATAGTTCAGGTAGTGGGAGTCTTACACTCATAAAGCCTATGCACTAAGGAAAGGGCTACCAAAAATTACAAGGAACCGGCACTCCAATACCCCCTTTATTACACATACATTAGTGGCTGCATATCCTTGAAAAATTATGATTGATGGCCTGCTGGTGACCCTCAAAAACATTAGGAGCAAGGGCCTGCTGGTGAGCCTCTAAAACATTAGGGGCGAGGTCCTGCTGCTGATTTGTCCATCTAAAACATTAGGGGTGACAGTCTGCTGCTGAGCTGACCATCTAAAACATTAGAGGCGAGTGCCTGCTGCTGATCTGACCATGGAAAATATTATGGCCAAGGGCCCGCTGAAAAGCTGACCATCGAAAAAATTATGGTTGAGGGTCTGCTGCTGAGCTGACCCTCTAAAACATTAGGAGCGAGGGCAGCCTAATAAGCATGTTGATATGATGGAGAAGTAGGAGGAGGACGAGAAAAGGAAGCTTGAACCATATATCCTTTTTTGGGGTGGAAAGGGTGCATGGGAATACAGTGTATTCAATACACCATAAAAGCCACATTTAATGTGCCTTTATGTTCAACCGCTTTCCTCTGGTGTAGTAGAGAAGTCATGGGCAATCCAGGCCTTGTTCATTTTGATAAGAGTCAACCGGTCAGCATTTTCAGTTGACAGGCGGATGCGCTTATCAGTTATTATGCCCCGAGCATCATGAAATACCCGCTCTGACAAAATGCTGGCGGCAGGGCAGGCCAGCACCTCCAAGGCGTAGAGCGTCAGTTCGTGCCACGTGTCCAGCTTGGACACCCAATAGTTGTAAGGCACAGAGGGCTCATTGAGGATGCAGACACAGTCTGCTACGTACTCCTTCACCATCTTCCAAAATGTTTCCCTCCTTGTAACAGTAGGCCAAGCATCAGGGTGAGGATGCTGGCGGGGTGTCATGAAACTGTCCCAGGCCCTGGAGAGTGTTGCCCTGCCTCTGTTGGAACTGCTGTGTGTTTCTCTCATCTCCCCTCCTCGGTTGCCCAAGGAACTACGTACTATTCTGCCAGTGTTGTCAGCTGGAAATTTTTGGAGCAAATTTTCCACAAGGACCTTCTGGTATTGCACCATTTTGCTAGTCCTCTCCACCACAGGAATGAGAGATGAGAAGTTCTCTTTGTAGCTGGGGACGAGAAGGGTGAACAACCAGTAATCGGTGTTGGCCAAAATGCGTATAACGCGAGGGTCACGGAAAAGGCAGCATAACATAAATTCAGCCATGTGTTCCAGAGTCCCAACAGACAATACTTTGCTGTCCTCATCAGGAGGATGACTCTCAATCTCCTCATCCTCTTCGGCCCATCCACACTGAACAGAGGGAATAAACCTGCTATGGGTACTACCTTTTGTAGCAGAGGCAACCTCCTGCTCTTCCTCCTCCTCCTCATCATCATCCTATTCACACTGAGAAGATGAACTGAGGCTGGTCTGGCTATCATTCTGTGTACTGTCTTCCCCCATTTCCACCTCTTCCACATGCAAAGCGTCCGCCTTCATTGTGAGCAGCGAGCGTTTCAGTAGACACAGAAGATGGATGGTTATGCTTATAATAGCAGTATCACCTGTCACCATCTGTATTGATTCCTCAAAGTTTCTTAAAACCTCACGGAGGTCAGACATCCATGCCCACTTCTCGCTTGTGAATAGCGGAAGCTGACTGGAAAGGCTATGATCATGTTGCAGCTGGTATTCCACTACTGCCCTCTGCTGCTCACAAAACCTAGCCAACATGTGGAACGTGGAGTTCCAACACATGCTCACATTGCACAACAGTCGGTGAGCTGGCAGCAGCTGTAGATGACTTTCGGAAATGGGCACAAACGCGGCACACCTTCACCATTACCTCAGGCAAATTGGGGTAGGTTTTGAGAGTCCGCTGAGCCACTAAGTTCAACATGTGGGCTAGGCATGGGATGTGTGTGAGCTTGCCAAACGCCAAAGTCGCCACCAAGTTACAGCCATTATCAGACACAACCATGTCTGGTTGTAAGTTGAGTGGCGAGAGCCAAAGCTCAGTCTGGTCCCTTATACCCTGCCACAGCTCTGCGGCGGTGTGCTGTTTGTCACCTAAGCAAATAAGTTTCAGCACGGCCTGTTGCCGCTTCCCCACTGCAGTGCTACACTGCTTTCAGCTACTGACTGATGACTGACTGGTGCTGCAAGATAACAATTCAGAGGTGGAAGTGGAGGAGGAGGTGGAGGAGAAGAAGGGGGGGTTGCAGCCACTAATGTAGGTGGTGGCGGAAATCCTGATTGAAGTAGGGCTGCAATCCTTGGTGTCGGTAGCACCTGTGCCATCCCAGGGTACGACTCGCTCCCGGCCTCCACAACGTTCACCCAGTGTGCCATCAGGGAAATATAGTGTCCCTGGCCACAAGCACTTGTCCATGTGTCAGTTGTTAAGTGGACCTTCCAAACAACTGCGTTGGTAAGGGCATGTGTGGGTGTGGTACAGCACAGGTTGCAAATAACAATTATTTTATCGTCCACACTTTCATCAAAAAAGTGCGAAACTGCGGAACACCTACCCCTTGGCAAGGGAGATTTCCACAAGGGGGTGCTCCGGAGAACAGTTACGGGCCTGTTCGGTGTGTTCCACCTTCTCCCTTTTGCCACCCCACTGCCTCTTCCAGCCTGTTGCTGTGCTGCGGATCCCTCCCCCTCTGTACTGCTGTCCTCACTCGGCTTGCCACCTTCCCAGGTTGGGTCAGTGATTTCATTGTCCACCACCTTCTCTTCCAGTTCCTCACTCTGGTGATCCTCCTGACTTGTTGGCCTAACAACAACCTCACTTATTGACAACTGTGTCTCATCATCCACCTCGTGAAACACTAATTGCAGTTCCCCACCGGCATCTTATTCTGACTGTGGATGCTCAAGAAATGGGGAATCAGGGCACAAGATCTCCTCATGTCCTTCTTCAAGCAGGCTTGGCGAGAGGCCCAAATTAAGGAATGGTGCTGAAAAGATCTCCTCGGAAAATCCGAATGTGGGATCACTTGTTTGCAAAGACTCTCCATGGTGGGAGGAAGGTGGATCAGGGCAAGGATTCTGTTGACCAGACTCTTGGCTACTGAGACTGGACTTTGCGAAAGACAGGGTGGTGCTTAACAGACTGGAAGCATTATCTGCTGCAATCCAACCGACCACCTGCTCGCACTGGTCTGACTTTGAGAGTTGTGTCCTGCGCCGCCCTGCAAACTGGGACATGAAGCTAGGTATCATGGATGAGTATGTTTTTTGTGCTCTGCCAAAAAGCACAGTTTCACCACGCCCAGGGCCATGGCCTCTGCGTGCTCCATCAGCAGCACGGCCACTTTCCCGTCCCTTACTGCTCGCCTTCATCATATTAAATGGTATATATGCTTGCAAGTATTTCACACGTACAGTAACGCAGTATTTTAAAGTGTATGCGCAAATAAATTACAGCCAATGTCACAGATATTTGGGATGCGGAAACGTTGTACAGGAGAGGTACCACAGGTAATGGTGCTGCTGTCAACAGCAGCTAAGAAAAAATTACAGTCAGATATTTGGGATGCGGAAATGTTATACAGGAGATGTAGCGCATGTAATGTCACTGTCTGCAGCATCTACGGAAAATGTACACTGGATGTCACAGATATTTTTAGGCTGTGCAAACGTTATACAGGAGATGTAGCGCAGGTAATGTAACTGTCCGCAGCAGAAACTGTCTATGGAAAAAGTACACTGGATGTCACAGATATTTTTTGTATGCGCACACGCTAAACAGAAGATGTAGCGCAGAAAATGTTGCTGTCCACTGCGTCTACGGAAAAAGTACACTGGATGTCAGATATTTTTAGTATGCGCACATGTTAAACAGGAGATGTAGCACACATAATGTCGCTGTCCGCAGCGTCTGTGGAAAAAGTACACTGGATGTCACATTTATTTTTAGGATGCGCAAACGTTATACAGGAGATGTAGCACAGGTAATGGAACTGTCCGTAGCAGACACCGTCTACGGAAAAAGTACACTGGATGTCACAGATATTTTTAGGCTGCACACACGTTACACAGTAGATGTAGCGCAGATAATCTCACTGTCTGCAGCGGCCAAACAATTGCAAGCTATTTAGCGCAGGTTGCGCTAAAAATAAATATTGCTGCCAGACCCAACAATAGTCCTTAAAAGGACTTTTGGGTCTCTAACACCAACCCTGCCTAACAAAAAAAATAAAAATTCCCTACACTATCTGTCCCTTCTACAGCACAGCTCTCCCTGACTAAGACTGAGCCAAACCACGTGTCATCGGGTGCTTTATAACACCCGATGACGCGTTCCGTCCAACCAATCACTGTAATGCCAGTAACCAACATGGCTATGGCATTACAGTGAGTGGCAGTACTTACCTGCACATTTATTGGCTGTGTAGCAGCCAACAAACGTGCGGGGAGGAGACTCGAGCATCGCGCTCTAGCACACGCGGTATTCGGTCAAACACCGCGATGTGCCGAACATCGTGATGCTCGAGCCGAACTGGTGTTCAGCCGAGCATGCTCGCTCAACATTACTGCTGATGCCAGAACATACAAGGACTTATAGTATTGGAGTAGACAAGGTAAATTATGCCACTAGTTTGGGATGAGAAGAGTTACTGTATGAAGTTGTTCTGATGTAGGCAGAGGTTTAACTACTGGGCCCCCAAGTAAAATCTGTCAGTAGTTCTTCTGCACCTACCAAATACCAATTATAATATTGGTGTCTTCTCAAGCATCAGTGCATGGGTCCAACTAACCCTACATCATAACACCATAGTAGACAGTTAAAAATTGTAATAACAGTATTAATATAAAGAATAGTAATACATACAGTATGCCAAATTCTATACATCTTTTACAAAGCTATTTTGGAATTCTGGTTGGTGGTGATATAGTTAAACCGTGTGTTATCCATCTCCCTAATAGCCAATCAAGAACAGATTGATGCCCCGCGGTGTGTACAGCTAATACAGAAGCCGCACAGAATGTAATCCGTCTTATGTATAGATTAAGTAGCATGCTGCACCGTCTGATTAACATGTGCCGCAAGAATCTGTTCTATTACATGAAAGACCTCACATAGTTTAATATGGTTAAAATAGAAAAAAGGAAGAAGGCGTGACCAGGCCCGTCGCTAACAGACAGGCAAAACAAGCAATTGCTTGGGGCCCCGAGCTGGCCCGGGGCCAAGCAGAGCCGGTGCTTGTTTTGCTTCCTTTAAGGCTGCAGCCGCCTGAGCACTCTATAGAGAGCCTCAGGCGGATGCAGCACTCCTGGTTACCTCCCGAGTTCCTCCTCTGCTGACTGCTGCTCTGTAGCGTGGCCGAGCTCTCCTCCTCTACCTCCTGGCTGTCACTCAGTCCGGCCGGGTACCGCGCGGTACAGGAACAGGGGATTCAGTTTCCTGTTCCCGGCCGGACTGACAGGAAGTGTACACTGAGTGCTCACTTCTTTTTAGTCCGGCCGCGGCCAGGGAACAGGAAACTGAATCTCCTGACCTGTACCACGCGGTTCCCGGCTGCACTGAGTGACAGCCAGGACTGGAGGTAGAGAGCGAGGAGCTCGGCCACGCTACAGGGTCCAGGGAAGGAGCCGGAGGACTGAATTAACTTAGGAACTTATCTAAGGTAGGGTAGGGAGTAAAAAAAAAAAAAAACAGGGAGGGGGAGAGTAAGTAGGACATTTGTTGAAAATTTTCACATTTCATGCACATTAAATGCAACAGCAGTATTTGCACTGTAAACCTCCTTTTTTATTTATATAAAGTGTGGGTGAACCTAAACTGTATGGCTATACTGTGGTTCCTGTAGGCTTTGCGTGCGTAAGGTGGGGAGGGCGTGGAGGGGGGGGCCTCCATGTCTATTTTGCTTGGGGCCCCCAAATTCCTTCAAACGGCCCTGGGCGTGACCACCGTGAGTTTACTGTAGTAGTACCTTCCTTTGACCTTGTTTTATATATATACACTAGCAGAATGACCCGGCTTCGCACGGGTATATTTCATCTATTTCATTTAATATTTGTGTGTGTCGTTAAAAAGATATCAACAGTATCCCCCATAACAGTGACATCTACAGTACCCCCCCTTAACAGTGACCTCCACAGCCCCCCACCACTTAACACTGACCCCCCCTTCCACAGTGCCCTGCCTTCTTAAAATGGGACCTCCACAGCAGCCCACCCTCTTAACTTTGACCTTCACAGCAGCCTGCCCCTTTAACAGTGAGTTCCACAGCACCCCAACCCCTTTACAGTGACCTCCACAGGGGCCCGCCTCCTTAACAGTGACCTCTACAGCACCCACCCCTTAACAGTGACCTCTACAGCACCCACCCCTTAACACTGACCTTAGGTAAAAGTCCCCCTAACTATGACCTTTACCATTCCCGGCCCCCTTAACAGAGACCTCCACAGCGACTGCCCCTTTAACAGTAGTTGCCACAGTACCCCGCTCCCTTAACAGTGACCTCACAGTACCCCGCTGCCTTAACAGTGACCTCCACAGCAGCTGCCCCTTTAATAGTGGACTCCACAGTCCCTTGTTCCCTTAAAGGGGTTGTCCGGGTTCAAAGCTAAACCCGGACATACCCAGAATGTCACCCAGACAGCCCCCCTGACAAGAGCATCGGAGCATTTCATGCTATGATGATCTCCTTTGCCCTGCACTGAATTGGCAGGGCAAAGGCATTTTTTGGCGTTCAGATGATGTACCGGGCTCCCCTTCGGGCTACCAGGTGGAGGCTTCCGCCCAGCAGTGAGCCTGGTGATGTCACCGGCCCTGATGGGTGGGCTTTAGTGCTGCCCTAACCATTTTACGGGCCGGTGATGTCACCAAACACACTGCTGGGTGAAATCCTCCACCAGGCAGTGTGTCATAGTAAATAAAAGAGCCCTTGCCCTGCGCAATCCTGCGCAGGGCAAGGGAGAGCATCGGAGCATAAACTACTCCGATAATCAAGTCAGGTGGGGCTGCATGGGATAAATTATGGGTATGTCCGGGTCCGGGAATAAACCTCCTTAACAGTGACCTCCACAGCATCTAGCTCCCTTAACACAGTGGCCTTTCCCCTTAACAGTAACATCCACAGCGCCCTCCCTGTTACCAGTGACCTCCACAGCGGATGCCCCTTTATTAGTGACCTCCACAGTGCTCCGTCTCCTTAACAGTGATTTCCACAATAACCAGCCCCCTTAACAGTGATCTCCACAGCAGCTGCCCCTTTATTAGTGACCTCCACAGTCCCCCACCCCTTAACAGTAACCTCCACAGCACCCGCCCCTTTAGCCGTGACCTCCACAGTGGCCGTCCCTTTATTTGTGACCTCCACAGTACCCCGTCTCGTTAACAGTGATTTCCACAATAACCCACCCCCTTAACAATAACCTCCACAGAGCTCTGTTCCCTTAAACTGTGACCTTCACAACACCCTCACCCTTAACAGTGACCTCTAGGGCACCCCGCCCCTTAACACTGACCTCCATAGCGGAACATCCCCTAACAGTGACCTCCACCGTTCCCTGTCCCCTTAACAGAGATCTCCACAGCGCTCATCCCTTTAACAGTGACCTCCACAGCATCCCGCCCCCTTAACAGTGACCTCCACAGCAGCCCGTCACTTTAACAGTGACCTCCACAGCGGCCACCCCTTTATTAGTGACCTCCACAGTACCCTATTTCCTTAACAGTGATTTCCACAAAACTCCGTTCCCTTAACAGTGGCCTCTACAGCAATCTGCCCCTTAACACTGACCTCCATAGCGGACCGTCCTCATAACTGTGACCTCCACAGCAGCCTTCCCCTAGGGTTGCCAGAGGTCCGGTTTTAGGCCGGACAGTACGGCTTTCAGACTCCCTGTCCTCAGTCCGGCGCAGGGCCTGAATGGACACAGGGATGTTCTTTTGAACAGCTCACTCTCAGACAGCAGCACTGTGCTGTCTGAGCATGAGCTGCAGGGAGAAAGTCACACTCCTTCCCACCCCTGCAGCTGACAGAAGTTGATTTTTACCTTCATTTTTTCAATCCCGTTGGCTGCAGAGTGGCAGGGGCGTAGCTTAGAGAGACCTGGGGGAGGGTTTTTTAAATCTATCTTTTGAGGGTGGCCTGAATAGCCACCCTACCTGCCCCTGAACTGTGACCTCTACAGCACTCCGCTCCCTTAACAGTGTCATCCACAGCGCCCTGCCCCTTTAAAGCTGACCTACAGCAGTGAAGAAAAATGGCTAGGTTGTTATGGAAACCTGGTGTAAAACTGTGTGTATGTGGAGACAAAAGAACCTGCGAGCTTCTATTGGCTGATATGGGACATGTGACAGTTGGGATATGAAGAGAAAGACCTGCAGGCTTCTATTGGCTAATGTACTTGTAGGTCATGTGGTGTGCCATATTTGTATTTTTTGGGAATATCTCAGGAATGGTACGTGCTAGAGGGCTGATACCCGGTCTAAAACCTTCCCGAACACCTGATGTACCTGTGAATCAAATTTTGTGAATGTAAATGCGACAGTGTGGATTCCTTTAGCGGACATACATACACACACACACAGACACATATATACAGTCGTGGCCAAAAGTTTTCAGAATGACACAAATATTAGTTTTCACAAAGTTTGCTGCTAAACTGCTTTTAGATCTTTGTTTCAGTTGTTTCTGTGATGTAGTGAAATATAATTACACGCACTTCATACGTTTCAAAGGCTTTTATCGACAATTACATGACATTTATCCAAAGAGTCAGTATTTGCAGTGTTGGCCCTTCTTTTTCAGGACCTCTGCAATTCGACTGGGCATGCTCTCAATCAACTTCTGGGCCAATTCCTGACTGATAGCAACCCATTCTTTCATAATCACTTCTTGGAGTTTGTCAGAATTAGTGGGTTTTTGTTTGTCCATCCGCCTCTTGAGGATTGACCACAAGTTCTCAATGGGATTAAGATCTGGGGAGTTTCCAGGCCATGGACCCAAAATGTCAACGTTTTGGTCCCCGAGCCACTTAGTTATCACTTTTGCCTTATGGCACGGTGCTCCATCGTGCTGGAAAATGCATTGTTCTTCACCAAACTGTTGTTGGATTGTTGGAAGAAGTTGCTGTTGGAGGGTGTTTTGGTACCATTCTTTATTCATGGCTGTGTTTTTGGGAAAAATTGTGAGTGAGCCCACTCCCTTGGATGACAAGCAACCCCACACATGAATGGTCTCAGGATGCTTTACTGTTGGCATGACACAGGACTGATGGTAGTGCTCACCTTTTCTTCTCCGGACAAGCCTTTTTCCAGATGCCCCAAACAATCGGAAAGAGGCTTTATCGGAGAATATGACTTTGCCCCAGTCCTCAGCAGTTCATTCACCATACTTTCTGCAGAAGATCAATCTGTCCCTGATGTTTTTTTTGGAGAGAAGTGGCTTCTTTGCTGCCCTTCTTGACACCAGGCCATCTTCCAAAAGTCTTCGCCTCACTGTGCATGCAGATGCACTCACACCTGCCTGCTGCCATTCCTGAGCAAGCTCTGCACTGGTGGCACTCCGATCCCGCAGCTGAATCCTCTTTAGGAGATGATCCTGGCGCTTGCTGGACTTTCTTGGACGCCCTGAAGTCTTCTTAACAAGAATTGAACCTCTTTCCTTGAAGTTCTTGATGATCCTATAAATTGTTGATTGAGGTGCAATCTTAGTAGCCACAATATCCTTGCCTGTGAAGCCATTTTTATGCAACGCAATGATGGCTGCACGCGTTTCTTTGCAGGTCACCATGGTTAACAATGGAAGAACAATGATTTCAAGCATCACCCTCCTTTTAACATGTCAAGTCTGCCATTTTAACCCAATCAGCCTTATATAATGATCTCTAGCCTTGTGCTCGTCAACATTCTCACCTGAGTTAACAAGACGATTACTGAAATGATCTCAGCAGGTCCTTTAATGACAGCAATGAAATGCAGTGGAAAGGTTTTTTGGGGATTAAGTTAATTTTCATGGCAAAGAAGGACTATGCAATTCATCTGATCACTCTTCATAACATTCTGGAGTATATGCAAATTGCTATTATAAAAACTTAAGCAGCAACTTTTCCAATTTACAATATTTATGTAATTCTCAAAACATTTGGCCATGACTGTACACTCAGCTCCATATAATACTAGCTGAAGTACCCGGCTTTGCTCGGGTATATTTAATCTGTTTTATTTAATGTTTGTGTGTGAGGTTAAAAGATATCAACATTATCCACTACAGTGACCTCCACAGCCCCGCACCCCTTAACACTGACCCCCCCACAGTGCCCCGGTCCCATAAAATTGGACCTCCACAGCAGCCCACCCCCTTAACTTTGACCTTTATAGCAGCCTTCCCCTTTAACAGTGACTTTTACAGCATGCCACCCCCTTGACAGCGACCTCCACAGGGGCCCGCCCAGTTAACAGGCATGTCCTTTTGAACAGCTCACTCAGACAGCAGTACTGTACTGCCTGAGTGTGAGCTACAGGGAGAAAGTCACCCTCCCTCCCACCTCTGCAGCTGGCAGAAGTTGATTTTTGCCTTTATTTTTTCAATCCCCGTCAGCTGAGGAGTGGAGGGAGCGTGGTCCAACGAGATCGGGGCGTGGCTTAACGGGACCTAGAAGTTGATTTTTTACTTCATTTTTTCAATCTCAGTCGGCTGAGGAGTAATAGGGGGCGTGGCCTAACCGGATCAGGGTTGACCAAGCTTCTATTGGCTAATGCATTTTTTGGGGATATCTCAGGAACGATACGTCTTAGAGAGCTGAGACCTGGTCTAAAACCTTCCTGGACACCTGATGTACCTGTGTGCCAAATTTCGTGATTGTAAATGCGGATTCCTTTAGCAGACATACACACACACATACACTCAGCTTTATATATTATATATATATATATATACACATACTAGCAGAAGGACCCGGCTTCGCACGGGTATATTTCATCTATTTTATTTTATGTTTCTGTGTGTCGTAAAAAGATATCGACAGTTTCCCCATAACAGTGACCTCTACAGTACCCGCCCCTTTAACAATGACCTCCACAGTGCCAGACCCTTTAACATTGACCTCCACAGTGCCCGCCCCTTTAACAATTACCTTCACAGTGCCCACCCCTTTAACAGTGCCTGCCTCTTTAACAGTGACCTCCACAGTGCCTGCCCCTTTAACAGTGACCACCCCTTTTAGCATTGACCACCCCTTTAACAGTGACCTTTACAGTGCCCACCCCTTTAACAGTGACTTCCACAGTGCCCATCCCTTTAACAGAGACCTCCACAGTGCCCTCCCCTTTAACAGTGACCGCACCTTGAACAGTGACCGCACCTTTAACAGTGACTTTCACAGTGACCTCCCCTTTAACTGTGACTTTTACAGTGACCCCCCCTTTAACTGTGACTTTCACAGTGACTGCCCCTTTAACAGTGACTTTCACAGTGACCGCCCCTTTAACAGTGACTTTCACAGTGACTGCCCCTTTAACTGTGACTTTCACAGTGACCGCCCCTTTAACTGTGACTTTCACAGTGACCGCCCCTTTAACTGTGACTTTCACAGTGACCGCCCCTTTAACAGTGACTTTCACAGTGATCGCCCCTTTAACAGGCACCTTGGGTCAATGTGCGGGGGAGTCCCATGACCCACCCCCCGTCTCAGCGATCGCCGCAAATCGGGTGGCGGTTCCATCGGGTCCCCGTGCGGCTGTAGGGGGGACCCGATGGCATGGAAGGCAGTGCGATGCCTTCCTTAGGCATCGACGCTGCCTTCCGGTGACGAGCCTGTGAGATCCAGCCCCCTGGATCTCACAGACCGGAAGCTGTATGAGTAATACACACTGTATTACTCATGCAGCCAATGCATTCCAATACAGAAGTATTGGAATGCATTGTAAAGGGAATCAGACCCCGAAAGTTGAACCCCCAAAGTAGGACAAAAAATAAAGTATAAAAAAAGTGAAAAAAATAAAGTTTCCCCCCACCAAAAATTGAAAGTTTCAAGTAAAAAAAACAAAAAACGTAATTTCCCCCAAATAAAGTTAAAAAAAAAATTGGTAAAAATTAGGGGAAAAAAAAACCTAGACATATTAGGTATCACCACGTTCGTATTGACCGGCTCTATAAACATATCACATGACCTAACCCCTCAGATTAACACCGTAAAAAATAAAAAATAAAAACTTTGCTAAATAAACAATATTTTTGTCACCTTACTGTCACGCTGGACAGGATACAAGATACGACAGAAATCCAAAACAAGTGTCTAGGCCAGAAGCTGGGGATAAAGGTCACCTCCTTACAAATCCCAACCAGCTCTCCCTAGACTTCTGTGCCCACGTTCAGACCCTAGAGGTGGGAATAAACGTGTCCCCGTGCCTAAAGCTGAAGATTCCCTAAAATCCCTAAGATGGTGACAGGGGGAAAGAGACAGCTTGCTTCCTCAGACCTGGAGGAGGCAGGCGTCTCTCTAACAGCCTAGACAGAACACACACAAGAAAACAAAACCAACTTTTCTTGTCAAAGAGCAGATAAAGCAAATCCTTCTTTCTTTCCTTCCTTCCTTCCTTCCTTCCACTGAGCAAGATAGAAGCTATAACCCGCACAGGACACTGGGAAGGGGCGTAATTTAAACTCATACAAATGACCCCACCCAGTGCACCTGAAGGGAGGCGGATACAGCTCAACTCGAAAACAAAAGACAAAAAACTACACACGTGCTACTAATCTGGCAGACCTCCGCACATAACCTGAGCAGGGCATGACACTTACATCACAAAAATTACAACAGTAAGCGATCAAAAAGGCATATGCCCACCAAAATAGTACAAATCTAACCGTAACCTCATCCCGCAAAAAATGCGCCCCTACCTAAAACAATCGCCCAAAAAATAAAAAAAACTATGGCTCAGAATATGGAGACACTAAAACATAATTTTTCTTGTTTTAAAAAAGCTGTTATTGTGTACACTTAAGTAAATTAAAAAAAGTATACATATTAGGAATCGCCACGTCCGTAATAACCTGCTCTATAAAAATATCCATGACCTAACCCGTCAGGTGAATACAGTAAAAAAAATTAAAAAACGGTGCAAAAAAGCCATTTTTTGTCACCTTACATCACAAAAAGTGTAATAGCAAGCGATCAAAAAGTCATACGCACCCAAAAATAGTGCCAATCAAACCGTCATCTCATCCCGCAAAAATCATATACTACCTAAGATAATCACCCAAAAACTAAAAAAAACTATGGCTCTCAGACTATGGAGACACTAAAACATGATTTTTTTTTTTTGTTAAAAAATTATATTATTGTGTAAAACGTACAAAAATAAAAATAGTATACATATTAGGTATCGCCGCGTCCGTAATAACATGCTCTATAAAAATATCCATGACCTAACCCGTCAGGTGAATACCGTAAAAAAATAAAAAAACGGTGCAAAAAAAGCTATTTTTTGTAACCTTACATCACATAAAGTGTAATAGCAAGCGATCAAAAAGTCATAAGCACCCCAAAATAGTGCCAATCAAACCGTCATCTCATCCCGCAAAAATCATACCCTACCTAAAATAATCGCCCAAAAACTGAAAAAACTATGGCTCTCAGACTATGGAAACACTAAAATATGATTGATTTATACATATTAGGTATCTCCGCACCCGTGACAACCTGCTCTATAAAAATACCACATGATCTAGCCTGTCAGATGAATTTTGGAAATAACAAAAAGAAAAAACGGTGCCAAAACAGCTATTTCTTGTTACCTTGCCTCACAAAAAGTGTAATATAGAGCAACTAAAAATCATATGTACCTTAAACTAATACCAACAAAACTGCCACCCTTTCCCGTAGTTTCTAAAATGGGGTTACTTTTTTGGAGTTTCTACTCTAGGGGTGCATCAGGGGGGCTTCAAATGGGACATGGCGTCATGTTGGCTGTTAACCCTTGCTTTGTAACTGGAAAATAAATATTAAAATGGAAAATCTGCCAAAAAAGTGAAATTTTGAAATTGTATCTCTATTTTCCATTAATTCTTGTGGAACACCTAAAGGGTTAACGACGTTTGTAAAAATCTGTTTTGAATACCTTGAGGGGTGTAGTTTCTTAGATGGGGTCACTTTTATGGAGTTTCTACTCTAGGGGTGCATCAGGGGAGCTTCAAATGGGACATGGTGTCCAAAAAAAAAATCTAGCAAAATCTGCCTTCCAAAAACTGTATGACATTCCTTTCCTTCTGCGCCCTGCCGTGTGCCCGTACAGCAGTTTACAACCACATATGGGGTGTTTCTGTAAACTACAGAATCAGGGCCATAAATAATGAGTTTGTTTGGCTGTTAACCCTTGCTTTGTAACTGGAAAAAAATTATTAAAATGGAAAATCTGCCAAAAAAGTGAAATTTTGAAATTGTATCTCTATTTTCCATTAATTCTTGTGGAACACCTAAAGGGTTAAAAAAGTTTGTAAAATCAGTTTTGAATACCTTGAGGGGTGTAGTTTTTAGAATGTGTTCATTTTTGGGTGGTTTATATTATGTAAGCCTCACAAAGTGACTTCAGACCTGAACTGGTCCTTAACCTCTTAAGGACACATGACGTACCGGTACGTCATGATGTCCTGGTACTTAAGGACACATGACGTACCGGTACGTCATGAATGGTTCCGATCACTGCCGCTCGGCCGGCGGTGATCGGAACCCGGTGCCTGCTCAAATCATCGAGCAGGCACCTGGGGCAAATGCGTCGGGGGGTCCTGTGACCCCCCCATGTCGGCGATCGCAGAAAACCGCAGGTCAATTCAGACCTGCGGTTTTCTGCGTTTCCGGGATATTCGGGTCTCTGAAGACCCGATAACCCGGAACAGGATGGTGATGGTGGTGTGATTTCACTCCACCAATCACCATCCAGCGATCCTGAGTGGTGATGGTGACATCACCACTCAGGATCGCTTTCTGATTGGTCTGTGGGCGGTCCGGCGGCAAATTCAAAAGAGGCAGGCGCTCCTCTCCTCCTCCTTTTGTGTTCCGGAGCCGGAGGAGAGAGGAGCTGCCTGCACGTGTCTCTGCCAGCACCCCAGGACCCGATCTGAGCCCCCAGGACCCGATCTGTGCCCCAGCACCCCCCATCAGGTACATAGGGACAGCACAGGGAAAGTTTGGTTTAGGCAGGGAAAAAAAAGGGAAAGTTAGTTTGTGAACTTTTATTGCATCACCCTAGTTAGGGTGTCTGGGGTCCACAGCACAGCTGTGTGACCCTAGACCCCCCAGGGGTGCTGCCACTTCCCCCCCCACTCCCTGCCCCCCCCCACCTTTTTTGGGGTGCATTTTTTTCTTTTTTTTTTTCTTTTTTGGTGTACGCTGACTGTGGCCGGCACTTAGTGTCCGGCCGCTGTTAGCGCATCGCACACCTCACCGCTGATCAACTTCGGACGGTTGATCAGCGGTTTTGAATTTTTTTTTCCACATTTTTTGGCCTTTTTTTAGTTAGTTGTTTTTTTTTTTTTTCTGTTAGTTTTAGGGTTAAGTCCGCGAACACCCGTGCCCCCACACACACGCACACAAAATAAAGAGTTACACACACGCACATATACACGCAGACACACACTCCCCTATGGCCCGCCGGACGTTCTCGGCCGAGGAGGCATACGCCCAGCTTGCCTCTGACTCCGAGAGTCCCAGTGAGGATGAGGATGACCCCACATTCCTGTTGTCATCCGCGTCCTCCTCATCATCTAGCGATGATGATGAGCCCCCAAGGCGGCGGAGACGCCGCCAGGCGGAGCAAGGGGACCGCCATGTTAGGGACCCTGTGGCCCAGCCTGGTACGAGCAGCTCTGGGGCTCGTACTGGTTTCCCGGCCCACCAGTTAAATCCACCGGAGCCCCCTGCCGGTGAACTTGTCTGGTGTAGCCCAGAGCGATACGAGCCTGTGATTCCTGATTTTGTAGGCCAATCAGGAATCCAGATTTCCACAGTGGGCTACACTGAATATGACTTTTTTTGTCATTTTTTCAGTGACCCACTGGTAAATCTGATGGTGGAGCAGACGAATCTGTACGCCCAACAGTTCGTCGCTCAACACCCGGGCTCCTTTTTGGCCAGGCCCGGTGGCTGGACGCCGGTCAGTGCAGCCGAAATGAGGACATTTTGGGGCCTCGTGCTGCATATGGGCCTGGTCAAGAAACCCAGTGTCAGGCTGTACTGGAGTGGGGACGTCCTATACCAGACCCCACTTTACAGTACAGCCATGACACGCTCCCGGTTTGAGGCCATCCGGAAATGTCTGCATTATTCCGATAATGCAGCATGTCCACCCCGAGGTGATCCTGCCCATGACCGTCTGTATAAGATACGGCCGGTCATCGATCACTTTGGGGCCAAATTCATGGAGGCCTATGTACCTGGAAGGGAGGTCGCAGTTGATGAGTCTCTCATTGCGTTCAAGGGGAGACTCATTTTCCGCCAGTATGTGCCCTCCAAGCGGGCGAGGTATGGCGTAAAGCTATACAAAATTTGTGAGAGTACCTCAGGGTACACTTACAAATTTCGTATATACGAGGGGCGAGATTCCCGGATTCAACCACCAGAATGTCCCCCCACTCTGGGTGTTACCGGGAAACTTGTGTGGGACCTTATGTACCCACTGCTGGATAAGGGTTACCACCTGTACGTGGATAACTTTTATACCAGTATCCCCTTGTTCCAGTCCCTTGCCGCCAGATCCACGTTCGCTTGTGGGACCGTGCGGAAAAATCAACGCGGCCTCCCTGCCCTCCCCCTCCAGGTACCTATCCCCAGGGGTGAGACCCGTGCCCTTACCACTGGAAACCTGTTGCTGGTCAGGTATAAGGACAAGAGGGATGTCCTTATGCTGTCCACAATTCATGGTAACGGCATCACCCCTGTCCCTGTGCGAGGTACCGCGGCAACGGTCCTCAAGCCCGATTGTATCGTCGCCTACAATCGGTATATGGGAGGAGTTGATCTCTCGGATCAAGTCCTCAAGCCATATAACGCCATGCGCAAAACCCGGACATGGTACAAAAAAGTTGCGGTCTACTTGGTGCAGGTTGCCATGTACAACTCTTTTGTACTATCCCGAAGCGCTGGCAGCACAGGGACATTCCTGCAGTTCTATGAGGCAGTCCTCATGGCCCTGATCTTTTCGGACCGGGAAAGAGCAGGCCGGAGTACCTCGGGAACTGTAGGTGCCCGGATCGTCCCTGGCCAACACTTTCCAGGTGTGGTCCCCCATACTGGAAAGAAGGGACGAACCCAAAAAAGGTGCAGAGTGTGTCACAGGAGGGGGATACGGAAGGACACCACTACTCAATGTGACACGTGCCCCGATCATCCGGGCCTCTGCATTATTGGTTGCTTCAGGGAGTACCACACTTCCATGGAGTACTAAATTTATATCCCAATTTAGCACTGACATCGGAAAAAAAAACTGGTTCTCAGACTTGAGACACCCAAAAAAATGAAAATAATTTATTAAAAGTAGACATGTTAGGTATTGCCGCGTCGGTAATAATCTCCTCTATAAAAATACCCCATGATCCAACCCCCCAGATTAACACGGTCAAAAAAAAAAAAAAAAAAAGTGCAAAAAACGATTATTTTTTGTCACCAAACATAACAAAAAATTTAATAGCAAGCGATAAAAAAGTCATATAGCCCCCAAAATAGTGCCAATAAAACCGTCCGCTCGTCCTGCAAAAAATGAGCCCCCACATAAGATAATCGGATAAAAAATAAATAAAAAAATGACACCTAGACTTTAGAGATCCAAAAATTTTCTTTTTGTATCAAAAAGGATAATATAGTCAAAAACCTAAATAATTGTAAAAAAAAAGTAGACTTATTAGGTATCGCCGCGTCCGTAAGAATCTCCTCTATAAAAGTATCCCATGACCTAACCCCCCAGATTAACACGGTTAAAAAAAATAAAAAAAACGGTGCCAAAAACGCAATTTTTGGCACTTTTCCATTTCAATCCGTTTTTTCCGGTAACAAAACGAGGGTTAACAACCAAACAAAAGTTAAAATTTATTACCCTGATACTGCAGTTTACAGAAATGCCACATTTGTGGTCGTAAACTGCTGTATCAGTAAAAGGGAGGCCGCAAAAGGAAAGGACCGACATGGTTTCTGGAAGGCCGATTTTGATGGCCTTTTTTATTGACACCATGTCCCTTTTGAAGACCCCCTGATGCCCCCCTAGAGTAAAAACTCCCTAAAAGTGACCCCATCTAAGAAACTACACCCCTCAAGGTATTCAAAACTGATTATACAAACTTTATTAACCCTTTAGGTGTTTCTCAACAGTTAATGGCAAATGGAGATGAAATTTCAGAATTTCAATTTTTGGTAACCTTGCCTCACAAAAATGTAATATAGAGCAACCAAAAATCATATGTACCCTAAAAATAGTCCCCCAAAAAATGCCACCTTATCCCCTAGTTTCCAAAATGGGGTCACTTTTAGGGAGTTTCTACTCCAGGGGGGCATCAGGGGGGTTGAAACAGGACACGGTGTAAATAAACCGGTCCATAAAAATCAGCCCTCCAAAAACCAAACGGCGCACATTTCACTCTACGCCCCGCTGTGTGGCCGTACAGTAGTTTACGGCCACATATTGGGTGTTTCTGTAAACGGCAGAGTCAGGGCAATAAAGATACAGTCTTGTTTGGCTGTTAACCCTTGCTTTGTTAGTGGAAAAAATGGGTTAAAATGGAAAATTAGACAAAAAAATGAAATTCTCAAATTTCATCCCCATTTGCCAATAACTCTTGTGCAACACCTAAAGGGTTAACGACGTATGTAAAATCAGTTTTGAATACCTTGAGGGGTGTACTTTCTTAGATGGGGTCACTTTTAGGGAGTTTCTACTCCAGGGGGGCATCAGGGGGGTTGAAACAGGACACGGTATAAATAAACCGGTCCATAAAAATCAGCCCTCCAAAAACCAAACGGCGCACCTTTCACTCTACGCCCCGCTGTGTGGCCGTACAGTAGTTTACGGCCACATATTGGGTGTTTCTGTAAACGGCAGAGTCAGGGCAATAAAGATACAGTCTTGTTTGGCTGTTAACCCTTGCTTTGTTAGTGGAAAAAATGGGTTAAAATGGAAAATTAGACAAAAAAATGAAATTCTCAAATTTCATCCCCATTTGCCAATAACTCTTGTGCAACACCTAAAGGGTTAACGACGTATGTAAAATCAGTTTTGAATACCTTGAGGGGTGTACTTTCTTAGATGGGGTCACTTTTAGGGAGTTTCTACTCCAGGGGGGCATCAGGGGGGTTGAAACAGGACACGGTGTAAATAAACCGGTCCATAAAAATCAGCCCTCCAAAAACCAAACGGCGCACCTTTCACTCTACGCCCCGCTGTGTGGCCGTACAGTAGTTTACGGCCACATATTGGGTGTTTCTGTAAACGGCAGAGTCAGGGCAATAAAGATACAGTCTTGTTTGGCTGTTAACCCTTGCTTTGTTAGTGGAAAAAATGGGTTAAAATGGAAAATTAGACAAAAAAATGAAATTCTCAAATTTCATCCCCATTTGCCAATAACTCTTGTGCAACACCTAAAGGGTTAACGACGTATGTAAAATCAGTTTTGAATACCTTGAGGGGTGTAGTTTCTTAGATGGGGTCACTTTTAGGGAGTTTCTACTCTAGGGGTGCATCAGGGGGCTTCAAATGGGACATGGTGTAAATAAACCAGTCCATAAAAATCAGCCCTCCAAAAACCAAACGGCGCACCTTTCACTCTACGCCCCGCTGTGTGGCCGTACAGTAGTTTACGGCCACATATTGGGTGTTTCTGTAAACGGCAGAGTCAGGGCAATAAAGATACAGTCTTGTTTGGCTGTTAACCCTTGCTTTGTTAGTGGAAAAAATGGGTTAAAATGGAAATTTAGACAAAAAAATGAAATTCTCAAATTTCATCCCCATTTGCCAATAACTCTTGTGCAACACCTAAAGGGTTAACGACGTATGTAAAATCAGTTTTGAATACCTTGAGGGGTGTAGTTTCTTAGATGGGGTCACTTTTAGGGAGTTTCTACTCTAGGGGTGCATCAGGGGGCTTCAAATGGGACATGGTGTAAATAAACCAGTCCATAAAAATCAGCCCTCCAAAAACCAAACGGCGCACCTTTCACTCTACGCCCCGCTGTGTGGCCGTACAGTAGTTTACGGCCACATATTGGGTGTTTCTGTAAACGGCAGAGTCAGGGCAATAAAGATACAGTCTTGTTTGGCTGTTAACCCTTGCTTTGTTAGTGGAAAAAATGGGTTAAAATGGAAAATTAGACAAAAAAATGAAATTCACAAATTTCATCCCCATTTGCCAATAACTCTTGTGCAACACCTAAAGGGTTAACGACGTATGTAAAATCAGTTTTGAATACCTTGAGGGGTGTAGTTTCTTAGATGGGGTCATTTTTGGGTGGTTTCTATTATGTAAGCCTCGCAAAGTGACTTCAGACCTGAACTGGTCCCTAAAAATTTAGTTTTTGTAAATTTCAGAAAAATTTCAAGATTTGCTTCTAAACTTCTAAGCCTTATAACATCCCCAAAAAATAAAATATCATTCCCAAAACAATTCACACATGAAGTAGACATATGGGGAATGTAAAGTCATCACAATTTTTGGGGGTATTACTATGTATTACAGAAGTAGAGAAACTGAAACTTTGAAATTTGCTAAATTTTTCAAAATTTTTGTTAAATTAGGTATTTTTTGGTGCAAAAAAAAATAATTTTTTGACTTCATTTTACCAGTGTCATGAAGTACAATATGTGACGAAAAAACAATCTCAGAACGGCCTGGATAAGTCAAAGCGTTTTAAAGTTATCAGCACTTAAAGGGACTCTGGTCAGATTTGCAAAAAATGGCCTGGTCCTAAGGTGTAAAAAGGCTGTGTCCTTAAGGGGTTAAAATGTGGTTTTTGGAAAATTTGCTTCTAAAGTTCTAACCCTTGTAACATCCCCAAGAAATACAATATCATTCCCAAAATGATCCAAACATGAAGTAGACATATGGGAAATGTAAAGTAATAACTATTTTTGGAGGTATTACTATGTATTATAGAAGTAGAGAAATTGAAACCTAAACATTTTCATAATTTTCAAAATTTTTGGTCAATTTGGTATTGTTTTACTCCATTTTACCAGTGTCATGAAGTACAACATGTGACGAAAAAACAATCTCAGAATGGCCTGTATAAGTCAAAGCAATTTAAAGTTATCACCACAAAAAGTGACACTGGTCAGATTTGCAAAAAATGGCCTGGTCCTTAAGGTGAAAATGAGCCCGGTCCCTAAGGGGTTTACAGTGACTTTCACAGTGACTGCCCCTTTAACAGTGACTTTCACAATGACTGCTTCTTTAACAGTGACTTTCACAGTGACTGCCCCTTTAACAGTAACCGCCCCTTTAACAGTGACTTTGACAGTGACCGCCCCTTTAACAGTGACTTTCACAGTGACCACCCCTTTAACAGTGACTTTCACAGTGACTGCCCCTTTAAAAGGGACCTTTATAGCGCCCGCCCCTTTAATAACAGTGACCTCCACAGTGCCCGCCCATTTAATAACAGTAATCTCCACTGTGCCCGCCCCTTTAATAACAGTGACCTTCACTGTGCCTGCTCCTTTAAAAACAGTGACCTGCACAGTGCCCGCCCCTTTAAGCAGTAAAGAAAAATGGCTGGGTTGTTATGGAAACCTTGAGTAAAACTGTGTTTATCGCAGTTGGCATTTGAAGAGCAAGACTAACAGGCTTGTATTGGCTAATGTGGGTAATTTTTTGGGAATATCTCAGGGACAGTACATTCTAGAGAGCTAAGTCTAAAACCTTCCCGGACACCTGATTTACCTGTGTGCCAAATTTGGTGAAGATCGGTCTATTTGTTTTGTTGCTCATAAAGAACAGACAGACAGAAACTCATTTTTTTATATATATATATCTTATATATATAAAAATGAGTTTCTGTCTATCTGTCTGTCTGTCTATCTGTCTGTCTGTCTAGACGTTCTTTATGTGCGACCAAACGACTGGACCGATCTTCACCAAATTTGGCACACAGATACATCAGGTGTCCGGGAAGGTTTTAGACCGGGTATCAGCTCTCTAGGACGTACCGTTACTGAGATATTCCCAAAAAATTAGCACCCCCCCCAAATACAAGCCGGCAATTCTTTCTCTTCAAAGCCCAACTGCCATAAACACAGTTTTACTCCAGGTTTCCATAACAACCCAGCCATATTTCTTTACTGCTTAAAGGGGCGGTCAGTGTGAAAGTCACTGTTAAAGGGGTGGTCAGTGTGAAAGTCACTGTTAAAGGGGCGGTCACAGTGAAAGTCACAGTTAAAGGGGCGGTCACAGTGAAAGTCACAGTTAAAGGGGCGGTCACTGTGAAAGTCACAGTTAAAGGGGCGGTCACTGTGAAAGTCACAGTTAAAGGGGCAGTCACAGTTAAAGGGGCGGTCACAGTGAAAGTCACAGTTAAAAGGGCAGTCACAGTTGAAGGGGCGGTCACAGTTAAAGGGGCGGTCACAGTGAAAGTTACAGTTAAAGGGGCGGTCACAGTGAAAGTCACTGTTAAAGGGGCGGTCACTGTGAAAGTCACAGTTAAAGGGGCGGTCACAGTGAAAGCCACAGTTAAAGGGGTGGTCACAGTGAAAGTCACAGTTAAAGGGGCGGTCACAGTGAAAGTCACAGTTAAAGGGGCGGTCACAGTGAAAGTCACAGTTAAAGGGGCGGTCACTGTGAAAGTCACAGTTAAAGGGGCGGTCACTGTGAAAGTCACAGTTAAAGGGGCGGTCACTGTGAAAGTCACAGTTAAAGGGGCGGTCACTGTGAAAGTCACAGTTAAAGGGGCGGTCACAGTTAAAGGTGCGGTCACTGTGAAAGTCACAGTTAAAGGGGCGGTCACAGTGAAAGCCACAGTTAAATGGACGGTCACAGTGAAAGTTACAGTTAAACGGGCAGTCACAGTTAAAGTCACAGTTAAAGGGGCGGTCACAGTGAAATTCACAGTTAAAGCGGTGGCCACTGTGAAAGTCACAGTTAAAGGGGCGGTCACAGTGAAAGTCACAGTTAAAGGGGCGGGCACTGTAGAGGTCACTGTTATGGGGGAAACTTGCTATTTTTTTTACGACACACGGAAACATAAAATGAAATAGATGAAATATACCCGTGCGAAGCCGGGTCCTTCTGTTAGTATATATATATATATATATACACACTTATTATGCAGTACATCAGCACATAGCCATGCAATCTCCGTAGTCAAGCAATGGTGGTAGTATGGGTAGCACTGAAGAACGCAGTGACTTTAAAGGGGTTCTCAAGGATTTAACAATTGATCCAACACCTGCACCCCTACAATCATCTGTTCGGGAGTAGCTCCATTCACTTGAGTAGGAGCTGCGCTGCAGTACCCAGCTCCGTCCACCACACAATCAATAAAGCTGTACAGTTCTGATGTCAATTTCCAGTGCCAGAGCTACACCTAAACAACTGAACTGCAGGGGTGTAGGAATCCCACCAATCTGATATTTATGACCTATCCCTGGAATAGGTTATCAGTTGTTAAATCCTGGAAAACACCTTTAAGGAGGAACTACCGTATTACATCCTAAAATATGGCACTTTTATTTACTCTCCTAGGCTACCCATTCACCCATCATCTATGCCGCTGGCTTCAGCCTCTAATAGCAGTGAATTGTCAGGTAGGTGGACCACTGAGTTGACAATTTACTGCTATCAGGCGCCAGAACTAATGGCACTAATTGCAGCACATTGGGGAAGGTTTGTAGGGGAAAAAATATCACCAAAAAGTATGCTTCCAGTTGCATTTCGCTGAGGACATTAAAGGTCCTCTTTAAGTGTGACACTGTTATAGAATGCTACCCTTCTACCCTTACCAGTCAGCTCATGAAATTTCTGATTTGTTGGATCTCTGATAAGTGCTAATATTGTGAAGTGGATTTAAATAATTTAGACATGTAAATGTCTAGGAATAAAAGTATCTCAGCCATGAAATTGTAGACCACGCAAGCTCACAGAATGGGTTAGCGAAGAGTTGAAGCATGTTTTGCATAAAGAATGAACTATCCTCTGTAGCATCACTCATGAGCATGAGAACTGTGCATCAGGAGTGCCATGTAATGGTTTCCCATAGTGGTTTCCCATGCTCAGTGCCAAATGTTGGCTGGAGTGGTGAAATGTATGGAGCATGGACTCTGTAACAGTGGAAATCTGTTCTCTGCAGTGATTATTCATATTTCACCATTTGTTAGCCTGATAAACGTATCTGAATTTGCTGGATAACAGAAGACTACCTACTGAAATGTATGGTGCACTGCCCACTATAAAATTTGGTAGAGAAGGAACAATGGTTTGGAGCTTATTTCCAGCGAAGGGTGATATTAAAGGGAATGTGTCATCAGGAAAAGGAGTTATGACTGTTTAAAAAATATTTTTATGTTATACATTTTCTAAAGAATTTATGGTGATATTATGTGTAAACTTATATGTCTGTATCTATATTTGAGGAAAATCTTAAATCCTCAAATGTTCACTCTAAGCCTAATAAAACCCTAACACTTCCTGTTCTGTAGAGATTCAGCAGTCATCACATTATAATCACAGACTGGACTATAAGGCCAGATATCACCTATATACAATGCATTTGGAAAGTCAGAGAACTTTTCCCATTTTATGTTGTTGTCCTGTGCTAAAATAAAATAAAAGTTTTCTCCCATGAATCTGCCATCAATACCCCCTAATGAGAAAATACAACATTTTAGAAATTTTGGCAAACTTATTAAAAAAGAAAAAGTACACTCACATGGACATAAATATTCAGATACTTTGCCATTATACTTTTTTTTGCTCTAGGGGGCCTTTCATTTCTCATGATCATGTTTAAGATGTTTCTACACCTTGAATGGAGTCCACCTGTGGTAAATTCAGTTTATATAAGGTCTCACAGATGACAATTCATATCAGAACAAAAACCAAGCCACAAGGAGGAAAGAACTGCCTGTAAACCTCATAGTCAGGAATATGTAAAGGCACAGATCTGGAGGAGGGTACAAAAATGTCTGCTGTACTTAAAGTTCCCAAGAGCACAGTGGCCTCCATGATTACTAAATAAAAGTTTTTTGGAACAACCAGGACTCTTCCTAGAGCTGACCACCCCACTAAACTAAGTACTGAAATTGAGGGAGAAGGGCCTAGGTAAGAAAATTGACCAAAAAACCAAAGGTCACTCTGGCTGAGCTCCAAAAATCCTGTGTGCAGATGGAAAAAACTTCCTTGGCTTTATGGCAGAGTGGCAAGAAAGAAGCCTATCCTCAGTAAGGCACATGAAAGCCTGTCTGGAGTTTTTTGTAAGAAATAAGAATCTCTGGTCTCATGAAACTAAGACTGAACTATTTGGTCTCAATTCTAAGCACCGCATCTGGAGGAAACCAGTCATTGCTCATCACCTGCCCAATACCATACCTACAATAAAGCTTGTTGGTGGCACCATTGTGCTGTGGAGGTGTTTTCAGCAGCTGGGACAGGGAGACTGGTTATGGTTGAGGAAAAGCGTAATGGAGCAAAGCACAGAGATATTTTTAATGCAAACCTGATCCAGAGCACTTTGGACCTCAGATTGGGCAGAAGGTTTACCTTCAAACAAGACAATGAGCCTAAGCACACAGCCAAGATAACACAGGTGTGGCTTAGAGACAACTCTGTGAATGTTCTTGAGTGGCCCAGCCAGAACCCTTACTTGAACCCAATTAAACATCTCTCTCCACCCTGAAAATCCACTTACTGTCACCTTCCAACCTGACTGATGTTAAGAGGATTTACAGAAAAGAATGGCAGAAAATCCCTAAATCCAGATGTGCAAACCTTGTGGCATCACACCCAAGGAGACTGTAATCGCTGCCATCTGAATATTTATGTCAATGCAATATTTAAAGAGTTTGCCCGGGCTTTTACTATTTATGATCTGCTGCTGCTGTCTATGGTCTTTGCTATGAACAGTAACGGTAAACAGGAAGAGAGAAGGGAGACAGCATGTGCACGTTGTGTGGGCTCAGCATGCATGTTGGTACTTGCATCCCTGGATCCGATGAAAGCTGTTACGGCACCGGACGGGGTTAAAAGCAGAGTGTGCCTGGCGTGCATGCTGTGCCTGCGCTCCCTGGACTTTGTGTGGCTATCATGGCCCATAAACAGGTAGGAACTAGTGTTAGGGACCACTCATAGAGACGACCTTGACGTGGTGAGTGGCTTATTACACTTTGGCCAAAATGTACACCAATGCCTCATTCAACGTCCAGCATGGAGGCAGGGCAGAGTGCTGGTTGCAGGGTGCTATTGCATTTGTGTTTTTGTGTTTGTATGTGTATTTCGCCATAGCGATGTGCACCTGTATACAGGGTTGTGCTGACTGAATCCCCCACATCAATAGAAAAAGCCCGGACAACCCCTTTAAGGTTTTCATTTTTAATAAATTAGCAAAGATTTTGAACGTTCTGTTTTCTCTTTTTTTATTATGGAGAATTGAGTGCAGATTGATGGGGAAAAACTTTTTTTTTACATTTTAGGAAACTGAGCAATATAACTAAAAGTGCAAAAACTGAAAGGGTCTGAAGATTTTCTGAATGCATTGTATAGTTAGCATATTGTCTACCATTCTCAATATATGATGGTCACAGCTTACTGTATTTATTTACTTTCCCTCCCTACTCAATGACATCTGCACAAGTCATAGAGCACGTCTACAAACTCTCTCATAGAAGTCAATGACCATCTCCTGTTCATTGCGCCTGTGGTCCATGTGACTTTTATAAACAATATCTTTAAATGCTGTTACCTGCAGCTCATAATCATGCACAGAAAATACTAATCCCTCAATCAGAAAATATAAAGAGATTAGAAAAATACAGTATACCCTTTAATTCTACAGCATACAAAGGCATTTTGCACAATTGTCCAAGATACCACCAAAAGGTATGTCACATTGCAGTTCACAGTACATTTCCTGTGAATGCTGGTTTCCCGTGAATGGTGGTTAGACATTTTGATCACCCTAATATTTAGACCTATAAGCCGTATGCCTGGGAGATCAGTCTGTGTCCAGGAATGCTGTGTGCAGGGTGCTTGCTGTCCTGAGCAGTGTGCTGGCTACTCTACCCTGACTTGTGTCTCTATGTCCTGGTCTGTCTATCAATGTCCCTATATCCTGATCCGCATGGGTTCCAGGCGATTAGTTTTTTTCTGTGATCTTGAATCTTGGTCTAGTGTCTCAACAGTGTCCTATGATTGTATGTCTGTTTCGGTTCCTGTTCTGTTAGTTTATCTGCACCAACATCTCTGTTTCCCTGCAGGTTGGCTGTAAAGTGTACCAGGACCATCCCAAGAGGTAGCGGTCCAGTCACTCCCCTGCAGCGAAGACCAGATCCCTGTATAGGGGTTAAAGAGTGAAAACCAGAGGAGCATCGGAATTATGCCCTTAGGGTTTGACCCAAAGTTAAACCGTTCACTTGGCACAGTGGTTCCACTTCTGCTACTATTATCTACCTTTATGTCCAGGTTTATTCTGATTTGTGTCTGGTATATTTGTTTAGTAATTCGTTCATTTTGACTTTCTCTGGATCTGTTTGTCTTGACTGCAAACGCTTGGGATGTGTTCTGGAGTTCTGCTAACCCCTGAACATGACAGTATGCATCCAGTTGTATGCTTTTAATTTTAGGGCAAGAGTTTGGTAAAGGCCCTTTCCTGTTCCAGTATGACTGAGCCCCTGAGCTAAAAGTGGGGTATATAAATACATCATTCAACAAGTTTAGTGTGGAGGAACCCATTAGAGACATTTGGGACAAATTGAAACACTGACTGAAAATGAAACCTTCGACTCCAACATGAGTGCCTAAGCACAAAACTACAAATGAGAGCTGGCTCTATAGATGAACACATCTCGTTAATGAGAAAGGTCAGAGAAGAATGGTTGGACTGCATCAAGTCACAGAAAGGTGACAGTCATGGATGGAAAGTGATGTACATTGAACAATTTTATTGCTACTGGGCCTTCCACCTATGCATCTAAACTGCTGTAAAATTTGCAAAGTCCTCAAGAACTCAGGATAAATGTCTAATCTATCTCCAGTGCAATGTTGCCCTCTAGTGGCCGTGCTTGTCATTTTATACTTGGCTACAGTCCTTTCTTTTCACATAGGGCTCATTTGCGTAGAAATATCATAATTACTAAAAGTAGAATATTTCCCAGCAGAAAGTTCCAGCCCTCTAGGCTCTCTCCCAAAAAAGGAATAAAAACAAGTCCATAGGCACAGGAGTTATTCTGCTAAAATCTTATTTTCACTTTTAAGCCCTCTTTTTGCATCCTCTATCTTTACAAATATGGGAAATATAACTTGATGCTGCTCCTTTACTATACGACAAATGTATTAACACGTACCGCCGTTTGATGATTCGCGCCCGCTATTGATTAAGGGCCGGTAATACAATTTCAATTTACTCTGAGCAAAATGTCACTGCTTTTTAAAGAACAGACACCGTGGTGACATTAAGCACTGCAGACATCATTCAATCTGCTGAAGTCACAGTTAAAGATCATTTCATCCGAACATGAAAAGCAATAATCAGATATAGCAGAACTGACTTGTCATTGAATTGTTCCCTTTATGCCTTGTGATAAGTCAGCAGTTTCTGCTGAATAAAGGTCCCAAGGTTTAGACCCACTGTGATCACACCTACCCTAAGAATAGACCATCACCGTTAAAGTCTATTGAAACCCCTAAGATGACATATTGGTTTACCTACAGTCTTATGAGGAACCAGAGATCACTGTGTAAAATGACAAGAATCCTGTGGTGGCCCCAGGCTTTGATACAAAGGTCTGGGAGAAAAAAAAAAACATTTGGGGCTGCTTTTGAGGATAACCACTTGCCACTAGGGTCTATCTCTTGATTCAAAACCCTTTAGATCAGGGGTTACAACCCGCAAGCTGCAGCTCGCATACGGCCCACAGAGCCACGGTTTGCGGTCCCTGTCCTGCCGGACTGAAACACAGCTGATTGTGTGATCAGCTCTGTTTATGACCGGAGCACTGCACAGCACTAGATTAGTGGCACTGTAGCAAGAGCTGGCCAGGTCCCCACTGTCAGCCAGGGACCCGAGGAGAAGACAGAAGCGGTTTATTACCTCTTCCGCCATGCAGCTTCTACTATTGGAGCCAGCGATCAGGTGGGTGTCTCGTGGTAAAGCAAAGTAAAGCTGCAGGGTCTTAGCGTACCCTGATGATCTGTGCCATGTACAAAGCCCTCACAGGGGGTTGTTTTCCCCTGTAGCTATGGCTCCTTTAAATGCCCCAGTTACAGCCCAAACACACCCAGCACTGCTATATCTCTATGTGACAGCTGTCCCAGCACACTCAGCTCTGCTATATCTCTATATATGATAGCTGCCCCAGCACACCCAGCTCTGCTACATCTAATACACATGACAGCTGCACCAGCACACTCAGCTCTACTATATCTCTATATATGACAGCTGCCCCAGCAAACCCAGCTCTGCTACATCTATACACATGACAGCTGCCCAAACACACCCAGCACTGCTATATCTCTATATGACAGCTTTTCCAGCACACTCAGCTCTGCTATATCTCTATATATGATAGCTGCCCCAGCACACCCAGCACTGCTACATCTAATACACATGACAGCTGCACCAGCACACTCAGCTCTACTATATCTCTATATATGACAGCTGCCCCAGCACACCCAGCTCTGCTACATCTATATATCTCTAAGTATTGCTATACAGTAGATATATAGAGATATAGCAGAGCTGAGTGTGCTGGGGCAGCTGTCATGTGTATAGATGTAGCAGAGCTGGGTGCGTTTGGGCAGTTGTCATGTGTATAGATGTAGCAGAGCTGGGTTTGCTGGGGCAGCTGTCATATATAGAGATATAGTAGAGCTGAGTGTGCTGGTGCGCTGGTGCAGCTGTCATGTGTATTAGATGTAGCAGAGCTGGGTGTGCGTGTGAAGCTATCATATATAGAGATATAGCAGAGCTGAGTGTGCTGGGACAGCTGTCATATAGAGATATAGCAGTGCTGGGTGTGTTAGGGCAGCAGTCATGTGTATAGATGTACACTTAGCCAGCTATAACAGTAGAAGTCTCATATTTTTTCAGTCAGTGTCAATGCCTCTCTTGTGGCCGTGTGGTTAGGTGCTTTGCCTCTGATACAGAAGGTTGTGGGTTCAAATCCCAGCAGAAAATTTTCTGAAATACAGGCTAAATTAGAATACACAGGAAGAGTTGCGCTGCCGCCCGGCCTGCTACTGAGGTTGTGAGTACAGAGAGCTCAGAGGGAGAGGATCGCAGAGGATTTCAAGTTGTTCGTATATGAACATTAGTATTACAGTGAGCAGGGCCGCTGTAATAGAATACAGTGACTGCACCAGGCCAGCATAACATTCGGAATCGGGGTGCTGGGCATAACATTAACACATAATGTTATTCTGCGGCGGGCCCTCGGACCATGTTCGAAGTGCCCGACCGGTCAGTCCGCCCCTGGTTACAGTAAAAATAGTGCAAAATACAAAATAAAAGTCAGTGTCTCCTAGAGGTCTTTCAGCTTACATCTTGGTGGACAAATATTTGGTAAAAATATATTAAAAATTTGTAAAAGAAAAAATTAAATGCAAATGAAAGAAAAAAATTTTTACATGTCCTCGCCAATCAAAATCATCATCATTATCACCCCATTGACTTGAAACTGTACATAATATATATCAAAATGACTGACACAAAATAGAGAATACATTTTAATGATCAGTTTGAATATATAAAAGGAGTTCTCCAGGAATTTAAGAAAATAAAATTACTGAAAATACATCAATATTACTTTATTATAAATGTATTCCCAAATACCTTTCATTAGTTATAATGGCTTGTTTTGTCTGGGGAGCAATTTGGAGAAATAAAATGGCCGCTGTCCTATTATTACACACAAAACCTGTTCTAATCACATAAGAGGTGAAAGCTGCCTCATCCTTCCCTCCTACTTGTTAGGGGTTATGATCCTGAATACAGCTAATAACATTGGCAGAATGGTGGCTTAGTGGTTAGCACTGGTGCCTTGCAGCGCTGAGGTCCAAGGTTCGAATCCAACCAAGGACAACATCTGCATGGAGTTTGTATGTTCTCCCTGTGTTTGTGTGGGTTTTCTCTGGGTACCCTGGCTTCCTCCCACACTCCATTGGGGAAAGTTGGATGCTAATGTCTGTAAAGTGCTGTGGAATATAGTAGCACTATATAAGTGCATTAAATAAATACCATAAATCTCTGTAGTCATGTGGTTCATAAGGAGACATGAAGGACAGACTGTGGTAATGGAGACTGCATACAAGTGCTGCTGCTCATCAGCCATAACACCACCCTCCTCTCTGTACTTCATGTCTCCTCAAGGACTCCAATCCTGCAGAGATTCATTTTATCAGCTATATTCGGGATCATAATCCCTGACAAGTAGAGCAAAGAGCAGGCTGGGACAGCTCTTTAGCTTAGAGTTCTGAAGTAACTTGTCCTCCTGTGTGATTAGGACAGGTTTTCTGTGTACTAATAGAACGACGGCGATTTTATTTCTCCTAATCGTTGCCCCCCATACAAAACAAGTCATTATAACTCATGAACTTTTTTCCCCAAATAAAACAAAAAAAGTTTAACACAAATATATTAAAAAGCCCTATGTATGCCTGTGTATCTATGTATCACATAGAAAAGTCACAAAAATTATTTTGGTAGTCCAACAAATAAAAAACTGGTAAGCTACCACATGTCCTTAGTCACAAAAGTGTCTGGTCATTAAACGGTTATTTGCAGTGGCATAGCGTGGGGGGGGGGGGCGCAAAAAATCTGTGAACTGAGTTTTTCGCTCTGCCTCTGCTGCACTGTGCAGCGCCGCAGAGTGAGGAGCAGTTTCAGCAGAAGTTTCAGCAGAAGGAGCGCGCGGCAGTACGGTACTTCACTGACAGGCCCTGCCCACCTTCCAGGCGGGAAAGACACTGCGGACCAAGTAGAAGAAGATGGCTACTGCGTGGCCCTTCAGGATGGACTCCACAGGCAGCCTGAATGAGCGACACTGACAGTGAGTAACAGTCAGTGTCGCAGTGTGACTGAGTCACTCCCCGAGTGCTAGGTGGGGTGACCAGGCCGGCAGGCGGTATATCAACAGGTAATACTGGTAGGCCTGGCCTGGTATATGGACAGCAGAGATGGGCAGATGGCATCCTCTGGGCAGTACTGTACTATCAGCAGTTGGTGACAGTCAGTGTCACACCAGGCAGTGAAGTGCCATGAGAGCCAGGCCAAGCTGGTGGCAGTCAGCGTGCTGGTGAAGGATGACCAGAGAGACAGTACTGCCCAGAGCATGCCATCTGCCCATCTCTGCTGTCCATATACCAGGCCTACAACTATTACCCATTCATATACCGCCTGCCCGCCTGGTCACCCCACACCTAATGTAGTGTACGGGGACTGTAATGCCCGTCACTACCAAAGTGTCACTTGGTGTGCTGTCATCCCCCCTTATTTATGGGGAAGTTGGTATATGTCATCTTTATAAATTGTCATGTAATGTAATGTATTTCCCTGTTACTGTGACACTTGCATGTACAAGCCTGCTAGGGGTGTCATTCCAGCTGCTAGAGAGCCCTATTTTATATAAGGCCCAGACAGGGAAGCAAGAGGGAGTCTAGTCTAAGTGTCTGTCTAAAGCTGCAGCCTGTAGTCTGAAGCTGGAGCTTAGACTATGTCAGAGACAAGTCCAGGCCTGAAGCCTGCGGACCAGGAGAGGGTATTGCAGTCCCTGTAACCGGGTTCCGAATCCAAGGAGAAGGTTCCCCTCCTGAATATATATATATGCAGAAGCAGGAAGACCACCGTTCAGAAGCTTCTAGAGTCTGAGGAAAGAGGGAGAGAGACAGAGGCAAAAGCGCAGAAAAGCAAAAGGTACTCAAGATAACAGAGGAGGTACTTTATAAAGCTAAAACCAAGGATATACGCCAGAGTTAAGGTATTGGGCCTTGGAGAAGATTTGCTATGTTTCAGGATCAGTCAGAGATAGAGTGCAAGCTCCTGTACTGCAAGTCCTGTGTGTTTAACACTCTGTAGTCACCTTGCTCAATCTGTATTGCCTGCATCAACCGTATTGAAAAATCGACTGTATGCAAAGGAACTGCGCTTCCGTGAATGTCTCTATATTTAAAACTACTAAAGTTGGAGTTCTGTTTTAACATCACGGTGTTCCTCATTTATTCCTGCTATCAGCAAACGGCGTGCCACCGTTTAATTGGCACTGGCGTCACGAACATTTCCTATTATCCCCTGCCCTTGCAGAGAGTCAGCCGTCTCAGGTTAGTGTCATGATTGCACTACAACACCCAGGAACATTTATACACCTAACTTGAGTATGCTGCACCTCTCTTTTGGCGTCACGAACAGGATACGCACGCTTTATAGTGCAAGAAGCGTGAACTTTGTGCCTTATACAGTTGCCCTGTGACCAAAGTGACAAATTGCCTGTTTATTTAAAGTGGACTTTGTGGACTGAAAATCATACCAAAAGTGTTCCTAAAACCTCTAAAAAGCGCTGTGCAGTGTTGCGCTACTAAGAGGAAGAAAATCGCCACATTGGAGTGTGGTTTTGTGGACTTTTCATCATCCTGCTTGCTGTCAGTGAATAGACAGCGTTTCTTGCTAAAGATGGCCGCTGAGCTTGCTGAAATAACTGCTGCGTCATCTTCATCCCGAAAAGGCGGGAAAAATTGGCGCCTTTCTGAGGAAATAGCGGGAAGGAGTTCAAGGTCAGGAGCCACTGCTTATCTGGACATTTGCATGTCTGCCAGCATGGACACCGCCTTCCATATACTGGAATACCTGGGGGGCGGCCTCCCAGCGCAAGGGGAGGAGCTGGCTGATTTAATTGACGCGACCCTATCGCTCTCCAGAGAAGGATCGAGCATGTTGGAAAGTGAACAGAGCGTTGCTGCAGCGTCCGCGCCTGACATACCAGAGATGTCTGATATTGGTGTAGAGCCAGAGGAGGCTCCACCGGCCTACTCTCCGGGACCGGAGAAACCCGCCTGCCGCCCAAGGGAGAAAGAACCAGAGCCCTGCTATGGCTCGTGGAGAGACTTCTTTCAGCCCTCTTTCAAATGGTCCTCACTCATGGCGGAGATCCGGGAGGCCGCAATAAAGCGAAATACCAAGACCAAGATCTACTATGAAGAGTTGACCAAGACAATTCATGAACGACACACCAACACCCAACCCCGCCTGGAAAGGAGAAAGGGAGTGGTGGTGTCCTTTGACAAAACCCGTGGCTACGGGTTCATCCAAGATTACCTGACTGGCAGAGACCTATATGTTAACCGAAGGTCTGTCAAGAGAGACTACCTCCCTTCCTATCAGCACAGCCTCCGCGAGGGAGAGGAAGTGGAGTTCACCCCTGCCGAGAGCCTGAGAGGCCCTTATGCCACTGCCGTAACCCGTCCCAAGCGAGAACTTGAGGACTGGGAGGCAGAAGAAGAAGACTACTCTGGCTGCGAGCGGGAACCGGAACGCTCTCCAGAGCCGGCCCATCACGCCTTCCAGGAGCGGAGCTCCTTCATTGGGCCTAACGTCTTCTGGCAGCCAACCGTGTTGGAAAAATGGGTGAGCCCTTACCCTTCCCCCAAGCTGCCTCGTCGGGAGAAGACCATGCAAGAGATGGAAAATCTAAAGGGACTTCGAAATACCTTTGAGAACATCCGGAGGGGTCGGAGACCCGATGCATCACCAGAACCTGCAGAGGCCGAGTCCGTGCCATCGGTGACTGTACCTGCGCCGGCGGCGCCAGCAGATGACCGCGACTCTGACACGGAGAGCATCGGTGAGCAGATTGTCCGGCTGGAGGAGAAGTTGCGGGAGCTGCGCAAGATCGCGACCGCCAGGATCCAGACGCCGCCGAAGAAGGACGAGGTAAGGGTGCCTGTCACCACCCGTAGACTACCTTCTGCTGCCACCGCTCCGCCAGTGCCCCAAAGAAGACCCCCTGTTGCTGTGAATTTCTGCACAGAGCCCACCGGACCGCTTGAGGCGGCGGTAACCGCTCCAATCCATCCCACCATTATCATGCCGGGACCGGTACGGTCCACCCAAGGGTTTACCCCTAGGCCCATGGGGCCAATACCTATTAGGGGCCCCTTTACTCTGCAGCTGCCCCCTAACACCGTTATGTGGGCCCATCCTCCTGTAGAGGACTACTACAGGCCATATTTGCCAGCAGGGTCAAGTGATTATGATATGCCTCTGTAAACCAGCCTGCTAGGCCTTTTGATTTATTTCATCAATGAATGAGGGTATTAACCCTTCCAGGACAGGAGTCCTATGTTCCTGGTCGTTTGTGGCGACTGCCAGTTCATCCACGGCTCAGTGGTAGGTGTTGACCACTGAAGTAATAAAGCCAACAAAGCCAAGTTTGTTTCCAGGACCTCCTGCCTGCTTTTGCTACCCCCACGCCAAGTTGTGCCTGTTCCTTAGTTGCACCTTTTACCCTTTACCCCCTTTTCAGGTTGATCAGGGGTATTACAGCACTTGTTTTATATTCTACAATTTTATTGTGCAACTTCATACTAAGGAACCGTGCCCGGAGACAGACTCAAAAGGACCTGAGCCTCTGAGATTTTTGCTCTTTTAAAAGGAAATGTGCCCAGAGATGGACTCCACCGCACGAGAGCCTCTGTGATTTAATAGGAAAATAACCTGGGTACGGACTCATGTTTGTTCTTTGAGCCTCCAAGAACTTTTATACTGTTTTATCTATTGTGCTGTTCTATTATGGACTTATTCATTGTTATGGACTATCCTGGTTATAATGTTACGCTGTGCCAGGTCAGCGCCCCAGTTCCATTCACTATCCTGAGGAGAAGAGAACGACGCCCCTTGTCACCACCCTTCATCTTTGCCAATTGGACCTGATATGACTGTAAATGCAGATGAATTACATGTATGTATGCCTGCATGTCTCTTTTTTCTGTTTCAGGTAGAGATTCCAGTTGGGCGAGCCCTGATGGAGTACGAGGCCGTACTCAACTTAAAGCAATGGGGTATGTAGTGTACGGGGACTGTAATGCCCGTCACTACCAAAGTGTCACTTGGTGTGCTGTCATCCCCCCTTATTTATGGGGAAGTTGGTATATGTCATCTTTATAAATTGTCATGTCATGTAATGTTATGTATTTCCCTGTTACTGTGACACTTGCATGTACAGGCCTGCTAGGGGTGTCATTCCAGCTTCTAGTCACTAGAGGGAGCTAGAGAGCCCTAGTTTATATAAGGCCCAGACAGGGAAGCAAGAGGGAGTCTAGTCTAAGTGTCTGTCTAAAGCTGCAGCCTGTAGTCTGAAGCTGGAGCTTAGACTATGTCAGAGACAAGTCCAGGCCTGAAGCCTGCGGACCAGGAGAGGGTATTGCAGTCCCTGTAACCGGGTTCCGAATCCAAGGAGAAGGTTCCCCTCCTGAATATATATATATGCAGAAGCAGGAAGACCACCGTTCAGAAGCTTCTAGAGTCTGAGGAAAGAAGGAGAGAGACAGAGGCAAAAGCGCAGAAAAGCAAGAGGTACTCAAGATAACAGAGGAGGTACTTTATAAAGCTAAAACCAAGGATATACGCCAGAGTTAAGGTATTGGGCCTTGGAGAAGATTTGCTATGTTCCAGGATCAGTCAGAGATAGAGTGCAAGCTCCTGTACTGCAAGTCCTGTGTGTTTAACACTCTGTAGTCACCTTGCTCAATCTGTATTGCCTGCATCAACCGTATTGAAAAATCGACTG
Source organism: Bufo bufo (assembly GCF_905171765.1). Lineage (NCBI taxonomy): Eukaryota > Metazoa > Chordata > Amphibia > Anura > Bufonidae > Bufo > Bufo bufo. The sequence goes on along the minus strand of NC_053389.1, from coordinate 728,234,238 downwards.
TATGCAAAGGAACTGCGCTTCCGTGAATGTCTCTATATTTAAAACTACTAAAGTTGGAGTTCTGTTTTAACATCACGGTGTTCCTCATTTATTCCTGCTATCAGCAAACGGCGTGCCACCGTTTAATTGGCACTGGCGTCACGAACATTTCCTATCATCCCCTGCCCTTGCAGAGAGTCAGCCATCTCAGGTTAGTGTCATGATTGCACTACAACACCCAGGAACATTTATACACCTAACTTGAGTACGCTGCACTAACACTCAGGGAGACAAGTGACTCAGTCTGAGACACTTGTCTCCCTGAGTGTTAGGTGTGGGGTGACCAGGCAGGCAGGCAGTATATGAAGGGGGTAATACTGGTAGGCCTGGTATATGGACAGCAGAGATGGGCAGATGGCATCCTCTGGGGGTTGTATTTTACATGGGACTGTATGCTGGAGGGGCTAAAGGCAGGGGGAGTTTGCAAGAAGGGCTGAAGGCAGGGTGAGTGATATATATTACACGGGACTGCATTCTGGAGGGGCTGAAGGCAGGGGAAGTTTTGTATTTTACATGGGACTGTATGTTGGAGGGGCTGAAGGCAGGGAAGTTATGTGTCTTACATGGGACTGTATGCTGAAGGGGCTGAAGGTGCTGGGGGTTGTATCTTACATGGGAGTGTACGCTGGAGGAGCGGAAGGCAGGGGGAGTGATGTATCTTACATGGGACTGTACGCTGGAGGAGCGGAAGGCAAGGGGAGTGATGTATTTTACATGGGACTGTATGCTGGAGGGGCTGAAGGCAGGGGAGTGATTTATCTTACATGGGACTGTATGCTGGAGGAGTGGAAGGCAGGGGGAGTGATGTACTTTACATGGGACTGTATGCTGGAAGGGCTGAAGGGGGCCATAATTATTACTATAATACAAACCGGATTCCAAAAAAGTTGGGACACTATACAAATCATGAATAAAAACTGAATGCAATGATGTGGAGGTGCCAACTTCTAATATTTTATTCAGAATAGAACATAAATCACGGAACAAAAGTTTAAACTGAGAAAATTTACCATTTTAAGGGAAAAATATGTTGAATCAGAATTTCATGGTGTCAACAAATCCCCAAAAAGTTGGGACAAGACCATTTTCACCACTGTGTGGCATCTCCCCTTCTTCTTAAAACACTCAACAGACGTCTGGGGACCGAGGAGACCAGTTTCTCAAGTTTAGAAATAGGAATGCTCTCCCATTCTTGTCTAATACAGGCCTCTAACTGTTCAATCGTCTTGGGCCTTCTTTGTTGCACCTTCCTCTTTATGATGCGCCAAATGTTCTCTATAGGTGAAAGATCTGGACTGCAGACTGGCCATTTCAGTACCCGGATCCTTCTCCTACGCAGCCATGATGTTGTGATTGATGCAGAATGTGGTCTGGCATTATCTTGTTGAAAAATGCAGGGTCTTCCCTGAAAGAGATGACGTCTGGATGGGAGCATATGTTGTTCTAGAACCTGAATATATTTTTCTGCGTTGATGGTGCCTTTCCAGACATGCAAGCTGCCCATGCCACACGCACTCATGCAACCCCATACAATCAGAGATGCAGGCTTCTGAACTGAGCATTGATAACAACTTGGGTTGTCCTTGTCCTCTTTGGTCCGGATGACATGGAGTCCCAGATTTCCAAAAAGAACTTCGAATCGTGACTCGTCTGACCACAGAACAGTCTTCCATTTTGCCACACTCCATTTTAAATGATCCCTGGCCCAGTGAAAACGCCTGAGCTTGTGGATCTTGCTTAGAAATTGCTTCTTCTTTGCACTGTAGAGTTTCAGCTGGCAACGGCGGATGGCACGGTGGATTGTGTTCACTGACAATGGTTTCTGGAAGTATTCCTGAGCCCATTCTGTGATTTCCTTTACAGTAGCATTCCTGTTTGTGGTGCAGTGTCGTTTAAGGGCCCGGAGATCACGGGCATCCAGTATGGTTTTACGGCCTTGACCCTTACGCACAGAGATTGTTCCAGTGAAGGAAATCGATCATTTATTAACAAGAGGCAGGAAGGAAATGTCCCCACTTAAGCCCCTATTACACTGCACAGGTCAATTACTGGGAACAGGTGTTCATAGGAACTTTCCTGATAACTGACCTGTATAATCATGCCTCTGGTCACTTTTGTCAGCAGATTTGCATCTTTTATCAGAATGAAAGATGTACGATTGTCGTCAGCAGCACATCTCCCTGTTTAATCAGGGATGTGCCACCAATAATCAATAGTTCTAAATGAGGGAGGAATGACTGTGGTAGTGATCATTCCTCCCCATTCATTTTTCATCGGCCTGTGTAATAGACCAATGCAAATAAGCATCAATTGACATATATTTTCCAGCCCCTTGAAATAGGGAAATTAATGCAGCCCCAGACCAAAAAATAAATAAAATAAAAGTTGTGCACCTTGTTTTATGAGGATATAGCGGCTGGACCTAAGAATAATGTCCTCTGAAGGAACGATGAACTCATGGAACCCCATTCTGACACTGAAATGTAATGTTATGTACCTTTAAGCCACTGTGAGATGCCAGCAAGGTAACCAGTTATGTATTTGCTATATTGTGGGTTGAAGTACCCTGAGCACATGTTATACTTTAAGGTAATTGTTGCTATAAGGGTACAGTTTGACCCTGTTGTAGTGCCAATGCCACCTAGATGGACTGTTGAACTGTAAAGCGACGCCTGCTAGTGTAACATCCCAGAGTTATGTTACGAAACTCTGCCCCTCTACAACTTGTTAAGGGCATTAGCATCGTCATCTTGTGTAATTTCACATCATATTTTCACATATGTGCATTCAAATCCTAGTTACATATATATTGCTGTAATTTCTATGTTCACCAGCAGGTGGCAGCAATGTGTTCAGCAAGGACAGTTTAGTGTTTCTAGACTGGAATAGTGATGAGCGGGAGTTGCCATATTCGATTTCGCAATATTTCGCGAATATTCAAATATTCGTCATTATTCTATTTATCGCAAATAATATGCGATTTAATTATTCGCGTATTGCGATTTTATTTTAACTGTATAAGGCATAAAGGCAACTTTCCTATTGGTTGGCTATGGCACTATGTCTATGTGTATTATACGAATGTTCGCTATATTGCTATAACTTCGTATTTTAGAATATTCGTAATATTCTAAAAAACAAAGTTATCGTGATTTTGTGATATTCGTTAAATTCTTTTCTGTGTTGCTCGTTATTATGTGCGCACGAATGAACGTATTGTATTCTAAATTATTCTAATTACTGATTTATAATTTTCCTCTTCATGTAAGATAGTTTATGTCATGCGATAAATCGGCAATTAAATATGAGAGTGAATCGCGTAACATAAACTATCTTACATAAAGAGGAAAATTATAAATCAGGAACGATTCTCATTACTAATGAGAATCTGTTATAACCCCCTCCAGTCGTGCTAAACAAACGTTCAGACAATACACTGGCTGCAGGGCAGGCCAGCACCTTCAAGGCGTTAAGGGCAAGCTCAGGCCATGTGCCCAATTTAGAGACCCAGAAGTTGAAGGGGGCAGACCCATCAGTCAGTACGTGTAGACGTGTGCACACATACTGCTCCACCATGTCGCACAACCCCGTGATGTCCACGATCCAATTGGATATCTGCTCTATCAACTTTCAATGTTCTTTTCTGAACCTACCATGTTGATCATGGTTAGCGGCGAATCAGGGTTCCACGCTGGAGAGGGAGCGTGAGAAAAGGATACCACATCCTAGGGAGGTCAATGTATGAAATTAAATGTGATCGAGCGGAAATGTGGGAGAAGTTATTAAAGCGGAAGGATCAAATAAAAGGAGGGGGCACACGGCAAATGCCCACTCCCGATTTGGGGAGGTAGTAATGATAAATACAGGACTCTTAAGATGCCCTGTTATTGGAATGATTAATAAAAAATGATAGGGAATGTCACTGGTGTATTTTGGATTTGGAAACGTTAGACAGGAGAGGCCCTGCTGCTGCTTTGTTAACTCTAGATAACTTCTGCCTGATCGCAAGTCACCTTGACGTCCAAGATCCAATTGGATATCTTCTCTATCAACTTTTGATGTTCTTTTCTGCACCTACCATATTGATCACGGTTAGCGGAGAATCAGGGATCCACGCCGGAGAGGGAGTGTGAGAAAGGGAGACCACATCCAAGGGAGGTCAATGGATGCAATGTGAAGGGTTATTAAATCAGAATGATCGAATGAAAGGGCCAATTAAAGACGAATTTTTGAAATTTAAATCCCTGTCACCTATGCAGAGCAGGGGTTGTTCATCGCCAGAAATGGGTTAATGATGTCTTAGTGAATAAAGTTAAAAGATCCGAAAATATCTTATATATGCAAAGAAATAGTCAACAAAAATGGAAGAAGATATGGTTGGCATGGAAAACCTAGGGACTAGTTTGGGGCCTATATTACTCTTCTTTCTGTTCTCCTGTTTGAGATACATATGCTGGATTTCCTCTCTCTCCCCCCCCCCCCCTTGTCCTATGGCCTCTTTTCGAGTTTTCTAGAGACACATCGCAAAATAATTGGAGGGAAGGTTGGGTTGGGATGGGTGGATCAAGGGATTAAATTGACTAATATGGTTGTACTTTTGATATTGTTGCTTTTGCTGCAGAAAAAAAAAATTGGGATAAAAAATAAATAAATAAATGGGTTAAATTCACCCACGAATGGAACAGATGATTTTTTAAAATTTTGGCCCCTGTCATCTATGCAGAGCAGGGGTTTATTCACGGTAAAAATTGTAAAATGTCACCCAAGAATGTAACAGAAAAATGAGTGAAATTTATTAACCTGTCAACTAGGTAGAGCAGGGGTATCTCACAGTCAAAAATTGGTGAATGTCACCCAACTATGTAACAGAAAAATTTGTGAAATTTATTAACCTGTCAACTAGGTAGAGCAGGGGTATATCACAGCCAAAAATTGGTGAATGTCACCCGACAATGTAACAGAAAAATTTGTGAAATTTTTTAAACTGTCAACTAGGTAGAGCAGGGGTATATCACAGCCAAAAAATTGTGAATGTCACCCGACAATGTAACAGAAAAATTTGTGAAATTTATTAAGCTGTCAACTAGGTAAAGCAGGGGTATATCGCAGCCAACAATTGGTGAATGTCACCCGACAATGTAACAGAAAAATTAGTGAAATTTATTAAACTGTCTACTAGGTAGAGCAGGAGTATATCACAGCAAAAAATTGGTGAATTTCACCTGAAAATGTAACAGACAAATTAGCGAAATGACATAAAATAAAATACGTACAAATGAAAAAAAAAAATCTTGATGATGAGGTGGAGGTCCATATGGAGTAGGAGGTTGAGGAGGTGGTGGGTGTAGTGGTGTAGGTGGAAGCGGCTGTGAAGGAGGATGAGGTAGACAACACTGGTTTTTGCTTTTAATAATTTTATTTTTTTATTAGGGTACACCCCAAAAGAGTGGGAAATATCAAAAATACAAGAATAAGAAATTGCACTGCAGTATAACAATGGCTGGGTAAGGCCGGTATACATGTCTATTCTGCACAAGGTACGGACAAGTCCTGTGAGATCCATGCCTGGTTCATTTTAATGAACGTGAGCTTGTCCACATTGGCTGTGGACAGGCAGCTGCGCTTGTCTGTGATAATGCCCCCTGCCGTGCTAAACACATGTTCAGATAATACACTGGCTGCAGGGCAGGCCAGCACCTGCAAGGCGTAAAGGGCAAGCTCAGGCCATGTGCCCAATTTGGAGACCCAGAAGTCCAGTCCCAGACCCGTCATTCAGTACGTGTAGGCGTGTGCACACATACTGCTCCACCATGTTGCTGAAATGCTGCCTACTGCTGACGTTCCATATCAGCTGGTGGTGCTGGTTGTTGTGGCGTGCTGACAAAGCTTTTCCACATTTCGGCCATGCTAACCCTGCCTTCTTAAGGACGGTACGTTGTCCTTGTTACGGGGATCCAGCAGCATGGCCACCCAGTAATCAGCACAAGTTAGAATGTGGGCAACTTGCCGGTCATTGCGGAGACACTGCAGCATGTAATCGCTCATGATTGCCAGGCTGCCCAGAGGCAACGAAAAGCTGTCCTCTGTGGGAGGTTTATCGTCTGTGTCCTCTGTATCCCCCCATCCATGCACCAGTGATGGCCATGAGCTGGTTTGGGTGCCACCCTGCTGTGAACACTGTTCCTCCTCCTCCATCTTCTCCTCATCATCCTCCACCACATCATCCTCCAGAACTGTGCCCTGGATGGACAATTGTGTACCTGGCGTTTGTGGGTGCAGGAACTCACCCTCGGAGCCACTTGTGAATGACTGGCCGGAAACCCTATTAAATGATCCCTCTTCCTCCTCCTCCTCCTCCTGTGCCACATCCTCTTCCATCATCGCCAGAAGCGTTTTTTCAAGGAGGCATAGAAGTGGGATAGTTACGCTGAGAACAGCGTTATCGGCACTGGCCATGTTGGTGGAGTACTTGAAACAGCACAACAAGGAACACAGGTCTTGCATGGAGGCCCAGCCATTGGTGGTGAAGTGGTGCTGTTTCGCAGAGTGACTCACCTGGGCAAGCTGCAGCTGAAACTCCACTATCGCCTGCTGCTGCTCGCACAGTCTGGCCAGCATGTGCAAGGTGGAGTTCCACCATGTGGGCACGTCGCATATGAGGCGGTGAGCGGGAAGGCCGATGTTACGCTGCAGCGCTGACAGGCGAGCAGTAGCAGGTGAGAACACCGAAAGCGCGCACAGACACCACACACTTTCTGCAGCAACTCTGACATATTGTGGTAATTTTTAAGGAACCTCTGCACCACCAAATTCAGCACATGCACCAGGCAAGGGATGTGCGTCAAACCGGCTAGTCCCAGAGCTGCTACGAGATTTCGCCCATTATCGCACACCATCAGGCCGGGCTTGAGGCTCACTGGCACCAATCACTCATCGGTCTGTTGTTCAAGGCCTGTCCACAGCTACTGCGCGGTTGTCACGGATGAGAGTGGGGGAAACCATCATCCGTGCGATGTTAAGGAATATGGAGGCTGCTTGACCAGGACAACAGAATTAGGGAGCAGGTTACCTCCTAATGCATCCCTAAATCTGACCCTGACTCCTAGCTGTATGAGCCAACCCTAAAGGTAGGAAGACTCATACTCAGGAACCTCGGGTCCCTACTAGCCCTCAAGGGATCCCTGAACTAGTAGCTGGGTAAGACAACCTGTTCCTCCTTGACACGGGCAAACAGGAGTCTAAACTGGGCAAACTGCAAGGAAGGGGAAACATAAACAGCCTATGGATATGGCAGGTGAGTAAAACCACTTCCACCCCAACCTGCCACAGACACACTGACTGGATCCCGTGCTCAAATGCTGACGTCCACACCAAACATAGAAAGGACACAACACACACACAATAACACACAGGAACCCAGATCGTGACATAATATTTTTATGACCGCAAGGGTGGCCCTCACTGGAGAAATGGTATAAGGATACCAGGAGGATGACTCCAGCAACATGCCTGGAGTACCCCTCAGCTACAGGCTTCCAGCAGAGGCTAAATAGCCCAAGTGGCCACACCCACACAAACACACACTGGAAAGGGAAATTAACCCTTCCAAGACCAGACAGGGTGGTGAAGCCACTTAATGGGGAAAGTGCAAACATACAGAAACCTTGTGCACAACAAACAGGGAAAATGCACACCACTCGTACAAAAGGCACACCTATAAAGACAGTTTGCCATGTGTAATCGCATGCACTTCACAGCAAGCTGCCTAGCAACAGATCAGGCTGCTATACTGTGAATAAAATCATGTTGCCAGCGGCAACCACACATGAGGCAAGAAACTAGCAGCCCTCACCATGTGGTTGACAAGAAAACCAAAACCGCAGGCAACTGAATGCGGTCCAGGAGTCACGACCATGAGCATGGTCGTGACAGCGGTGTGGGGTTTGTCCCCGAAACAGATACGTTTTAAAACTGCCTGCTGTCGTTTACCCCTGGATGTGCTAAAGTTGGTGGTGAAGGTGTTACACTGAATGGATGAGAAGTCGGTAGAGGACGAGGAAGCGGAGTAGGAGGAGGAAGCAACAGGAGGCAAAGAGAAGTGCCCTGCAATTCTCGGTAGTGGAAGGACATGCACCAAACTGCTATTTGCCTCAGGCCCAGCCGCCATTTACCCAGCGTGCTGTTAGGGAGATATAACATCCCTGACTGTGCTTACTGGTCCACGTATCCGTAGTTATGTGGACCTTGCTACAGATGGCGTTGCGCAGTGCACACCTGATTTTGTCCCCCACTTGGTTGTGCAGGGAAGGGATTGCTCGCCTGGAAAAGTAGTGGCGGCTGGGCACGACGTACTGTGGGACAGCCACCGTCATAAGGATATAAAACTCTCCATCTCCACCAGACGAAATGACAGCATTTCAAAGGCCAGTAATTTTGAAATGCTGGCATTCAGGGCCAGGGATCGCGGATGGGTAGTGGGGTACTTTCTCTTCCGCTCCAGTGTTTGGGAGATGGAGAGCTGAACGCTTCCGTGGGATATTGTGGAGATGCTTGGTGACCCAGGTGGTGGTGTTGCTGGCAGATCCTCTGTTTGCGGGGTGGCAGGTGCCACTGTCACTCCAGAGGTAGATGAAGAGGCCTAGACTGCAGCAAAAGAGGAAGCAGGAGGAGCGAGAGACCTTTCTTTGTTTTTGAGGTGTCTACTCCACTGCAGCTTGTGCTTTGCACTTAGATGCCTGTTCATGCAGGTTGTGCTCAGGTTGAGAACATTTATGCCTCGCTTCAGGCTCTGATTGCACAGTGTGCAAACCACCCGTGTCTTGTCGTCAGCACATTGTCTGATGAACTGTCATGCCAGGGAACGCCTTGGAGCTGGCTTTGGTGTGCTCGGTCCCTTGCTGCATTGGGCAGAAGCAGGTGTACTGTCTAGGGGACGGCCGCTCCGCTTTTGCACCCTGCTCCCTCTTCTGCTGTGCTGGGGGCTCTGTGCGACCACCGCCTCTTCCTCCGAACTACACAGGTCACTCGCATGACTTTGATTCCATGTGGTGTCGAGAACCTCATCGCCCTCTACATCATCTTCCACCCAGTCTTCACCCCTGCCCTCCTTGTCGGTCTGCACACTTTCGAAAGCCACAGCAGCTGGCACCTGTGTTTCGTCATCATCCGAGACATGCTGCGGTGGTCCTCCCATGTACTCATCTTGAAACATAAGTGGTTGGGCATCGGTGCACTCAATCTCTTCCACTACTGGGGCAGGGCTAGGTGGATGGCCCTGGGAAACCCTGCTAGCAGAGTCATTAAAAAGCAGAAGAGACTGCTGCATGACTTGGGGCTCAGACTTCTTGGCTGATTTGCAAGGGGATGAGGTGAAAGACTGATGGACATCGGCTGCAGGTGCTAACTCTGATCTTTCAGCATGAGACTGGGTGGAGACAATGTGAAGGAACTGGAGGCACTGCCAGCAACCCAATCTACTATTGCCTGTACTTTTTCTGGCCTCACCATTCGTAGAGCCGCATTAGGCCCGACCAAATAACGCTGAAGGTTCTGTCGCCTACTCACACCTGAGGAAGGTGTTTCACTTGTGCATGTAGCTGTCACAGATCGAACACGTCCTCTCCCTGCAACAGGAGCTCCACAAGCAGCACCACGACCTGGGCCACGTCCCTTTTTTGACGCTCTCCTCATTCTCCGCAAATTTTGGATCTTGCCCAAAATGGGTGTTTTTTTTATAACAGAATAGAACACCATTATCTGACGCGTGTATTTCACACTGACAGATGCAGCAAAGGCTGCAAATTTTGTATTTTGCCCAAAATGGGTGTTTTTTTAATAACAGGATAGAACACTAGTATCTAACGCGTGTATTTCACACTGACAGATGGAGCCAAGGCCGCAAATTTTGTATTTGGCCCAAAATGGGTGTTTTTTTAAACCCAGAATATTATTGCAGTATTTCTAGCTTGTATCTCACACTAACAAATGCAGCATAGGCCCCAGATGTAGGATATTGCCCAAAATGGGTGTTATTTTTAATAACAGAATATGACAGTAGTATTTAACACTTGTATTTCACACTGACAGATGCAGCAAGGGCTGTAAAATTTTGTCTTTTGCCCAAAAAGGGTGTTTTTTAAAACCAAGGAAATTATTGCAGTATTTCAAGCTTAAATTGCACACTGACAAAACTTGCACAGGCCCCAGATGGAGGGTATTACCAAAAAGGGGTGCTTTAATAAACCCAGAAAATTATTGCTGTATTTCAAGCTTGTATTTAACAATGACAGATGCAGCAAACGCCGCAAAATTTGGATTTTGCCCTAAATGGGTGTTTTTTAATAACAGAATATGACAGCAGTATATAACGCTTGTATTTCACACTGACAGATGCAGCAAGGGCTGTAAAATTTAGTATTTTGCCCAAAAAGGGTGTTTTTTTAAAACCCATAAAATTATTTCTGTATTTTAAGCTTAAATTGCACACTGACAAATGTGGCATAGGCCCCAGATGGAGGGTATTGCCAAAAATGGGTGTCACAAATGCACATATGCTGTGTTGGTGCACAGAACTTGCATAAAATGGCCGCCGCCGCCCACCTAACAGATGGATGAAAGTTATTTTTCTGTGTCACTGGGCTCAGTGCAGGGTAAAAAGATTGTGCACTGCACCCACAAAACAAAATCTAGGTAGATCGCTGAGTTAACAAGCACTTCAGATTAAAGATTCTTTCCTATTCTCTCCCTCACAGCAGCAGCATCCTCTCCCTACACTAAGCACAGCAGAGTGACATGCAGCGCTACGTAACTCCAGCTTATATAGAGGCTGGGTCACATGCTGCACTGGCCAATCACAGCCGTGCCATTGGTAGGCATGGCTGTGATGGCTTCTAAGGGCACACAAGTTAAACGCTTGTTGATTGGCTGCTCTGCAGCCTTTCAAAAAGCACTATTAACTTGCTGAACACCGAACCCGAACTTTTACTGAAAATTTCGGGTTCGGGTCCGGGGTCCAAAAATCCTAAAGTTCGGTACAAACCCGAACTTTACAGTTTGGGTTCGCTCAACCCTACCTGTTACATGTGCGCTTGGCAGCTAAAGGCAAGTGTATTGGTCCCATGTTCATATGTGCCCGCATTGCTGAGAAAAATGAAGCTTTAATATATGCAAATTAGCCTTTAGGAGCAACAGGGGCGTTGCTCCTAGATGCTCATTTGCATATATTAAAGCTTAATTTGCATATATTAAAGCTTCATATTAGAGCACATATCAACATGGGACCAACACAGATATCGTAAGTCATAGGTACAAATCTGCTGACAGATGCTCTTTAAGGATCTACATAATTTAATCTCATGACTAGTATTAGGCGGTATGCGTGTGCTCGAGCGCGATGATCAAGTCTCCTCCGCGCATGTTTGTTGGCTTTTATGCAGCCAATAAACGTGCAGGTAAGTACTGCCATTCACTGAAATGCCGTAGTCATGTTGGTTACTGGCATTACAGTGATTGCCTGGCCGGAACTCGTCATTATAGGATTTTTTGCTGCTGGTGGCAGCGACATTACCTGCGCTACATCTCCTGTATAAGGCTACTTTCACACTCGCGTTTTGTGCGGATCCATCATGGACGGATCAGTTCAGATAATACAACTGTCTGCATCCGTTCAGAACGGATCAGTTTGTATTATCTTTAACATAGTCAAGACGGATCTGTTTTCTATTGTGCCAGATTGTGTCAGTGAAAACAGATTCGTCCACTTTGACTTACATTGTGTGCCAGGACGGATCCATTTGGCTCAGTTCCATCAGACGGACACCAAAACGCTGCAAGCAGCGTTTTGGTGTCCGTCTCCAAAGCGGAATGGAGACTGAACTGATGCACACTTATGCAAACTGATGAATTCTGAGTGGATCCTTTTCCATTCAGAATGCATTAGAATGCAAACTGATCCATTTTGAACCGCTTGTGAGAGCCCATGACGGATCTCACAAGCGGAAAGCCAAAACGCGAGTGTGAAAATAGACAAACGTTTGCCCATCCTAAATATCAGTGACATTAATTCAGTGTAATTTTTTTATTAGCCGCTGGTGACAGTGACATTACTTGCGCTATACCTTGTGTATAACGTTTGTGCATCTTAAATATCAGTGACAATAATTCAGTGTAATGTTTTATTAGGCGGTGGTGACAGCGACGTTACTTGCACTATACCTCCTGCGCATCCTAAAAATATCTGTGACATTCTTTGAACTTTATTTGTGCATACACTTACAAAACCTGTGCTACTGTACGTGTGACATACCTACAATCATATATACCATTTAATATGCGCAAGGCGAGCAGTCAGGGACAGGGAAGTGGCCATGCTGTTGATGGTGCACTCAGAGGCCATGGCCCTGTGCGCGGTGAAACTGTGCCTGCTGCCAGAGCACAAGAAACACACTCATCCACGATACCTAGTTTCATGTCCCAGTTTGCACGGCGGCGCAGGACACCACTCTCAAAGTCAGATCAATGCGACCAGGTGGTCGGTTGGATTGCAGCAGATAATGCTTCCAGTCGGTTAAGCACCACCCTGTCTTCCACCAAGTCCAGTCTCAGTAGCCAAGAGTCTGGTCAACAGAATCCTCACCCTGATACTCCTTCCACCCACCATGAAGAGTCTTGGCAAACAAGTGATCCCACATTCAGATATTCCGAGGAGCTGTTTTGATCGCCATTCCTTAATTTGGGCCTCTCGCCAAGCCCACTTGAAGAGGGACATGAGGAGATCTTCTGCCCTGATTCACAAACTCTTGAGCATCCACAGTCACAAGAAAATGACGTGTAGGGATCGGCAATTAGTGTTTCACAGGGTGGATAATGATGATGATGAGACAGTTGCCAATAAGTCAATTAGTGTCTCAAGAAGTTCATGATGAGGATAAGACACAGTTGTCAATAACTGGGGTTGTTGTTATGTCAACAAGTCAGGAGGATGACCAGAGTGAGGAAGTGGAAGAGGAGGTGCTGGACTATGAAGTCACTGATCCAACCCTCGCCCACAAAATATTTTAGATGGTCAGCTCGGCAGCAGGCCCTTACCCCTAATGTTTTAGATGGTCAGATCAGCAGCAGGCCCTCTCCCCTAATGTTTTAGAGGGTCACCAGTAAGCCCTTGCTCCTAATGTTTTTGAGGGTCACCAGCAGGCCATCAATCATAATTTTTCAAGGGTGTGTATGATGCCCTCCTTTATGTGTAACAAAGGGTGTAGTGGAGTGACAATTCCTTGTAATTTTTGGCAGCCCTTTCCCTTAGTGCATAGGCTTTATGAGCGTAGTAGTCCCACTACCTGAACAATTGTACCACAATGTGAATGAGGCCCTCCTTTATGTGATATACAGGTTGTATCGGAGTGCCTCTTCCTTGTAATTTTTGGCAGCACTTGCACTTTATATACAAGTAAATATACAGGAAAGAATGTTTCCTAACAATTTTTCCTCTAAAATCGATTTTATCTTTGGTTTTGTGCGTATTATTGTCAGTCTGTAAAGGTGTTGTGCTACTCGGACAACATCGTTCCCATCAGCGACCTGCGAGTCCAAGATGCATCCAGACATCCTCCCCATGCTGTTCCCGAACCATTTCAGTGGTGTTTCTATCAATTTCTGACCTTTTCCTATGAACCAGACATCCTCCCCTCTTCAGAGCAAGGGGTGCCTGGTTTAATGCTCGGGTTCTCACATTGACTTCCATTGTGCTCGGGTGCTCAGTAGAGCACCCGAGCATCATGGGGTGTTCCACTCGAGCACCCAAGCACTTTAGTGCTCGACCAACACTACTTATGACCAAGAAGGTTCTGTGCACATAACAGCCAAAGTGCTGTTTACAATATGCACATATGCAATGCCCATCAGCATTCTGCATGAAGGACTATAACTCAGCCACCAGTATCTATTATATAGAATACATGTAAGAGGGGAATGTTATATGTCGTTGTGGTGGCTGGGCGTAACAGAAAATTGTGGGATATTCTTGTCCCAACTTGTATGCATAGCTCCCCATTTTAGGATGATGGAAGGAACCAGACACAGTTGTAACTTTAAAGCAATGCTTACTTGACTCGCATAGGGTAATGAACTTATGGTTATAACAGTATTTGATAGGCAACATACTTAGTGCTTACTATCACTTAATGAGGGCAAACAGCGTACAACTACAAGATAAATTGGTAAACTCTCTTTAAATTTAAAATAAATCTATTACTGTCGCTTTAAGAAGAAACACCTTGTTCTCCCTTTGGCTTGCGCTCAATTACTCGCCTTTACCTCTCTGGCATTTAGAGTGGCAACGATGTAGATTGTGTTATTTGCACTTATCACCATGGATTTCTCCCCACATCACAGAAGCAGAGTCTCAAGCAGGCACTCCAAGGTTGTGGTATCTCACTTCACAAGCACTGCGCTCACTCTTATCCATCATGGTATCTGTGGCTGATGAAACATACAGTCGTGGGCAAAAGTTTTGAGAATGACACAAATATTAGTTTTCACAAAGTTTGCTGCTAAACTGCTTTTAGATCTTTGTTTCAGTTGTTTCTGTGATGTAGTGAAATATAATTACATGCACTTCATACGTTTCAAAGGCTTTTATCGACAATTACATGACATTTATGCAAAGAGTCAGTATTTGCAGTGTTGGCCCTTCTTTTTCAGGACCTCTGCAATTCGACTGGGCATGCTCTCAATCAACTTCTGGGCAAATTCCTGACTGATAGCAACCCATTCTTTCATAATCACTTCTTGGAGTTTGTCAGAATTAGTGGGTTTTTGTTTGTCCACCCGCCTCTTGAGGATTGACCACAAGGTCTCAATGGGATTAAGATCTGGGGAGTTTCCAGGCCATGTACCCAAAATGTCAACGTTTTGGTACCCGAGCAACTTAGTTATCACTTTTGCCTTATGGCACAGTGCTCCATTGTGCTGGAAAATGCATTGTTCTTCACCAAACTGTTGTTGGATTGTTGGAAAAAGTTGCTGTTGGAGGGTGTTTTGGTACCATTCTTTATTCATGGCTGTGTTTTTGGACAAAATTGTGAGTGAGCCCACTCCCTTGGATGAGAAGCAACCCCACACATGAATGGTCTCAGGATGCTTTACTGTTGGCATGACACAGGACTGATAGTAGCGCTCACCTTTTCTTCTCCGGACAAGCCTTTTTCCAGATGCCCCAAACAATCGGAAAGAGGCTTCATCAGAGAATATGAATTTGCCCCAGTCCTCAGCAGTCCACTCACCATACTTTCTGCAGAAGATCAATCTGTCCCTGATGTTTTTTTTTGGAGAGAAGTGGCTTCTTTGCTGGCCTTCTTGACACCAGGCCATCTTCCAAAAGTCTTCGCCTCACTGTGCGTGCAGATGCGCTCACACCTTCCTGCTGCCATTCCTGAGCAAGCTCTGCACTGGTGGCACTCCGATCCTGCAGCTGAATCCTCTTTAGGAGACGATCCTGGAGCTTGCTGGACTTTCTTGGACGCTCTGAAGCCTTCTTAACAAGAATTCCTCTTTCCTTGAAGTTCTTGATGATCCTATAAATTGTTGATTGAGGTGCAATCTTAGTAGCCACAATATCCTTGCCTGTGAAGCCATTTTTATGCAACGCAATGATGGCTGCACGCGTTTCTTTGCAGGTCACCATGGTTAACAATGGAAGAACAATGATTTCAAGCATCACCCTCCTTTTAACATGTCAAGTCTGCCATTTTAACCCAATCAGCCTGACATAATGATCTCCAGCCTTGTGCTCGTCAACATTCTCACCTGAGTTAACAAGACGATTACTGAAATGATCTCAGCAGGTCCTTTAATGACAGCAATGAAATGCAGTGGAAAGATTTTTTGGGGATTAAGTTAATTTTCATGGCAAAGAAGGACTATGCAATTCATCTGATCACTCTTCATAACATTCTGGACTATATGCAAATTGCTATTATAAAAATTTGAGCAGCAACTTTTCCAATTTCCAATATTTATTTAATTCTCAAAACTTTTGGCCACGACTGTACAGTATCAGGTTGTGGTGTCTCACTTCTGTCACAGTTTCTCTGCTCGCAACACATACAGTCCATGGTTGAAGTATCCCACTTCCCTACCACTGTGCACACTGTCTTTCACACAATATTGCTTACAGTCTTTAGGGTGGTCGCTGATCTGACTCTTTTATTAGCTGATTTTAGGATATGCGAACTAGGCGGCGTCTCTTTACCTCTCATCTCCGATTCCAATACCTCTGCAGCTTCTTTTATATCCTTCTTTTCAGTAGCAACTACTTCCACTAGTTTCCACAGTAACAACATTGGATTTGTCTCCAGCTGCAGCCACCAGCTCACTCTCCCATGTCCTGTCTAAGACTACAAACACAAATTGGGACACATTTACTAAAAAAATTTACGCCTGTTTTTAGTAAAAAAAAAAATCTGTTTTAGACAGTCTTATTTTATTAAATCGCATTTACTACTGAAAGTGCACCTGTTCTGGAAGCTTTCACATCTCGTTTGCCTATTTAGATTTTTTAAGACAAATTTTTCTAATTTCTGTGGCTTTTTTCCAACCTATTTATGTAGGTGCGCCTTCTTTGCTCCTGCATTTTTCACAAAGACAGTCTAATTTCTACTCCACCCTAGGGCTGGCATACTTTTATTCCTCTGTTTTATGTAGTAAAGTGTAATTTTTTTTGCATTAAAAGTGACATTTTGTCTGCACAGATGTGACTTTTTTCATGTGTAAATAAATTAGACCAGTCTAAGTAAATAAGAAACATTCTTACTGAAAAACAACCACCAGAGGTCAGACTAATAAAAATACACCTAGTCTAAGTCATGAACTGCTGTGCGACCTTCAATAAATACTCGGCAAAAAAAAAAAAAAGACAGCCGAATGAAATATGCAAGTCTAATTTTACTCCTAAATGCAGGTGAGCCTGATAAGTGTGCCCCAGTGAGCACATAGTATGCACCCTACTTTATAATCTCAGCCATGAGCCTCTAACACAAACTGAATGACCTGCCAGGGCTTAGCCAATCCAGACCAAATTTCAGTACAGGACCTTTACTAGTTAGGTCAACTAATCAGAAGGTATTTCATCATCCCATGTATTATCTGGCTGTGATAATACAATTGCTTAGCAAACCCAAGTACTGTTCCACACTTACATGCTTCCAGTGATGAACACATTAAAGGGGTTTTCCAAGATTTTACTACTGATGACCTATCCTCAAGATAGGTTTTCAGTATCTGATCGATGGGGGTCTGACACCGGGGCCCCCACAGAGCAGCTGTTGGTGAAGGCACTGGCGTGCCTGTGAGTGCCAAGGCCTTCTCAGAACTTCTCAGCTTATTAGCAGCTCAGACATAGCACCCAATTGGTTGTGGAAATAAATTCAGCAAAATGGCTGAGGTGAGGGACAGTTATGTTCCAGCTACCTGATTAGTAAATCAGGGAGGATATTTAGATAGTTTTCACCATTTTAGTGCTTGCTAAGAGCCTGGACTGGCATCAGCACACTTCTGTTCTCTGCATTTATGTGTCCTGTGTAGTTTCTCTTAGTTTCTCTTATTATGAATAACCATAACTCTTCTCATGTAGATTTGACTCTTTTCCAGGCCTGGGCTGCAATGATTATGATGGTTAGATATGCTTGTAGACCCTTACTATCAAAAAGCAAAATGGGTTAATGATGTCCTGTTCCCAAAAGGGAGGCCAAATTGTTATATTGCAAGGATACACTGTGTATGTCGCTTGCTGCAGCTTTTAGCAAACAGACACCTGCCACTGCAGCAGCCTGGGAGGAGTGGTAGTGGGTATAGTGGTGGCAGTAGTACTCGCAGCTCATGGTGGAAATCTTTCATCTGGCACTCCCTGGGCCATGCATATTGAATGGAGGGCATACCCTTTTTTCCCTTGGGGCACTACCTGGCTTCCTGGGGTTCCTTCCTGGTGGTAGTTGGGGGTGATAGATGATTGGACAGTGTGAGCCATGAGAACAGGATCAGGGGATGGCAGATGATGAACACAGATTTGTTCCATTGTGGGCCGATGCCCAGGTGGCCACCAGAGCCCTCCTCACGGCCTGCCAGTGGAAGTTTTTGGGTTGGAAGTTTTTGAGGTTGTTTTTTGTGCTGCTAGGGGCAGTATTCTGTGATGGACTGTGGTATTTGGCTCTTTTGGGGTGGTATTGTGTGCCGCAATATAGTATTGCTGGCCATGCCTACTCGTGTTGGCCTGCCTTTCACCAATTTAGACCTGACTACAAAATGGGGCCACGTTAATTTTTTTTCCAGGGACACTTTAAGTTCCCAGTCCACCCTGGCTGTGCTCCAGATCCTAGAAAACTAATAAATATATAGATAACAACATATTCTGAAGCAATTACAATTAGTTACAGAAACAGGCTCCCAACTCCTTTGTTTTTGATGAATTAGAACTCTTATTTCAAATTGATTGGGTGGAGGCTTCGCTACATAACAAGCGTTTGGCGGAGGCTCTGTTTTATATGTGGAGAAGATTTTCTTCTGTACTTCCTCATCATGCATGGACCATGCTCAAGGAATGTTTTCAACAACTTGGTATCAACAGCAGTTGTTCCCCCTATAAAGTTATCAGTTAACTGGGTAAGGGATCGTATGGGCGACCAGGATAAAATGGAGTTCGCCATAAGAATAAAAAGGGATGGACATGGCATGGGACACTACTGTTGTTGGGTCTCTAAAAAATTGATGCATGGATGGTGTTTTTGTGCCGTTGACTATTTTTCTTTTTCTTTTATTTGTGGTTTTCACTTATCAGCTTGCTGCATAATTGGACATAATATATGTTGCCTTTCTCTTCTCTCCGTCCTGTGCCCTCCCTTCCCTTTTTCCTAGAATTACTATGAGAGACAGATCATATTTCTTTTTCTGTTTAAGTAAGATTTATATGTGATATGCCTGTGATTGTATCCACATGAATCTACTCTAAAGTTATAATATGAAAACTGCAATAAAAACATTTATTAAAATAAAATAAGCTAATATAAATTATACTTACTTATGTAAATGGGATAATGAGGGTAAATAAATGTACAGCTCATCTTTCAAAAATCAAGACCGCATATATCTATTGTATTTCAGCATAAAAATAAAAAGGTTATAGCTGTTATGACTTGTGTTGAGAGAATCGAAGTTCACAAAGTGGACTTTGATTCAAATTTCAGGAAAAATATCTATTCGCCTCAAAGCCGAATTTCCTTGTGCTTTGTGGTAACTAATCGATTTTCCCTGAAATGGCAGTAAAAATAAAATAAAATCATACTTGCCTCATCCATTTGAGCGTGAAAAGGCCGACATGGCCATCTTGATTGAAGATCACCACTCCATGCAACGTGATGAAGTCATGACGCACCATAGAAACATAGAAACATAGAATGTGTCAGCAGATAAGAACCATTTGGCCCATCTAGTCTGCCCAATATACTGAATACTATGAATAGCCCCTGGCCCTATCTTATTTGAAGGATGGCCTTATGCCTATCCCATGCATGCTTAAACTCCTTCACTGAATTTGCAGATACCATTTCTGCAGGAAGGCTATTCCATGCATCCACTACTCTCTCAGTAAAGTAATACTTCCTGATATTACTTTTAAACCTTTGCCCCTCTAATTTAAAACTATGTCCTCTTGTAGCAGTTTTTCTTTTAAATATTCTCTCCTCTTTTACCTTGTTAATTTCCTTTATATATTTAAAAGTTTCTATCATATCCCCTCTGTCTCGTCTTTCTTCCAAGCTATACATGTTAAGGTCTTTAAATCTTTCCTGGTAAGTTTTATCCTGCAATCCATGTACTAGTTTAGTAGCTCTTCTCTGAGATATGGTCTGCAGTACTGAGCACAATACTCCAATTGAGGTCTCACTAGTGCTCTGTAGAGCGGCATGAGCACCTCCCTCTTTCTACTGGTAATGCCTCTCCCTATACACCCAAGCATTCTGCTAGCATTTCCTGCTGCTCTATGACATTGTCTGCCTACCTTTAAGTCTTCTGAAATAATGACCCCTAAATCCCTTTCCTCAGATACTGAGGTTAGGACTGTATCACTGATTTTATATTCTGCTCTTGGGTTTTTACGCCCCAGGTACATTATCTTGCACTTATCAACATAAAATTTTAGTTGCAAGATTTTTGACCATTCTAGTTTTCCTAATTCCTTTTCCATTTGGTGTATCCCTCCAGGAACATCAACCCTGTTACAAATCTTTGTGTCATCAGCAAAAAGACACACCTTACCATCGAGTCCTTCTGCAATTTCGCTGATAAAGATATTAAACAATATGGGTCCCAGAACAGATCCCTGAGGTACCCCACTGGTAACAAGACCATGGTCTGAATATACTCCATTGACTACAACCCTCTGTTGTCTGTCCCTCAGCCACTGCCTAATCCATTCAACAATATGGGAGTCCAAGCACAAAGACTGCAATTTATTGATAAGCCTTCTATGTGGGACAGTATCAAAAGCCTTATTAAAGTCTAGATAAGCTATGTCTACTGCACCTCCGCCATTTATTATTTTAGTCACCCAATCAAAAAAATCAATAAGATTAGTTTGACATGATCTCCCAGAAGTAAACCCATGCTGTTTTTCATTTTTCAATCCATGGGATTTTAGATGTTCCACAATCCTCTCCTTAAGTATGGTTTCCATTAATTTCCCCACTATTGATGTCAGGCTTACTGGTCTATAGTTGCCCGATTCCTCCCTACTACCTTTCTTGTGAATGGGCACAACATTTGCTAATTTCCAATCTTCTGGGACGACTCCTGTTACCAGTGATTGGTTAAATAAATCTGTTAATGGTTTTGCTAGTTCACAGCTAAGCTCTTTTATTAGCTTTGGGTGTATCCCATCAGGCCCCTGTGACTTATTTGTATTAATTTTAGACAGCTGACTTAGAAGCTCTTCCTCTGTAAAGAAACATGCATCAAAAGATTCATTATTCTTCCTTCCTAACTGAGGTCCTTTTCCTTCATTTTCCTTTGTAAAAACTGAACACAAGCATTCATTGAGGCAGTCAGCTAGTTCTTTATCTTCTTCCATATACCTTCCTTCCTTTGCTTTTAAATTTAGTAATTCCTTGTTTTAGTTTCCTTTTTTCATTTATGTATCTGAAGAATGTCTTATCGCCTTTTTTCACTGACTGAACTAATTTCTCTTCTGCCTATGCTTTAGAAGCTCTTATAACTTGTTTGGCCTCTCTCTGCCTAATCTTATAAATTTGCCTGTCATCCTCGTTTTTTTTTTTTTATATATACTAAATGCTATCTTTTTGTTTTTAATGATTTTGGCCACTGTACTGCTGAGTACCACAGTGGTCTCTTCCTTTTTTTGCTTTTACTGACAAGCCTAATGCAATTATCTGTTGCATTCAATAGTGCCACTTTTAAGTAGTCCCATTTCTCCTGGACTGCATTGAAACTGTTTCAGTCTGATAGGGACTCGTATACCACTAATCTAATTTTAGAAAAGTCAGTTTTTCTAAAATCGAAAACTTTTGTTTTTGTGTGGTGTGACTCAGTCACTGTACTTATAGTAAACCACACTGACTGGTAATCACTAGATCCCAAGCTTTCCCCTACAGTAATATCAGATACCAAATTCCCATTTGTGAATACTAAATCTAAAATGGCCTCCTTCCGGGTTGGCTGCTCAACTACTTGCTGTAGAGATAATCCCGGTAGGGAATTTAGAATATCTGTACTCCTGGCAGAACTAGCTATTTTGGTTTTCCAGTTTACAACAGGAAGATTAAAGTCTCCCATAATGATAATTTCCCCTTTCAATGTCATTTTAGCTATTTCCTCAACTAGTAGATCATCTAATTCTTTGACTTGGCTAGGTGGTCTATATATCACACCTACACAAGCTACCTTATGATTATCAAGCTGCAAGGTAACCCAAACTGACTCTAAATTAGTCTTGCTAACTTGTATTAAATTAGATTTTATGCTATATTTCACCATGCCATGCAAGATTTCACTCTGAATCTTTAAGCTAGATGGCCATGTCGGCCTCTTTGAGCTCAAATGGATGAGGTACCGTAAGTACATTTTAAGTTTTTTTTTATTTATTAGGAACCGCTAAAATGCTTGCACTCTTTCTACCCCAGGCCAGTTTTCACCCTCCTTTTGCAAATCTGGCATGTGTCACTATACAGTTGCAAGAAAAAGTATGTGAACCCTTTGGAATGATATGGATTTCTGCACATATTGGTCATAAAATGTGATCTGATCTTCATCTAAGTCACAACAATAGATAATCACAGTCTGCTTAAACTAATAACACACAAAGAATTAAATGTTACCATGTTTTTATTGAACACACCATGTAAACATTCACAGTGCAGGTGGAAAAAGTATGTGAACCCCTACACTAATGACATCTCCAAGAGCTAATTGGAGTGAGGTGTCAGCCAACTGGAGTCCAATCAATGAGATGAGATTGGAGGTGTTGGTTACAGCTGCCCTGCCCTATAAAAAACACACACTATTTCTGGGTTTGCTTTTCACAAGAAGCATTGCCTGATGTGAATGATGCCTCGCACAAAAGAGCTCTCAAAAGACCTACTATTAAGAATTGTTGACTTGCATAAAGCTGGAAAGGGTTATAAAAGTATCTGCAAAAGCCTTGCTGTTCATCAGTCCACGGTAAGACAAATTGTCTATAAATGGAGAAAGTTCAGCACTGCTGCTACTCTCCCTAGGAGTGGCCGTCCTGTAAAGATGACTGCAAGAGCACAGCGCAGACTGCTCAATGAGGTGAAGAAGAATCCTTGAGTGTCCGCTAAAGACTTACAAAAGTCTCTGGCATATGCTAACATCCCTGTTAGCGAATCTACGATACGTAAAACACTAAACAAGAATGGATTTCATGGGAGGATACCACAGAGGAAGCCACTGCTCTCCATAAAAAACATTGCTGCACGTTTACAGTTTTCACAGGAGCACCTGGATGTACCACAGCAGTTCTGGCAAAATATTCTGTGGACAGATGAAACCAAAGTTGAGTTGTTTGGAAGAAACACACAACACTATGTGTGGAGAAAAAGAGGCACAGCACACCAACATCAAAACCTCATCCCAACTGTGAAGTATGGTGGTGGGGGCATCATGGATGGGGATGCTTTGCTGCGTCAGGGCCTGGACGGATTGCTATCATCGAAGGAAAAATTAATTCCCAAGTTTATCAAGACATTTTACAGGAGAACTTAAGGCCATCTGTGCATCAGCTGAAGCTCAACAGAAGATGGGTGTTGCAACAGGACAACGACCCAAAGCATAGAAGTAAATCAACAACTGAATGGCTTAAACAGAAGAAAATGCGCCTTCTGGAGTGGCCCAGTCAAAGTCCTGACCTCAACCCGATTGAGATGCTGTGGCATGACCTCAAGAAAACGATTCACACCAGACATCCCAAGAATATTGCTGAACTGAAACAGTTCTGTAAAGAGGAATGGTCAAGAATTACTCCTGACCGTTGTGCACATCTGATCTGCAACTACAGGAAATGTTTGGTTGAAGTTATTGCTGCCAAAGGAGGTTCAACCAGTTATTAAATCCAAGGGTTCACATACTTTTTCCACCTGCACTGTGAATGTTTACATGGTGTGTTCAATAAAAACATGGTAACATTTAATTCTTTGTGTGTTATTAGTTTAAGCAGACTGTGATTGTCTATTGTTGTGACTTAGATGAAGATCAGATCACATTTTATGACCAATTTGTGCAGAAATTCATATAATTTCAAAGGGTTCACATACTTTTTCTTGCAACTGTATGTGGTATTAACTTTGGAACACTTCTACTTATCCAAGCCATTCTGAGATTGTTTTCTCTTGACACATTGTACTTCATAACAGTGATAAATTTGAGTCAATATATTTCACCTTTATTTATGAAAAAATAAAATATTTACCAAAAATTTGGAAAAATTAGCAATTTGCAAAATTTTAATTTCTCTGTTTTTAAAAAAAAACTGAAATTAATACCTCATAAAATATTTATTAATTAACATTCCCCATATGTCTACTTTATGTTGGCATTATGTAATTGTACTTTTTTTAGGACGTTAGAAGGCTTAAAATTTTAGAAGCATTTGTAAAAAAATTTAAGAAAATTTAAAAAACCCACCAACAACCACCTCAGCCCCCCTAGCTTGAAACACCCTTAATGACCAGGCCACTTTTTACACTTCTGACCTACACTACTTTCATCATTTATTGCTCGGTCATGCAACTTACCACCCAAATGAATTTTACCTCCTTTTCTTCTCACTAATAGAGCTTTCATTTGGTGGTATTTCATTGCTGCTGACATTTTTACTTTTTCTGTTATTAATCGAAATTTAACGATTTTTTTGCAAAAAAAATGAAATTTTTCACTTTCAGTTGTAAAATTTTGCAAAAAAAACGACATCCATATATAAATTTTTCTCTAAATTTATTGTTCTACAAGTCTTTGATAAAAAAAAAATAATAATAAAAATAAAAAATGGTTTGGGTAAAAGTTATAGCGTTTACAAACTATGGTACAAAAATGTGAATTTCGGCTTTTTGAAGCAGCTCTGACTTTCTGAGCACCTGTCATGTTTCCTGAGGTTCTACAATGCCCAGACAGTAGAAAAACCCCACAAATGACCCCATTTCAGAAAGTAGACACCCTAAGGTATTTGCTGATGGGCATAGTGAGTTCATAGAACTTTTTATTTTTTGTCACAAGTTAGCGGAAAATGATGATTTTTTTTTTTTTTTTTTCTTACAAAGTCTCATATTCAACTAACTTGTGACAAAAAATAAAAACTTCCATGAACTCACTATGCCCATCACGAAATACCTGGGGGTGTCTTCTTTCCAAAATGGGGTCACTTGTGGGGTAGTTATACTGCCCTGGCATTTTAGGGGCCCGAATGTGTGAGAAGTAGTTTGAAATCAAAATCTCTAAAAAATGGACAGTGAAATCCGAAAGGTGCTCTTTGGAATGTGGGCCCCTTTGCCCACCTAGGCTGCAAAAAAGTGTCACACATCTGGTATCACCGTACTCAGGAGAAGTTGGGCAATGTGTTTTGGGGTGTCATTTTACATATACCCATGCTGGGTGAGATAAATATCTCGGTCAAATGCCAACTTTGTATAAAAAAATGGGAAAAGTTGTTTTTTGCCAAGATATTTCTCTCACCCAGCATGGGTATATGTAAAAAGACACCCCAAAACACATTGCCCAACTTCTCCTGAGTACGGTGATACCAGATGTGTGACACTTTTTTGCAGCCTAGGTGGGCAAAGGGGCCCACATTCCAAAGAGCACCTTTCGGATTTCACCGGCCATTTTTTACAGATTTTGATTTCAAACCACTTCTCACGCATTCGGGCCCCTAAAATGCCAGGGCAGTATAACTACCCCACAAGTGACCCCATTTTGGAAAGAAGACACCCCAAGGTATTTCGTGATGGGCATAGTGAGTTCATGGAAGTTTTTATTTTTTGTCACAAGTTAGTGGAATATGAGACTTCGTAAGAAAAAAAAAAATCATCATTTTCCGCTAACTTGTGACAAAAAATAAAAAATTCTAGGAACTCGCCATTCCCCTCACGGAATACCTTGGGGTGTCTTATTTCCAAAATGGGGTCACTTGTTGGGTAGTTATACTGCCCTGGCATTCTAGGGGCCCTAATGTGTGGTAAGTAGGTAAATGACCTGTGAAATCCTAAAGGTGCTCTTTGGAATGTGGGCCCCTTTGCCCACCTAGGCTGCAAAAAAGTGTCACACATCTGGTATCGCCGTACTCAGGAGAAGTTGGGCGATGTGTTTTGGGGTGTCTTTTTACATATACTCATGCTGGGTGAGAGAAATATCTCGGCAAAAGACAACTTTTCCCATTTTTTATACAAAGTTGGCATTTGACCAAGATATTTATCTCACCCAGCATGGGTATATGTAAAATGACACCCCAAAACACATTGCTCATCTTCTCCTGAGTACGGCGATACCAGATGTGTGACACTTTTTTGCAGCCTAGATGCGCAAAGGGGCCCACATTCCTTTTATGAGGGCATTTTTGGACATTTGGATCCCAGACTTCTTCTCACGCTTTAGGGCCCCTAAAATGCCAGGGCAGTATAAATACCCCACATGTGACCCCATTTTGGAAAGAAGACACCCCAAGGTATTCAATGAGGGGCATGGCGAGTTCATAGAATTTTTTTAAGTTAGCGGAAATTGATTATTATTTTTTTTCTCACAAAGTCTCCCTTTCCGCTAACTTGGGACAAAAATTTCAATCTTTCATGGACTCAATATGCCCCTCACGGAATACCTTGAGGTGTCTTCTTTCCGAAATGGGGTCATATGTGGGGTATTTATACTGCCCTGGCATTCTAGGGGCCCTAAAGCGTGAGAAGAAGTCTGAAATCTAAATGTCTAAAATTTTTTACGCATTTGGATTCCGTGAGGGGTATGGTGAGTTCATGTGAGATTTTATTTTTTGACACAAGTTAGTGGAATATGAGACTTTGTAAGAAAAAAAATATATATTTCCGCTAACTTGGGCCAAAAAAATGTCTGAATAGAGCCTTACAGGGGGGTGATCAATGACAGGGGGGTGATCAATGACAGGGGGGTTATCAGGGAGTCTATATGGGGTTATCACCCCCATCATTGATCACCCCCCTGTAAGGCTCCATTCAGATGTCCGTATGTGTTTTGCGGATCCGATCCATGTATCAGTGGATCCGTAAAAAACATACGGACATCTGAATGCAGCCTTACAGGGGGGTGAGCAATGACAGGGGGGTGATCAGGGAGTCTATATGGGGTGATCACCCCCGTCATTGATCACCCCCCTGTAAGGCTCCATTCAGATGTCCGTATGTGTTTTGCGGATCCGATCCATGTATCAGTGGATCCGTAAAAAACATACGGACATCTGAATGCAGCCTTACAGGGGGGTGAGCAATGACAGGGGGGTGATCAGGGAGTCTATATGGGGTGATCACCCCCATCATTGATCACCCCCCTGTAAGGCTCCATTCAGATGTCCGTATGTGTTTTGCGGATCCGATCCATGTATCAGTGGATCCGTAAAAATCATACAGACGTCTGAATGGAGCCTTACAAGGGGGTGATCAATGACAGAGGGGTGATCAATGACAGGGGGGTGATCAGGGAGTCTATATGGGGTGATCAAGGGTGATCAGGGGTTAATAAGGGGTTAATAAGTGACGGGGGGGGGGTAGTGTAGTGTGGTGTTTGGTGCTACATATTACTGAGCTACCTGTGTCCTCTGGTGGTCGATCCAAGCAAAAGGGAGCAGGTATATTTTACGCTGTTATCAAAACAGCGTCTAATATACCTGTTAGGGGTTAAAAAAATCGCATCTCCAGCCTGCCAGCGAACGATCGCCGCTGACAGGCTGGAGATCCACTCGCTTACCTTCCGATCCTGTGAACGCGCGTGCCTGTGTGCGTGCGTTCACAGGAAATCTCGCGTCCCGCGAGAGGACGCGTAAATGCGTCCAGGAGGAATGAATCAACCACCTCCAGGACGCGTCGCTGCGTTCGGCGGTCCGGAGGTGGTTAAGGACCAGTTCAGTTCTGAAGTCACTTTGTGAGGCTTACATAGTAGAAACCACTAGTGTTGAGCGTGAATATTCGCATTCCGAATTTTTAGTGTGAATATCGGCTCTTCGAGAATTTGCGAATATTTAGAATATAGTGCTATATATTCGTAATGACAAATATTCGTTTTTATTTTTTTTCCCTTTTTTTAACACAGTACACATCAGGTGATCATCCCTCCCTTCTTCTAGCTTGTGTGCCAATGAGAAGGCTTTGTCACAACTTAGCAACATCCCTAGCAACCAATAGAAAAGTCGCCTACCCCTTTCTATAAAAGAATCTACCCATTTCTATATAAGTATTAGCGGATGCAGTATAGAGGCAACAACAAGTTCTTTGGATCAAACAGTTCAGTGTTTTATTCACACTTTAGGCAAGTGACAAAACAAGTAGTTATAATCAAGCAAAAAGTCACCTTGCAGTGTTGGTGGAAATTCACACCATGAGGCAATTCTGCCTCAAAGAGTCCTCGACCATAGCAGCACCAACCTGTTTTCACGCCAAACAGGTAGCAAGCCTTTATCCAGACACAAGGCTCCCAGATCCCAACACAGAGACATGGCTTCTGAGTAGAGTTGAGCGGATACCTGGATGTTCGGGTTCCACGGGTTCGGCCGAACTTCAGAAAAAAGTTCGAGTTCGGGACACGAACTTGACCCCGAACCTGAACCCCATTGAAGTCAATGGGGACCCAAACTTTTGAGCACTAAAATGGCTGTAAAAATGTCATGGAAAGGGCTAGAGGGCTGCAAATGGCATACAAATGTGGTTAAGAGCATGGCAAGTGCTCTGCAAACAAATGTGGATAGGGAAATGACTTTAAATAACATAAAATACGTAAAAAAATAAATAAAAATATTGATCTAGGAGGACGAGGTCCATATGGAGTAGGAGGTTGAGCAGGCGGTGGATGTGGCGGTGTAGGTGGAAGCGGCGGTGGAGGAGGAGGTAGCCTACACTGCTTTTTGGTTTTAAATTTTATTTTTAATATTAGGGTACACCCCAAAACATTGAGAAATATAACCTGTGATAACCCCCTTCAGTCATGCTAAACACACGTTCAGACAATACACTGGCTGCAGGGCAGGCCAGTACCTTCAAAGGGTAAAGGGCAATCTCAGGCCATGTGCCCAATTTGGAGACCCAGAAGTTGCAGGCGTGTGCACACTTACTGCCCAACCATGTCGCACATCCCCATGATGTTCACGATACAATTTGATATTTGCTCTATCAACTTTTGATGTTCTTTTATGCGCCTACCATGGTGATCACGAGTGGCGGGGAATCAGGGTTGCAGGCCAGAGAGGGAGCGTGAGAAAGAGAGACCACATCCAAGGGAAGATTAATTTTTTCAAATTTAAAATTATAAAGCTGAAATATGGGAGAAATTATTAAAGCATAAAAGTGTGACAACTTTTCAAAGTTTAAGCATTGAATGAAAGGATGTGGCGCGCATTAATTACTGAATAATTTATTAAATTTTATTCCCTGTCACCTATGCATAGCAGGTGTTTATTCACATCTAAAATTGTATAATGTCAACCCAAGAATGTTTATTAAGCTGTCAACTAGGTAGAGGAGGGGTATATTACACCCAAAAAAAAATTGAATTTCACCAGAAAATGTAACTGACAAATGATTTTTTTTTAAACCTGTCTACTAGGTATGGCAGTGGTACATCACACCCAAAAATTGGTGAATTTCACCGGAAAATGTAACTGACTATTTATTTATTTTTTTAACTTGTCTACCAGGTATAGCAGTGGTACATCACACCCAAAAATTGGTGAATTTCACCAGAAAATGTAACTGACAAATTATTATTTTTTTGTCTACTAGGTATAGGAGTCACACCCAAAAATTTGTGAATTTCACCAGAATATATAACTGACAATTTTTTTTATTTTTTTTATTGGTCTACTAGCTATATCAGTGGTACTATACACACAAAAATTTGTTAATTTCACCAGAAAATGTAACTGACAATTTTCATTTTTTTTTTACCGGTCTACTAGGTATAGCAGTGGTACTATACATCCAAAATTTGGTGAACTTCACCCGAAACTGTAAATGACATATTTTTTTTTTTAACCTGTCTACTAGGTATAGCAGTGGTACTATACACCCATAAATTGGTGAATTTCACCAGAAAATGTAAATGATTTTTTTTTTAACCTGTCTACTAGGTATAGCAGTGGTACTATATACCCCAAAATTGGTGAATTTAACCCAAAAATGTAAATGACAAAGTAGTGAAATGACCTAAAATAAAATACGTACAAATAAAAAAAAATGGATTTACGAGGTGGAGTTCCATATGGAGTAGGAGTTTGAGGAGGCGGTGAACATAGCGGTATAGGTGGAAGCGGCGGTGGAGGAGAACGAGGTAGTCAACACAGGTTTTAGGTTTTAATTTTATATTTTAAAATTAGGGTACACTCTAAAAGAGTGTGAAATATCCAAAATACAAGAATGAACAATTGCGCTGCAGTATAACAATGGCTGGTTAGTGCCGATATACATGTCTATTCTGCACAAGGTACAGACAAGTCCTGAGGGATCCATGCCTGGTTCATTTTAATGAATGTGAGCTTGTCCACATTGGCTGTGGACAGGCGGCTGCGCTTGTCTGTGATGACGCCCCCTGCCGTGCTATACACACACGTTCATATAATACACTGGCAGCAGGGCAGGCCAGCACCCCCAAGGCGTAAAGGGCAAGCTCAGGCCATGTGCCCATTTTGGAGACCCAGAAGTTGAAGGGGGCAGACCCGTCATTCAGTACGTGTAGGCGTGTGCACACATACTGCTCCACCATGTTGGTGAAATACTGCCTCCTGCTAAGACGTTCCATATCAGCTGGTGGTGCTGGCTGTTGTGGTGTGCTGACAAAGCATTTACACATTTCAGCCATGCTAGCCCTGCCTTCTGAGGTGCTGCGTTGGCGACCTCTTCCTCTGCCTTCGCCTTGTGCTTCCCCTGTGTCCCCGCTGTTAGGTGGGAATGCCACCAGCAGCGCGTCTACCAGCGTGCGCTTGTACTCGCGCATCTTACGATCACGCTCCAGTGACGGAATTAAGGACGGTACATTGTCCTTATAACGGGGATCCAGCAGCGTGGCCACCCAGTAATCAGCACAAGTTAGAATGTGGGCAACTCGGAGGTCGTTGCGGAGACACTGCAGCATGGAATCGCTCATGTGTGCCTTGCTGCCCAGAGGCAACAAAAAGCTGTCCTCTGTGGGAGGTGTTTCGTCTGTGTCCTCTGTATCCCCCCATCCACGCACCAGTGATGGCCATGAGCTGGTCTGGGTGCCACCCTGCTGTTAACATGGTTCCTCCTCCTCCATCTCCTCCTCCTCATTCTCCACCTCTTCATCCTCCAGAACTGTGCCCTGGCTGGACAATTGTGTACCTTGGGTTTGTGGGTGCAGGAACCCACCCTCTGAGCCACTTGGGAATGACTGGCCTGAAACCGTACGAAATGATCCCTCCTCCTCCTTCTGTGCCACATCCTCTTCCATCATCGCCAGGAGCGTTTTTTCAAGGAGGTATAGAAGTAAGATAGTAACGCTGAGAACGGCGTTATTGGCTCAGGTTAAGAACATTTATGCCTCGCTTCAGGCTCTGATAGCACAGCATGCAAACCACTCGTGTCTTGTCGTCAGCACATTGTCTGAAGAATTGCCATGCCAGGGAACTCCTTGGAGCTGGCTTTGGTGTGCTCGGTCACTTGCTGCGGTGGGCAGTAGCAGGTGTACTGTCTAGAGGACGGCCGCTCCGCTTTTGCACCCTGCTCCCTCTTCTGCTGTGCTGGTGGCTCTGTGCGACCACCGCCTCTTCCTCCGAACAACATAGGTCACTCGCATGACCTTGATTCCATGTGGGGTCGAGGACCTCATCGTCCTCCACATCATCTTCCACCCAGTCTTCACCCCTGCCCTCCTTGTCGGTCTGCACACTTTCGAAAGCCACAGCAGCTGGCACCTGTCTTTCGTCATCATCCGAGACGTGCTGCGATGGTCCTCCCATGTACTCAACTTGAAAAATAAGTGGTTGGGCATCGGTGCA
Organism: Bufo bufo; assembly: GCF_905171765.1. Lineage (NCBI taxonomy): Eukaryota > Metazoa > Chordata > Amphibia > Anura > Bufonidae > Bufo > Bufo bufo. The sequence goes on along the minus strand of NC_053389.1, from coordinate 728,202,446 downwards.
CTTAATCTCTTCCACTTCTGGGGCAGGGCTAGGTGGATGGCCCTGGAAAACCCTGCTAACAGAGTTATCAAAAAGCAGAAGAGACTGCTGCATGACTTGGGGATCAGACTGCTTGGCTGATTTGCAAGGGGTGAGGTGAAAGACTGATGGACATCAGCTGCAGGTGCCAACTGTGGTCTTTCAGCAAGAGACTGGATGGGAGACAATGTGAAGGAACTGGATCCACTGTCAGCAACCCAATCTACTATCGCCTGTACTTGTTCAGGCCTCACCATTCGTAGAGCCGCATTAGGCCCGACCAAATACCGCTGCAGGTTCTGTCGCTTACTCGCACCTGAGGAAGGGGTTTCACTTGTGCGTGTAGCTGGCACAGATCGACCACGTCCTCTCCCTGCAACAGGAGCTCCACCAGCAGCACCACGACCTGGGACACGTCCCTTATTTGACGCTCTCCTCATGTTTTTCGAATTTAGGATCTTGCCCTAAATGGGTGTTTAATTAATAGTAGAATAGAACGACAGTATGTAAAGGGTGTATCTCACACGGCCTGAACCAGACTAGGCCTCAATTAAAGATTTTTTGGCCCAAAATGGCTGTATTTCAAATGCCTGAATCAAACCCCTGTATGTAAAGGGTGTATCTCACACGGCCTGAACCACTGTAGGCCTGAATTAAATATTGGTGCACCAAATGGTGGTATTTCAAATCTCTGAATCTAACCCAAATGTATTAAGGGTGTATCTCACAATGACATATGCAGAAAAGGCTGCCAAATAAACTTTTTTTGCCCAAACGGGTGTTTGTTTAATAACTCAATATGCAATCAGTATATAATCCAGGAATTTCAAACGTGCTTATGCTGCAAGGCCTGAAATATTGTGTATTTTGACCCAAAAAGGGTGTTTTATTAATGAAAGAATATAAGCCCTGTATATACAGGGTGTATCTTTCACGGCCTGACCCACAGTAGGCCTTAATTAAATATTGGTGCACCAAATGGAGGTATTTCAAATCTCTGAATCTAACCCAAATGTATTAAGGGTGTATCTCACAATAACATCTGCATCAAAGGCTGCCAGCAATTTTTTTTTTGCCCAAACGAGTGTTTGTTTAACAACTGAATTTGACAGCAGTATATAAGCCTGTAATTTCACACGTGCTGATGCTGCAACGCCTGAAAATAGTGTTTTTTGGCAAAAAAGTGTGTTTTTAAAACCACAGAAAATGATGGGTGTATTTCTAGCTTAAATTGCACACTGACTAATCCAGATGTTGTATATTGCCCAAAAAATGAGTTTTTTTGGTAACAGAATATGAAAGATGTATATATTAAATTTGAATTTAACACTTGCAGATCAGGAAAATAGTGGTTTGGGGCTAAAAAGTGTGTTTTTAAATCCCCAGAGAATGATGGGTGTATTTCTAGCTTAAATTGCACACTGACTAATCCAGATGTTGTATATTGCCAAAAAAGTGTTTTTTTGGTAACAGAATATGAAAGCTGTATATAGTAAACTTGAATTTAACACTTGCAGATCAAGAAAATACAGTCTTTTGGCAAAAAAGTGTGTTTTTAAACCCCCCAAAAATTATGGCTGTATTTCTAGCTTAAATTGCTCACTGACTAATTCAGATGTTGTATATTGCCCAAAAAATTGGGATTTTCAATGTCCCAAAAGCTCAGATGCAGTGCTTGTGCACTTTCTTGGCGCTTTTTCAAAGGCTGCAGAGCAGCCAATCAACAAGCGGTTAACTGTCTGACCTTATAAGCCATCACAGCCATGCCTACTAATGGCATGGCTGTGATTGGCCAGTGTAGCATGTGACCCAGCCTGAGCTTGTATAAAAAGGCCGCCGCCGCCGCCCACCTAACTGACTTAGGGTACTTTCACACTTGCGGCAGGACAGATCCGACAGGCTGTTCACCCTGTCGGATCCGTCCTTCCTCTATTTCGCCGTACCGCCGTACCGCCGCTCTGTCCCCATTGACTATAATGGGACGGGGCGGAGCTCCGGCGCAGTACGGCAGTTCGCGGTGCGAGGCCTCCGGACTAAAAAGTCGGAAATGCAGGACTTTTAGTCCGGCGGCCTTTCACCGTGCACTGCCGTGCTGCGCCGGAGTTCCGCCCCCATCCCCATTATAGTCAATGGGGATGGAGCAGCGGTCCGGCGGCACGGCGAAATAGCGGAAGGATGGATCCGACAGGGTGAACAGCCTGTCGGATCCGTCCTGCCGCAAGTGTGAAAGTAGCCTTATTAAAGTTTTTTTTTTTCGGTCACTGGGCTCAGGGCAGGATAAAAAAATTGTGCCCTGCACCCACAAAACACAATGTATGTAGATCGCTGAGTTAGATTCAGATTTTGAGCAAAGAGTCTCTCCTATTCTCTCCCTGAAATCACCAGCAGCATCCTCTCCCTACACCAAGCACAGCAGAGTGACGTGCAGCGCTACGTGACTCCAGCTTATATAGAGGCTGGGTCACATGCTACACTGGCCAATCACAGCCATGCCATTAGTAGGCATGGCTGTGATGGCTTCTGAGGTCAGACAGTTAACCGCTTGTTGATTGGCTGCTCTGCAGCCTTTGAAAAAGCGCCAAACACTGAACCCGAACCCAAACTTTTACTGATATGTTCGGGTTCGGGTCTGGGGTCCAAAAATCCTAAAGTTCGGTACGAACCCGAACTTTACAGTTCGGGTTCGCTCAACCCTACTTCTGAGCCCAGCTGCCTAATTAAGGACAACCAGGTGCTGCCAAAACCCGGACCGGTACTTAAAATCCATTCCGGTATTTGACCTCATCTGGCTGTAAATCAGCCCAGCAGCACATGCTGGGAGGAAAATACCAGTTTTCCCAGACCAAACTTCTCACTGTGTCACAATACTCTATATTATGTTTTTGTGAAGCAAGTTAGCCCAAAAAAATGGCTGTTCTGGCAAAGTTTTCAATTTTTGTTTTTTGCAATGTTCATCCGACAGGTTAGATCATGTGCTATTTTTATGGGGCAGGTTGTTAGGGACGCAACAATATCAAATATGTCTACTTTCTTTGTCTGTTTTTTTTTCAGTTTTACATAATAAAGCATTTTCTGAATGCCATATTTTTTTTATTTTTCTGCCAATTGTCTAGTGCAAGGGGCTTCTTTTTCTTCAGGAAGATTTTTATTGGTACCATTGTTGGGTACATATAATTTTTTGATCATTCAATATTACACTTTATGGGGCAAGGTAACCCAAAAATTGGTTGTTTTAGCACATTTTTTTTTTTTTTGTTTACAGCATTGGGGTAGGTCATGTGATATTTTTATAGAGCAGGTTGTTATGGATGTGGCAATTGTTTGGTACAATTTTAGGGTGCATATGACATTTTGATCGCCTGGTGTTGTACTGTTGGCGATGTAAGATGACAAAAAATGGCTTTTTTGGCACTGTTTTTAATTTAATTTTTTTACAATTTTCACCTGGGGGTTAGGTCATGTGATATTTTTTATAGAGCAGGTCGTTATGGATGCGGCAATACCTAAAACAAAAAAAATTATGTTTTAGTGTGTCCATATTCTGAGAGCCATAGTTCTGTTTTATTTATTTTTTGGGTGATTGTTTTATGTAGGGGCTCATTTTTTGTAGGATGAGGGTTTGATGACGGTTTGATTGTGACCATTTTGGTTGGGCATACGGCTTTTTGATCGCTTGGTCTCACTCTTTGTGATGTAAGGTGACAAAAATGGTTTATTTGGTACAGTTTTATATTTTTTTATGGTGTTTATCTGATGGGGGAGATTATGTGATATATTTATAGAGCTGGTTGTTACACATGCAGTGATACCTAATGTGTTTTATTCATTTTTTTGCTATTTTTTATTATAAAACCAGGGGAAAGGGGTGTTTTTTCTTTACTTAAAAAAAAAAATGATATGCATTTCTGTCCCACTCAGGGACTTCTACTTTTGGGGGTCTGATCCCCTCAATGCATTACAATACATCTGTATTGTAATGCATTGCTTTTTTAGTGTATTACACTGAGCAATAGGCCTTTTTCACACAAGCTTGACGGATTGGCTCCGGATGCATTCAGTGAAACTCGCACCATTTTGCAAGCAAATTCAGTCAGTTTTCTCTGCAATTGCGTTCAGTTTTTTCAGTGCGGGTGCAAAAAAAAACGGAAGGTTTACAAACAACATCTCTTAGCAACCATCAGTAAAAAACTTATTGCAACCGCACTTGCTTGCGGATGCACTGCATTTTTCACTGAAGCCCCATTCACTTCTATGGGGCCAGGGCTGCATAAAAAACGCAGAATATAGAACATGCTGCGATTCTCACGCAACGCAGAACTCATGTACACAGACCCAATGAAATGAATGGGTCAGGATTCAGTGAGGGTGCTATGTGTTCACGTCACGCATTGCACCCGTGCGGAAAACTCGCTCGTGTGAAAGGGGCCATACACTAACAAGTTGCCTAGGAGTCCCAGCCTGGGGCTGAATCTGCTAGGCTTCCGATGGGATCCCTCACCCGCTGCAAACACCATCTATGCCGTGGTAAGCGCTGACCATGGCATAGAAGAAGTTAATCAGCTGGAATCGGCTTTTACAGGGATGCCGGCGGATGCAGCAGGGGCTTGGCTATCAGTGACTGTTGGGCCCCTGCACTGATAGGGTAGGCACCGGAGTGGTGTCCGCCCAATCACCATGATGTAATAGTATATCAAATTGCGACAAGTCACCTGCCGCTTTGCTATACTATTACATCATGTGTCATGAAGGGGTTAATGTGGTTAATGTGGAGCTCAGATGCCATGATCAGCGATGAACATGGCATCTGAGAGGTTCAATGATAGGGGGAGGCGCAATCGCCATTCCCCATCATTGCAACCACTATTTACAAAGAAATGCTCTTTGTGAAGAAGTAATTTGTCAATAAGTGTTTTTTTTTTGTAAAATTCATTGAAGCAGCCAAATCGAATTTTTGAGAACTTCACTCATCTCTTGTTAGGATTATGGATTTGGGAAGTGGAAACAAAAAAAAATTCTGGTTATCTGGTCCAGTGCAGTGCCAAAATTTATGTAACTCAGCAGGTGTGGGCCTACTGTGTCCGTGAACAAATGTGACTTAAGGCTAATCCTAAGGGTGTCATCTAAATTGTCCTCCTTATTTTTTATGTTTTATTCCTGTAAAGGGATCTGGGGATCTTGTCTCTGCTGCAGGGGAACAACCAGGTCGCTACCTCTTCAAGTACTTTCTGCTCAGTAAGAACTGCCCAAGTAGGTTAAGGGTCACTGGTGCATGGCATCAACGGGGACAGACAAGTGCATGGTCAATTGACAGGCCAAGGTCAGGACAGGCCGAGCTCATTACGTCTGGTAAATTGGCAACATGCCACAGGATCGATACGAAGAAAAGGCAAAGGTCAGACCTGGTACAACAAAATCAACACAATAACTAAGCAGAAGTCAGGCATAGAAGTTCAGAAGGCGCAATCACCTTTGTAGAAATCAGGCTATTTAATGAACTTCCCAAAGGGGAAGGCATCCTAAATGAGATAGGGAAAGCAGCCATTGGCTAGCGACAGATAAGGCAGCATAAACTGTCCGTTCAAAGACATGTATGCCCTAAATGGGCATATCAGGGGTTAGCAGGAAGGAGGTGGAGATGGCCAGAGAACACCTACAGCTTCGGACCAGACAACACACTTTGAAAGCCATGCCTGCCAGGAAGGAGTAGAGTCACCCAGTGGGCACAAACCTTAAGAGCTGTTAGAATGGCGAGTATACCAGCAGCCGCATGGAACGGGGAGATAGTGGGGGCTCTAAATGCCAAAATCTCTATTTCTGTCAGTTTAAAGGATTAAATTGTATACTATGTGGCATACAGAGACCTCTCTTCTTTTATGGTATGTCTACACATGGTGGGCTTTGGGCATTCTTTGGTAGAAATTACAGTAAAGTATATTTATGTCATTCTCGCAAAAACACACACAAAATAACAGCAAAAACCATGACAAACACATCCCTGGTGCCATTACAGTATACTGGGTGGATAAAAGACCCACTGTGAGCCCATTGCCTGATAGACAGAGACAATGGATGGAGACCACTAGCCTAGAGACAGAACCCCTGTAGGTAGGTGACTTTGTTGAACTTCTTGAAGAAAGTCTTTGAATTCATTATTTTATATTTAACTTTTCTCTTCACTTATTATTTCTTGTTGCAAGCAGTCATACACAACCTTGATTGACAAAATCACAGCAGCAAATTCTCTTATTTCTACGGATGTTGTTTGTAAATGCAGGTGCCATTGATTTTTTTGCTATTTCAACAATGGACTCCTAAGTGGATGTTGGAAAGCGCTGCTTAGAAACTGAAACTGATGTCTCAAGTATTTTTAATGAAATGAACATAGTGACATTTAATGTCTGTGGCAACACCGTCCTGATCTACTCTTAAGTTCTAGATCGATATGAAGCAAGCTGAACTTAAAAGGGACTAAAGTCATGTCTTAGAGTTGATTTCAAGTTGTTCTGTTTTTATCTGTATTCAACAGTAAATACTGTACATGCACCATTACACTTGGGGAATTACCCAGTTATGGTATATTCAGTTTTTAAATAACCAAAAAGTCAGATAACAAAAGTTCACTACCACGGAGGTAGTCATTGCAAATATCATGGGGGTCTGGAGATGGGTTGGCTCCAAATTTTATTCTCCATGAGTAGCACCAACTTCTTTGCTCCTCCAAGGGCACTACAGTGCTATGAAATAAGAAAGGGGACAATGTCTCCCTTCTCTCCTCCAAGCAATAGGAGAGGAGATTACAAGGACACACTGATTTCGAGTTTAGTAGTGTGATGATGTGTAGACAAATCAGAAGATGTCCTATTGTACTATGGACCACTTTTTTTTAAAGGGTTTGGTCACTGGGGACCTCAGCAATCAGCTGCAATGTTTGGGAGAATCTGGAAGCAAAGGTTAATTTCCCTTGCAGTGCCACCACATGGGAAATTAAGCATTACACAGTTCCTATTAAAGTCAATGAGATTTGCACTGTTATCCTGGACTGTTATCCAGTCCATTCTCACCGCCTCCTCGCATTTTGCTGGTGGACATGGCCACCAGAACTCTCATTCGGAAGCTGCATTCTTAGTGAGAGGAGGGACAGTGTAGCTGCTGCTGATTTAATAGGGAAATCGATAGCTAGGCCAGTGTATTCAGTGTCCACTACAGTCCTAAAAGACTCATCTGATCTCTGCTGTAAGGACAGCGTCCTGACAGCACCCCAAAAAGCCCTTTTTAGGGCTAGAACATCAGTCTGCTTTTTTTTTTTTTTCTGTGTAATCTAATTGCAGTTGCCTGCCGGCCAGCGTGTGTGTCAGGCTCACAGCGTATACTGTGCCCACTTGCCCAGTGCCACCACTCATATCTGGTGTCACAGTAGCTTGCATTTAAAAAAAAAAAAAACTTTTTTGACTGTAATATAATAGCAGTCAGTTGCCGGCACGCGCGTGTGTTTCATGCCCTGCAAGTGCACAGTGTCACCAGCGCAACTCATATCTGGTGTCACATTCGATTCCATTTAAAGAAAAACAACAATTTTGACTGCGAATAAATAGCAGTCAGTTGCACACACGTGTTTGTGTGTTTAAGGCCCAGCTGCAAGCGCATAGTGTCACTTCAGCGCAACTCATATCTGTTGTCACATTCGATTCCATTTAAATAAAAATAACAATTTTGACTGTGAATAAATAGCAGTCAGTTGCACACACGTGTTTGTGTGTTTAAGGCCCAGCTGCAAGTGCATAGTGTCACCAGCGCAACTCATATCTGGTGTCACAGTAGCTTGAACACATAGTACAACTTAACGAATCTAAAAAAAATGACAGGCAGAGGCAGGCCACCCCGATTGGGCCGTCGTGATCGTGGTGCTGTGATTCCCTTTGGCCCTAGAATAATGCCCAGTGTTCAGAGGCCACGTACCCTGAACTCGAAAAGTTCTGAGGACATAGTTGACTGGCTAACACAGGACACCCAATCTTCTACAGCTTCCGCTCGGAACCTTGACGCACCATCCTCCTCCAGCTCAGCTTCGGGCACCTCCCAAGTTACCACTCGCCCGCCTGCCGCCACCACCAACACTAGCACCACAGCCGCTTCACTTGATCTGTCAGAGGAGTTATTTACACATCAGATGGAAGAAATGAGTGATGCTCAACCATTATTGCCAGAGGATGTAGATGACAGGGATATGTCTCAGTCAGGCAGCATTACACACATGGACGTACGGTGTGATGATGATGATGATGTTGTACCCGCTGCTGCTTCCTTTGCTGAGTTGTCAGATACAAGTGAAGCGGTTGATGATGACGATGTGTCCGTGGATGTCACGTGGGTGACCGCTCGAAGAGAAGAAGAACAGGGGGAAAGTTCAGATGGGGAGACAGAGAGGAGGAGGAGATGAGTTGGAAGCAGGGGGAGGTCGTTGCAAGGAGCTAGTGGCACAGTCAGACAGCATGCATCAGCACCCGGGGTCAGCCAGACAGCACGCCAATCAACGCATGCTGTTGCAACCACCAGAATGCCGTCATTGCAGAGCTCAGCAGTGTGGCATTTTTTTGTGTGTGTCTGCCTCTGACAACAGCAATGCCATTTGCAACCTGTGCCAAAAGAAACTGAGTCGTGGGAAGTCCAACAACCAACTAGGTAAAACTGCTTTCCGAAGGCACATGATCGCACATCACAAACGCCTGTGGGATCAACACATGAGTACAAGCAGCACACAAACTCAAAGCCACCATCCTCCTCCTGGTCCAGCATCTTCAGCCACGTCAACCACTGCTGTCCTCCTTGCCCCCTCTCAACCATCCGCCACTCCGTCTCTCGCCTTGAGCAGTTCCTGCTCATCTGCCCACAGTCAGGTGTCTGTCAAGGACATGTTTGAGCGTAAGAAGCCAATGTCACAAAGTCACCCCCTTGCCCGGCGTCTGACAGCTGGTTTGTCTGAACTCTTAGCCCGCAAGCTTTTACCATACAAGCTGGTGGAGTCTGAGGCGTTCAAAATTTTTTTAGCTATTGGGACACCGCAGTGGAAGGTACCCGGCTGAAATTTCTTTGCACAAAAGGCAATCCCCAACCTGTACTCGATTGTGCAAAAGGAAGTAATGGCATGTCTGGCACACAGTGTTGGGGCAAGGGTCCATCTGACCACTGATACCTTGTCTGCAAAGCACGGTCAGGGCAGGTATATCACCTACACTGCACATTGGGTAAACCTGCTGACGGCTGCCAAGCATGGAATGCGTGGCTCTGCAGAGGAGTTGGTGACACCGCCACGACTTGCAGGCAGGCCTTCTGCCACCTCCTCTACTCCTCCTACTCCATCCTCTTCCATAACCTCCTCGGCTGAGTCCTCTTCTGCTGCTGCGTCTTGCTCCACATCAACGGCACCCCCCCCCAGTGCTGGATCAGGCCGTAGATGAACGTGAAGCGTGAAGAGGAAGAGGAAGAGTTGTGGTCACCATCACCACCAGAAACAGCCTTATCAGCATCGCTTGCTGGACCTGCGGCAACGCTGGAAGAGGATTGTGAGGAAGAGGAGTCAGAGGAGGAATGTGGCTTTGAGGAGGGGGAGGAAGACCAACCACAACAGGCATCCCAGGGTGCTCGTTGTCACCTATCTGGTACCCGTGGAGTTGTACGTGGCTGGGGGGAAGAACATACCTTCAGTGAGATCACTGAGGACGAGGAACGGGACATGAGTAGCTCGGCATCCAACCTTGTGCAAATGGGGTCTTTCATGCTGTCGTGCCTGTTGAGGGACCCTCGTATAAAAAGACTGAAGGAGAACGACCTGTACTGGGTGGCCACGCTACTAGATCCCCGGTATAAGCAGAAAGTGGCTGAAATGTTACCGAATTACCGCAAGTCGGAAAGGATGCAGCAGTTCCAAAATAAATTTAAAAGTATGCTTTACACAGCATATAAGGGTGATGTCACAGCACAACGGGAATCTAACAGGGGAAGAGGTGAAAGTAATCCTCCTCCTCCCACGACCACGCTGGCAAGGACAGGATGCTTTACAGACGTGTTGTTGATGGAGGACATGCAGAGCTTTTTAAGTCCTACGCATTGTCACAGCCCTTCGGGTCCACCCTCAGAGAACGACTCGACCGACAGGTAGCAGACTACCTCACCTTAACTGCAGATATCGACACTCTGAGGAGCGATGAACCCCTTGACTACTGGGTGTGCAGGCTTGACCTGTGGCCTGAGCTATCCCAATTTGCGATAGAACTTCTGGCCTGGCCCGCTTCAAGTGTCCTGTCAGAAAGGACCTTCAGTGCAGCAGGAGGTATTGTCACTGAGAAGAGAAGTCACCTAGGTCAAAAAAGTCTAGATTACCTCACCTTTATTAAGATGAATGAGGGATGGATCCAGAAGGGACTGACAGTGGGCGATACATTTGACTAAAAAAGGCCTGATGAGATGAGCTGCCTTGGGCTAAAAATGGTCCACACGCTGCTGTATTTTATCTCTGAATGCCGGATGACTTGCGTGACTTATCTGCCACCAACTAGGGTTCAAGCCGCAATGTTTTAGGGCACTTTCTGCCTGGGAAACATTAATTTTTCTGGCCGCTGCTACAGCAGCGTCTGCAACAATACCAAATTTTTCAGGCATGTGTACATGCCTAATTTTTCTGGCCTCTGGTGCTGCACTGTGGCTTCAAAAACCAAACCAAAAAAAATGGCACATACATGTGTCAATTCCCCTTCATGATCGTTACCTTGTTGTGGTGAAGGGGCTTGCGTATCACAATGAAGAGACCACCTCTATGAGTGTGTTGGCAATGGCAATGTTGGCACACCCCAGATGATAAGGTCGTTGCTTCATTGTGAACAGACCAAAAGCGATCGGCTGGATAATTTTGCATAGAAAAAACATTAATTTTCTTTGTGATCATCTATGGTGATCATTAAAGCCTACTAGGCCAACAATGGGCTCACACTGCAGAATCATTGTTTTCTGGGTCACTTAACTGTCACTGAACTACCTCAGCACGACCATAGGCTTTGAAAAAGCCCCATCGCCTGCAATCTCCCAAACGTGCGCACGAGCACAGTCATCACTACACCAAGATTGACACATAGAGGAATAAAATTTATGTCATGAGTGTGTCAACTATTGACAACTCTTTGCGGTTGTCTAAAATCTATTCCATACACGTCCCCTGATATGGGACGTAACAGGGATTAAACTGATAGGAATAGTACTACTTAACACACCTTATAATAATAATAATAATAGTGGACTTAACAGGGATTAAACTGATAAGAAAAGTACTACTTAACACACCTTATAATAACACAGAGAGAGGCAACGCAGAGAGAGGAGTCTGAAGAAGAGGAGTCAGAGGAGGAAGGTGGCTTTGAAGAGGTGGAAGACCAACCACAGCAGGCGTCCCAGGGGGCTCGATGTCACCTTTCGGGGACCCTTGGTGTTGTACGTGGCTGGGTGGAGGAATAGACCTTCAATGACATCAGAGAGGACAAGGAACGGGACATGGCTAGCTTGGTATCCAACCTCGTGCACATGGGGAGTTTGCGGTTGTGCAAATGGACTGTTTGCGGTTGTTTGCGGTGCGTTAAACGGGGAGTTTGGTCTGTCACTGTGAAGCGGGCGTAACCCTTGCACTACTCGATACAACATCATACCTGATGGTCTACACACACTGGATGTTTTAAAGCACGTTATTCCAAACAATTTAGGAATGTTAGGTGATTTATGCCCTTTATGGATTAAAACCCGACTCTGCGTCAACTACGTAATTTTCCATGGGAGTTTTGCCATGGATCCCCCTCCGGCATGCCACAGTCCAGGTGTTAGTCCCCTTGAAACAACTTTATCATCACTATTGTGGCCAGAAAGAGTCCCTGTGGGTTCGCCTGCCTATTGAAGTCTATGGCAGTTCGCCCGGTTCGCCCCTTTGCGAACATTTGTGAAAATTCACGTTCACCATTCGCGAACGGAAAATTTTATGTTCGCGACATCTCTACTCTTAACCTACTTGGGCACCTCTTACTGAACAGAAATTACTTGAAGAGGTAGCGACCTGGTTGTTTTTCCCTGTAGCAGAGACCAGATCCCCAGATCCCACTGCCTCTCTCTGGAATTGACCCTTCGCTGCCTGACCTGTCCTTCCTTGTACTGAGCTGCCTGTTCTGACCCTTAGACTTATTTTAAATTCCACAAACTCTGCCTGCCCTGACCTTGGCTTGTACCCAGCTACTGTTTAGCCTGATCTCTTGATGCTTTGCACTAGTGTCTCTTGACCCCAGTGGGTCAGTAGTCTCTGAACTGAGTCTATTCCAGGAAGTAGTGGCCTGGTGGTTCCCTTGCAGCATAGTCTGGATTCCTTTATAGGGGTTGAAGAGTGAAGATCAGGAAACTGACAGGAAAAACCCATTAGTAGTAGGCCCAAGTCAAGTCAGTTCAGTAGGCACAGCCGATCCAAATTTGCTTCCATAAAGTGCACATACATGCTGCATCCTTTAAAGCTGCATACAGTGAGAGCAAACAATCAGAAGACATGGCAATTTTAACCCTCAGAGGGTGAAGTGCAGCTAAAGCTGCATCAAAACTGCATCTGAAAAGAAAAAAAAAGTGTGGTTGACAATGAGCAATTGGCTGTGACGATTTTAAAGGTGAAACAAAAGAATGTGCAGCCAATGACCGCCTCGCGGTACTACAGTAAACCCATATGCATTTTTGTAGAAGACATGTTTTTAAACGTATCTCTACAGCAAGAGGGGAGTACACCCATGGCGTCTATTAGATGTGTGTGTAATTGCACCCTCAAAGAGGCTGGGTCCTACAGCTTTTTCCTGGAGCATTATATAGCACCTCATGAAATGATTTGGTATCAGAGTCTCTAGCTCTGGGTGCTCTGGTTTTTAGCTAAGATCAGGTGGGAGGTTAGAATTAGGGACTCTGAAAATGAACAAAGTGTTGCCTAAGAGCTGAGGAATGTTGTCATGGATGTCGGGTCCTATTAATGTATGCAGATAACATGAATATACACTAATAAAAACAAATGGTAAAAAATAGGCCTACTAAGAGGGCAATTTAATATACATTGACTCATTCACATAATTTGCATAATTGTTTGTGATATGGATGATCCTATTTGCATTGCATATAAAGCTATCGTTTTTATGGTGCTATGGATGATATTAATTCTTGCAGTAATAACAGAAGCACTGTATGATCCATGTCTATAACTGGCTATGAGTTGTTGTAATTTAAAGTAACAGATTGTACCCAAAGCTAAAACGTAGCATGTTCAGGAGATGTACAAAGAAGCCAGGACTAAGAAAGCAATGTTACATTCTTTTAACTTACATCTCCGATAAAATCTGAACAGTCAAGTTTTCTGAAACTAAAGGGGGATGTTTTGTTCATAGCATTGAGCGTTAATCTAAGGAGTCCATTCAGAGACCCTTTCTATCATGCAGATTCAAGCAAGAGACCCTGATTAGAGACTTAATCGATTTGTTATGAATTCCCCGAAAATTATTTTGCTAAACAAATCCGAAGTTTTGGTGATTTATGCGTCTGACAAATTGCACAAAATGGGGTTCACCATTTTACAGTTAAATTGTAAGGGAAACAGGGCAGGGATGGTGAATACTAAGGCTCATTTGATCATGGGAGGGAGGGGGGCTTGCCCATATCCACCCAGATTGGCTAACAGACAGCCAAGCAGGGGGTGACATAATGGTAGATCCTTCTGTCCCTGTTCTAGGTGTAAAGCACAGACAACATTCGTAGCTCAGTTCGCCATGTGAGAGTATGTGTGTACAATGTGTTCTGGCAGACACATTAAAGACACAAACAAGGCATATTAGTGTGTTGCATGGATAGTTCAGGGATATATTTAGTTAGCTAGATGAATTAATAGGTAGAAAAGTCAAGTTTTAGAGTCGTATGTGTGTCTTACAGTGATGGGAGGGCAGCTGTACCTCTGGCAGCATACATTTCACTGGAAATGCTGTGTAATTGCACCATTTTTATCCTAAAAAGCAGTTGCAATTTTGCTACAGTTTAAAATTCAACACTTCAATACATTTTATTACATCAATATACAGTCCACTGTAATCCAATGTATTTTACTATGTTCATATCCCATCCAGTTTAATTCAACACATTTTACTGCACTAATATACTAGTTTAAATCAACGCATTTTACGGTTTTAATGTACCATTATAAATTGTCAATACCAGCGTGCAGTGTGCTCGTAGAAGGGGACATTTAATTGTGCGCCTCTACTGAAAAAAACTGTTGTCATTTTGCAACTGTTTAATAATCAGTGTATTAAACCCGTGAATTGTCATTGTTTAAAGAGGCCTCATAGTAAAGTGTCTATTAAATGACAAAGTTGAAAATGAAATACCTGTGCCTCCTCCTCTGCGAGTGATAATGTGGGTGGCTCCAGTAGTGCAAACAGCAGTACCAGCACAGTATTAGCAGCAGGCCACAGTTCTCCCTCACTTCTGGTAGACATGATATTATTATTGAGGACTGTTAAAGAGGATTATTAAAGAGTAGGAAATATGGACTGGATGGCTCAATCTTGCTCTCAGTCACAGTAGGATGATGTCAATGTCACCTCTGAGTTTGACACTGTGCCTTTGAGCCAGGGTCAGTGCCTTTTTCCTGCTCCTCCACTTTGTGGCCTCAGAGAAGCCTATCAATTGCATTATTCTGTCTCTACTGCCTCCTACTAGTAATGTACCTTGTTTTTTCCTAAAAAGAGCAACACCACCACATGTGCTGTGGAAAATATTAACGATAGTATTCCTGTTGTTGACTTGTCTGAAAAGAATCAGAGTTTTGACTGCCATGAGGAGGAGCTTCAGGCAGAGGTGTGGGACCCAATCCATAGCTGTGGTGGTGGTAATAGCAGTAGTGCCATTTATAGCCGTGGTGGTGGTAGGGGCAGTGATAGCTGTTGTAACAGTGGTATTCAGAGAAAATACAGAGAAGAGAGGGGGGTCAAAGAGCTCACAATGACATATCAGTCTGATAAGGGCTCATTCACACGACCGTGGTTTGGTTCCACATCCGAGACGCATTTTTTGCAGCTTGGGTGCGGACGCATTCACTTCAATGGGGCCACAAAAGATGCGGACAGCACTCTGTGTGCTGACCGCATCCGTTGCTCCGTTCTGTGGCCCCGCAAAAATTATGAGTCATGTCCTATTCTTGTCTGTTTTGCGGACAAGAATAGGCATTTCTATAAAAGGCCATCTGTTCCGCAAATTGCGGAAGGCACATGGGTGGCATCAGTGTTTTGCAGATCTGCAATTTGCACACCGCAAAATACAGCACGTTTGTGTGAACAATCCCTAAAGGAGGTGGGAAGCATGAAGACTATGATGATGATTGTGTATTGAACAGGAATTGGGAACCGGATTAGGGTGCTGAGCAGGAGGTGACATTACAAGAAGAGGGTAGTGGCTGCAGTGGAAATAAAGAGTAGAGGTTAAATACAGCCAAAACTTCCCCCAAAAAATCTGCAAGTGTCAGATCAGCTTCTATTGCAGTCAGCTTAGGAACTGGTGATGCCACTGATACCATTGGTGCAGGCTCCAAAGGTGCCAGACTTAGGGCCCTTGCACATGACCGTATGCCCTCCGAGACATATGGTCCATGAGCGGGTCATATGTCCTGGAGCGGCATTGATCGTGTGCACGGGAGTACACAGCATCATAGATTACAATGATGCTGTGCACGTCGGGCCGCCGCTGTGCTATTGTCCCGCACTCATAAAATCACGGGGGGACACGGCCGTGTGCAAGAGGCCTTAGGCCACTTATGGTGTGGTTTACACATCCATCATCCATTTTTAGCTCGGGACAGTTCAAATTTGCCTAGGTTGTCTCTAAAAATTAGGGACAGTCCCTGCAAATTTGGGAGTGCCACCAACTATGTACTTCTTTGAAGAAAAACTTGATTGTGGATTCCATAGTCAATAAGGAAACAGAGAAACCTCACTTAAAAACTTGTCTAAAACAGTTATAAGAACTCCACTAAAACCATCATCAAATTGAAAATCTGCCACTAAAAATGACCAGCTTTCAGTTACTGATCTGCTACAGAATATTTTGCTGTGGATTTTAGCTGTGTGAATATAACCTCACACTGACCAATCAGACTGCATACTTCCTTTTTGGAATGGTAAAACCTAGTTAATAATTTAGTCAAGTGGAATAACAAAGGATGGCACAACAAGGAGTTCTAAGAAAATGTGCTCCAGAATTATTTTATAAAGAATTTTCTAAAACAGTCACATCGAAAGAGCTGAAAGGTTCTAAAATTTGTTGTTCTGATTCTACCCAATTTTGTGTGATTCGATTGAGGAGAATCAAGGAGAAAGAGAGATAATTTTTTTCTAGAGCACTTTTGGTTTGGGCAGAATTCATACGAACTCAAAGGGAATCAGACAATCTATTCGGCTGAATCAGAGCCAAATCGAATTAAAAAAAAAATCACATATTACTAGTCGTCTCTAAATAGTAGTGTGAAGATCACTGTGTCTACAGTAAAATTTCAGTAAAGCACCTTCTCTGGGACCTTTAATATCCAAGATTATGAGAAATTTAGCGCTATCACTCCCTTTTAGAGCTACATTATTTTCTTTATTATGCCCCGTTTATTGTATTTTCTAAAGCCTTTTTTTTCCTGTGGATCATAGGAAACCAAAAAGTGGGCATTATATTAAATAAACCTTAGAAAAAGAAATGGACTCATCACACACAGGTCTCATAAGAGTAAATGCGGTTTAATGTGGATGAAATCTGTCTGCATTTAGGGAACTGCGAATGTATGTCTGGGCCAAGAATGGCAGCAACTTTTCTTAACCTTTATTGTCTCTGCAATACAAAGAACACCATTACTCTGCTCATATCTCTCTGCTGGGTGTTTTTATTGGAGAATATTGCGCTGGTCATAACACTTTTATCATCTATCAATGTCATTAATGTAGTATTCCTCATTACCTATAAATATGCTGTAAAGTTCTCTCTCCTTCTCTAGGTCATTGTGGTGGTTCTGCTCAGCATTGGAACAAAGATAATTTACTGTATTATATCATCAGGGTAAGAACTGCACTATCGTCTGGCTGTTTTACTGGGTTTAATTTATTAGGTGGATACAAAATGCACTGACACTGTACTACTGGCTGATTATCTCTCTATTAAAAAAAATTGCAAATGCCCCGCCAAAAAAGACATAAACTGTATTTAATCCTACTAAAGATGTGCTTTTCCTTGCACTTTTTTCTTCTGAAGATACTCTAGCTTTATTTCTTATTTAATATGACATTAAAACGGCTGCTGAGTCTTTATATGAAAAAATGGAGCCGTATTTACCATAATTTCCAGCTCAGAGGAGTTTTATTCATTTCAAAATGAATATGTGAACACCATAGGCAAGAAATATATGTTTCCCCATTGCAATTTCAGCAAAATTTAAGATGGCAGCTGTGGAAAGAAAGTATACAGTCATGGGCAATTCATTATGTCTCACAGAACTGTTTAGGGGTCCAAATATTTAATAATATGGTTGTTCGTCCCCATACAGTTTCTTGTTCGTTGGCAGCAGATCCCTTTTTACACAGGGCGATCTGCTGCTAATGAGAATTTTATGTCATTTTAAAGGTGTGATCACCTGATGAATGAAAGTTTTCATATTTGTCAAGTGGTTGGTGGCACACAGGATAGCACCTAGGAATTTTGTCTAGGGGGTCTGTAGACGAAAAAATGTGGTGCACGTAATTTTGGGCCCCGCCCATTGTTATAAGCCCCTGCTACATATAATAAGCCACTCCCAACAAACACTGTACAGCTGAAATGTTATTGTTGACGATGAAGGTAAGAGTCTCACCCTCATCCTACATAGACACACTGTACTTAATACTCAGGGCCCTGACATAAAGCTACTGTACTCAAACTCACACTGCCCCCCATGTAGCTCCATGGCAGGAGCTGTTGCAGTTTCACTTCCTCCCTCCTAGCCCTGAAGGCGCCTAAAGAGGAGTGGAGAAAAAGCAGCACGAAGGTGTTTAGGTCCTGGTGGAGGGACCCGGCTCTACACATCATATGGAGAAGGGAGGGCCTGTGGCGTCGCCAGGGGGGGGCCAGAGGGGGCCACGGCCCCCCCTACATCATGCTGTGCCCCCCCATGTGCCCCCCCATGTGCCCCCTTAACTAAAATGCCCCCCCCTAAGTGAGCCGCCGCCGGGCACAGGGAGATGAGCGCTTCCATTGCGCTCATCTCCATTGTAATCTGCCTGTGCCAGCGGAGGTGCAGGGGAGGGAGAGGCGTGTCCCTCCCCCTTCCTCTGATAGGCTGCAGGCACTAGGCCGGCAGCCTATCAGAGGCCGGCGCAGGCGGCGCGATGACGTCATCGCGCCGCCTGAGCCTTACAGCGCGGGACACAAGAAGAGTCTGCATCGCATCGCTGACACTGAGGTAAGTATAAGTGGTTTTTTTTATTGGTTTTTTTTACAATAGTGTTACTGGCACATTGGGGGGCTTATTACAATGGGGGGGGACTTAATACTGGCACATGATGATGGGGGGACTTAATACTGGCACATGATGATGGGGGGACTTAATACTGGCACATGATGATGGGGGGACTTGATTACTGGCACATGATGATGGGGGGACTTAATATTGGCACATGATGATGGGGGGACTTAATACTGGCACATGATGATGGGGGGACTTAATACTGGCACATGATGGGGGGGACTTAATACTGGCACATGATTGGGGGGGCTTAATACTGGCACATGATGGGGGTGCTTAATACTGGCACGATGGGGGGCTTAATACTGGAACATGGGGGGGCTTAATACTGGCACGTGATGGGGGGCTTATTACTGGCACGTGATGGGGGGTTTATTACTGCCACGTGATGGGGGGCTTATTACTGGCACGTGATGGGGGCTCTTGTTACTGGCACGTGATGGGGGCTTATTACTGGCACATTGGGGGGCTCTTGTTACTGGCAGTGGCACGTTATTGAGGGCACTTATTACTGGCATATTATTGGTGGGCACTATAGGGGCATCTACTGAGGCCACAAAGAAGGGGTGTTTTATATGGGGGGCTCTGTACAGTAGCATTTTATACTGGGACACATTATGGTGGGTACTATGGAGAAGGGGAGACAGGAATACTATGAAGTCATCTACGGGGGGCACTAAGAAGGGGTATTTTATACTTGCAAATTATGGGGGACACTGAGGGCATCTACTGGGGCACGATATATGGGGCATTTTATACTGGTACATTATGGGGGGCACTATCAGGGACGGGGGAGAGGAGCACTATGGAGGCATTTACTGGGGCACTATATAGGGGTATTTTATACTGGCACATTATGGGGGACATTAGCTCAACTGTGGGCATAAGGGGGTATGTTTTGCACATTATAAGGAGAATTATTTCTACTGGGGGGGCATTATGGTGGGTTTTATTACTTCCCCATGGTATGACCTCCTAGTAGCAGCACCAACCTCTCCCTGCTCTGCTATCCCTCTGCCCCTTCTCCAAATCCTTATTATGAAATCTTTCTCATTAGGATAAAACACAACATCAGCTCCGCCGAGCTCCCGGCCAAGTGTTGAAGTGGCGTCCGAGATCCCCAAGGGCGGAGCCAAGTAACGGTAAGTGTTCGTGTGAAATATGTTTATTTTATATATGTACACTCCTGTGAGAGGCGGGGAGGGAGATCTGTGGATGACACTGTTATAGGGAGGGAGATCTGTGGATGAGACTGTTATGGAGGGGGAAATGGGGATGACACTGTCATGGGGTGGATCTGTGGATGACACATATAGCATAAGATGCTATATACGGTATGTGGCATCCACAGATCCCCCCCATAGCAGTGTCATCCACAGATCCCCCTCTCTATAAAAGTGTCATCCACAGACAGCTGGACTTTTCTTCCCTGTTGCGGTTTTAGGTATTGGGTAAAGTATTGCAGCATTTCTAAGCGTACTTGTGTAAATGTATCGTTGTTATAGCTGCCCCCCCTACTTTTGTCCTGGCCCCCAGTGTGCCCCCCCAAAATTTGAAAGCTAGAGACGCCACTGGCGGAGGGCCTGTCCTGGATGCACTGCCTGCTTCACATTATAAAATAGACAACAACAGGCTACAGCCAGGAAGCTCCTCTGCTCTCCTCCCTCCTCAGATCCTGCTCAAGGCCTGTGGTTCCCCCCACCATCCGCCACCCGCCCGTGGCCTGCTGCCCCCCTTGGATGTCCTCACCCAGCTCTGAATCCTCCTTCTGCAAATAGCAGGGGAAGGAGACGGAGCATCTCCTCTCCTACATAGCACAACATACCTCTTACATCCAGTAATGTCACCTTTGATGTAGATCCTCATCTTCTCCATTCAGACCAGACCACCATGATGATTTTTCAGCCATCTCTCATCTCTGCAGAGATTGACAAACAGACATTAGTTTCCCACTATACTGCAGAAACATTCCCCCTGAAAATACTAGTACCACACAGATAGTCCCTCCTCCAATAATTATTAGCACACAGTGCTCTAAAAAAAAATAACTGTGCCAAGTAAATAGTATCCTAGACACTAATAGTACAAACATAATGTCCCCCAAAAATAATTGTGCTAAGCTGATAATGTGCCAGGGTGCCCACCACAGTAACGGTGCTCCCAAAAGTCCTACCAATAGTAATCATTCTCTGCCAGAGCACACTTAGTAGAAATAATGCCCCCATAGTGCACATACTAGTAATCATGTTCCCCATAGCCCCCCAGTAGTAGTAAAGCTCACCATAATGCCTCCTAGTAATAATAATTCTCCTTATAATATGACAGTACAAGAAATACCCCCTCTTAGTGCCAGCAGTTAAGCTAATGTCCCCATAATTAGAGATGAGAGAATTGAATCAGATGAAGTGGAATTCGATCCAAATTTCAGGAAAAATTCGATTCGCAAGGAAAGTGAATTTTCTCGCACTTTGTGGTAAAAAATCCTAATTTTTGCTAAAAAGGCAGCTACACGTGTGAGGACATGGGGCAAAGAACTCTGGGAAGGCGGGCTGACCCATAATGCCAAGCATGCAGCCGAACAGCAGCCAGCCTTGTGATGTCACAGACTTATAAAATACGGTGGTCATCTTAGAGTCAGACATTTTCCAGTGTTCTGACTGCAAGGACAGACGTGAGAAGGTGCTAGGGACAGCAATAGGAAAAACCTCATTGTGAACAAAAAAAAAAAAAAATGATTTATAAGTGCAGGCAAAGGATAGGGAGGAATCATTTCACAGCATCTTAGTGCAGAGAGAGACGTCAGAAGGTGCTAGGGACGGTGCCAGAAAAGCGATTTACAAGTGCAGGGAAAGAATATTTGGGGATCCAAATAACTATTATACAGCTCTGGCATTCCAACAATTTGTTCTTGTTATTGGGGTGCAAGTGCTATGTTGAAAAGCCTTTAGTGGCTTATATCTGTGGAAAAAGAAAAATATATATGCATTTCACTTCTTCAGTTATATGTGGTGAAAGCGTTCAGTGTCCTATTTCATTACCAAAAGGAAAAAAATATATGCACTTTATTGGTGCATTTATTTCTGCTAAAAGCTTTTAGTGGCTATTTCAGTACAGAAAGAAAGAATATATACGCACTTCACTGGTGCAGTTATTTCTGGTAAAAGTGTTTAGTGGCCTATTTCAGTACAAAAATAAAAATATTTATGCACTTCACTGGTGCATTTATTTCTGCTAAAAGTGTTTACTTGCCTATTTCAGTACAGAAAGAAAAAAATATATGCACTAGTGTTGATCGAGCACCAAAGTGTTCGGGTGCTCGAGTAGAACACCTCAGGATACTCGGGTGCTCTACCGAGCATCCAAGCACAAAGGAAGTCAATGGGAGAACCCGAGCATTAAACCAGGCACCCCCTGCTCTGAAGAGGGGAGGGTGCCTGGTTCACATGAAAAGGTCAGAAATTGATGGACACACCACTAAAATGGTTCGTGAACAGCATGGGGAGGATGTCTGGATGCATCTTGAACTCCCAGGTCGCTGCTAGGAACGATGTTGTCCGAGCAGTACACCAATTTTACAGACTGACAATAATACGCACAAAACCGAAGATAAAATCGATTTTAGAGGAAAAATTGTTAGGAAACATTCTTTCCTATATATTTACTTGTATATAAAGTGCAAGTGCACTCCGATACAACCTGTATATCACATAATGGAGGGCCTCATTCACATTGTGGTACAATTGTTCAGGTAGTCAGACTCCTACACTCATAAAGCCTATGCACTAAGTGAAAGGGCTGCCAAAAATTACAAGGAACCAGCACTCCAAAACACTCTTTATTACACATAAAGGAGGGCATCATACGCACCCTTGAAATTATGATTGATGGTGACCATCAAAAACATTAGGAGCAAGGGCCTGCTGGTGACCATCTAAAACACTAGGGGCAAGGGCCTGCTGCTGATCTGACCATCTAAAACATTACGGGTGACGGTTTGCTGCTGAGCTGACCATCTAAAACATTAGGGGTGAGGGTCTGCTGCTGAGTTGACTCTAAAACATTAGAGGCAAGTGCCTGCTGCTGAGCTGACCATCGAAAAAATTATGGTTGAGGGTCTGATGCTGAGCTGACCCTCTAAAACATTAGGAGCGAGGGCAGCCTAATAAGCATGTTGATATGATGGAAGAGGAGGAGGAGGAGAAGGAGGAGGATGAAAAAAAGAATATTGAACCATATACCCTTTATTGTGGTGGAAGGGATGCATGGGAATACAGTGTATTCAATACACCATAAAAGCCACATTTAAAGTGCCTTTATGTTCAGCTGCTTTCCTCTGATGTAGTAGAAAAGTCAGGGGCGATACAGGACTTGTTAATTTTGACAAGAGTCAACCGGTCAGCATTTTCAGTTGACGCTGATGCGCTTATCAGTTATTATGCCCCTAGCAGCACTAAATACCTGCTCTGACAAAACGCTGGCGGCAGGGCAGGCCAGCACCTCCAAGGCGTAGAGCGCCAGTTCGTTCCCCGTGTCCAGCTTGGACACCCAATAGTTGTAAGACACAGGGATCATTGAGGATGCTGACACGGTCTGCTACGTACTCCTTCACCATCTTCCAAAATGTTTTCCTCCTTGTGACAGTAGGCCACGCATCAGGGTGAGGGTGCTGGCGGGGTGTCATGAAACTGTTCCAGGCCTTGGAGAGTGTTGCCCTGCTGTGTGTTCCCCTTGTCTCTCCTCCTCAGTTGCCCAAGGAAATACATACTCTGCCGCCAGCGTTGTCAGCTGGAAATTTTTGGAGCAATTTTTCCACAAGGACCTTCTGGTATTGCACCATTTTGCTAGACCTCTCCACCACACGAATGAGAGATGAGAAGTTCTCTTTGTAGCGGGGGTCGAAAAGGTTAAACAACCAGTAATCGGTGTTGGCCAAAATGCGTATAACATGAGGGTCACTGGAAAGGCAGCATAACATGAAGTCAGCCATGTATGCCAGAGTCCCAACAGACAAGACTTTGCTGTCCTCATCAGGAGGATGACTTTCAATCTCTTCATCTTCTTCCTCCTCTTCGGCCATCCACGCTGAACAGATGGAATAAACCTGCTATGGGTACTACCCTCTGTAGCGGAGGCAACCTTCTCCTGCTCCTCCTCCTCCTCTTCATCATCATCCAATTCACGCTGAGAAGACGAATGGAGGGTGGTCTGGCTATCACCCTGTGTACTGTCTTCCCCCATTTCCACCTCTTCCACAGGCAAAGCGTCCGCCTTCATTGTGAGCAGCGAGCGTTTCAGTAGACACAGAAGTGGGATGGTTACGCTGATAATAGCGGCATCGCCACTCACCCTCTGTGTTGATTCCTCAAAGTTGCGTAAAACCTCACAGAGGTCAGACATCCATGCCCACTCGTCGCTTGTGAAGAGAGGAAGCTGACTGGAAAGGCGACGAACATGTTGCAGCTGGTATTCCACTACTGCCCACTGCTGCTCACAAAGCCTGGCCAACATGTGTAACGTGGACTCTGTGAACTGGCAATTGCAAGCGCTGCTGCAGCGCTGACAGACCGGCGGCAGCTGTAGAAGACTTTCGGAAATGGGCACACACACGGCGCACCTTCACCAGTAGCTCAGGCAAATTGGGGTAGGTTTTGAGAAACCGCTGAACCACTAAGTTTAACACGTGGGCTAGGCATGGGATGTGTGTGAGCTTGCCGATCTCCAAAGCCGCCACCAAGTTACGGCCATTATCAGACACAACCATGCCTGGTTGTAGTTTGAGTGGCGAGAGCCACAGCTCAGTCTGGTCCCTTATACCCTGCCACAGCTATGCAGCGGTGTGCTGTTTGTCACCTAAGCAAATAAGTTTCAGCATGGCCTGTTGCCGATGCCCCACTGCAGTGTTACACTGCTTTTAACTACTGACTGATGGCTGACTAGTGCTGCAAGATGACAATTCAGTGGTGGAAGTGGAGGAGGAGGTGGAGGAGGAGAAGGGGGGGTTGCAGCCACTAATGTAGGTGGTGGCGGAAATTCTGATCGACGTAGGGCCTGCAATACTTGGTGTCAGTAGCACCTGCGCCATCCCAGGGTACGACTCACTCCCGGCCTCCACAACGTTCACCCAGTTTGCTGTCAGGGAAATGTACAGGGTGGGCCATTTATATGGATACACCTTAATAAAATGGGAATGGTGGTGATATTAACTTCCTGTTTGTGACACATTAGTATATGTGAGGGGAGAAACTTTTCAACATGGGTGGTGACCATGGCGGCCATTTTGAAGTCGGCCATTTTGAATCCAACTTTAGTTTTTTTAATAGGAAGAGGGTCATGTGACACATCAAACTTATTGGGAATTTTACACGAAAAACAATGGTGTGCTTGGTTTTAACGTAACTTTATTCTTTCATGAGTTATTTACAAGTTTCTCTTTGTTTACAGCCATTGAAATGTCGCCGAGGTTAACACGTGAGGAGCGGATAGAAATTGTGTTGATGTCTGGTGAACGCAGTAACCGGGTCATTGCAGCAGATTTCAATGCAAGACACCCTACGAGACCACCCATCTCCCATGCTACAATTAGCAAACTGCTTGCTAAGTTTTGTGAAACTGGTTCAGTGTTGGATTTGCCAAAATGTGGATGCATGAAATCTATCTCTAATGAAGAAACATCAGTGGCTGTCCTAGCTTCATTCAGCAAGAGCCCACAGCGTAGCACTCGCCGCATGTCACTGGAGAGTGGCATTAGTCGAACATCCCTTCGGCGGATATTAGCTACTCACAAATGGCACCCTTACAAACTCCAGCTACTGCAGCATCTCAACGAGGATGACCCAGATCGGCGCACTGAATTTGCAGAATGGGCAAAACAAAAATTGGAACAGGACCCTCAGTTTACGAAGAAGATTTTGTTCAGTGATGAGGAAAACTTTTATGTGAATGGTGAAGTTAACAAACAAAACCACTGCTATTGGTCTGACACTAACCCACATTGGATAGATCCCTCCAAGACTGTTGGAACAAAAAAATTGATGGTATGGTGTGGTATATGGGGTACAAAGATAGTGGGGCCATTCTTCATCAATGGAAACCTCAAGGCCACTGGATATGCGAAATTGCTACATGATGATGTGTTTCCCTCTTTATGCACTGAAGCTGGCACGTTACCTGAGTTTTTCCAGCAAGATGGTGCATCACCACATTATGGGTGTCAGGTCCGAGCATTCCTAGATGAACAGTTTCCTGGAAAGTGGATTGGTCATCGTGGGCCAGTTGAATGGCCCCCAAGGTCTACCGATCTGACCCCCTTAGACTTTTATCTTTGGGGTCATCTGAAGGCAATTGTCTATGCTGTGAAGATATGAGATGTGCAGCACCTGAAACTATGGATACTGGAAGCCTGTGCTAGCATTTCTCCTGCGGTGTTGCTATCAGTGTGTAAAGAGTGGGAGAAGAGGGTTGCATTGACAATCCAACACAATGGGCAGCACATTGAACACATTTTATAAGTGGTCAGAAACTTGTAAATAACTCATGAAAGAATAAAGTTACGTTAAAACCAAGCACACCATTGTTTTTCTTGTGAAATTCCCAATAAGTTTGATGTGTCACATAACCCTCTTCCTATTGAAAAAACAAAAGTTGGATTCAAAATGGCCGACTTCAAAATGGCCGCCACGGTCACCACCCATCTTGAAAAGTTTCTCCCCTCACATATACTAATGTGCCACAAA
Organism: Bufo bufo; assembly: GCF_905171765.1. NCBI lineage: Eukaryota > Metazoa > Chordata > Amphibia > Anura > Bufonidae > Bufo > Bufo bufo. The sequence goes on along the minus strand of NC_053389.1, from coordinate 728,176,121 downwards.
CAGGAAGTTAATATCACTAACCATTCCCATTTTATTAAGGTGTATCCATATAAATGGCCCACCCTGTAGAATCCCTGGCCACAAGCACTTGTCCATTTGTCAGTCGTTAAGTGGACCTTCCCAATAACTGCGTTGGTCAGGGCAAGGGTGATGTTACGAGACACATGCTGGTGTAAGGAGGGGACGGCACACCGGGCAAAATAGTGGCAGCTAGGGACTGCGTAACTCGGGACAGCCGCTGCCATCAGGCTGTGGAAAGCCTTAGTGTCCACAAGCATAAATGGCAACATTTCCAGGGCCAGCAATTTGGAAAGGTGCGCATTTAGTGCTATGGCCTGTGTGTGGGAGGCTGGGTATTTGCGCTTTCGTTCAAAGGCCTGGCATATGGACATCTGTAAGCTGCTCTGGGACACAGAAGTGTATGTGCTAGCTGATGGTGCTTGCGAATCCAGGTGCAGGGTGGGAGGCATCCGGGCCTGCTTCTTGGACAGGGGATTGGTCAGCACGTAACACAGAGGAAGAGGAGGCAGTGGTGTGACCTGCAGACACCGTTTGTGGACCCAGGCATTCGCTCCACTTATTAAAGTGCTTTGATGCCATGTAGCAGATCATGCTGGTGGTGGTGAGGTTGCTAGTGTTCACGCCCCTGCTCATTTTGGTATGGCACAGGTTGCAAATGACAATTCTTTTATCGTCCGCACTTTCATCAAAAAAGCGCCAGACCGCGGAACAGTTGCGGGCCTGTTAGGTGTCTCCCGCCATCTCCCTTTTGCAACCCCCCTACCTTTTCCAGCCTGTTGCTGTGCTGCGGATCCCTTCCCTATATGTACTGCTGTCCTCGCTCGGCTTGTCACCTTCCCAGGTTAGGTCAGTGATTTCATCGTCCACCACCTCCTCTTCCACTTCCTCACTCTGGTCATCCTCCTTACTTGTTGACCTAGCAACAACCTCACTTATTAACTGTGTCTCATCCTCATCATCAACCTTATGAAACACTAACTGCCATTCTCCACCAGCATCTTCTTCTGACTGTGGATGCTCAAGAGTTTGGAAATCAGGGCACAAGATCTCCTTATGTCCCTCTTCAAGCGGGCTTGGCAAGAGGCCCAAATTAAGGAATGGCGCTGAAAAGAGGTCCTCAGAGTATCCGAATGTGGGATCACTTGTTTGCCAAGACTCTCCATGGTGGGAGGAAGGAGGATCAGGGCGAGGATTCTGTTGACCAGACTCTTGGCTACTGAGACTGGACTTGTGGAAGACAGGGTGGTACTTAACCGACTGGAAGCATTATCTTCTGCAATCCAACTGATCACCTGCTCGCACTGGTCTGACTTCGAGAGTGGTGTCCTGCGCCACCCTGCAAACTGGGACATGAAGCTAGGTATCGTGGATGATTATTTTTTCTTGTGCTCTGCCAGCAGGCAAAGTTTAACCGCGCCCAGGGCCACTGCCTCTGCGTGCTCCACCATCAGCATGGCCACTTCCCCGTCCCTTACTGCTCACCTTCATCATATTAAATGGTATATATGCTTGCAAGTATGTCACATGTACAGTAGCGCAGTTTTTTAAAGTGTATGCGCAAATAAATGACAGTCATTGTCACAGATATTTGGGATGCAGAAAATGTTAAACAGGAGATGTAGTGCAGGAAAAAGTACACCGGATGTCACAGATAGTTTTAGGCTGCGCACACGTTAAACAGGAGATGTAGCGCAGATATCTCCTCATGCTGCCACCACCTCCAGACTCTGTCATTGTGCCACTTTGTGGCCTCCTGATGTTGCCGCCACCTCCAGACTGTCATTGTGCCACTCTGTAGTCTCCTCAAGCTGCCACCACATCCAGACTCTGTCATTGTGCCCCTATGTGGCCTCCTGATGATGACGCAACCTCCAGACCCTGTCATTAGACCACTCTGTGGTCTCCTCATATTGTTCCCACCATCCTCACTTCATGACTGGGCCTCTATTTTGCCTTTCGGCCTGGCTGACATCATCATTTATTTGACTTTTCTTCTGATCTGTCAGACGGAAGGAAAAATGAGACACACAACGGATCCTGTCTGTGTAGCAGCTGTAAGTAGAGTTGAGCAGACACCTGGATGTTCGGCCGAACTTCACAAAAAAGTTCGAGTTCGGGACCCGAACTTGACCCCGAACCCCATTGTAGTCAATGGAGACCCGAACTTTTGAGCACTAAAATGGCTGTAAAAATGTCATGGAAAGGGCTAGAAGGCTGCAAATTGCATCAAAATGTGGTTAAGAGCATGGAAAGTGCTTGGCAAACAAATGTGGATAGGGAAATGACTTTAAATAACATAAAATACGTACAAATAAAAAATAATAATATTGATCTAGGAGTACGAGGTCCATATGGAGTAGGAGGTTGAGGAGGCGGTGGATGTGGCAGTGTAGGTGGAAGCGGCAGTGGAGGAGGAGGAGGTAGCCTACACTGCTTTTTGGTTTTAAATGTATTTTTATTTTTTTAAATTAGGGTACACCCCAAAACATTGGGAAATATAACCTGTGATAAACCCCTCCAGTCGTGCTAAACACACGTTCAGACAATACACTGGCTGCAGGGCAGGCCAGCATCTCCAAGGCATAAAGGGCAAGCCTAGGCCATGTGCCCAATTTGGAGACCCAGAAGTTGAAGGGGGCAGACCCATCATTCAGTACGTGTAGGCGTGTGCACACATACTGCTCCACCATGTTGCACGTCCGTGTGATGTCCACAATCCAATTGGATATCTTCTCTATCAACTTTCGATGTTCTTTTATGCGCTTACCGTGGTGGCGGAGAATCAGGGTTCCAGGCCGGAGAGGGAGCCTAAGAAAGGCATACCACACCCAAGGGAGGTCAATGGATGAAATTAAATGTAATCGAGCGGAAATGTGGGACAAAGTATTGAAGCATAAGCTTCCAAGTTAAGGAGGGGGCGCACGGCAATTACCCTCTCCCGACTCGGGGAGGTAGTGACGATAAAAAACAATACAGGACTCTTAAGATGCCCTGTTATTGGAATGATTAATAAAAAAATTATAGGGAATGTCACTGGGGTATTTTGGATTTGGAAATGTTAGACAGGAGAGGCCCTGCTGCCACTTTGTTGACTCTAGATAACTTCTGCTTGATCGCACGTCCCTGTGACGTCCACCATCCATTTGGATATCTTCTCTATCAACTTTCAATGTTCTTTTCTGAGCCTACCATGTTGATCACGGTTATCGGCGAATCAGGGTTCCACGCCGGAGAGGGAGCGTGAGAAAGGGAGACCTCATCCAAGGGAGGTCAATGGCTGCAATGGGATGAAGTGGAAATGTGGGACAAGTTATTAAAGCAGAAGGATCGAATGAAAGGTCCAATTAAAGACGAATTTTAGAAATTTAAAGGGAACCTGTCACTGAGATTTTGTGTATCGCCAGAAATGGGTTAATGTCACCCACCAATGGAACAGATTATTTTTAAAAATTTTGGTCCCTGTCACCTATGCAGAGCAGGGGTTTATTCTCGGCAAAAATGGTAAAATGTCACCCAAGAATGTAATAGAAAAATTTGTGAAATTTATTAACCTGTCTACTAGGTAGAGCAGGGGTCTATCACAGCCAAAAATTGGTGAATTTCACCCGAAAATGTAACAGACAAATTAGTGATTTTTTTTTACCTGTCTACTAGGTATAGCAGTGGTATATCACACCCAAAAATTGCTGAATTTCACTCGAAAATGTAACAGACAAAGTAGTGAAATGACAGAAAATAAAATAAAATACGTACAAATAATGATAAAAGAACTTGATTTATGAGGTGGAGGTCCATATGGAGTAGGAGTTTGAGGAAGCGGTGGACGTAGCGGTGTAGGTGGAGGCAGCAGTGGAGAAGGACGAGGTAGCCAACACTGGTTTTTGGTTTTAATTTTAATTTTATTATTTTAATTAGGGTACACTCCAAAAGAGTGTGAAATATCCAAACTACAAGAATGAGCAATTGCACTGTAGTATAACAATGGCTGGTTGAGGCCGATATACATGTCCATTCTGCACAAGGTACGATCAAGTCCTGTGGGATCCATGCCTGGTTCATTTTAAGTGAGCTTGTCCCCATTGGCTGTGGACAGGCGGCTGCGCTTGTCTGTTATAACGCCCCCTGCCGTGCTAAACACACGTTCAGATAATACACTGGCTGCAGGGCAGGCCAGCACCTCCAAGGCATAAAGGGCAAGTCTCAGGCCATGTGAACAATTTGGAGACCCAGAAGTTGAAGGGGGCAGACCCGTCATTCAGTACGTGTAGGTGTGTGCACACATACTGCTCCACCATGTTGGTGAAATGCTGCCTCCTGCTAAGACGTTCCATATCAGCTGGTGGTGCTGCTTGTTGTGGCATGCTGACAAAGCTTTTCCACATTTTGGCCATGCTAACCCTGCCTTCTGAGGTGCTGGAGGTGCCCCAGCTGCATTGGCGACCTCTTCCTCCTCCTCTGCCTTCGCCTTGTGCTTCCACTGTGCCCCCGCTGTCAGGTGGGAATGCCACCAGCAGCACGTCTACCAGCGTGCGCTTGTACTCACGCATCTTACGATCACGCTCCAGTGAGGGAATTAAGGATGGTACGTTGTCCTTGTAACGGGGATCCAGCAGCGTGGTCACCCAGTAATCACCACAAGTTAGAATGTGGGCAACTCGTCGGTCGTTGCGGAGACACTGCAACATGTAATCGCTCATGTGTGCCAGGCTGCTCAGAGACAACGAAAAGCTGTCCTCTGTGGGAGGTGTATCGCATGTGTCATCTGTATCCCCCCAGCCACGCACCAGGAATGGCCATGAGCTGGTCTGGGTGCCACCCTGCTGTGAACATGGTTCCTCCTCCTCCATTTCCTCATCCTCCACCTCGTCATCCTCCAGAACTGTGCCCTGGCTGGACAATTGTTTACCTGGCTTTTGTGGGTGCAGGAACCCACCCTCGGAGCCACTTGGGAATGACTGGCCGGAAACCCTATGAAATGATCCCTCTTCCTCCTCCTCCTCCTGTGCCACTTCCTCTTCCATCATCGCTTTTTTCAAGGAGGCATAGAAGTGGGATAGTAACGCTGAGAATGGCGTTTTCGGCACTGGCCATGTTGGTGGAGTACACGAAACAGCGCAACAAGGAACACAGGTCTCGCATGGAGGCCCAGTCATTGGTGGTGAAGTGGGGCTGTTCCGCAGAGCGACTCACCCATGCGTGCTGCAGCTGAAACTCCACAATCGCCCGCTGCTGCTCACACAGTCTGGCCAGCATGTGCAAGGTGGAGTACCTTGTGGGCACGTCGCATATGAGGCGGTGAGCGGAAAGGCCAAAGTTACGCTGCAGCGCTGACAGGCAAGCAGCGGCAGGGTGAGAACGCCGAAAGCACGCACAGACGGCCCACACTTTATGCAGCAGCTCTGACATATCGGGGTAATTTTTAAGGAATCTCTGCACCACCAAATTCAGCACATGCGCCAGGCAGGGGATGTGCGTCAAACCGGCTAGTCCCAGAGTTTCTATGAGATTTTGCCCATTATCGCACACCACCAGGCCGGGCTAGAGGCTCACTGGCACCAACCACTCATTGGTCTGTTGTTCAAGGCCCGTCCACAGCTCTTGTGCATTGTGGGGTTTGTCCCCCAAACAGATAAGTTTCAAAACTGCCTGCTGTCGTTTCCCCCTGGCTGTGCTGAAGTTGGTGGTGAAGGTGTTACGCTGACCGGATGAGGAGCCGGTAGAGGATGAGGAAGCGGAGTAGGAGGAGGAAGCAACAGGAGACAAACTGAAGCACCCTGCAATTCTCGGTGGTGGAAGAACATGCGCAAAACTGCTATCCGCGTCAGGCCCAGCCGCCACTGCATTTACCCAGTGTGCTGTTATGGAGATATAACGTCACTGACCTTGATTACTGGTCCACGTATACCTAGTGAGGTGCACCTTGCCACAGATAGCGTTGCACAGTGCACACCTGATTTTGTCCCCCACTTGGTTGTGCAGGGAAGGGATGGCTCGCCTGGAAAAGTAGTGGCGGCTGGGCATGACGTACTGTGGGACAGCCACCTCCATAAGGCTTTTAAAACTCTCCATCTCCACTAGACGAAATGACAGCATTTCAAAGGCCAGTAATTTTGAAATGCTGGCATTCAGGGCCAGGGATCGCGGGTGGGTAGGGGGGTACTTCTGCAGCGTCCCACTACGTGTGCGTGGGCACTGCTTAAAAGCACTTTTTACCCTGTCTACAGTATTAGGTTATAATGTATGATTTTGTGTGTATGTATCTGCAAAATCCCTGTTACCAGGCAGATTAGGTGAAATTTGTACATCCCGCCACTAGATGGGGATATAACTTAGGTCTTATATATACCTAGATAGAATAAAGACCCCCCTGCGCTCCTATTGAATAGATATATGTGAATCTACCTGTATGGGGAGATCCTGCTGCTTAATGTCTTTAAGGGAGCTATTGTTCTCCCTAGTGCAGTGTATATGGAATAGATATATCACCCGTAGGCGATATAGGACATGAGCGCTGGCACACAATCAAATTCAACTAGTCCCAAAGAGTTGGCACTAAGTTTGGTGTTGTCGAGATTTAAGTGTATACTGTAATGAGTCAGGATATGTGATCAGTGACTGAAAGTAAGCGGGCGGTGTATGATCACTGGGAGTGGAGCGGTAAGTGAAAGGTAAATGCTGGTATGCACACTATCCTTGGTACCTTGTTTGAAGTTCCTTATGTCGATGTTCTGCTGTGTTGATCCTTCTTGGTTCGTCTTGGTCTTTCTGTAGGGATGCTGGTATCCTTCAGAGTTGCGGCGTTCTTCTTGCTCTCCTCTCAGCAGCAGCGCGGCCCCGGCCGGAAGCACGCGCGTCGCGAGGGAGCTTGGTCCGTTACCCGGGAAACCACTAGCGGTGACGTCACCTGGTGCGAGTATGGTGGCCTCCGTAGGACAAGAGACTGTAACCTACGCGTTTCAGAGCCAAACGGGCTCCTTCGTCAGGGTTAGCTAACCCTGACGAAGGAGCCCGTTTGGCTCTGAAACGCGTAGGTTACAGTCTCTTGTCCTACGGAGGCCACCATACTCGCACCAGGTGACGTCACCGCTAGTGGTTTCCCGGGTAACGGACCAAGCTCCCTCGCGACGCGCGTGCTTCCGGCCGGGGCCGCGCTGCTGCTGAGAGGAGAGCAAGAAGAACGCCGCAACTCTGAAGGATACCAGCATCCCTACAGAAAGACCAAGACGAACCAAGAAGGATCAACACAGCAGAACATCGACATAAGGAACTTCAAACAAGGTACCAAGGATAGTGTGCATACCAGCATTTACCTTTCACTTACCGCTCCACTCCCAGTGATCATACACCGCCCGCTTACTTTCAGTCACTGATCACATATCCTGACTCATTACAGTATACACTTAAATCTCGACAACACCAAACTTAGTGCCAACTCTTTGGGACTAGTTGAATTTGATTGTGTGCCAGCGCTCATGTCCTATATCGCCTACGGGTGATATATCTATTCCTTATATATACCTAGTTCAGGCCTAGTTTAGTCAGTTCAGACCAGGTTGTTAAAAATGTAGTTCAGAGGAGAGCAGATCTGAGGGAGTCAGATCAGATTAGTGGGAGAAAATGTAGGGTGAAGACTTCATGACACAGATTACTGAGTGGAGCCAACTTCGCTAGTAGGTGATACTCAGATGTGAGGCGCAGAAGAGCGTTTTCCTTCTGTGTCCGGACTATAGACTTGCATCCCTGACCAGTAGGAGAAGAGTTTGCCTCCCTGGAATAGAAACAAGCTTTCCTAAGGAATCATCGGTGATAAGAGCCATTATTGAGGGCCACAGACACCTTTGCATGGTGGAGGATTTATAGCTTCAGGCAGCCACACCAAACTTCTGAAAGACAGTTGAGTTTTCCTTTATAAATATTCAGCTTGTACGGAAAGACAAGGAATAGGATCCCACACATCTAAAGGAACCAGGTACACCTAACCCACTGCTCTGAAACTAAAAAACCTGAAAAGCCTAGAAACAGTGGATTTGCAGAATTAAATCTGTACCATCAAGAGACTGCATATTTGTACTGCTGCAACCAAAGACATCAAAAGTAAAAGTTGTGAGTGTCATCTTACCACTGTCTACCTCATTATTACTATTAATGGTTGTACCACCTTTAACGGTACTGGCGTCACGACAAAAACCATCAAGGGACTCAGCCGCAACAAACACCCTAAGCACCCCTAACATCAAGGGCACCTCAACCACCATCTTGGCTGATGCTTCCCTACACAGAGTGTGCCCCGGAAGATTTTGTGCTGTCCACCTCAACACTGTGCTGCCAGCCCAGGGAGGCTATCTGCTAACCATGAGTAAACTGATGAACTGTGTGTTATATTATTTGGCCCCTCGTCGGTCCACCGTGCACCTCACGTGTTGCCCCTGTGACTGGCTGACTGCACTTCCTCTTCCGCTCCAGTGTTTGGGAGATGGAGAGCTGAACGCTCCGTGGGACATTGTGGAGATGCTTGCTGACCCAGGTGGTAGTGTTGCTGGTAGATCCTCTGTTTGCGGGGTGGCAGGTGGCACTGTCACTCCAGAGGTGGATGAAGAGGCCGAGACTGCAGCAGAAGAGGAAGCAGGAGGAGCCAGTGACCTTTCTTGGTTTTTGAGGTGTCTACTCCACTGAAGCTCGTGCTTTGCACTTAGATGCCTGGTCATGCAGGTTGTGCTCAGGTTGAGAACGTTTATGCCTCGCTTCAGGCTCTGATTGCATAGCGTGCAAACCACTCGTGTCTTGTCGTCAGCACATTGTCTGAAGAACTGCCACGCCAGGGAACTCCTTGTGTAGTGTCCCACTAGGTAAAGGTGGGCACTACACAAAAGGGGTTAATGTGTCTTAATTGCATTTAATGTTATGTGTATGCATTTTCCCTGTGTTAACTGGGTGTCAGGCCTGTCAGGGTGCAGTTTAGCCTCCCGGGCGTTAGAGGGAGCCAGAGAGCCCTGGTTATATATAGGTAGGCCCAGACAGGGGAAGGTAGTTCATTCCAGGGGACTAGAGGAGTTACTTCGTCTGCCTGAAGCTCCTGAGGCTAGGATTAGCCCAGTTGAGACACCCTAGTAGCAGGACAGAACCTCCTGGGAGAAACCTACAGTCATTCTCAAGCCAAGTGAGGATATTTCCAGCCAAGATAAGTACATTAATAGGCAGAGGAACTATAAAGCAAAGCAAGGATTTATACGGGAGGAAGATATATATTTTACCAAGGATTTAAGCCACCATTTAGGGATCTGGGCCTTGGGATAAGAAACCAGACAGGAGTTCTAAAAGAACAGTGTACACTATTTCTGAGGAAAGGTACAACCTGATTCTGAGTGTGTTGTGGATTTACCCTCTGAGTCATTAGTAGGAATTGCTGTGATGGCTTCTAAGGGCACACAGTTAAACGCTTGTTGATTGGCTGCTCTGCAGCCTTTCAAAAAGCGCTAAGAAATCGTCGAACACCGAACCCAAACTTTTACAGAAATGTTCGGGTTCGGGTCCGGGGTCCAAAAATCTTAAAGTTCGGTACGAACCCAAACTGTAAGTTTGAGTTTGCTCAACCCTAAGCAGAACCTGTGAGGGGGTGGGATCCTGCCCAAAGCCACAACAAAGCAATCTGTCAGATAGATTCACATGCAGCAAGTCTGACAGATCTTCTCAGATCACTCACAGGGCAGGGCCTGACAGGAGCCATGTGCCGGCGTCTTGGGAGCGCCAGATGTGACCGTGCATGGTGGATGGCTTGCTCCAGATACATTTGCAGACCGCTTTTTGCCTCCTGCGCACTGTGAGTTCTGCCTGCCTCTCCTCCCTATCTGCTGCACCGTCTCTCCCCCTGAACTTACCTCCTCTTCCTCTCTTGTGGGCACCCACGTGACGTCCATCGACACATCATCATCGTCACCTTCACCACCACTGACATTAGAGATCTCGGAGTAGGCAGCAACAGTGGGGACCACCCTCCTTGGTCTGATCTGGGTACTGTTGTCAGACCGCTGGGTGGCGGCTGTTGCTACCTCCTCTTCCAGATCCGATGTCAAGAATGGCTGCGCATCAGTGGGGTCTGGGAATTGATGGGAAAATAATTCATCTGACTCGAGTGGAGCGGTTATGTTGGTGGTTAGAGTTGAGCGGACACCTGGATGTTCGGGTTCGGCAGGTTCGGCCGAACTTAAAAAAAAAGTTCGGGTTCGGGACCCGAACTTGACCCGAACTTGACCCCGAACCCGAACCCCATTGGAGTCAATGGGGACCCAAACTTTTGGGCACTAAAATGGCTCTAAAATAGTCCTGGAAAGGGCTAGAGGGCAGCAAAAGGCATCAAAATGTGCTTAAGAGCATGGCAACTGTTCTGCAAACAAATGTGGGTAGGGAAATGACTTAAAATAACATAAAATACAGAAAAATTAAAAATAATCTGGATCTAGGAGTAGGAGGTTGAGGAGGCGGTGGATGGGTGGATGTGGCGGTGTAGGTTGACGTGGCGGTGTAGGTGGAAGCGGCGGTGAAGGAGGAATAGGTAGCCAACACTGATTTGTGTTATTTTTTATTTTTAAATTGGGGTATCCTCCAAAATATTGGGACATATAACAAAATAAAACTAAGAATAAGTGCACTTAAGTACAAGAATGGATGGTTGAGACTGGTATAAATGTCTATTCTGCACAAGGTACGGACAAGTCCTGTGGGATCCATGCCTGGTTCATTTTAATAAACGTAAGCTTGTCCACATTGGCTGTGGCCTGTGATAATGCTCTCTGCCGTGCTAAACACACGTTCACACTATACACTGGCTGCAGGGCAGGTCAGCACCTCCAAGGCTGACAAAGCTTTTCCACATTTTGGCCATGCTAACCCTGCCTTCTCAGGTGCTGGCGGTTCCCCAGCTGCGTTGGCGACCTCTTCCTCCTCCTCTGCCTTCGCCTTGTGCTTCCACTGTGCACCCGCTGTCAGGTGGGAATGCCATCATCAGCGTGCGCTTGTAGTCGCGCATCTTCCGATCAGTAACAGATGTTTTCACTAAAATTAGTTCCCTGTCAGCAATGTAGAGCAGGGGTTCATTCACGGCAAAAAGGGGTACATGTCACCCAGCAATACAACAGAGGATTTTGAGACATTTAGGCCCCTGTCACCCAGGCACAGCAGGGGTTCATTCACAGCAAAAGGGGGTTCATGTCACCCAGCAATACAACAGAGGATTTTGAGAGATTTAGGCCCCTGTCACCCAGGCACAGCAGGGGTTTATTAACGGCAAAAGGGGGTTCATGTCACCCAGCAATACAACAGAGGATTTTGAGAGATTTAGGCCCCTGTCACCCAGGCACAGCAGGGGTTTGTATACGCCAAAAATTGTAAAATGTCACCCGACAATTGAAAATAAGAGTTTTTTCAATTTAGGGCACTAAAATTGGCCCTTTTTCTAAATTAAAATGGCTCTAAAATAGTCCTTGAAAAGGCTAGAGGGATGTAAAAGGCAGTAAAATGAGCTTAAGAGCATGGCAACTGCTTTGCAAACAAATGTGGATAGCGAAATAACTTAAAATGAAATAAAATAACTAAAAATTACAAATTATTAACCTGCAACTCAGAGAAGGGGGTGGATATGGAGTCAGAGGTTGAGGAGGCGGTGAATGTGGTGTTGTAGGCGGAAGCAGCAATGGAGGAGGAACAGGTAGCCAACAATGTTTTTTTTATTTATTTATTGGGTAGGTAGCCCCCAAAATATTGGGACAAATAAAAAAAAGAAAACAAAGAATCATTGCACTTGACTTGAGTACAAGAATGTATGTTTGATGGTGGTATAAATGTCTATTCTGCACAAGGTACAGACAAGTCTTGTGGGTTCTAAGCCTGGTTCATTTTAATGAACGTGAGCTTGTCCACGTTGGCTGTGGACAGGAGGCTGCGTCTGTCTGTAATGACGCCTCCTGCCGTGCTAAATACACGCTCAGAGAGTACACTGGCTGCAGGGCAGGCCAGCACCTCCAAGGCATACAGGGCAAGCTCTGGCCATGTGGACAATTTGGAGACCCAGAAGTTGAATGGGGCAGAACCATCAGTCAGTACATGTAGGCGTGTGCACAGGTACTGTTCCACCATGTTGTTCAAATGCTGCCTCCTGCTAACACGCTCCATATCAGCAGTTGGGGCCGGTTGTTAAGGCGAGGTGACAAAGCTTTTCCACATGTCGGCCATGCTAACCCTGCCTTCTGAGGTGCTGGCGCCGACACAGCTGCGTTGGCGACCTCTTCCTCCTCCCCTGCCTTCGCCTTGTGCTTCCACTTGTCCCCCGGCGTCAGTCGGGAATGCTCTCAGGAGCGCGTCTACCAGCGTGCACATTGTCTTTGTAACGGGGATCCAGCAGGGTGGCCACCCAGTAGTCAGCACACGTTAAAATGTGGTCAACTCTGCAGTCGTTGCGCAGGCACTGCAGCATGTAGTCGCTCATGTGTGCCAGGCTGCCCAGAGGTAAGGACAAGCTGTCCTCTGTGGGAGGCATATCGTCTGCGTCCTCCGTATCCCCCCAGCCACGCACCAGTGATGGGCCCGAACTGTGTTGGATGCCACCCCGCTGTGAACATGCTTCATCCCCATCCTCCTCCTCCTCCTCCTCCTCGTCCTCCAGTAGTGGGCCCTGGCTGGCCAAATTTGTACCTAGCCTCTGCTGTTGCAAAAATCCTCTTTCTGAGCCACTTCTAAAAGACTGGCCTGAAAGTGTTAGAGATGACCCCTCTTCCTCCTCCTCGTCCTGGGCCACATCCTCTTCCATCATCGCCCTGATTTCTCAAGGAGACATAGAAGTGGTATTGTAACGCTGATAACGGCGTCATCGCCACTGGCCATGTTGGTGAAGTACTCGAAACAGCGCAACAGGGCACACAGGTCTCGCATGGAGGCCCAGTCATTGGTGGTGAAGTGGTGCTGTACTGCAGTGCGACTGACCCGTGCGTGCTGCAGCTGAAACTCCACTATGGCCTGCTGCTGCTCGCACAGTCTGTCCAGCATGTGCAAGGTGAAGTTCCACCTGGTGGGCATGTCGCATATGAGGCGGTGGGCGGGAAGGCCGATGTTACGCTGCAGCGCAGACAGGCGAGCAGCAGCAGGTGAGAACACCAAAAGCGCGCACAGACGGCCCGCACTTTATGCAGCAGCTCAGACATGTCGGGGTAGTTGTGAATGAATTTCTGCACCACCAAATTCAGCACATGCGCCAGGCAAGGGATGTGTGTCAAACCGGCTAGTCCCAGAGCTGCAACGAGATTTTGCCCATTATCGCACACCACCAGGCCGGTCTTGAGGCCCACTGGCAGCAACCACTCGTCGGTCTGTTGTTCTATACCCCGCCACAACTCCTGCGCGGTGTGGGGCCTGTCCCCCAAGCACATTAGTTTCAGAACGGCCTGCTGACGATTACCCCTGGCTGTGCTGAAGTTGGTGGTGAAGGTCTGTCGCTGACCGGATGAGGAGGTGGTAGAAGAGGAGGAGGAAGCCGAGTAGGAAGAGGAGGCAACAGGAGGCAAAGAATGATGCCCTGCGATCCTTGGCGGCGGAAGGACGTGCGCCGACGTGCGCCAAACAGCTCTCCGCCTGGGGCCCAGCCGCCACTACATTTAGCCAGTGTGCAGTTAGGGAGATATAGCGTCCCTGGCCGTGCTTACTGGTCCACGTATCTGTGGTTAGGTGGACCTTGCCACAGATGGCGTTGCGCACGGCTGGGAACGACGTACTGTGGGACAGCAAGCGACATGAGCTGTTTGAAGCTGTCCGTCTCCACCAGCCTGAATGACAGCATTTCAAAGGCCAGTAGTTTAGAAATGCTGGCATTCAGGGCCAGGGATCGAGGGTGGCTAGGTGGGAATTTACGCTTTCTCTCAAAGGTTTGTGAGATGGAGAGCTGAACGCTTCCGTGTGACATGGTGGAGATGCTTGGTGACGGAGGTGGTGTTGTTGGTGGCACATCCTCTGTTTGCTGGGCGGCAGGTGCCAACGTTCCTCCAGAGGCGGAGGAAGAGGCCGAGGCAGCAGCAGAAGAGGGAGCAGGAGGGGCCTGAGCCCTTTCTTGGTTTTGAAGGTGCCCACTCCACTGCAGCACGTGCCTCGCATGTAGATGCCTGGTCATGCAGGTTGTGCTAAGGTTCAGAACGTTAATGCCTCGCTTCAGGCTCTGATGGCACAGCGTGCAAACCACTCGGGTCTTGTCGTCAGCACATTGTGTGAATGTCACGACCATGGTCATGGTCGTGACTCCTGGACCCGCAGGCAGTTGCCTGCGGTTTTGGTATTCTTGTCAATCACATGGTGAGGGCTGCTAGTATCTTGCCTCACGTGTGATTGCCGCTGGCAACATGATTTTATTCCCAGCATAGCAGCCTGAGCTGTTGCTAGGCAGCTTGCTGTAAAGTGCATGCGGTTGCTCCTGGCAACCTGTCTATGTAGGTGTGCCTTTTGTCTGTGTGGTTTTTGGGTGTTTTTCCCTTTAAGTGCTTTCTGTTCCTTGCCTGGTGTAGGAAGGGTTAACTCCTTTCTTTGTGAGTGTACACTGGGTGTGTCTGTGTGTGGGTGTGGCTACTTGGGCTATTTAGCCTCTGCTGGATCCCTGTAGCTGAGGGGTACTCCAGCCATGCTGTTTGCTGAAGTCATCCTCCTGGTATTATTCCACCTGTCCCCTTGTGGTCATAAGTATGTCTAGGCATAGATGTTCTGATGTTATGCTATGTCTTGTGGTGTCTTTATGTTTATTGCAGCTTATTGTCCTGGCTTCCTGTGTGATGTGTGGTGTGTGCTGTGTCCGTTTATGTTGTTGTGGACTGCAGCACTTATGCATGGGTTCCAGGCTGTGTGTCTGTGGCAGGTAGCTGTGGTAGTAGTTTGACTACCTGCCATTGCCATAGGCTGTTTATGTTTCCCCTTTCTTGCAGCTTGGCCAGTGAGACTCCTGTTCATCTAGGAGGAACAGGTTGTCTTACCCAGCTCCTAGTTCAGGGATCCCTTGAGGGTTAGTAGGGACCCGAGGTTCCTGAGGCTGAGCCTTCCTACCATCAGGGTTGGCTCATACAGCTAGGAGTCAGGGTCAGATTTAGGGATGTGTTAGGAGGTGACCTGCTCCCTATTCTGTTGTCCTGGCCGAGCAGCTCCCATGCGTTTAACATCACACGGACTAGAGTTACCCCCACTCTGATCCGTGACAGTGAAGTAGTGCCATGCCAGGGAACTCCTTGAAGCTGCCTTTGGTGTGCTCGGTCCCTGGTGACAGTGGCCAGTAGCAGGCGAACTGTTTTGGCGATGGCTGCTCTGCTTTTGCACCCTGCTCCCGCTTTTGCTACGCTGTTGGCTCGGTCTCGCCACTGCCTCTTCCTCCGAACTCTGAAAGTCAGTAGCACGACCTTCATTCCATGTGGGGTCTAAGACCTCATCGTCCCCTCCATCGTCTTCCACCCAGTCTTCCTCTCTGACCTCCTTTTCGATCTGCACACTGCAGAAAGATGCAGCAGTTGGCACCTGTGTTTCGTCATCATCAGAGACGTGCTGAGGTGGTATTCCCATGTCCTCATCAGGAAACATAAGTGGCTGTGCGTCAGTGCATTCTATGTCTTCCACCCCTGGGGAAGGGCTAGGTGGAGCTAGGTGGATGCCCTTGGGAAACCCTGCCAGCAGAGTCTTCAAACAGCATAAGAGACTGCTGCATGACTTGAGGCTCAGACAGGTTCCCCGATATGCACGGGGGTGATGTGACAGACTGATGGGCATTGGTTTCAGGCGCCACCTGTGCGATTTCTGCAGAAGACTGGGTGGGAGATAATGTGAACGTGCTAGATCCACTGTCGGCCACCCAATTGACTAGCGTCTGTACTTGCTCAGGCCTTATCATCCTTAGAACGGCATTAGGCCCGACCAAATATCGCTTTAGATTCTGGCGGCTACTGGGACCTGAGGTTCTAGGTTCAGTAGGACGTGTAGCTGTGGCAGAATGGCCACGTCCTCTCCCTGCACCAGAGGCTCCACCAACACCACCACCACGACCATGATTGCGTCCCTTATTAGATGTTTGCCTCATAGTTAGCGTTCACAAAGCAAAGTAAAAAGTGGTTAAGTATGTTAAAAATAATTAAACGCCAATATAAACCCTGATGTAGGGTATTGCATTATTTTTTCTTTAACTCTATATGACAGCGGTATTTGTGGCCTAAATGTGACACTCATTTATGCACGTCTTATCCCAGATGTGCAGTATATCAGAGGCTTTTTTCACCCCAGTAACCAAAAAGCTGTATTTCTGGCCTAAATGTGACAGTCACTTATGCACGTCTAATCCTAGATGTGCAGTATATCAGAGGCTTTTTTCACCCCAGTAACCAAAAAGCCGTATTTCTGGCCTAAATGTGACAATCACTTATGCACGTGTAATCACAGATGTGCAGTATATCAGAGGGTTTTTTCACCCCAGTAAGAAAAAAGCTGTATTTCTGGCCTTAATGTGACAATCACTTATGCACGTGTAATCACAGATGTGCTGTATATCAGAGGGCTTTTTCACCCTAACCAAAAAGCTATATTTCTGTCCTAAATGTGACAGTGACTTATGCACGTGTAATCACAGATGTGCAGTATGTAGCCAAAAAGCTGTATTTCTGTCCTAAATGTGACAGTGACTTATGCACGTGTAATCACAGATGTGCAGTATATTAGAGGCTTTTTTCACCCCAGTAACCAAAAAGCTGTATTTCTGTCCTAAATGTGACAGTGACTTATGCACGTGTAATCACAGATGTGCAGTATGTAGCCAAAAAGCTGTATTTCTGTCCTAAATGTGACAGTGACTTATGCACGTGTAATCACAGATGTGCAGTATATTACAGGCTTTTTTCACCCTAACCAAAAATCTGTATTTCTGTCCTAAATGTGACAGTCACTTATCCTTGTCTAATCCCAGATGTGCAGTATATTAGAGGGTTTTTTCACCCCAGTGTGCCAAAGCTGTATTTTTGGACTTGCAGATAGCCTATGCTGGTGCACTATCGTTGCATAAAATGGCTGCCGATCAGGTATTGATATTAATGAAATGAAGAAAAAAAAGTTCGTTTTCAGCAGTAGTTGGCTCAGGGCAGGCTTAAAAAAATTGTGCACTGCACCCACAAAACACTTTTTCTGTAGATCGCTGAGTACATAAACCAGTTCTTGATAAGATTTCTCCCTGATCTCTCCCTCACAGCAGCTGCAGCCTCTCCCTACACTAATCCGAGCAGAGTGACGGGCGGCGCTAAGTGACTCCATGGCTGTGATGGCCTTTTGGGGCAAGTAGTATGACGCTTGTTGATTGGCTTTGCAGCCTTTCAAAAAGCACCATAACAATCGCCGAACACCGAACCCAAACTTTTACGTAAATGCTCGGGTTCGGGTCCGGGTGCCGAAAAACCTAAAGTTCGGTACGAACCTGAACTTTACAGTTTGGGTTCGCTCAACTCTAGTGGTGGTGTCTTTGGGGGTGCACACAGCAGAGAGTGAGGAGGGTGCTGATACAGAGGATGAAGATGGTGCAGAAGCAGAAGGCTGAATGAGCTACTCAACCAACTCTGGTGCGTCCTTTGACGTAATCGCACACACCGTCTCCAATTTCCCACTTAGGCTCCGGCTTGGTGCACCTGCCGACCCCTACCACCCCTGCGGAATGGCCTGCCTCTTCCTCTGCCTGTCATTTTCAAAATGACCCTGTGACAAAGTCCCTATAGAAAAGCAGCATTTGTGGAAGCTGGTGTATCGCAGGCCTCAATCAATATTTGGTGGAAGCCGGTATATCAATACACTGTATCAGTATTTTGTGGAAACAGGTATATAGAACCCAATAATGAGTATTTGCTGGAAGCTGGTATACAGTCAGGTCCATAAATATTGGGACACGGACACAATTGTAACATTTTTGGCTCTATACACCACCACAATGGATTTGAAATGAAACAAACGAGATGTTCTTTAACTGCAGACTGTCAGCTTTCATTTGAGGGTATTTACATCCAAATCAGGTGAGCGGTGTAGGAATTACAACAGTTTGAATATGTGCCTCCCACTTGTTAAGGGACCAAAAGTAATGGGACAATTGGCTTCTCGGCTGTTCTATGGCCAGGTGTGTGTTATTCCCTCATTATCCCAATTACCATGAGCAGATAAAAGGTCCAGAGTTCATTTCAAGTCTGCTATTTGCATTTGGAATCTGTTGCTGTCAACTCTCAAGATGAGATCCAAAGAGCTGTCACTATCAGTGAAGCAAGCCATCATTAGGCTGAAAAAACACAACAAACCCATCAGAGAGATAGCAAAAACATCAGGCCTGGCCAAAACAACTGTTTGGAACATTCTTGAAAAGAAGGAACGCCCCGGTGAGCTTAGCAACACCAAAAGACCCGGAAGACCACGGAAAACAACTGTGGTGGATGAGCAAAGAATTCTTTCCCTGGTGAAGAAAACCCCCTTCACAACAGTTGGCCAGATCAAGAACACTCTCCAGGAGGTAGGTGTATGTGTGTCAAAGTCAACAATCAAGAGAAGACTTCACCAGAGTGAATACAGAGGGTTCACCAGAAGATGGAAACCATTGGTGAGCCTCAAAAACAGGAAAGCCAGATTAGAGTTTGCCAAACGACATCTAAAAAAGCCTTCACAGTTCTGGAACAACATCCTATGGACAGATGAGACCAAGATCAACTTGTACCAGAGTGATGGGAAGAGAAGAATATGGAGAAGGAAAGGAACTGCTCATGATCCTAAGCATACCACCTCATCAGTGAAGCATGGTGGTGGTAGTGTCATGGTGTGGGCATGTATGGGTGCCAATGGAACTGCTTCTCTTGTATTTATTGATGATGTGACTGCTGACAAAAGCAGCAGGATGAATTCTGAGGTGTTTCGGGCAATATTATCTGCTCATATTCAGCCAAATGCTTCAGAACTCATTGGACGGCGCTTCACAGTGCAGAAGGACAATGACCCAAAGCATACTGCAAAAGCAACCAAAGAGTTTTTTAAGGAAAAGAAGTGGAATGTTATGCAATGGCCAAGTCAATCACCAGACCTGAATCCGATTGAGCATGCATTTCACTTGCTGAAGACAAAACTGAAGGGAAAATGCCCCAAGAACAAGCAGGAACTGAAGACAGTTGCAGTAGAGGCCTGGCAGAGCATCACCAGGGATGAAACCCAGCGTCTGGTGATGTCTATGTGTTCCAGACTTCAGGCTGTAATTGACTGCAAAGGATTTGCAACCAAGTTTTAAAAAGTGAAAGTTTGATTTATGATTATTATTCTGTCCCATTACTTTTGGTCCCTTAACAAGTGGGAGGCACATCTGCAAACTGTTGTAATTCCTGCACCGTTCACCTGATTTGGATGTAAATTCCCTCAAATTAAAGCTGACAGTCTGCAGTTAAAGCACATCTTGTTTGTTTCATTTCAAATCCATTGTGGTGGTGTATAGAGCCCAAAATGTTAGAATTGTGTCCATGTCCCAATATTTATGGACCTGACTGTATCAAACCCCTTAATCAATATTTGGTGGAAACCGGTGTATCACACCCCTCAATCAGTATTTTTTGGAAGCAGGTATATTGCACCCCTTAATCATTTTTTTTTTGGGGCAACAGTTATATCACACCATTTGCAATTAGTTATTCCAATAGCGTTTGTCCCTCTATCTAGCTGTGGTATCTCATCAGAACCGCACACAACTGCTGCACAATACAAATGCACTATAATTTACTTTCTATGTTAGAAGGTATATTATATGTATATCACACCCCTCAATCAGTTTTTTTTGTGGGGCAACAGGTATATCACACCAGTTGCAATTACTTATTCCAATAGCGTTTGTCCCTCTATCTAGCTGCGGTATCTCAGCAGAACCGCACACAACTGCTGCACAATACAAATGCACTATAATATACTTTCTATGTTAGTAGGTATCTTATAGGTATATCACACCCCTCAATCAGTTTTTTTGGGGGGGCAACAGGTATATCACACCAGTTGCAATTAGTTATTCCAATAGTGTTTATCTCTGTAGCTGCAGTATCGCAGCAGAACTGATCACAACTGCAGCACAATACAAATGCATTATAATATACTTTCTATGTTAGAAAGTATAAGTATATCACACCCCTCTGTATGTCACACCTAGCGATAGCACACATATACCAGTCCTTTAAAGGACTTTTGTGGCCCTATTAGCTGAATGTAAACTGAATGTAAAACTGAATGTAAAATGGCTGCCAGATCGGGTTTATTTATAGGGTAGGGGGTGTGTCCATGTGCTGAAACATCTCAATTGGCTGTCCTGTCCCACCTGATGGATGTGTCATGGGTCAAAGTTCTTCACAATGCTAAGAATATGGCGCCGGCAGACTTCGCCATATGTTCGTCTGTTCGGCGAACCGCGAACGAGCAAAGTTCGCCTCGAAATGACCGCCGGGCGAACCATAAGGCTATCTCTACTCCTAGGTGAGCCACCTCTGTAGTCCACCTGGCCTGGAGGAGCAGGAGATGGACCACATACTCCCTCATTACTCCCTCATTACTCATTTACTACATTCTCATTACTGACTCTAACCAGCACTGCCCGCCCATGACAGGAAGTGAGACCAGTCCACTTCTACCAAGAGGGAAGGAATGGCATGGTAAGTCCCATTCCTGTTGCCAAACACTGCCAACCATACCCCATCTGCTGGTAAACAAAAATATTATAAGGCATTACATCACAGAGAAATTGTAGTTACAAAAGTAGTAGTCCCAGGTCTGGGGTACTACAATTGTACTTGATGACTATGTTGACGGTACTGTTGTTGTTTATCTATTAGCCCAGTAATGAGTTTGATGTTGTTAACAATGTCCAATTTAGGGCTCATGCACACGACAGTATGGCTTTTTCAGTGTTTTGCGGTCCGTTTTTTATGGATCCGTTGTTCCGTTTTTAGTTTCTGTTGTGTTTCCGTTTCCTTTCCGTTTTTCCGTTCCGTTTTTCCGTATGTCATATACGGTATACAGTAATTACATAGAAAAAATTGGGCTGGGCATAACATTTTAAATAGATAGTTCAGCAAAAACGGAACGGATACGGAAGACATACGGATGCATTTCCATATGTGTTCCTTTTTTTTTGCGGACCCATTGACTTGAATGGAGCCAAGCACCGTGATTTGCGGACAAGAATGACAAGAATAGAACATGTTCTATCTTTTCACGGTACGGAAATACGGAAATACTGAAACGGAATGCACACGGAGACACTTCAGCTTTTTTTGCTGAACCATTGAAATGAATGGTTCAGTATACAGGTAGTGCAGAATTATTAGGCAAGTTGTATTTTTGAGGATTAATTTTATTATTGAACAACAACCATGTTCTCAATGAACCCAAAAAACTCATTAATATCAAAGCTGAATATTTTTGGAAGTAGTTTTTAGTTTGTTTTTAGTTTTAGCTATTTTAGGGGGATATCTGTGTGTGCAGGTGACTATTACTGTGCATAATTATTAGGCAACTTAACAAAAAACAAATATATACCCATTTCAATTATTTATTTTTACCAGTGAAACCAATATAACATCTCAACATTCACAAATATACATTTCTGACATTCAAAAACAAAACAAAAACAAATCCGTGACCAATATAGCCACCTTTCTTTGCAAGGACACTCAAAAGCCTGCCATCCATGGATTCTGTCAGTGTTTTGATCTGTTCACCATCAACATTGCGTGCAGCAGGACCACAGGTTCTCAATGGGGTTCAGATCAGGTGAACAAGGAGGCCATGTCATTAGATTTTCTTCTTTTATACTCTTTCTTGCCAGCCACGCTGTGGAGCACTTGGACGCGTGTGATGGAGCATTGTCCTGCATGAAAATCATGTTTTTCTTGAAGGATGCAGACTTCTTCCTGTACCACTGCTTGAAGAAGGTGTCTTCCAGAAACTGGCAGTAGGACTGGGAGTTGAGCTTGACTCCATCCTCAACCCGAAAAGGCCCCACAAGCTCATCTTTGATGATACCAGCCCAAACCAGTACTCCACCTCCACCTTGCTGGCGTCTGAGTCGGACTGGAGCTCTCTGCCCTTTACCAATCCAGCCACGGGCCCATCCATCTGGCCCATCAAGACTCACTCTCATTTCATCAGTCCATAAAACCTTAGAAAAATCAGTCTTGAGATATTTCTTGGCCCAGTCTTGACGTTTCAGCTTGTGTGTCTTGTTCAGTGGTGGTCGTCTTTCAGCCTTTCTTACCTTGGCCATGTCTCTGAGTATTGCACACCTTGTGCTTTTGGGCACTCCAGTGATGTTGCAGCTCTGAAATATGGCCAAACTGGTGGCAAGTGGCATCTTGGCAGCTGCACGCTTGACTTTTCTCAGTTCATGGGCAGTTATTTTGCGCCTTGGTTTTTCCACACGCTTCTTGCGACCCTGTTGACTATTTTGAATGAAACGCTTGATTGTTCGATGATCACGCTTCAGAAGCTTTGCAATTTTAAGAGTGCTGCATCCCTCTGCAAGATATCTCACTATTTTTGACTTTTCTGAGCCTGTCAAGTCCTTCTATTGACCCATTTTGCCAAAGGAAAGGAAGTTGCCTAATAATTATGCACACCTAATATAGGGTGTTGATGTCATTAGACCACACCCCTTCTCATTATAGAGATGCACATCACCTAATATGCTTAATTGGTAGTAGGCTTTCGAGCCTATACAGCTTGGAGTAAGACAACATGCATAAAGAGGATGATGTGGTCAAAATACTCATTTGCCTAATAATTCTGCACGCAGTGTATGTACCGCATACTGAACTCAAAAAACGGCCAGCATACTGAACGCAAAATACTGTCGTGTGTATGAGCCCTTAGTCTTTTTGTTGCAGATAGAGATAATAGCCGGTGTGTCAGTGAAAAAGTAGGGCAGCACCCAGTCCTACATGTCCGAGATCTGCATCCTGAACAAAGTACATCCTTTTCTGCCCAGTATTGACAATCAATGACAACCTACACGTATGCTTAATTTTGTTCATAACAGTTGAGAACCTGCACACTTTGGTTAGGTTTAAGGGCCCTAGAGCTGGGTTATCTCAAATCCTATGTATATAGTTGGTGCCTATTGCATCAATCTTCTTTTGTAGGTAGTCCTGACTGTGTCAGAGACACTACAGTTAAAGTATGGGAGTGTGTAATGCCCTGGAGCACGGGTAGTTTGGAGTCTGGGTATCTGTGGACATTTGCCCCTTTTGCTACTATGCAAAGCCATCAAGTCACTACGTTAGTGCACTTTGGAGGGTTAACTTGCACTATAGTTTATGCTGTTTATGCTTTATATAGTTTTTATAGTTTTATATTGTTGAACTGCCTTTTATATGTTTATTGTAATATACCCTGTTAATTTGCACTGTTATTCACTAGTGCTAGTGCATAGCCCGAGCCGATTGACTATAATGGGACCCTACTGGATGTATTTCTGGAGCGTGATAATATTACAGGCTATAGCTACTAGAGAGGGGTCGTTGATCCAGGGAGTTATTCTGATTGCCTGATTGGAGTCGGGAAGGAATTTTTTATTCCCCTAAAGTGGGGAAAATTGGCTTCTACCTCACAGGGTTTTTTTTTTTTGCCTTCCTCTGGATCAACTTGCAGGATAACAGGCCGAACTGGATGGACAAATGTCTTTTTTCGGCCTTACGTACTATGTTACTATGTTACTATGTTACTGGGATCCAGCCTGTTTCCAAAATTAGTGCTGGTATTTTGTTGGACAAAAAAAACACTGCTAGGCCTAATGCCTTAAACAAGTCGGATCCCTGCTGGGTCGTACTGGGGTTCTGGCTGTGCTCCGGCCCTTTCCGGCTATGCTGGATAAGATGAACTCCTGCAGTTTGTTCCTGTCCCAGAAGATTTTTGAGCTAAAGGGAACCTAGCTTAATTAGGGTCCATTTACCACCCAGTCCCCTTGTCCTGGAACCATAGCCAGTCATTTATCCCTATTTCAGATCACCTACAGTAGGACAGCTCTTTTTCTTCTCTTTAGATAAGTACTGTCTTTTGTAGATATAATTATCTGAGCTGACTTGGCCATCGTCGAAAACTCCTTATTACATTCAGAGACAAAAATGTAAACTTTGTGATAAGAGACATTTCAGTGTTGAAAAGACATATAACTCTACTTATCTACATTCCAAATACAAGAGCGCCGAGCTTTCAATTTCACGCCGAGATCCAGTACTGCTGATAACACCCGCCATGGCTTCTCATATTGTCCTTTCCGTGTACTAAACTCTGCTCACTGTAAATAAGGCTTCAAAAGAGCGATGCATGTGTGAAATGTTTTCTTTATTGCTATAGAAAAAAAAAGATGGGAGAACGTAATTACAAACTTTCAGTGTTCTACGCGGTCTGAAAATTGATTAGACATTTGGAAAATTAATTTTGTATTGACCGTGTTCTTGCAAAATGTGTTATCATTAAATAACCAAAATCAATATAAATCTTAATTACAAAAAAAAAGGTGAAGCATCTTTGCCTCATGTATAATGCCGTGTGACGTGTTGGGCAATATATTTTATACCTTGTAGTTTATTGCTGCTGATGATAAGCTGAAATACTGATTGGGGCTGCTTTACATTGTGGATTTCGAGAAAGAAGAAACATCTTTTGAAGCTCTTGTAAAACCTGTAACAGGGCCTTCTTCATTCAATGTACTGGTCTCTGACATTTTGGGTCCTCTCAGGTTCCAGAACTGAGGTACGACCATAAGCTTTGCACCCAAATCGTTACAACCAAGAGGATGTCCAAACAGAGGCATAATTAAGATTTCTTTCAGGATTATTTCCAAGCTATCATCATGGGGAAACTCACACATCCCCAGACTTCTCACTGACATCAAAAGGTCATTAAAGGACATCTGCAGTACGCCAGTCCTGCAGAGTGAGCGAATGTGAGGTCACGGGGGTCAGTTAACAGACCGAGGGTTGCTCTTTGTACTCACAATTTGTAGAAGACACTGGGCAGGCGTACACTAGTGATGGAGAGGCTGGCATATAGATCCTCTGGGGCACCTTCTAAATATATAGGGACCAGGTCGGTGGTAGGTGAGGTGCCCTGGGTGTTGGAAGTTTAGCGTGCCTGTGGCAAGATCCCTTACAGTTCGTGATGCCAGTGCCGGTAACGGTGGCACACCGATTTGTTGGAGGAATAATTGAGGTACACACGATTGTAGTGAACTAGAATTCCTCTTTAATGAACAGTTCAACTATATACAAGTTTCAGACAGTTCCATATGAAGTAGCTTTGGTAACAGGCAGGATTTACATAAATGGCAGGTATAATCCTGGCAAGATAACTCAGAGGGAATAAACTTACAGATCAGGCTGTACTTTCTGCAGAATCCTGTCTGACTTTCTCCAATGCCCGAATGCCTGATAGCTGGCTTTATCCTTGGTTAGGGAAATCTTCCTCTGGTATAAATCCTCTTGCTGTAAATAAACTTCTGCCTTTCAGCTTTCTACTTGGCTGGATACAATTAGCACTGCTCTGTACTTTGCTTGATGCAGGATAACTTCAGGAGGAAACTTCTTCTCCTGGACTAACTTCTGAGCTTTGCTTACTCAGGACTTCAGGCAGGCTAGACTGAGCTACTTAGCCTCCTGGACTAGACTGAACTAACCCTTTCCTGTCTGGGCCTAACTATATATACTAGGGGTTCCCTAGCTCCCTCTACAGCTTAGGAGGAGGAACTACACCCCTAACAGGCTTGGTACACAGGAGATAATATGAGAATACACATTACAATGCAATATAAAATACCATGACCATGTTCCACAGGAGGTGGAGAACAACATGACCCAATTGACCCTTGAGTAGTGCCCACCATTACGTAGTGGGACACTACATACCCTGCTGCTTTGAGGTTGCCCGTCCTCGGCGCAACACAGGGGGCCCGCCCAGCTGGAATCTGTGACCTGAAAGACAAAAATGCAAAGCAGGCATATACAACAACCACTACATTTGCAAGGAAATTATCAGGCAGCTCCGCTGGTAAAGGAACAAGTGCGGTGAAAAGGGGCGTCGTTCTCTTCATAAATTTGTACATGGAACGGGGACGCTGACCTGGTACAGCGTATCAGGAGTAACCAGGATAGTCCATAATGATAAGAATGCCATAGTAACAAAAGTTCCTGGAGGCTCAAAAGAAAAACATGAGTCCGTAGCCGGGTCTTGTAGACAGTTAAACAGGAGTTTCCCGGAGAGAGTTACTCTGGTCAACAACGTAGTCTCACAGGTGGGTGCCCCTTAGTAGGCCGCGTAGACCTCCTTACTGGCAGAGACTCTTCTTGCCTTGGCTCAAAGGGGCCAGAGGGATCCACAGGCTCTGGAGCCCTTTCTGGTACACCCTGGGACAGGTCATCCTGGGGTCGAGGACTAGCAGAAACCAGTACCACCAAGCAGTACCACCAAGTTCAACCAGGGTGTGAGGAACCAATGAAGTGGCTCCTTGTCATGTAACAGGTTCTCAACAGCCTGCATAGGATCGACAGGTCGGGCTGACGACTCTGGCTCAGGAGACTCTGGCTCAATGCCCCCTGCTGCAGTTTCTATGCAGGGCTTTAAACGATTCCTGTGTACAATCTGGGAGACTTTACCTTCCCTGGCAATTTGGTAAATGTGGGTCTCAGCATTAGGAATAGCAGTTATGACGTAGGGAGTCCTCTCCTACTTACTGTCCAGCTTGCTGGTTCGGTGGTTATTCCTCAACCACACCACGTCTCCTATAGCAAGAGGTTCCGCATGAGCAGCCAGGTCATAGTCTCTCTGCTGCCTCTCTCGGGCACTTTCCATGCGCTCCTGAACAATCTCTTTGGCATTAAGAAGACGTCTTTGATGCTCCACCACCCAATCAGTCTTTGGTAGTGGGTTGATGACATCGGGTACTTGCACGTCCAGGGAGTGGTCGGCAGGCAGCCTCCCCTGACGGCCAAACATCAAATAGAAAGGTGTGTACCTGGTGGAGCAGTGAATTGTATTGTTATACGTGTACATAAGCTGTGGCAGCAGAGTAGGCCAATTACCCCTCGTCTCAGGGGGTACTGCTCTCAACATTTCGATGAGAGTTTGATTCATTTTTTCACAGAATCCGTTACCTTGCGGATGATAGGCTGTGGTCCGGACCTTCTGGCAATTGTGTAGCAGGCACAACTCCTGGAACAACTGTGATTCGAAAGCAGACCCCTGGTCTGTGAGGATTCTCTCTGGGCAGCCGTAGGGCAGGAGGAAATGCTTCCAGAACGCTTCCGCCGCAGTCTTGGCTGTCAGGTCCTTCACGGGCACTGCTACAACAAACTTAGTGAAGTGATCAATAATGGTCATGGCATAAGTATAACCTGCGCGACTAGGCTCCAACTTCACATGATCAATGGCAACAAGCTCCAAAGGAGCTTTACTCACAATAGGATGGAGAGGCGCTCTCTGGTCATGGCGCTCACTTCTCCCAACGGCACAGGCAGTACATTCCCGGCACCATTTTTCAATGTCTTCCCTCATCCCAATCCAATAGAACCTTCTGCAAATGGTGGCCTCAGTCTTCTGCACGCCTTAGTGTTCGGACCGGTTATGATACATCTCTAATACAAGACCGGAGTCTCGACGTGGTATAAGGATCTGGTACACCCTATCACAGGACCAGGACACTGGATCCAGGCTCCTTCTTAGCAACAGGCCTTTTTGAAAGAAGAGTTTGTGGCGATGTCTCTACAATTTCAATAGTTCTGGGTCTGCACTCTTCCTGCGGACTCTTTCAGGAGTTCTTCCACTAGTAAGGAAGTCGAGCAGTTCACCTCGACTGGAGCTTAATCCACCTTTCTTGTTCGCCCCTGGACTCAGGATTATTCGGTGGAGAGGGATTAGCAGCCGAATTATTTTCAGTGTGAACATTATCTTGCTGAGCAAACTTGTTGTAAAACGCTGGCATCTCCACTTCTTCCCATGCATCCTTTAGTTCATCTGGTGCTTCTGTATTGGGAAGCCGAGACAGGGCATCAGCATTCTCATTTGAGCGCCCTGCCCGGTATTTCACAGTGAAGTCATAGTTGGCAAGGCGGGTGTCACGACCACTATCCCAGCAGCAGTCGTGTCGCACCAGACGGAGGGGAAGGGGGACCCTTATCTACGGATGGGAATAGTATGGCCACCCCTGACTAACCCTAAGCTGGCACCTGTCTGCCCTGATACCCTAGACGGGGTGTGAACCCGTGCGGCGAGCAGGATGCCTAAACCCTCAGTCACCCTAACAAGCCTAGAGTGGGGAAAGGCCGATGGGAGCACTAGTCACCATCACTCATGTCTAGGAGAACAGCAGGGGAAGACAGCAACAAACAAACTATAGCAGAGATAGACTTATCCAGTCACGAGCAGAGAAGGCGATCCCAATCACGACAGTCCACGCCGGACAAGAGCTCCACAGCAACACCATCAAACGATCTCCTACAAAGGTCAGAATAGAACTGGAAGTAAGGACTATATCTGGCAATGACTGCAAGTGAAACTGAAACTAATATAGTAGCTGGGAGTGGCAGACAGGACTTACCTGAGAAGGATGCCTACAAACTCCCAGTCAGGACAAAAAGGTTCACAAGGCAAAACCCGGATGACATACCCTGAACCCTGGAGCAAACTCACAAGCTATCGCGAGTAGCAAGTCGCTGCGACCTTCTCCTCCCAGACCTGTCTGGATCAGTCACAGTCGTGACAGCGGGAGGCCCATCTTTGTTCCAGAGCCCCTAACTTGGCTGTATTCAGATGCGCCAGGGGATTGTTGTCAGTGAAGGCGACAAACAGAGTGGCAGCAAGGTAGTCCTTGAATTTTTCAGTCACAGCCCACACTAAAGCAAGGAATTCCAGCTTGAAGGAACTATAATTCTGATCGTTTTTCTCAGCTCCCCTCAGGGATCTGCTAGCGTAGGCAAATACCCTCTCTTTGTTGTCTTGCACCTAAGCCAACACGGCTCCCAGGCCTCTTTTACTGGCATCCGTGTAGAGATGGAACGGCTTCTGATAATCCGGGTAACCCAGGACAGGGGGTTCGGTCAGCTTCTTCTTCAAGAGCTGGAAGGCAATCTCCCATTCTTCATTCCATTCAACAGGGATAGGAGTCTTTGGACTCTTTTTGGGATGCCCCCTCAGAAGTTCCTGGATCGGATCCGCAATTTGTGCAAAATGCGGGATGAAGCGTCTGTAATATCCTGCAAAACTGAGGAAACTTCTCACCTCTTTCACGGTGGTAGGAGTAGGCCAATTACGGACAGCAGCAAGTTTATCAGGATCAGGCTGGACTCCTTCTGCACTAACAACATGGCCCAGGTACTTTACAGCTGGTTTCAGCAGATGGCATTTGGACTGCTTGACTTTAAGGCCATATTTAATGAGGACTTGAAACACTTCGGCCAGATGCTTTAAATGATCCTCATATGTCTTGGAGTAGATAATGACATCATCCAAGTATAGCAGTACAGTCTCAAAGTTCTTATGGCCTAAACAACGCTCCATCAACCGCTGGAACGTCCCTGGAGCATTACACAGGCCGAAAGGCATGTAGTTGAATTCGAAAAGGCCCATAGGCATCGTGAAAGCAGTCTTTTCCCGGTCTTCCAGGGCCATAGGCTCCTGCCAGTATCCACTGGTTAAGTCAAGAGTTGAGAAGCAGGCTGATGACCCTAGGGCAGTTAAAGACTCTTGAATGCGTGGCAATGGATAAGCGTCTTTGTGGGTGATTTGATTGATTTTTCTATAGTCCACACAGAACCTAATGCTGCCATCTTTTTTATGAACAAGAACTAAGGGTGCAGCCCAGGGACTATGACTGTCCCGGATTATATTAGAGTCTTTCATTTACTGTATCATCTCTTTTACAGACTGGTAGGTAGTAGGTGGTATGGGTCTGTATCTCTCCTTGATAGGAGGATGAGAGCCAGTGGGTATGGTGTGTTTGATTACACTGACCTCTCCATAGTCCGTGGAATGCATGCTAAAGGACTGGTGGTGCTCTTTCACCAGATTCAGGACTCTGTGCGGTTTGAGACGTCTCTGTGGCAGGCAGACGGATAACATCCTGGAAGGATACCTGGAAAAGCTGAGCAACAGGGCAGTGCTTAGAGAGAGCAACAGGGTGATTACTGAAATTAATCAAACAGACAGGCACTTTACCTTGAGATACAGTCCCCAGCTCTTGGCTGCTCGCACAAAGGGATGATTTTCAATTTGGATAGGTTCCACCAGGGCTTGATAGTCTTGGCCCTGGATCCCTAGTACAGCACGGCACCACAGAATGATCTGGGAATTCGGTGGCAGGATTACCGGCCGGTTATCCCGGATCCGGGCAGTACAGATTTCTCCTTTTCCATTCGAAAATTTTTGCTGAGCACACAGCACACTGATAGTCTTTTGAATGACTCTTTTAGAAGCAGGTGAAGCTGAAGGTATGGATTGGTTCAGGGGCTCAAGTACCTCGGAGTAACAATTTTTAAAGACATTGGTCCCTAAGATCACGGGGTGTCCCCCTTTATCTCCGGCTTGCACCACAATCACACCTTGCTGTGGTAAGGTGGCTTCTCCCACCTGAAGGGTAGGTTCCCAGTACCCATGGACTTTCACCGGCTTGCCGTTGCTAGAAATGATATCCAGCCATGATTCCGGTGGCTGGGTGAGGAGACTTGAATCCCAGAATTTGTCAAAGATGGGTCGTTGGATGGTGGTGACCTGAGACCCAGTATCCAGCAGGGCTTCAAAAGGTATCACGTTAATGGATATGTTAATTTTTGGACGAGATCCTATGTATCTGGGCATCTAACTTGGATCCTTTGGACCTACTGTTCTACCTCCCGAGGGGCGGTCCTCAGCCTCGGGGGTGGCCCGTTTAACTGCCAACACGTTGTCTCAGTATGGCCATATTTATTACAATAGGTGCAGACGGGCTGCTTGCGATTCTTATACCGATAACTCAGTCGTCCATCGGGTTCTTTGGGCTAGACCTCTTTATATGCAGGCGGGAGGAGCCTTTGAGGTAGGGGGCTTTCGTCTTTCAATAACAATGGTCTTTCCCATTCCTCTATTTTCCTGCACACCTTTTCCAGGCTCTTAGTGAGATGGTTAACTTGCTCCATTAACGCTGCCACCACATCTGTTACTGGAGCCTGGGTGGCTTGATTGGCTCCGGACGGTTTCACATCAATAATTTTTGGCTGGCAGGCCTGAGGTTCAAGGGAGGCCGCCAGCCCTGTGGGTTGGTTTTGACCAAGGATACTGATGGCCAGCTCTTTAAAGTCCAAAAACGCACAATTGGGGTGTTGGGCCGACAGCATCCTCAGCTGGCCCTTTAAGTGTTCAGCGTTTACACCCGCAATGAACTGCTCTCTCAGAGTCCGGTCCTGGTCCTCAGCTTCCCGGGGGTCCACCTGGACCACGGCCCTCAAGGTCTCTTGCAGGGACAAAGCAAAATCACGAAGTGACTCACCGGGCTGTTGCTTCCTGCTGAAAAATCGCATCTTAACTTCCGACACCGTCCTGGCTTCAAACGTGGTGCCGAGGCGATCAAAGATCTGTTCCATGTTTTTTTTTTCGGAGCTGGGCCAGGACATGATCTCCCTGCGAGCGGCCCCTTCTAACTGCGCTAAGAGAACCAGTGGGCCCCAAAGTAATATGGCATGGTCAACGGCATCAGACTGGATGCTGCCGCAGCGGCGGGCGCCCTGTTCTCATCTGCGTGAATTACAGAAGGCTCGTTGGGGGCCACCTGCCCCGTTTCCTCAGATGCGGACATGGCGTGGTCTATGGGGGCAAAATCTGTAGGCAGACTCACGCTGGACTTCGCTCTCTCAGGCCGTTGCTAAGGGTGACCACGGAGAGGGTATGGCCCTTTAAGGAGCGGCAGAGCAGGCCAAAATCCAAATTGTATGTGCTTCCCCCGAATCAAGTCCTTTATCACTAACGAGGGACCTCCCCCCAGTCTCCCAACAAGTATCGGAATCTTCCCGGTACTTGAATACAAAGGGGCCGGTTAATACAGAAGTTTTACTCACTCCGGTGATGCGCTGTCCAAGTCTCGCGAGGTATGTGATTACGTCGTGCGGAGGTCCCACGCGCAGCGTTAGGAGATAGGCGCGGCCTCTCGGAGCTTCCAGATTCGAGGTAGGCGGTATCTTCTCTTCTTTTTCGCGCCTTTGTACTCACAATTTGTAGAAGACCCTGGGCAGGCATACAGCAGTGATGGAGAGGCTGGCACATGGATCCTCTGGGACACTCTCTGTATATAGGGACCATGCCGGATGGTAGATGAGGTGCCCTGGGTGTTGGAAGTTTAGTGTGCCGGTGGCAAGATCCCTTATAGTTCGAGATGCCAGTGCCGGTAATGGTGGCACACCGATTTGTTGGAGGAATAATTGAGGTACACACAATTGTAGTGAACTAGAATTCCTCTTTACTGAACAGTTCAACTATATACAAGTTTCAGACAGTTCCATATGAAGTAGCTTTGGTAACAGGCAGGCTTTACATAAATGGCAGGTATAATCCTGGCAAGATAACTCAGAGGGAATAAACTTACAGATAAGGCTGTACTGTACTTTCTGCAGAATCCTGTCTGACTTTCTCCAAGGCCCGAATGCCTAATAGCTGGCTTTATCCTTGGTTAGGGAAACCTTCCTCTGGTATAAATCCTCTTGCTGTAAATAAACTTCTGCCTTTCAGCTTTCTACTTGGCTGGATACAATTAGCACTGCTCTGTACTTTGCTTGATGCAGGATAACTTTAGGAGGAAACTTCTTCTCCTGGACTAACTTCTGAGCTTTGCTTACTTAGGACTTCAGGCAGGCTAGACTGAGCTTCTTAGCCTCCTGGACGGGACTGAACTAACCCTTTCCTGTCTGGGCCTAACTATATATACTAGGGGGTTCCCTAGCTCCCTCTACAGCTTAGGAGGAGGAACTACACCCCTAACAGGCCTGGTACACAGGAGATAATATGAGAATACACATTACAATGCAATATAAAATACCATGACCATGTTCCACAGGAGGTGGAGAACAACATGACCCAATTGACCCTTGAGTAGTGCCCACCATTACGTAGTGGGACACTACACATCTGTCAGCAGATTTGTACCTATGACACTGGCTGACCTGTTACATGTGCACTTGGCAGCTGAAGGCCTCTGTGTTGGTCCCATGTTCATATGTGTCCGCATTACTGAGAAAAATGATGTTTCATATACAGTACAGACCAAAAGTTTGCAGACACCTTCTCATTCAAAGAGTTTTCTTTATTTTCATGACTATGAAAATTGTAGATTCACACTGAAGGCATCAAAACTATGAATTAACACATGTGGAATTATATACATAACAAACAAGTGATAAACAACTGAAAATATGTCATATTCTAGGTTCTTCAAAGTAGCCACCTTTTGCTTTGATTACTGCTTTGCACACTCTTGGCATTCTCTTGATGAGCTTCAAGAGGTAGTCCCCTGAAATGGTTTTCACTTCACAGGTGTGCCCTGTCAGGTTTAATGAGTGGGATTTCTTGCCTTATAAATGGGGTTGGGACCATCAGTTGCGTTGAGGAGAAGTCAGGTGGATACACAGCTGATAGTCCTACTGAATAGACTGTTAGAATTGGTATTATGGCAAGAAAAAAGCAGCTAAGTTAAGAAAAACGAGTGGCCATCATTACTTTAAAGAGGACCTTTCACCAGAATAAAACCTCTAAACTGACTATACAGACGTGTAGAGCGGCACCCAGGGATCCCCCTACATTTACTGTTAGTCAGTTTAGAGGTTTTATTCTGGTGAAAGATCCTCTTTAAGAAATGAAAGTCAGTCAGCCGAAAAATTGGGAAAACTTTGAAAGTAAGGGCTATTTGACCATGAAGGAGAGTGATGGGGTGCTGCGCCAGATGACCTGGCCTCCACAGTCACCGGACCTGAACCCAATCGAGATGGTTTGGGGTGAGCTGGACCGCAGAGTGAAGGCAAAAGGGCCAACAAGTGCTAAGCATCTCTGGGAACTCCTTCATGACTGTTGGAAGACCATTTCAGGGGACTACCTCTTGAAGCTCATCAAGAGAATGCCAAGAGTGTGCAAAGCAGTAGGTGGCTACTTTGAAGAACCTAGAATATGACATATTTTCAGTTGTTTCACACTTGTTTGTTATGTATATAATTCAACCGCATGCATCCGTTCAGAATGGATCCGTTTGTATTATCTTTAACATAGCCAAGACTGATCCGTCTTGAACAACATTGAAAGTCAATGGAGGACGGATCAGTTTTCTATTGTGCCAGATTGTATCATATAAAACGGATCCGTCCCCATTGACTTACATTGTGTGTCAGAACAGATCCGTTTGGCTCAGTTTCGTCAGACGGACACCAAAACGCTGCAAGCAGCGTTTTGGTGTCCGCCTCCAAAGCAGAATGGAGATTGATCGGAGGCAAACTGATGCATTCTGAGCAGATCCTTTTCCATTCAGAATGTATTAGGGCAAAACTGATCCATTTTGGACCGCTTGTGAGAGCCCTGAACGGATCTCACAAACAGAAAGCCAAAACGCCAGTGTGAAAGTAGCCTACTGATCAGACAGTTTCATAAGTACAAATCTGCTGCATGTCCGTTTTAGTAACTGCTTGCATTTCTTTCATTCTGGAGCATCTATTCTTATGACACTAATGTATCATTCCTTTATTATTCCAGATGGAAGTTATAAATGAATCGCTAGAAGTTTGCAGTAAAGGGTGTTACCAGTTGAAGGTGTGTCCCTGGACAGTCTGACACTATTCAATCAGCGCTGCCAGGATGAGACTGTGCAGGGATACACAGCCAACTGGCAACACCCAGCTGGACCTTTGTTTCAAACTGCTAGTAATTCATTCATAATTTCTAAAAGGAATAATAAAGGAATGGCACAATATAGAGTCACAAGGATAGATGCCCAGAATGCAAGTAGTCGCTAAAAGAGACATGTGTGGAGAGGATAAAGGTCCACTTTGATATTGGGATCAGTGTACTGTACATTGTGTCAACCCTATGGTGATCATGTGTATACAGCTGCATCTCAATAAATTATTAGTGTTGGGCTCGAATATTCGAATAGCGAATATTATTCGCGAATATCGGCACTTCGAGAATTTGCGAATATTTAGAATATACAGGGAGTGCAGAATTATTAGGCAAGTTGTATTTTTGAGGATTAATTTTATTATTGAACAACAACCATGTTCTCAATGAACCCAAAAAACTCATTAATATCAAAGCTGAATATTTTTGGAAGTAGTTTTTAGTTTGTTTTTAGTTTTAGCTATTTTAGGGGGATATCTGTGTGTGCAGGTGACTATTACTGTGCATAATTATTAGGCAACTTAACAAAAAACTAATATATACCCATTTCAATTATTTATTTTTACCAGTGAAACCAATATAACATCTCAACATTCACAAATATACATTTCTGACATTCAAAAACAAAACAAAAACAAATCAGTATGCAAATATGTAAGAGGGGCACACCTACATCTGATTCACACCAAACGCTAATCAATGTTTAGTATTAATATTTAAAAATGTATTAAATACAGTTTAATATAATATGCTGAATATGGTACCTTATCGCTCTAAAATCATAAAATACATGCTTAAAATATAGCCATGCCAAGGGTTAATGTGTACTTCAATCTGAGATTTCAGTAGTGGATATAATGTCGATTTCAATACTACCGAGTCTCAGTTTATAAAATGATAGTGAATGCAGTCTCTGTGTTAATCCGCAGTTTGTCAGTGATATTTTCAATATAGGAATTTGCTGAGATAAAAATATTGTCCTTTGCAATTGCTTGCATATGATCTTTCACAGTTATAGCTCAAAAAGGTGTTTGGCTAGTGCACTGTGATAATATAATGATAAATTACTCACTGTTTGGAAGCAGTAAAGTGTTCGGATTTTTGCGCTTAACGTGGCGTCCCACGAATTATCAGCACAGGTAGTCGTACCACCGATCAATTTTACATGTGAGCTATGAGCTTGCAAACAAAGAAACAGTCCGTTTGGGTGCCGGGGTAGGTGTGTGGTTACACCCGCTTGAAATTTGTAGTAGCTTGATATCTTTTTTCCCAGGACAATACCGGACTTTCGTTTCTTTACAAAATATATTCGGATATTGTTGCAAGTTGAGTAAAGATGCGCAGATAGTGAACTGCGGTTTTTCTTCCTTTTGTAGAGACTTGTGTACACCACTGAGGAAGGAGTCGTGTTAACTCCGAAACGCGTCTGGTGTACACAAGTCTCTACAAAAGGAAGAAAAACCGCAGTTCACTATCTGCGCATCTTTACTCAACTTGCAACAATATCCGAATATATTTTGTAAAGAAACGAAAGTCCGGTATTGTCCTGGGAAAAAAGATATCAAGCTACTACAAATTTCAAGCGGGTGTAACCACACACCTACCCCGGCACCCAAACGGACTGTTTCTTTGTTTGCAAGCTCATAGCTCACATGTAAAATTGATCGGTGGTACGACTACCTGTGCTGATAATTCGTGGGACGCCACGTTAAGCGCAAAAATCCGAACACTTTACTGCTTCCAAACAGTGAGTAATTTATCATTATATTATCACAGTGCACTAGCCAAACACCTTTTTGAGCTATAACTGTGAAAGACCATATGCAAGCAATTGCAAAGGACAATATTTTTATCTCAGCAAATTCCTATATTGAAAATATCACTGACAAACTGCGGATTAACACAGAGACTGCATTCACTATCATTTTATAAACTGAGACTCGGTAGTATTGAAATCGACATTATATCCACTACTGAAATCTCAGATTGAAGTACACATTAACCCTTGGCATGGCTATATTTTAAGCATGTATTTTATGATTTTAGAGCGATAAGGTACCATATTCAGCATATTATATTAAACTGTATTTAATACATTTTTAAATATTAATACTAAACATTGATTAGCGTTTGGTGTGAATCAGATGTAGGTGTGCCCCTCTTACATATTTGCATACTTGACTTTTCCCTAAAGGTTTGGGGTAACCTTTTTAGGGGGAGCACCCTTTTCCTTGCAACTTGGAGGGTGAGCCATCCCGATATTTTCTACAAAAACAAATCAGTGACCAATATAGCCACCTTTCTTTGCATGGACACTCAAAAGCCTGCCATCCATGGATTCTGTCAGTGTTTTGATCTGTTCACCATCAACATTGCGTGCAGCAGAAACCACAGCCTCCCAGACACTGTTCAGAGAGGTGTACTGTTTTCCCTCCTTGTAAATCTCACATTTGATGATGGACCACAGGTTCTCAATGGGGTTCAGATCAGGTGAACAAGGAGGCCATGTCATTAGATTTTCTTCTTTTATACCCTTTCTTGCCAGCCACGCTGTGGAGTACTTGGACGCGTGTGATGGAGCATTGTCCTGCATGAAAATCATGTTTTTCTTGAAGGATGCAGACTTCTTCCTGTACCACTGCTTGAAGAAGGTGTCTTCCAGAAACTGGCAGTAGGACTGGGAGTTGAGCTTGACTCCATCCTCAACCCGAAAAGGCCCCACAAGCTCATCTTTGATGATACCAGCCCAAACCAGTACTCCACCTGCACCTTGCTGGCGTCTGAGTCGGACTGGAGCTCTCTGCCCTTTACCAATCCAGCCACGGGCCCATCCATCTGGCCCATCAAGACTCACTCTCATTTCATCAGTCCATAAAACCTTAGAAAAATCAGTCTTGAGATATTTCTTGGCCCAGTCTTGACGTTTCAGCTTGTGTGTCTTGTTCAGTGGTGGTCGTCTTTCAGCCTTTCTTACCTTGGCCATGTCTCTGAGTATTGCACACCTTGTGCTTTTGGGCACTCCAGTGATGTTGCAGCTCTGAAATATGGCCAAACTGGTGGCAAGTGGCATCTTGGCAGCTGCACGCTTGACTTTTCTCAGTTCATGGGCAGTTATTTTGCACCTTGGTTTTTCCACACGCTTCTTGCGACCCTGTTGACTATTTTGAATGAAACGCTTGATTGTTCGATGATCACGCTTCAGAAGCTTTGCAATTTTAAGAGTGCTGCATCCCTCTGCAAGATATCTCACTATTTTTGACTTTTATGAGCCTGTCAAGTCCTTCTTTTGACCCATTTTGCCAAAGGAAAGGAAGTTGCCTAATAATTATGCACACCTAATATAGGGTGTTGATGTCATTAGACCACACCCCTTCTCATTACAGAGATGCACATCACCTAATATGCTTAATTGGTAGTAGGCTTTCGAGCCTATACAGCTTGGAGTAAGACAACATGCATAAAGAGGATGATGTGGTCAAAATACTCATTTGCCTAATAATTCTGCACTCCCTGTAGTGATATATATTCATAATTTTGAATATTCTAGATTTATTTTTCAACAGTAACCTCCCTTCTTGCTTGTGGGCCAAGAACCTCCCCAGCAGCCCTTGTATGCAGTATTTTGCAGATCTGAGAGAGACAGCAGTGTTATTGCTGTGCTCTCTGCTTTCCTGGGTCATTACATTAGGTAGTTAGTTAGTTAGTTAGTCAGTTTATATACACTCACCTAAAGAATTATTAGGAACACCATACTAATACGGCGTTGGACCCCCTTTTGCCTTCAGAACTGCCTTAATTCTACGTGGCATTGATTCAACAAGGTGCTGATAGCATTCTTTAGAAATGTTGGCCCATATTGACAGGATAGCATCTTGCAGTTGATGGAGATTTGAGGGATGCACATCCAGGGCACGAAGCTCCCGTTTCACCACATCCCAAAGATGCTCTATTGGGTTGAGATCTGGTGACTGTTGAGATCCGGTGACTGTGGGGGCCATTTTAGTACAGTGAACTCATTGTCATGTTCAAGAAACCAATTTGAAATGATTCGAGCTTTGTGACATGGTGCATTATCCTGCTAGAAGTAGCCATCAGAGGATGGATACATGTTCTCATTCTGTTTACACCAAATTCGGACTCTACCATTTGAATGTCTCAACAGAAATCGAGACTCATCAGACCAGGCAACATTTTTCCAGTCTTCAACAATCCAATTTTGGTGAGCTCATGCAAATTGTAGCCTCTTTTTCCTATTTGTAGTGTTGATGAGTGGTACCCGGTGGGGTCTTCTGCTGTTGCAGCCCATCCGCCTCAAGGTTGTGCGTGTTGTGGCTTCACAAATGCTTTGCTGCATACCTCGGTTGTAACGAGTGGTTATTTCAGTCAACGTTGCTCTTCTATCAGCTTGAATCAGTCGCCCCATTCTCCTCTGACCTCTAGCATCCACAAGGCATTTTTTTGTAGTATATATTGGAGGCGTGGCGATTAGGGATGAGCGAACCCGAACTGTATAGTTCGGGTTCGTACCGAATTTTGGGGTGTCCGTGACACGGACCCGAACCCGAACATTTTCGTAAAAGTCCGGGTTCGGGTTCGGTGTTCGGCGCTTTCTTGGCGCTTTTTGAAAGGCTGCAAAGCAGCCAATCAACAAGCGTCATACTACTTGCCCCAAGAGGCCATCACAGCCATGCCTACTATTGGCATGGCTGTGATTGGCCAGTGCATCATGTGACCCAGCCTCTATTTAAGCTGGAGTCACGTAGCACCGCACGTCACTCTGCTATGATCAGTATAGGGAGAGGTTGCAGCTGCGACGTTAGGGCGAGATTAGGCAGATTAACTCCTCCAAAAGACTTCATTCTGTGATCGATCTGCAGCTGTGGATCATTGAAGTGCTATTATTGACTTGCTCACTTTTTTGAGGCTGCCCAGAGCGTTTTTAGATCACTTTTTTTCTGGGGTGATCGGCGGCCATTTTGTGACTTGTGGTGCGCCAGCACAAGCTATCACCAAGTGTATTTAACCATCGATAGTGTGGTTATTTTGTGCTATATCCTACATCAGCTGCAGGCTGAGCCTGTGTCACCGAAGTGCATTTAACCATCAACAGTCTGGTTATTTTTTGGCCATATACTACATCAGCTGCAGGCTGAGCCTGTGTCACCGAAGTGCATTTAACCATCGACAGTCTGATTATTTTTTGGCCATATACTACATCTGGTGCAGGCTAAGCCTGTGTCACCCAAGTGCATTTAACCATCAACAGTGTGGTTATTTTTTGGCCATATATTACATCAGGGGCAAGTTGAGCCTGTGTCACCCAGCGCCTAAAAAATAGACCTGACATTTCTATTCAACCAAATCTGTACTGATTTAGCTGGTCAAGTTATTTGTAGTGACCGTAAAAGCACACTTTTTTTTCTGGGTTGAAAAACCATTCCCAAATTTGCCATTCTCAAAATAACTAGTTTCTGGTATTTGAGGCCTGCTTGAAATCTATCCCAAAAAGAATATCTTACATTGAAGCTAGTGATAGTGTCATTCAGAAAAACCTAAGACACACGCTAGCGTGCTGATAGAAGTCTGATTCTGTGATTAAACCTATACCTGTCACACAGCGCAAAAAAAAACAGGCCTCACATCTCTATTTAACCAAATCTGTACTGTTTTATCTGGTCAAGTTATTTGTAGTGACTAGTGTTGAGCGAACAGTTCGAGCATAGTTCGGGTCCGTACCGAATTTTGGGGTGTTCGTGACACGGACCCGAACCCGAACTTTTTCGTAAAAGTTCGGGTTCGGGTTCGTCGTTCGGCATGTATTTTGGCGCATTTTGAAAGGCTGCAAAGCAGCCAATCAACATGCATCATACTACTTGCCCTAAGATGCCATCGCAGCCATGCCTACTATTGGCAAGGCTGTGATTGGCCAAGTGCAGCATGTGACTCAGCCTCTTATAAGCTTGTGCGCACGTCGGGACGTGCTCACTCCCGATGTGAATAGAACAGGGATAGACGCAGCTGATGCTAGGGCGAGAATAGGCAGGGATAATTGAATAACTGGAAGCAAATTTCTCTCCTCCACCTGTGATTCATCTGAACAACTGCAGCTGAGCTGCTTTTTTGATAGGGATTGGCTATTTTTAGAGTGGCCAGAGTGATTTTTCCATCCACATGTACCCGGGCTGACCGCCGGCCGCCATTTTGCGACTTGTAGTGCTGCAGCAGAAGCTGCCACAGTGTGCATTCCAAAGCTCCAAACAAGTCAGACATCTACACCTGGGATTCAGACCAATAGCGATTTAGCAGCACAGTCCAAGGCTATTTTTTTTAAAGGTTGTGCAGACCATTTTGTGGCACATGTTACTGGGCTGATAGGCGGCGGCTATCTTGGGACTAGTGCTGCAGCACAATCTCTCCCAACGTCCATTAATCACTTGTAATAGTGGTCTGTGCCATAGAAATCCTACATCAGGGACTTGGGTGTGCTTGTGTCACCCCTACTAATACCAGTCCACCTGTAATCCATACAGTGAAAAGCCATAAAGTATTCCAGTGAGGGAATTTTTTTTTTATTTAAAAAAGGCCAAGTTAGTTTATCTGGCGTTCAATATACTAGATACAGTTAGGCCTGCGTTTCATACATCTGGAATTAGCAAACTAATGTGCTGGGGTTGGGAAAACATATATGTACCCATACTAGAATCTGTCAAAGAAAGCGGTACTCACATATAACAGTCATTCCATCTGTAATCCATACAGTCAAAAGACTGAAAGTATTCCAGTGAGGGAATTTTTTTTTTATTTAAAAAAGGCCAAGTTAGTTTATCTGGCGTTCAATATACTAGATACAGTTAGGCCTGCGTTTCATACATCTGGAATTAGCAAACTAATGTGCTGGGGTTGGGAAAACATATATGTACCCATACTAGAATCTGTCAAAGAAAGCGGTACTCACATATAACAGTCATTCCATCTGTAATCCATACAGTCAAAAGACTGAAAGTATTCCAGTGAGGGAATTTTTTTTATTTAAAAAAGGCCAAGTTAGTTTATCTGGCGTTCAATATACTAGATACAGTTAGGCCTGCGTTTCATACATCTGGAATTAGCAAACTAATGTGCTGGGGTTGGGAAAACATATATGTACCAATACTAGAATCTGTCAAAGAAAGCGGTACTCACATATAACAGTCATTCCATCTGTAATCCATACAGTCAAAAGACTGAAAGTATTCCAGTGAGGGAATTTTTTTTATTTAAAAAAGGCCAAGTTAGTTTATCTGGCGTTCAATATACTAGATACAGTTAGGCCTGCGTTTCATACATCTGGAATTAGCAAACTACAGGGAGTGCAGAATTATTAGGCAAGTTGTATTTTTGAGGATTAATTTTATTATTGAACAACAACCATGTTCTCAATGAACCCAAAAAACTCATTAATATCAAAGCTGAATATTTTTGGAAGTAGTTTTTAGTTTGTTTTTAGTTT
The DNA here is from genome assembly GCF_905171765.1 of Bufo bufo. Taxonomy (NCBI): domain Eukaryota; kingdom Metazoa; phylum Chordata; class Amphibia; order Anura; family Bufonidae; genus Bufo; species Bufo bufo. The sequence continues at coordinate 728,133,682 of NC_053389.1, read as the reverse complement.
TAGCTATTTTAGGGGGATATCTGTGTGTGCAGGTGACTATTACTGTGCATAATTATTAGGCAACTTAACAAAAAACAAATATATACCCATTTCAATTATTTATTTTTACCAGTGAAACCAATATAACATCTCAACATTCACAAATATACATTTCTGACATTCAAAAACAAAACAAAAACAAATCAGTGACCAATATAGCCACCTTTCTTTGCAAGGACACTCAAAAGCCTGCCATCCATGGATTCTGTCAGTGTTTTGATCTGTTCACCATCAACATTGCGTGCAGCAGCAACCACAGCCTCCCAGACACTGTTCAGAGAGGTGTACTGTTTTCCCTCCTTGTAAATCTCACATTTGATGATGGACCACAGGTTCTCAATGGGGTTCAGATCAGGTGAACAAGGAGGCCATGTCATTAGATTTTCTTCTTTTATACCCTTTCTTGCCAGCCACGCTGTGGAGTACTTGGACGCGTGTGATGGAGCATTGTCCTGCATGAAAATCATGTTTTTCTTGAAGGATGCAGACTTCTTCCTGTACCACTGCTTGAAGAAGGTGTCTTCCAGAAACTGGCAGTAGGACTGGGAGTTGAGCTTGACTCCATCCTCAACCCGAAAAGGCCCCACAAGCTCATCTTTGATGATACCAGCCCAAACCAGTACTCCACCTCCACCTTGCTGGCGTCTGAGTCGGACTGGAGCTCTCTGCCCTTTACCAATCCAGCCACGGGCCCATCCATCTGGCCCATCAAGACTCACTCTCATTTCATCAGTCCATAAAACCTTAGAAAAATCAGTCTTGAGATATTTCTTGGCCCAGTCTTGACGTTTCAGCTTGTGTGTCTTGTTCAGTGGTGGTCGTCTTTCAGCCTTTCTTACCTTAGCCATGTCTCTGAGTATTGCACACCTTGTGCTTTTGGACACTCCAGTGATGTTGCAGCTCTGAAATATGGCCAAACTGGTGGCAAGTGGCATCTTGGCAGCTGCACGCTTGACTTTTCTCAGTTCATGGGCAGTTATTTTGCGCCTTGGTTTTTCCACACGCTTCTTGCGACCCTGTTGACTATTTTGAATGAAACGCTTGATTGTTCGATGATCACGCTCCAGAAGCTTTGCAATTTTAAGAGTGCTGCATCCCTCTGCAAGATATCTCACTATTTTTGACTTTTCTGAGCCTGTCAAGTCCTTCTTTTGACCCATTTTGCCAAAGGAAAGGAAGTTGCCTAATAATTATGCACACCTAATATAGGGTGTTGATATCATTAGACCACACCCCTTCTCATTACAGAGATGCACATCACCTAATATGCTTAATTGGTAGTAGGCTTTAGAGCCTATACAGCTTGGAGTAAGACAACATGCATAAAGAGGATGATGTGGTCAAAAGACTCATTTGCCTAATAATTCTGCACGCAGTGTAATTTGCTGGGGTTGGTAAAACATATATGTACCCATACTAGAATCTGTCAAAGAAAGCGGTACTCACATATAACAGTCATTCCATCTGTAATCCATACAGTCAAAAGACTGAAAGTATTCCAGTGAGGGAATTTTTTTTATTTAAAAAAGGCCAAGTTAGTTTATCTGGCGTTCAATATACTAGATACAGTTAGGCCTGCGTTTCATACATCTGGAATTAGCAAACTAATTTGCTGGGGTTGGGAAAACATATATGTACCCATACTAGAATCTGTCAAAGAAAGCGGTACTCACATATAACAGTCATTCCATCTGTAATCCATACAGTCAAAAGACTGAAAGTATTCCAGTGAGGGAATTTTTTTTATTTAAAAAAGGCCAAGTTAGTTTATCTGGCGTTCAATATACTAGATACAGTTAGGCCTGCGTTTCATACATCTGGAATTAGCAAACTAATTTGCTGGGGTTGGGAAAACATATATGTACCCATACTAGAATCTGTCAAAGAAAGCGGTACTCACATATAACAGTCATTCCATCTGTAATCCATACAGTCAAAAGACTGAAAGTATTCCAGTGAGGGAATTTTTTTTATTTAAAAAAGGCCAAGTTAGTTTATCTGGCGTTCAATATACTAGATACAGTTAGGCCTGCGTTTCATACATCTGGAATTAGCAAACTAATGTGCTGGGGTTGGGAAAACATATATGTACCCATACTAGAATCTGTCAAAGAAAGCGGTACTCACATATAACAGTCATTCCATCTGTAATCCATACAGTCAAAAGACTGAAAGTATTCCAGTGAGGGAATTTTTTTTATTTAAAAAAGGCCAAGTTAGTTTATCTGGCGTTCAATATACTAGATACAGTTAGGCCTGCGTTTCATACATCTGGAATTAGCAAACTAATGTGCTGGGGTTGGGAAAACATATATGTACCCATACTAGAATCTGTCAAAGAAAGCGGTACTCACATATAACAGTCATTCCATCTGTAATCCATACAGTCAAAAGACTGAAAGTATTCCAGTGAGGGGATTTTGCTTATAAAAAATAATATATTTCATTGTGGTGCGAGTTGAATCGCAACAATGAAGAAAAATACTATTAAGGGACGAGGACGCGGTCGTGGTGGTGTCCGTGGAGCCTCTGTTGCTGGTAGAGGACGTGGCCGTTCGGCCCCAGGCGCACACAGTAGGGAACGAACTCCCTCAACTAGCCGGCAGAATGTACCGCAATATCTCGTGGGGCACAATGCCGCTCTTAGGATGGTAAGGCCTGAGCAGGTACAGGCATTAATCGATTGGGTGGCCGACAGTGCTTCCAGCACGTTCACCACATGGTCTTCCACCCAGTCTTCTGCGGAAAGCGCACAGGTGGCACCTGAAAACCAAGCCCATCAGTCTGTCACATCACCCCCAAGCATATCAGGGAAACGGTCTGAGCCACAAGTTATGCAGCAGTCTCTTCTTCTGTTTGAAGACTCTGCTTCCAGGGTTTCCCAGGGGCGTCCACCTAGCCCTTCCCCAGTGGAGGAAGACATACCATGCACTGACGCACAACCACTTATGTCTCCAGATGAAGAGGACATGGGAATACCACCACAGCAGAGTCACCGACTCTCTGATGATGACGAAACACAGGTGCCCACTGCCGCGTCTTTTTGCAGTGTGCAGACTGAACAGGAGGAGGTCAGGGAGGGAGACTGGGTGGAAGACGATGCAGAGGACGATGAGGTCTTAGACCCCACATGGACTGAAGGTCGTGGCGATGACTTTCACAGTTCAGAGGAAGAGGTAGTGGTGAGACCGAGACAACAGCGAAGCCAAAGAGGGAGCAGGGGGCCAAAGCAGACGAGCCGCCGCCCCCAGAGTTCGCCTGCTACTGGACATCGCCAACAGGGACCCAGCCCCACAAAGGCAGCTTCAAAGAGTTCCCTGGCATGGCACTTCTTTAAACAATGTCCTACCGACAAGACCCGAGTGACTTGCACGCTCTGCCATCAGAGCCTGAGGCGAGGCATTAACGTTCTGAACCTCAGCACAACCTGCATGACCAGGCATCTACATGCAAAGCATGAACTGCAGTGGGGTACACACCTTAAAAACCAGGCACTCGCTGAGGCTCCCCCTGCTCCCTCTACGGCTGCTGCCTCGGCTTCCGCCTCGAGAGGAATGTTGCCACCTGCCGAGCAGCAAACAGAGGATGTGCCACCGACACCACCACCACCGCCACCGTCAACTAGCGTCTCCACTATATCACACAGCAGCGTTCAGCTCTCAATATCTCAAACCTTAGAGAGGAAGCGTAAATTCCCCCCGAGTCACCCTCGAGCCCTTGGCCTGAACGCCAGCATTTCTAAACTGCTGGCCTTTGAAATGCTGTCATTCCGGCTGGTGGACACAGACAGCTTCAAAAAGCTGATGGCCATGGCTGTCCCGCAGTATGTGGTTCCCAGCCGCCACTACTTTTCCAAGACAGCCGTGCCTTCCCTGCACATGCAAGTGTCCGATAAAATCAAGTGTGCACTGCGCAACGCCATTTGTGGCAAGGTCCACCTAACCACAGATACGTGGACCAGTAAGCACGGCCAGGGACGCTATATCTCACTAACTGCACACTGGATGAATGTAGTGGCGGCTGGGCCCCCGGCGGACAGTTCCTTGGCGCACGTCCTTCCGCCCCCTAGGATCGCAGGGCATCATTCTCTGCCTCCTGTAGCCTCCTCCTCCTACTCGGCTTCCTCCTCCACTGCTTCCACCAGCTCATCCGATCAGCCACACACCTTCACCACCAACTTCAGCACAGCCCGGGGTAAACGTCAGCAGGCCATTCTGAAACTCATATGTTTGGGGGACAGGCCCCACACCGCACAGGAGTTGTGGCGGGGTATTGAACAACAGACCGACGAGTGGTTTCTGCCGGTGGGCCTCAAGCCAGGCCTGGTGGTATGCGATAATGGCCGAAATCTCGTGGCAGCTCTGGGACTAGCCGGTTTGACGCACATCCCTTGCCTGGCGCATGTGCTGAACTTGGTGGTGCAGAGGTTCATTCACCACTACCCCAACATGTCAGAGCTGCTGCATAAAGTGCGGGCCGTCTGTGCGCGCTTCCGCCGTTCACATCCTGCCGCTGCTCGCCTGTCTGCGCTACAGCGGAACTTCGGCCTTCCCGCTCACCGCCTCATATGCGACGTGCCCACCCGGTGGAACTCCACCTTGCACATGCTGGAGAGACTGTGCGAGCAGCAGCAGGCCATAGTGGAGTTTCAGCTGCAGCACGCTCGCGTCAGTCGTACTGCCGAACAGCACCACTTCACCACCAATGATTGGGCCTCCATGCGAGACCTGTGTGCCCTGCTGCGCTGTTTCGAGTACTCCACCAACATGGCCAGTGGCGATGACACTGTTATCAGCATTACAATACCACTTCTATGTCTCCTTGAGAAAACACTTAGGGCAATGATGTTAGAGGAGGTGGCCCAGGTGGAGGAGGAGGAGGATGAGGGCTCGTTTCTAACACTTTCGGGCCAGTCTGTTCGAAGTGGCTCAGAGGGAGGTTTGTTTAAGCAGCAGAGGACAGGTTCACAAGTCGCCAGCCAAGGCACTGTACTGGAGGACGAGGAGGATGAGGAGGAGGAGGTGGAGGGGGACGAGGATGACGCAAGTTCACAGCGGGGTGGCAGCCCAGGCCCATCACTGGTGCGTGGCTGGGGGGATACGGTGGACGATGACGATACGCCTCCCACAGAGGACAGCTTGTCCTTACCCATGGGTAGCCTGGCCCACATGAGCGAATATATGCTCCAATGCCTGCGCAACGACAGCAGAGTTGCCCACGTTTTAACGTGTGCAGACTACTGGGTGGCCACCCTGCTGGATCCCCGGTATAAAGACAATGTGCCCACTTTAATTCCTGAACTGGAGCGCGACCGTAAGATGCGCGAGTACAAGCGCACGCTGATAGAGGCGCTCTTGAGAGCATTCCCACATGTCACAGGGGAACAGGTGGAAGGTGAAGGCAGAGGAGTGGCAAGAGGTCGCCAACGCAGCTGTGTCACGGCCAGCTCATCTGAGGGCAGGGTTAGCATGGCAGAAATGTGGAAAAGTTTTGTCTCCACGCCACAGCTATCTGCACCGACACCTGATACGGAACGTGTTAGCAGGAGGCAGCATTTCACTAACATGGTTGAACAGTATGTCTGCACACCCCTCCACATCCTGACGGATGGTTCGGCCCCATTCAACTACTGGGTTTCGAAATTGTCCACGTGGCCAGAGTTAGCATGTTATGCCTTGGAGGTGCTTTCCTGCCCGGCGGCCAGCGTTTTATCTGAACGCGTATTCAGCACGGCAGGGGGCGTCATTACTGACAAGCGCAGCCGCCTGTCCACAGCCAACGTGGACAAGCTGACCTTCATAAAGATGAACCAGGCATGGATCCCACAGGACCTGTCCCTCCCTTGTGCAGAGTAGTCCTTATTAACTGCCTAAAACATGTCTTGTTGTGCTACGGGCCACTTCTTTATTTGATACAAATTTTATGAAACCCACAGTTGAATGAAACTCTTCTCTGTCTGGGCGCCGGGGCCTAACCAGATGAAAGTGGCCGGTTAAACTAACGGGTGACATGAAGCCATAACCTCTGCCATGCTACCTCTGTCTTCTGTCTGGGTGCTGAGGCCTAAGTCAAATAAAGCGGTCTTCTGCTGTGCTGGGGGATATGAAGCTAATCTCTGACCTCTCTCCTCTGTCTGGGTCCAAAGGCCTAAATCACTGAAAGAGGCCTTCTCCTGTGGTGTGTGATATGATGCCAGAATATGTGCTGTGGGGCCTCTCTCCTCTTCCTGGGTGCAGGGGTCAAATAAACTAAATTGTGGCCTACTCCTGTGGTGGCTGATATGATGCCAGAATATGTGCTGTGGTGCCTCTCTCCTCTTCCTGGGTGCAGGGGTCAAAGTAACTAAATGGTGGCTTCTCCTGTGGTGGCTGATATGATGCCAGAATATGTGCTGTGGGGCCTCTCTCCTCTTCCTGGGTGCAGGGGTCAAAGTAACTCAATGGTGGCTTCTCCTGTGGTGGCTGATATGATGCCAGAATATGTGCTGTGGTGCCTCTCTCCTCTGTCTGGGTCCAAAGGCCTAAATCACTGAAAGAGGCCTTCTCCTGTGGTGTGTGATATGATGCCTGAATATGTGCTGTGGTGCCTCTCTCCTCTTCCTGGGTGCGGGGGTCAAAGTAACTCAATGGTGGCTTCTCCTGTGGTGGCTGATATGATGCCAGAATATGTGCTGTGGGGCCTCTCTCCTCTTCCTGGGTGCAGGGGTCAAAGTAACTCAATGGTGGCTTCTCCTGTGGTGGCTGATATGATGCCAGAATATGTGCTGTGGTGCCTCTCTCCTCTTCCTGGGTGCAGGGGTCAAAGTAACTAAATGGTGGCTTCTCCTGTGGTGGCTGATATGATGCCAGAATATGTGCTGTGGGGCCTCTCTCCTCTTCCTGGGTGCAGGGGTCAAAGTAACTCAATGGTGGCTTCTCCTGTGGTGGTTAGTATGATGCCAGAATATGTGCTGTGGGGCCTCTCTCCTCTTCCTGGGTGCAGGGGTCAAAGTAACTCAATCGTGGCTTCTCCTGTGGTGGCTGATATGATGCCAGAATATGTGCTGTGGTGCCTCTCTCCTCTTCCTGGGTGCAGGGGTCAAAGTAACTAAATGGTGGCTTCTCCTGTGGTGGCTGATATGATGCCAGAATATGTGCTGTGGTGCCTCTCTCCTCTTCCTGGGTGCAGGGGTCAAAGTAACTAAATGGTGGCTTCTCCTGTGGTGGCTGATATGATGCCAGAATATGTGCTGTGGTGCTTCTCTCCTCTTCCTGGGTGCAGGGGTCAAAGTAACTAAATGGTGGCTTCTCCTGTGGTGGCTGATATGATGCCAGAATATGTGCTGTGGTGCCTCTCTCCTCTTCCTGGGTGCGGGGGTCAAAGTAACTCAATGGTGGCTTCTCCTGTGGTGGCTGATATGATGCCAGAATATGTGCTGTGGGGCCTCTCTCCTCTTCCTGGGTGCAGGGGTCAAAGTAACTCAATGGTGGCTTCTCCTGTGCTGATTGATATAAAGCTGATGGTTGTGCCATCTGACATGGGTCTGATTCAATGGGGGCCTACTCCTGTGGTGGGTGATCTAAATGCCTGATTCTCTGCTGTGAAACCTCTCTCCTCCGTCTGGGTGTAGGGGTCAAAGTCTTTCAAAGTCGCCTTCTCCTGTGCTGATTGATATGAAGCTGATGGTTGTGCCATCTGACATGGTTGCCGGGGTCCCATTAAATTGTGGCCTACTCCTGTGGTGGTTGATATGATGCCTGATTCTCTGATGTGGAACCTCTCTCCTCTGTTTGGGTGAAGGGGTCAAAGTAACTAAATGGTGGCTTCTCCTGTGGTGGCTGATATGATGCCAGAATATGTGCTGTGGGGCCTCTCTCCTCTTCCTGGGTGCAGGGGTCAAAGTAACTCAATGGTGGCTTCTCCTGTGGTGGCTGATATGATGCCAGAATATGTGCTGTGGTGCCTCTCTCCTCTTCCTGGGTGCGGGGGTCAAAGTAACTCAATGGTGGCTTCTCCTGTGGTGGCTGATATGATGCCAGAATATGTGCTGTGGTGCCTCTCTCCTCTTCCTGGGTGCGGGGGTCAAAGTAACTCAATGGTGGCTTCTCCTGTGGTGGCTGATATGATGCCAGAATATGTGCTGTGGTGCCTCTCTCCTCTTCCTGGGTGCAGGGGTCAAAGTAACTAAATGGTGGCTTCTCCTGTGGTGGTTGATATGATGCCTGATTCTGTGCTGTGAAGCCTCTCTCCTCCATCTGGGTGTAGGGGTCAAAGTCTTTCAAAGTCGCCTTCTCCTGTGCTGATTGATATAAAGCTGATGGTTGTGCCATCTGACATGGTTGCCAGGGTCTGATTCAATGGGGGCCTACTCCTGTGGTGGGTGATCTAAATGCCTGATTCTCTGCTGTGAAACCTCTCTCCTCCGTCTGGGTGTAGGGGTCAAAGTCTTTCAAAGTCGCCTTCTCCTGTGCTGATTGATATGAAGCTGATGGTTGTGCCATCTGACATGGTTGCCGGGGTCCCATTAAATTGGGGCCTACTCCTGTGGTGGGTGATCTAAATGCCTGATTCTCTGCTTTGAAACCTCTCTCCTCCGTCCGGGTGTAGGGGTCAAAGTCTGTCAAAGTCGCCTTCTCCTGTGCTGATTGATATAAAGCTTATGCTTGTGCCATCTGACATGGTTGCCGGGGTCTGATTCAATGGTGGCCTACTCCTGTGGTGGGTGATCTAAATGCCTGATTCTCTGCTGTGTAACCTCTCTCCTCCGTCTGGGTGTAGGGGTCAAAGTAACTAAATGGTGGCCTACTCCTGTGGTGGGTGATATGATGCCTGGTTCTGTGCTGTGGGACCTCTCTCCTTTGTCTGGGTGCTGTGGTCAAAATAATAGTAAGTGACCTTCTCCATTGGTGGGTGACTTGAAGCCTGATTCTGTGCTATGGGACCTCACTCCAATTAATATTGTTTAATTTTTATTTATTTTATGTTAACTCATCATTTCCCTATCTACATTTGTTTGCAGGGGATTTAACTACATTTTGCTGCCTTTTGCAGCCCTCTAGCCCTTTCCGGGTGTGTTTTACAGCCTTTTTAGTGCCCAAAAGTTCGGGTCCCCATTGACTTCTATGGGGTTCGGGTTCGGGATGAAGTTCGGGTCGAGTTCGGATCCCGAACCCGAACATTTTTCGAAAGTTCGGCCGAACTCGTCGAACCCGAACATCCAGGTGTTCGCTCAACTCTAGTAGTGACCGTAAAAGCACACTTTTTTTTCTGGGTTGAAAAACCATTCCCAAATTTGCCACTCTCAAAATAACTAGTTTCTGGTATTTGAGGCCTACTTGAAATCTATCCCAAAAAGAATATCTTACATTGAATCTAGTGATAGTGTCATTCAGAAAAACCTAAGACACACGCTAGCGTGCTGATAGAAATCTGATTCTGTGATTAAACCTATACCTGTCACACAGCGCAAAAAAAACAGGCCTCACATCTCTATTTAACCAAATCTGTACTGTTTTAGCTGGTCAAGTTATTTGTAGTGACCGTAAAAGCACACTTTTTTTTCTGGGTTGAAAAACCATTCCCAAATTTGCCATTCTCAAAATAACTAGTTTCTGGTATTTGAGGCCTACTTGAAATCTATCCCAAAAAGAATATCTTACATTGAAGCTAGTGATAGTGTCATTCAGAAAAACCTAAGACACACGCTAGCGTGCTGATAGAAGTCTGATTCTGTGATTAAACCTATACCTGTCACACAGCGCAAAAAAAACAGGCCTCACATCTCTATTTAACCAAATCTGTACTGTTTTAGCTGGTCAAGTTATTTGTAGTGACAGTAAAAGCATACTTTTTTTTCTGGGTTGAAAAAGCATTCCCAAATTTGCCATTCTCAAAATAACTAGTTTCTGGTATTTGAGGCCTACTTGAGATCTATCCCAAAAAGAATATCTTACATTGAAGGTACTGATAGTGTCATTCAGAAAAACCTAAGACACACGCTAGCGTGCTGATAGAAATCTGATTCTGTGATTAAACCTATACCTGTCACACAGCGCAAAAAAAAACAGGCCTCACATCTCTATTTAACCAAATCTGTACTGTTTTAGCTGGTCAAGTTATTTGTAGTGACCGTAAAAGCACACTTTTTTTTCTGGTTTGAAAAACTATTCCCAAATTTGCCATTCTCAAAATAACTAATTTCTGGTATTTGAGGCCTACTTGAAATCTATCCCAAAAAGGATATCTTACATTGAAGGTATTGATAGTGTCATTCAGAAAAACCTAAGACACACGCTACCGTGCAGATAGAAGTCTGATTCTGAGATTAAACCTTAACCTGTCACACAGTGCAAAAAAAAAACAGGTCTCACATTTCTATTCAAGCAAATCTGTACTGTTTTAGCTGGTCAAGTTATTTGCAGTGACCGTAAAAGCACACTTTATTTTCTGGTTTGAAAAACTATTCCCAAATTTGCCATTCTCAAAATAACTAGTTTCTGGTAATTGAGGCTTACTTGAAATCTATCCCAAAAAGGATATCTTACATTGAAGGTATTGATAGTGTCATTCAGAAAAACCTAAGACACACGCTACCGTGCAGATAGAAGTCTGATTCTGAGATTAAACCTTAACCTGTCACACAGTGCAAAAAAAAACAGGTCTCACATTTCTATTCAAGCAAATCTGTACTGTTTTAGCTGCTCAAGTTATTTGTAGTGACTGTAAAAGCACACTTTTTTTTCTGGGTTGAAAAACTTTTCCCAAATTTGCCATTCTCAAAATTGTGGTGAACGGGAACAATGAGGAAAACATCTAATAAGGGACGCGGACGTGGACATGGACATGGTCGTGGTGGTGTTAGTGGACCCTCTGGTGCTGGGAGAGGACGTGGCCGTTCTGCCACAGCCACACGTCCTAGTGTACCAACTACCTCAGGTCCCAGTAGCTGCCAGAATTTACAGGGATATTTGGTGGGGCCCAATGCCGTTCTAAGGATGGTAAGGCCTGAGCAGGTACAGGCATTAGTCAATTGGGTGGCCGACAGTGCATCCAGCACGTTCACATTATCTCCCACCCAGTCTTCTGCAGAAAGCGCACAGATGGCGCATGAAAACCAAGCCCATCGGTCTGTCACATCACCACCATGCATATCAGGGAAACTGTCTGAGCCTCAAGTTATGCAGCAGTCTCTTATGCTGTTTGAAGACTCTGCTGCCAGGGTTTCCCAAGGGCATCCACCTAGCTCTTCACCAGGGGTGGAAGAGATAGAATGCACTAACGCACAACCACTTATGTTTCCTGATGATGAGGACATGGGAATACCACCTCACCACGTCTCTGATGATGACGAAACACAGGTGCCAACTGCTGCGTCTTTCTGCAGTGTGCAGACTGAACAGGAGGTCAGGGGTCAAGACTGGGTGGAAGACGATGCAGGGGACGATGAGGTCCTAGACCCCACATGGAATGAAGGTCGTGCCACTGACTTTCACAGTTCGGAGGAAGAGGCAGTGGTGAGACCGAGCCAACAGCGTAGCAAAAGAGGGAGCAGTGGGCAAAATCAGAACACCCGCCGCCAAGAGACTCCGCCTGCTACTGACCGCCGCCATCTGGGACCGAGCACCCCAAAGGCATCTTCAAGGAGTTCCCTGGCATGGCACTTCTTCAAACAATGTGCTGACGACAAGACCCGAGTGGTTTGCACGCTGTGCCATCAGAGCCTGAAGCGAGGCATTAACGTTCTGAACCTTAGCACAACCTGCATGACCAGGCACCTGCATGCAAAGCATGAACTGCAGTGGAGTAAACACCTTAAAAACAAAGAAGTCACTCAGGCTCCCCCTGCTACCTCTTCTGCTGCTGCTGCCTCGGCCTCTTCTGCTGCTGCCGCCGCCTCGGCCTCTTCCTCCGCCTCTGGAGGAACGTTGGCACCTGCCGCCCAGCAAACATGGGATGTACCACCAACACCACCACCTGCGTCACCAAGCATCTCAACCATGTCACACGGCAGCGTTCAGCTCTCCATCTCACAAACATTTGAGAGAAAGCGTAAATTCCCACCTAGCCACCCTCGATCCCTGGCCCTGAATGCCAGCATTTCTAAACTACTGGCCTATGAAATGCTGTCATTTAGGCTGGTGGACACACACAGCTTCAAACAGCTCATGTCACTTGCTGTCCCACAGTATGTTGTTCCCAGCCGCCACTACTTCTCCAAGAGAGCCGTGCCTTCCCTGCACAACCAAGTATCCGATAAAATCAAGTGTGCACTGCGCAATGCCATCTGTGGCAAGGTCCACCTAACCACAGATACGTGGACCAGTAAGCACGGCCAGGGACGCTATATCTCCCTAACTGCACACTGGGTAAATGTAGTGGCGGCTGGGCCCCAGGCGGAGAGCTGTTTGGCGCACGTCCTTCCGCCGCCAAGGATCGCAGGGCAACATTCTTTGCCTCCTGTCTCCTCCTCCTCCTACTCAGCTTCCTCCTCCTCTTCTTCCACCTGCTCATCCAATCAGCCACACACCTTCACCACCAACTTCAGCACAGCACGGGGTAAACGTCAGCAGGCCATTCTGAAACTCATATGTTTGGGGGACAGGCCCCACACCGCACAGGAGTTGTGGCGGGGTATAGAACAACAGACCGACGAGTGGTTGCTGCCGGTGAGCCTCAAGCCCGGCCTGGTGGTGTGCGATAATGGGCGAAATCTCGTTGCAGCTCTGGGACTAGCCGGTTTGACGCACCTCCCTTGCCTGGCGCATGTGCTGAATTTGGTGGTGCAGAAGTTCATTCGCAACTACCCCGACATGTCAGAGCTGCTGCATAAAGTGCGGGCCGTCTGTTCGCGCTTCCGGCGTTCACACCCTGCCGCTGCTCGCCTGTCTGCGCTACAGCGTAACTTCGGCCTTCCCGCTCACCGCCTCATATGCGACGTACCCACCAGGTGGAACTCCACCTTGCATATGCTGGACAGACTGTGCGAGCAGCAGCAGGCCATAGTGGAGTTTCAGCTGCAGCACGCACGGGTCAGTCGCACTGCGGATCAGACACACTTCACCACCAATGACTGGGCCTCCATGCGAAACCTGTGTGCCCTGTTGCGCTGTTTCGAGTACTCCACCAACATGGCCAGTGGCGATGACGCCGTTATCAGCGTTACAATACTACTTCTATGTCTCCTTGAGAAAACACTTAGGGCGATGATGGAAGTGGAGGTGGCCCAGGAGGAAGAGGAGGAAGAGGGGTAATTTTTAGCACTTTCAGGCCAGTCTCTTCAAAGTGACTCAGAGGGAGTTTTTTTGCAACACCAGAGGCCAGGTACAAATGTTGCCAGACAGGGCCCACTACTGGAGGACGAGGAGGACGAGGATGAGGAGGAGGTGGAGGAGGATGAGGATGAAGCATGTTCACAGCGGGGTGGCACCCAAAGCAGCTTGGGCCCATCACTGGTGCGTGGCTGGGGGGAAACACAGGACGATGACGATACGCCTCCCACAGAGGACAGCTTGTCCTTACCTCTGGGCAGCCTGGCACACATGAGCGACTACATGTTGCAGTGCCTGCACAACGACAGCAGAGTTGCCCACATTTTAACGTGTGCGGAATACTGGGTTGCCACCCTGCTGGATCCCCAATACAAAGACAATGTGCCCACCTTACTTCCTACACTGGAGCGTGATAGGAAGATGCGCGAGTACAAGCGCACATTGGTAGACGCGCTACTGAGAGCATTCCCAAATGTCACAGGGGAACCAGTGGAAGCCCAAGGCGAAGGCAGAGGAGGAGCAAGAGGTCGCCAACGCAGCTGTGTCACGGCCAGCTCCTCTGAGGGCAGGGTTAGCATGGCAGAGATGTGGAAAAGTTTTGTCACCACGCCACAGCTAACTGCACCACCACCTGATACGGAACGTGTTAGCAGGAGGCAACATTTCACTAACATTGTGGAACAGTACCTGTGCACACCCCTCCACGTACTGACTGATGGTTCGGCCCCATTCAACTTCTGGGTCTCCAAATTGTCCACGTGGCCAGAGCTAGCCTTTTATGCCTTGGAGGTGCTGGCCTGCCCAGCGGCCAGCGTTTTGTCTGAACGTGTATTCAGCACGGCAGGGGGCGTCATTACAGACAAACGCAGCCGCCTGTCTACAGCCAATGTGGACAAGCTGACGTTCATAAAAATGAACCAGGCATGGATCCCACAGGACCTGTCCATCCCTTGTGCAGATTAGATATTAACTACCTCCCCTTAACAATATATTATTCTACTCCAGGGCACTTCCTCATTCAATACTATTTTTAATTTCATTTTACCATTATATTGCGGGGCAACCCAAAGTTGAATGAACCTCTCCTCTGTCTGGGTGCCGGGGCCTAAATGTGTGACAGTGGCCTGTTCCAGTGGTGGGTGACGTGAAGCCTGATTCTCTGCTATGACATGAAGACAGATTCTGCGCTGACATAAAGCCAGATTCTCTGTTACGGGACCGCTCTCCTCTGTCTGGGTGCCGGGGCCTAAATGTGTGACAGTGGCCTGTTCCAGTGGTGGGTGACGTGAAGCCTGATTCTCTGCTATGACATAAATACAGATTCTGCGCTGACATAAGGCCAGATTCTCTGTTACAGGATCTCTCTCCTCTGCCTGGGTGCCTGGGCCTAAATGTGTGACAGTGGCCTGTTCCAGTGGTGGGTGACGTGAAGCCTGATTCTCTGCTATGACATGAATACAGATTCTGCGCTGACATAAGGCCAGATTCTCTGTTACGTGACCTCTCTCCTCTGCCTGGGTGCCTGGGCCTAAATGTGTGACAGTGGCCTGTTCCAGTGGTGGGTGACGTGAAGCCTGATTCTCTGCTATGACATAAAGACAGATTCTGCGCTGACATAAGGCCAGATTCTCTGTTACGGGACCGCTCTCCTCTGTCTGGGTGCCGGGGCCTAAATGTGTGACAGTGGCCTGTTCCAGTGGTGGGTGACGTGAAGCCTGATTCTCTGCTATGACATGAAGACAGATTCTGCGCTGACATAAGGCCAAATTCTCTGTTACGGGACCGCTCTCCTCTGTCTGGGTGCCGGGGCCTAAATGTGTGACAGTGGCCTGTTCCAGTGGTGGGTGACGTGAAGCCTGATTCTCTGCTATGACATGAATACAGATTCTGTGCTGACATCAGGCCAGATTCTCTGTTACGGGACCTCTCTCCTCTGCCTGGGTGCCGGGGCCTAAATGTGTGACAGTGGCCTGTTCCAGTGGTGGGTGACGTGAAGCCTGATTCTCTGCTATGACATGAAGACTGATTCTGCGCTGACATGAAGCCAGATTCTCTGCTATGGCATGAAGAGACTGATTCTCTGCTGACATGAAGCCAGATTCTTTGCTATGGCATGAAGAGACTGATTCTCTGCTGACGTGAAGCCAGATTCTCTGCTATGGGACCTCTGTCCAATTGATATTGGTTCATTTTTATTTTTTTATTTTTATTTTAATTCATTTCCCTATCCACATTTGTTTGCAGGGGATTTACCTACATGTTGCTGCCTTTTGCAGCCCTCTAGCTCTTTCCTGGGCTGTTTTACAGCCTTTTTAGTGCCCAAAAGTTCGGGTCCCCATTGACTTCAATGGGGTTCGGGACGAAGTTCGGATCGGGTTCGGATCCCGAACCCGAACATTTCCGGGAAGTTCGGCCGAACTTCTCGAACCCGAACATCCAGGTGTTCGCTCAACTCTAGTGGCGATCTCCATGCAGTCATGCACACCTGACCAGTTAGTCTGCCCTGGAGGCTGGTTTTAAAGTCAGTATAAAACTGAGTCTACTTTTACAGCGCCTACCAGTAGCCATTTGGCTCCAGGAGAAGTATATAGTGGGCTCAGCATGCATGTTGGTACTTGCATCCCTGGATCCGATGAAAGCTGTCACGGCACCGGACGGGGTTAAAAGCAGAGTGTGCCTGGCGTGCATGCTGTACCTGCGCTCCCTGGACTTTGTGTGGCTATCATGGCCCATAAACAGGTAGGAACTAGTGTTAGGGACCACTCGCAGAGGCGACCTTGACGTGGTGAGTGGCTTATTACGCTTTGGTCAAAATGTACACCAATGCCTCATTCAACATCCAGCATAGAGGCAGGGCAGAGTGCTGGTTGCAGAGTGCTATTGCATTTGTGTTTTTGCGTTTGTATATGTATTTTGCCATAGCGATGTGCACCTGCATACAGGGTTGTGCTGACTGAATCCCCCACATTTTTTCTTTGTAGTATATATTGGAGGCGTGGCGATCTCCATGCAGTCATGCACACCTGACCAGTTAGTCTGCCCTGGAGGCTGGTTTTAAAGTCAGTATAAAACTGAGTCTACTTTTACAGCGCCTACCAGTAGCCATTTGGCTCCAGGAGAAGTATATAGTGGGCTCAGCATGCATGTTGGTACTTGCATTCCTGGAACCGATGAAAGCTGTCACGGCACCGGACGGGGTTAAAAGCAGAGTGTGCCTGGCGTGCATGCTGTACCTGCGCTCCCTGGACTTTGCGTGGCTATCATGGCCCATAAACAGGTAGGAACTAGTGTTAGGGACCACTCGCAGAGGCGACCTTGACGTGGTGAGTGGCTTATTACGCTTTGGTCAAAATGTACACCAATGCCTCATTCAACATCCAGCATAGAGGCAGGGCAGAGTGCTGGTTGCAGAGTGCTATTGCATTTGTGTTTTTGCATTTGTATATGTATTTCGCCATAGCGATGTGCACCTGCATACAGGGTTGTGCTGACTGAATCCCCCACAAGGCATTTTTGCCCACAGGACTGCCGCATACTGGATGTTTTTCCCTTTTCACACCATTCTTTGTAAACCCTAGAAATGGTTGTGCGTGAAAATCCCAGTAACTGAGCAGATTGTGAAATACTCAGACCGGCCCGTCTGGCACCAACAACCATGCCACGCTCAAAATTGCTTAAATCACCTTTCTTTCCCATTCTGACATTCAGTTTGGAGTTCAGAAGATTGTCTTGACCAGGGCCACACCCCTAAATGCATTGAAGCAACTGCCATGTGATTGGTTGACTAGATAATTGCATTAATGAGAAATAGAACAGGTGTTCCTAATAATTCTTTAGGTGAGTGTATATAATACAGATAGTTAGAGGGAGGTAGTCAGTGTAGGTTACATGATGATATAGTGTAGCTGATAGGTACTGCTGTCCATACATACATGCTACATACATACATAGTGCTGTGATGTCACAAGTTCATAACAATACTTAGTGCACCAATCACTAATAAGTAGTCAGACCTGTTAAAATGTGAAGTTGCACGTATTGCACCAAAATATTTGCATCATTGGTGCCGATTTTGCAATTGCAAATATATTGTAGCACTCTATCTGCATATAAAGCTATTATAATGTTCTGCCGTGCCAACCATTTTCTCCAGTCTCAGGAAACTTCTAGCAGCTTGAAAAATTTAGCTATAATGACCCACTCCTGTATTTCGAGGTCATTACTCGAATATTACATTCCCGATTTTTCGCGATCAAGAAAATAATCTCGAATTCGCGAATTCTTGAATATATGATAAATATTCTACCAAATATTCGCGAAATATCGTGAATTCGAATATTACCCCTTCCGCTCATCTCTATAAATTATATTATCATCGAAAGTTAATTTATTTCAATAATTCAAAAACTGGAACTTATATTCTATAGATATATTATACACAGAGTGATCTATTTAAAGCATTTCTTTTAATATTGATTGTCACGTTTGAGAACCGCCCTGTCAAATGATCCAGGTGTGATTGCCAAGGGTTGATCTATTCCATGCACTCAATCTCTCATGCCCCTACATACAAGCCTCAGATTGAACCTGGATCACACCCCAACACAGCCTTTCTCGCACCCCAACACGCTGCCACCATCTATAACATCTAAAGTAATATGCCAATTAATTAGGGACTCATAGAAAACCCCACAGCGCCCTACTCGCAAGCAGGCTCACAGTGGCACAAGCCACACTTATACCAAATACACAGTAACGAAAACCGCGTTCATACACTTAAAAATAGAGCTTACTGGGCTCATTCAGGACATTAAAAACCATTAAAATGTGCTTTAATGTACTAAAAAGGGTACAGTACTTAGCTATAAAAAATTAAAAGAAATAAGAGACATACATAAACATGCACAAAACAATGATAAAAATAAAAGTATAAAAACAGAAAGGTTCTTACTACTTACCAAATTGTGCGATCAGAGTCCGTTCTGGTTACCACAAGAGGATGTGGAACACAACCCAAATTGCGTCAATGAAAGGTTCCAAATCCCACATTTTTATCCCCATTCGGCAAAGGGTGGAGCTGAGAGGGGTCTTGCTCCCATTCGCAGCCCAGTCTTCTGGGAAGGCCTTCGTTATGGGTACGTGCACCACCTCTATCCCTTTGCTGGCCAGCATAAAATATTAATAAAATATGTCTTCCCATCCACACTATTGGATATTTGGCCCTCAACATGTTTTTATAACATATTTCATAAGGCTGATCATTCTGATACCAAATATGACCGGTGTAGGGATCCTGGAATGAGAGATTCTCATTACGCGGGAATGCTGGTTGTCAGGGGGGGGGGGATTTTTTGACTCCCTACGATGCCCACTTTTTACAGAATGCAATGATTACAATAATTCATTTCTTGTACCAGAGATGAGTTATCGCTTATGATATATTTTCTTCATCTTCTGGTCCTCTAGCTAAAAAGCTTATTGGCCCCTATTGTGGGAGGGGCCGTGCTGTCTAGGTATATATGGGCTCCAGGAAACATCTTCATTACCACTTGCAAAGGGAGACTTTCTAACAGTCCCGTCAGGAAACCTCATTACCACTAGTTTGTTAGCAGGGGGAGGCTAATTTCTGTCAAGGTGAATGTGGATTCTCTCCTATTAGTCCATACTGAATGGAATCATACAGACAATCTTACTGAGTGGCATTAAAAGATATAGAATCACACAACATAGATATAAAACCGTACACAGAAAAAAAGCGATGAAAAAGGTTGTCTATTTTTCACATTGATGATTATGGCTTAGAGCTAATGAATACCCAAACGTCAGTATCTCAGAAAACTAGAATATTGTAAAAAAGTTCAATATTGTAGACTCATGGTGTCATACTGTAATCAGCTAATCAACACAAAACACCTGCAAAGGTTCTCTGAGCCTTTAAGTGGTCCCTCAGTGTGGTTCAGGAGGCTACAAAATCATGGGGAAGACATCTGTCTTGACAGTTGTCCAGATGACAGTCATTGACACCCTCCACAAGGAGAATAAAACTCAAAAGCTCATTGCTAAAGAAGCTGGCTGTTCACAGAGTCCTGTATCCAAGCATAATAATAGAAAGTTTAGTGGATGGAAAATGGTTGGTAGAAAAAGGTGCACAAGCAACAGGGATAACTATAGCATTGAAAGGATTGTCAAGAAAAGGATGGCCATTCAAGAATTTTGGTGGAGTCAGTGTTTCAAGAGCCACCACACACAAATATATCCAGGACATGGGTTACAACTGTTGCATTTCGTGTGTCAAGCCACCTGGGCTAAGGAGGAAAAGAACTGGACTGTTGCTCAGTGGTGCAAAATGCGGTTTTCAAATGAAATGGAATATTGTATTTCATTTGGAAATCAAGTTTCCAGAGTCTGAAGGTAGAGTGGAGAGGCACACAACCCAAGCTGCTTCAGGTCCAGTCTGAAGTTTTTACAGTAATGATTTGGGGAGCCATGTCATCTGCTGCTGTTGGTCCACTGTGTTATATCAAGTCCAAAGTTAGTGCAACTGTCTTCCGGGGAAAATTGTAGAGCACTTCATGCTTCCCTCTGCTGACAAGCTTTATGGAGATGCTGATTTCATTTTGCAGCAGAACTTGTCACCTGCCCACATTGCCAAAATACCAATACCTGGTAACTACAGTATCACTGCGCTTGATCAGCCAGGAAACTCACCTGACCTAAAGACCATAAAGAATCCATGGGGTATTATCAAAAGGAAGATGAGAGACACTAGACCCAAGAACGCATATTAGCTGAAGGCCGCCATTAAAGGGGTATTCCCATCTCAGACAATGGGGGCATATCGCTAGGATATGCCCCCATTGTCTAATAGGTGAGGGTCCCACAGGTGGGACCCGCACCTACAAGACAATAAGGGCACAGCTTAGCGATATGCCCCCATTGTCTGAAATGGGAATGCCCCTTTAAAGCAACCTGGGCTTCCATAACACCTCAGCAGTGCCCCAGACTGATTGCTTCCATGCCACTCCACATTGATGCAGTAATTCATGCAAAAGAGGCCCAGACCAAGTATTGGCTGCATATACTGTACATACTTTTAAGTAGGCCAACATTAAAAAGTTTCTTGTGCTTTTAGAAAGCAAAGTAGCTTGCATGTTTCATTGAAGGTGGAAGCTTTGTGGGATGCTATAATTCTCATTGAAAATCGTGCTTCATTTTTAGTTGAAGGTTACTTTGGCAGTGTCTCTGTCTGAAGTTTGTCCAAAATAGTGAAATATGAAGGTGTTGTCTTTCTTTGCTATATTGATGATGTATTTGCAGGTGAATAGGAAGGAGCTGGAATTATAGCTACTTGCTGCGGCACAACAAGTAGGTAAACATTAAGGCCTCATGCACACGACCGTATGTATTTTACGGTCCGCAAAAAACGGATCCGCAAAAAATACGGATGACATCCGTGTGCATTCCGTATTTTGCGGAAGGGCAGAGCTGGTCCTAATTTAACAATACTATCCTTGTCCGTAATTCGGACAATAATAGGACATGTTCTATTTTTTTGCTGAAAGGAAATATGGACATACGGGAACAAAATACACATGGAGTCACTTTCGTTTTTTTTGCCGACCCATTGAAATGAATGGTTCCGTATACGGTCTGCAAAAAAAATGGAACAGACATTGATAGAAAATACGTTCGTGTGCATGAGGCCTAAGGCAGTAGCAATATGAGCACTGCATTACTTTCACACAGAGATTGTCAGAGATGCCACCCTGCCTCTTAACCCCTTCACGCATTTTCACGTACATGTACGTGAGGGAATGCGGCTTCTTGCCGCATCCTCACGTGCATGTACGTGATGTGATCGGGCGGGTGCAGGAGCATCGCTGACCGCAGCACGTGCAGGGTTTACAGAGGGAGGGGGCTCCCTCCGACTCCATCGGCCCCCAACGCTGCACTAAATTCAAGAGAGACCACGGCACACAAGTTTTGTTGCATGAGCTTCTTATTTTATTTTGTTATAATTTTTTTTATATATCATCCATCCAGAAGAGACAATGTTAAGTCACTGGCCAACATTTCGGTCTAACCTAGACCTTGTTCACGGCCTTGGACATCGTAAAGGGTAGTGTGCAGCGTTGCGCTGACAGGGGGCCGATGGTTGCCATGGCAACCCCGATGCCTTCCACAGGAATCGGAACCTGCCAGCTACGGGAGCCCAGCAGATCCAGCCTGAGGGCTGGGTCTCCTAGGCAACTGTCAGCGTCTTAGGCCCCCTGCACACGACCGTTTTTTCCCCCCGTTTACTGGCCATTTTTTGCGTTCCGTATACGGTCCGTATACGGAAACATTCATTTCAATGGTTCCGCAAAAAAAAAAACGGAATGTACTCTGTATGCATTCCGTTTCCGTATTTCGGTTTTTCCATTCCGTTTAAAGATAGAACATGTCCTATTATTGCCCGCAAATCAGTTCCGTGGCTCCATTCAAGTCAATGGGTCCGCAAAAAAATGGAACACATACGGAAATGCATCCGTATGTCTTCCGTTTCCGTTCCGTTTTTTGCGGAACCATCTATTGAAAATGTTAACCATCTATTGAAAAAACGGAACGGAAAAATGGAACAGAAACGGAAACACAACGGAAACAAAAAACTAAACAAAGGATCCGTGAAAAACAGACCGCAAAACACTGAAAAAGCCATACGGTCGTGTGCAGGAGGCCTTACTATGTAAGACGCTGACAGTTCAGTTCAGTACAATACAGAATGTATTGTACTGAATTGAAACGGGGATCAAACGCTGAAAATGAAAGTTTCAAGTAAAAATAAAAGCCCCCTCACCATAAAATAGTGTGTAAAAAAAAACAAAAAAAAAACAGACATATTAGGTATTGCCGCGTCCATAACGACCTGCTCTATAAAAATTTAACATAATCTACCACCTCAGGTGAACGCCGTAAAAAATAAACAAAAACTGAGCAAAAAATGCTATTTTTTTGTCACCTTAGATCACAAAAAGTGTAATTCCAAGCGATCAAGAAGACATTTGTACCCCAAAATAGTACCAATCAAACCGTCATCTCTTCCCGCAAGAAATGAGACCCTACCTTCACCCAAAAGATATAAAAAAAAATATGGCTTTCAGAAAATGGAGACACTAAAACATGATTTATTTTTCTTCAAAAATTATTTTATTGTGTAAAACTAAAATAAACATAAAAAAGTAGACATATTAGGTATCACCGCGTCCGTAATTATCTGCTCTATAAAAATATCACATGATCTATCCCCTCAGGTGAACACAGTAAAAAAAAAAAATGTACCAAAAATGCCATTTTTGTCACCATACATCACAAAAAGTGTAATTCCAAGCGATCAAAAATACATATTTACCCCAATATAGTACCAATCAAACCGTCATCTCTTCCCGCAAAACATGAGCCCCTACATAGGACAATTTCCCTAACCAGTGGTCCCAAACCTTTTTTGCACCAAGAACCAGTTTCATGCAAGACAATTTTGGCAGGGAACGGGTGGGTTCTGGGGCGGGGCTTAGGGGGTGCTGGTCGGCGCTGACTGATTCACGCGCAAAAAAACCCACAAGGTGCATATTAAAATATATAACACTATATAACGATTACTTTATTATTTAAATGTGACTCAAAACTGACTAGGGTCTTTGTTGCACTGGGCTCTGCTGCACTGCTGATATTTTCAAGGTCACATGGAAAATGAACTGCAGGTCATTCTCCCGCTCGCTCCCTCAGATACTTACTGAAACTGGATGCCGACAACCCCCCTGCCCCCTCGGGCCGTCATGTTTATTTTCATTGGTGAGGCAGTGGGACCTAACCAATCCCTGCTTCACTAGCCATTTTCAAGCATTTTCATTGGTGGCAGTGGTTGGCCGGCATCACAGTTGAAGTGAAGGAACGCTCTCCTTTCTTCGCGCTGTACGGCCGCGCCCTGTGTGTGATGTGCGAGTCGGGCGTGCATGCGCCTGGCGCAGTGGCGTAACTAGAATTCTATAGGCCCCAGGGCAAACTTTGAATTTGGGCCCCCTAATCCCCCGTAGCAATAATAACCATGAGCACTGCCGTGCCCCTCATGTGGCTGACGGGGCATGGCGGTGCTCATGGTTACTATTATTTGTCAGTGGCCCCCTTTCTCACTATATTTCATTTTGCCCCCACTCCTGTATATTTCATTTTTTGCCCCTCTCTGTATATATTTCATTTTCATTTTGCCCCCTCATTTTGGCCGGCATGGGCCCCCCCTTTCTGAATTCAGACATTAGTGTTGGTTATTATAATCGGCATTAATATCTGAATTTAGAAAGGGGGGGGCCGCGCCGGCCATATGAGGGCAGGGCAGGGACAGCAAATAACGAGGGGGCAAATTGAAAATGAAATGTATAGAGGGGCAAAAAATGAAATATATAGAGAGTTTGGGCAAAATAAAATATAGTGAGAGAGGGGGCCACTGACAAAATTTTGGCAATAATAACCCGGTTATTATTGTCAACGTTTTGTCAGAGACCCCCTCTCTGCCTCTGCCCTGCCCTCATATGGCCGGTGCGGGCCCCCCCTTTCTAAATTCAGACATTAGTGCCACTGATCATCATCTCGCCCCCATTCACCCTGTACTTGCGGGCTGTGGCGGGCTTCAGTTCGGTGCTCAATTTGTGGCTCTGCCAGCAGTGATCCCGAGAGACCCGCCGCAGGAGGTCACAGGTCTCGCGGGATTATGACAGGTTATGAAACGCAGCGGCACTTAAAATATAGGGAGGGCCCGAAAAGAAAAGTAATTAAGAGCAACAGGTAGCCATCCCCTTGTGATGTCACAGCTAGGCAGAGCCCTATAAAACTTTGTTCCCGCGCAGTTGCCGCCATTTTTCTGTGAGATGAGCATAGGGAGAGACGTGACAAGACGCTCATGTAAACTATTAACAAAGAGTGTAGGGCAATGTTGGAGAGGGAGAATGCAGGGAGAATGCAGGAAGAGCGTAGGATACTGTTGAACTACAGACTCCACTGCAATCCATTCTGTTAGCTATAGAGTTACTGTGCCATCAGTATTACAGGCAGGTCTAATTTATCACCATGTACACAAGTGTGCAGCGCATCAATATTATAGTTAATCCATTCTGTTAGCTGTAGAGTAATTGTGCGTCAGTATTTCAGGCTACTGTTACTTTTAGGTAGATCGTCCTGGGTATATCTGATTTATAGAGGTTTGTGACAACTTAATTTGTAACTAATCAAATTTCTTGTCGAACTTCAGTGAAGCTGCCGAATCAAAATTTTCAAAAGTTCGATAATTTATAATTACTGTACATAGAATTTAGATTATGTGCTGCATTCTGGATAAGGTCTGAAATATGCATGTTGACTTTCGCTATTCTTTGAACTATTGCAGTATATGGAGTATATGGCGCCGGCCTTAGTTTCCTCCTTGTGCTGCTGTTAGATTCACCTAATTTAGCTGCCATAGCTGCCATAGTTTTTGCTAACATTTACTCCCGGCATAAATGTGAGTAATTTTGTCGGGGCTGGAGTCACCGTCCCGACATGCCCCCGTCCCACCATAGTCATGCCCAACTTGCTGACACAGCGTAAAACTGGTCGTGTGACTGAATACTGAATACCCACTCAGCGGGTTAAAAAAGATTCGTGACTATTTTATGCCTAAAATAATCACAGGTTCATTAGTAAATATGCCCCATTGGATCTATTCACAGGGCCGATTTTTTTAACGGCCCGTGAATAGCAGCCGTTATTTATACTAGAATTTTGGTGAGCAAAAAACTGCTAGACTTGGAGTATGCCATTTATGCACAAAGATGGACGACCTTTTGCCTTTTATGCCACTTTTGAAAAATGGCTGGCAAAGTGGGCATGGTTAGCTACAGTATGCTAAATAGCTTCATCTCAGATTTATTAACTGCAACTTTTTAAAAAAGTGCAAAAATGCACAATTTTACTCCAATAGGGAGTGACGTACAAAAACTGGGATAAGATGTCTACACAAAAAATGTTATGGCACATTTACTAAGACCGGCTTTTTATGCCAGTTTTAGTTTCCCTCTCTGCACTGCCGTAAGATTAGGCTTAGGCTACTTTCACACTAGCGTTCGGAGCGGATCCGTCTGATGTTTCATCAGACGGATCCGCTCCGATAATGCAGACGTTCGCATCCGTTCAGAACGGATGCGTCTGCATTAAAACTTAGAAAATTTTCTAAGTGTGAAAGTTGTCTGAGCGGATCCGTTCAGACTTTACATTGAAAGTCAATGGGGAACGGATCCGCTTGAAGATTGAGCCATATGGTGTCATCTTCAAGCGGATCCGTCCCCATTGACTTCCATTGTAAGAGTGGACGGATCCGCTCACCTCCGCACGGCCAGGCGGACACCCGAACGCTGCAAGCAGCGTTCAGGTGTCCGCTCACTGAGCGGAGCGGAGGCTGAACGCTGGCAGGCGGATGCATTCTCAGTGGATCCGCCTCCACTGAGAATGCATTGGGGCCAGACGGATGCGTTCGGGGCCGCTCGTGAGCCCCTTCAAACGGTGCGCACGAGCGGACACCCGAACGCTAGTGTGAAAGTAGCCTTACTTATGACAAGGGATGTGCCTTTTCATAAATTAGGTGAATCAAATGCAGTTCATGTGCCTGGTGAAAAAAACTACGCCAGCTAGGGTTGCCACCCGTACGGGAATGACCCGGACAGTCCGGGTTTGTAATCCTGTGCCCGGGTACAAGCCTTTCTCAGACCCGGGCACAGCGATCAGCTGGGAGTGATGCGATATTAGCCCAGGGCGCCGCTGACTTCAGACACGCCCACCCTGCCTCCCTTCTGTTAGGGTTGCCACCTTTTCTTAAAACCAAACCCGAACGCCAGCCAACTTTTATGTCTGTTTCCAGGCGAAAATGTTAGGCCTCATGCACACGGCCGTTGTGTGCCCGTGGCCGTATTGCGGCCCGCATATGGCGGGTCCGCAATACATGGGCTCCAGCCGTTGTGCACTCCACATCACGGATGCAGACCCATTCACTTGAATGGGTCCGCAGTCACGGAGATGCGAAACGGAAGCACGGATCGGAACCCCGCGGAAGCACTACGGAGTGCTTCCGTAGTGTTTCTGTCCGTGCCTCCGCACCGCAACAAAAAATTAAACTTGTTCTATTTTTTTGCGGTGCGGACGGATCACTGATCCATTCAAGTTGAATGGGTCTCAATCCATCCCGGGTTGCCGCACGGACGTTGCCCGTGCATTGGGGACCGCAAATTGTGATCCCCAATGCACGGGACGGACGCACAAGAGCCGTGTTCATGATGACTTAGTATTAATCCTGGCTCCCGACATATGCCCGCTCTACCCCCATTCCTCTCAATTGCTTAGCACAGAATAAAACTGTCTGTGTGACTAAATATTGTCGCGAGACCGTTTAAAAAGGTCCTAGTAAACAAGTAGTAAGTCCAGCTCACCTCATGTCCTCCGTGCGCGGTATGAGCCAAGGCAAACTCCAGCATACTTAAAAATCAAAAAAGAAAGTGATCCAGCATCGGAACAATTCTGTTCAGGCTGTGATAAACTTACAAGGTGTCGCAGGGGTAACAGACACACTCTTAACTCAAGTTTCTTAACTCATTGCGTTATCTTGAAACAAAAGCCATTGAAAAGCAATTGCTTAACGCATTAAGTTCACTTACCATGTCTCATACAGCATGTGTGTTACCCCTGCTACATCCGTATGCTCCTCCGTCTCCAATCCATAGGAAGAAACAGCTAGGGGGAAGGGAGAAATGTCGCCCAAAGGTAGAACAAGAAAATTACAGTAGATCAGGTGAGAGAATCAAAACAGAATAAAGATAAGAATGAAAAAGAAACAGGAATGAAAGGGAGAGCAAAAGATAAACCCCCAAACCTGCACACCATACCTGAAAGAACCGTTACACTTATTAGCTTTAGGAACAATAATGAACATATACAATATAGACTGGACTCTTTCACACGGGCAAGATTTCCGCGCGGGTGCAATGCATGAGGTAAACGCAGCCCGCAGAAAGAAGAGAAGCTGGGCTGGGTGAACAAGTGGATTAAGGTGAGTTAAATTATATATATATATATATCTTTTTAACCCCTCCAGCCCTATTTTACTAAGCATTCTGTATTAAGAATGCTATTATTTTCCCTTATAACAATGTTATAAGGGAAAATTATACAATCTACAGAACACCTAACCCAAACCCGAACTTCTGTGAAGAAGTTCGGGTTTGGGTACCAAACATGACGATTTTTCTTACGCGAGTGCAAAACACATTAAAATGTTTTGCACTCGCGCTGAAAAATCGCGCATTTTCCCGCGACGCACTCGGATCTTATCCAGCCCAAATCCATGACGCCCGTGTGAAAGAGGCCTATATGTTTCAAAATCGTATAGGAAAAAGTAGCTAAAACAAAAGAAGGGAAGACCTGGCAAAACAGCAGGATCTCCCATAGGAGAACTTCCCTTAGAAAACAGGTAAACAACAGGAATGGCCCAAACATGATATAAATAGATAATAAAGCATAAATTTTAGATGTTAAATATAAAATATAAAATATAAATGCAGCGATTTAGTAAAAAAGCATTCATTCTTTTTTCTAATTTAAGCCGAATGGGACCCTGGTATTCAACCTAAAAATCCAATATGCTTCACGCAATAATATTTTTTGCTTAATATCCCCACCTATGGGTGGGGCGGATACTTTTTCATAGGCAAACGTACATAGGCTGTTTATATTACGGTTATGTTTTGTTATAAAATGGACCGCTGCGTTAGAGGTACCCAAAGCTTGGGGGTTCTCAATGTAATTGAGATGTTTCTGCAGTTAAAAAGGGACTTGTGACTATTTTTTTGGACTAAAATAGTCCCAAGTCCCTTAATAAATGATCCCCTACCTGCATTTATTTTGGCATTTTCTTAGCAGCAAAAAATTTCAGAGCCAAATTCATGTGTTTAAGGACCTAAACATGCCTTTTCATAAATTAGGCGCATCCTTCGACAGCACATTCACAAAGGCCAGCATGTTACGCCAGTCTTGGCTTCCCCCCTTTTTTTGTCAAAGGAAGCACCTAATTTAGGACGAAGCATGCGACTTGTCATAAATTAGGCGCATCTTCAGCAGTCCATACGCCAGGGGTAAAAACTACTCCAGACCCTCACTGGAGTAGTTTTTCCCCAACATTTACACCTGGTTTCCAGGTTTAAATACGAGTACATTTGTCAGAAAGGGGGAGTCCTGATGCCCTGGCCTGACCCCTATTACACCCCCGCCACTTCTTCTCCACTCCCAAATGGCAAGAATAGAGCAAAAACACCTGTGCGGCAAAATACTGTCGTACGTGGCATTTAAAAAAGTAGCAAAAAGGGGTTGTGCGGCTTCTTTTACAACATAAAAATGTAAGAAAATGATCCCCTAACCATCCTTTACATACTTAGAAAGCAACAGTAGTATCCAAAAAATATTGTACACATTCATTGTGCCAAAAATAATAAAAGTGCAGCGATTCAGAGACTATGCAAAGTAGCGTATGCATACATTACAAACACTTGTGTATTAATTCTGCGCATAATTTTGAGCCAGATCAATGAGGGCTTATGAAATAATCACAGCAAAGTGCAGAAGTCGTTGCAGATTGTTTGGGATGCAAAGTTTGTGCCGTTTTTTTTCCGGTGAAGTCGTCGAGCAGGTGTCAGCTGAATCGCGAGCGCTGTCAATCAGACAGAAAAGGAAACACAAGGGCACGTCTGTCTCCAGTTAATCAAGCACATTTATTAAAAGTTTCACTGCTGTAAACGTCAGCATTGCCAGGACTTGCTGAAGTACGCCATACTTAGAAATAATCAGGCACTCTTATTTCAACCTTTCCTGCCACATAAAAAAACACTAGCGTATTGCAGAGACGAGGCTTTTAGTAGAAATGAGGCACCAAATAAGATTGGTAAAACAACTGAACTGAGGCACGGGAAACTAAACTAAAAGACATAATGGAGGAGATTTATCAAAACTGGTGTAAAGGAAAACCGGCTTAGAAGCCCAAGGCAACCAGATTCCCCTTCACTTTTCAGAGCTCCTTTGGAAAATGAAAGGTGAGTTTTCCTTTACACCAGTTTTGATAAATCTTCTCCAATAATTTGCTATACTAGTTCAGGAAAAGGTTTTTAACAGTAGAAATTAATTATTTAAATTATTACCCAAAGTCTCGCGAGACTTCGTGAAGTAATAACTTTGGCTCATCAGAGCCAATACATTCTAATACTGTACGGAGCACTCGCTCCGTACAGTATTCAAACAAAGTTTTATGCAAATTGACTTCGGGTGTTACATCCAAAGTCAATTCGCTCATCCCTAATTGCAATCATGACACTTTTTCTCGTAATTTGGTGAAAATCACAGAAAAAAAACGCAATATAACTAGAATGTGTAAAGAGAGTCTTAGGTCCCTTTAACATGAGCTAGTCCCACACATCGGACTTGGTATGAATTAGCTCCGTCCTGACCTCCCAGCACTGATGGCTTCGCATAGCATTCTTAGATAACCCGAACTTTGTACGTCGAACTTCAAACACAAGTTCGCTCAACACTACTGACAGCATTATATCAGTGTTATTTAATACATTCCAGAACTGTTAGGCCCCTTTCACACGGGTGAGTATTCCGCGCGAATGCGATGCGTGAACACATTGCAACCGCACTGAATACCGACCCATTCATTTCTATGGGGCTGTTCACATGAGCGGTGATTTTCACGCATCACTTGTGCGTTGCATGAAAATCGCAGCATGCTCTATATTCAGCATTTTTCACGCAACGCAGGCCCCATAGAATTGAATGGGGTTGCGTGAAAATCGCAAGCATCCGCAAGCAAGTGCGGATGCGGTGCGATTTTCACGCACGGTTGCTAGGAGACGATCGGGATGGAGACCCGATCATTATTGTTTTCCCTTATAACATGGTTATAAGGGAAAATAATAGCATTCTGAATACAGAATGCATAGTAAAATAGCGCTGGAGGGGTTAAAAAATAAAATAAAAAATTTAACTCACCTTAATCCACTTGCTCGCGCAGCCGGCATCTCCTTCTGTCTTCATCTTAGCTGTGTGCAGGAAAAGGACCTGTGGTGACGTCACTCCGGTCATCACATGGTCCATCACATGATCCATCACCATGGTAAAAGATCATGTGACGGACCATGTGATGACCGGAGTGACGTCACCACAGGTCCTGTTGCTCCACACAGCTAAGATGAAGACAGAAGGAGATGCCGGCTGCGCGAGCAAGTGGATTAAGGTGAGTTAAATTATTTTTTTATTTTTTTTAACCCCTCCAGCGCTATTTTACTATGCATTCTGCATTCAGAATGCTATTATTTTCCCTTATAACCATGTTATAAGGGAAAATAATACAATCTACAGAACACCGATCCCAAGCCCGAACTTCTGTGAAGAAGTTCGGGTTTGGGTACCAAACATGCACGATTTTTCTCACGCGAGTGCAAAACGCATTACAATGTTTTGCACTGGCGCGGAAAAATTGCGCGTGTTCCCGCAACGCACCCGCACATTTTCCCGCAACGCCCGTGTGAAAGGGGCGAGTTTTCCGCGCGGGTGCAATGCATGATGTGAACGCATAGCACCTGCACTGAATCCTGACCCATTCCTTTCAATGGGTCTGTGCATTTTTTTCACGCATCAGTTCTGCATTGCGTAAAAAATGTAGCATGTTATATTTTCTGCGGTTTTCACGCGGCCCTGGCCCAATGGAAGTGAATGAGGCTTCAGTGAAAAACGCATTGCATCCGCAAGCAAGTGCGGATGCAATGTGTTTTTCACTGATGGTTGCTAAGAGATGTTGTTTGTAAACCTTCAGTTTTTTATCACGCGCGTGAAAAACGCATCAAAATGCATTGCACCCGCGCAGAAAAAAATGAACAACTGAACGCAATCTCAAAACTGACTGACCTCGCTTACAAAATGGTGCAAGTTTCACTGAACGCATCCTGAATGCATCCAGACCTAATCCGTCAAGCTCATGTGATAGAGGCCTTAGGCCTCTTTCACACGGGCGTTTTGGATTTGCTCATGATGCGTCACGTGTGCAATGCGGGAAAACCGTGCGAGTAGGCACGCAATTGCAGTCAGTTTTGACTGCGATTGCGTTCCTATGTCCAGTTTTTTCTGCGCGAGTGCAAAGCGTTTTGCACACACGTGAAAAAAAACTGGATGTGGTACCCAGACCTGAACCCGGACTTCTTCACTGAAGTTCGGGTTTGGGTTAGGTGTTGTATTCATTTTATTATTTTCCCTTAAAACATGGTTATAAAGGAAAACAATAGCATAATTAATACAGAATGCATACTAAAATGTGGATTGAGGGGTTAAAAAATTAAATAAATTAACTCACCTTATCCAAATGATCGTGCAGCTGGAATCCACTTCTTTCTTCTTCTTTCAGGACCTGCAAAAGGACATTTGATGACGTAATCGCACTCACCACGTGGTGAGCGCGGTGACGTCAGTGCAGGTCCTGCTGAATGAAGATAGAAGATCCTAATAGTTATACAAGACAGAGTAAATGTATACTAAAGAGTTTAAGAATCATCATCAGTGGTTCATGCTGGATGATCAATTTGCGGCATCATGAGACGCTTTTCTGTGCAGAATAAGTCCTTAGAATTTGAATTAGATCTATAAAACCTCATTCACGTGCCTGGTACTGTCATCTACTGCAGGTAAAATTCACTGTGAATCCACCGAAAATGGCACTGCATAAATATATAAAAGGGTACGTTTATGTCCCCTTCACACTTGGCAGCCAAACGGAATCTGCCTCCCATGATTTTAATGGGACTTTATGCGGTTGTGGTTTATAGCTGCGACCAACGGCCCAAATACAAGACATGTCCCTACTTGGAGCGGAGTCTGGATGGAAACTATGGTGGGTGTCCGCTCATAGTTTAGCTCCACTCAATAAGGCTAAATTGCAAGCAGGTCAGTCCGCAGCATTCACATTAAAATACCATGGCTACAGAATACACAAATCTGGGCCTTAGGGATTAACATCTCTTGCTTTAATCTTAAAGGGGTTATCCAAGGCCTATACTGCCCCCTCATATACCCGGGCCCCTCACACAGATAGTACTTACCTCACTCCCCAGCAGCCGAGTCGCTTCTGATGCCGGCACGGCCACCCCTGCATCTCCTCGTCGTGCGGATAAAAACATTCGACTTTGGGGGGGGGCAGCCATTAGCAGACTGCAATGGGAAAGAGCCTCCCTAGTGTCACCCACAATGCTAGGGAGGCTCTTTCCTTTCCCGTCGTGGCCTGCTATTAGCTATTAACCGCCCCCCCCCCCCCCCTTCACGCCAGATGTCTTCATCCGAGATGCAGGGATCAGAAGCGACTCTGGTGCTGGGGAGCAGGGTAAGTACTATCTGTGTGAGGGGCCCGGGCATATGGGGGTGGGGGGGCATTATAGGCCTTGGATAACACCTTTTAACTACTTTCACATCTGCGCTCTGAAATGCAGCAGACTGTTCTGGCAAAGGAACAGCCTGCCGGAGTCTACCATATCAAGCATAGCCAGAGAATGCTAAAAATCGCCAGATCCTCATTGATTACAATCTGGCCGCTTTCCAGCATAAATGCCGGCTTTCAGGCAAATAAAAAGTCTTGAATGCACAACTTTTTGTCAGGCTGAAACCTGTCATTCATGCTAGAAATAATAAGGATCCCCTTCTGATCTCCTTGTAGTCAATGGAGATCCAGTTTGTGGCCTCAACAGGTACCACATTTCAAAACGCAGAAGTAGCCTTGTCTATATTTAAAAAAAATGCCAACTTCTCCTCCTTGGATCCCCATAGCCATTCTCAGCAGAAAATCACTGCAAACTCCAAAGTTCATTACATGTAATCATTATTAAATTAACCCCAGTGAACATAATAATTAAGAGAAAAGTGACCAAATGACATCTTGCTCATTGGCTTAGTCGGTTTCTGATTTTCCAGTTATTTATTGGTTTTCCCTTCTGGTAAATTAGACGGGAATAAAAACAAATTCATTCTTTCATTATATTCTTTGTACTGGCACATCTGTGAATCAGGCAAAATGATTTCTCATCTCTAATAATAATGTACTTAAACCAAAATGAAGGCAAAGAAATTCATTTCAAGGTCCTCCCTTTCTTCAGCAAAATTAGATTCTATATAGTAAAGTACACTTGTATGCGAGTCAGGAAAAGCCAACAGAGACTGTAGGAGCTCTTCTGCAGGAGCACAGTGCCCTCTGCTGTTAAACACCACTCATTACACTTTCCTTCTGCAAATTCTTTTTATTTATTGTTCTCACTTATATAGCACTGACATACATATTTAACAGAACTTTACAGAAATCATTGCTTTCTGTCCCCACAGGAGCTCACAATCTAAATTCTCTATCAGTATGTCTTTCGAGTGTAGGGGAAAACCATAGTACCCAGAGGAAACCCACCGAAACGTGGTGAGAACATACAAAGTCCATGCAGATCTTTTCCTTGGTCGAATTGTCGGTGCTATAATGAACCTAATTGCAGGAATATGCATAATCTCAGGAAAGTCTAATATTGTGTGAGAAGAAAGCTCCTTTTAGACACAATTCTAATATTATCCCTTCTTTATGCTTAATAATAATCAATAAATCATTGAAAAGAGACAAAAATTTTGATTTGTAATTGAACTTAGTGATGCTATGATTAGACTGACAATTACAGCATATGATCCATATCTCCTCTCCTGACAGAGCTGCCATCAGACTCTTTGGCTTCCTCATTAATTTAGTCATCTCCTAACTGACTGCAGAAGGATTTACTCACCTGGTAAATATGTAAACTTTTTAGAGATGAGCTGTCTTTAGTAGAGTTGAGCAGACACCTGGATGTTCGGGTTCGACGAGTTCGGCCAAACTTGAAAAAAAAGTTCGGGTTCGGGACCTGAACTTGACCCTGAACCCGAACCCCATTGAAGTCAATGGGGACCCGAACTTTTGGGCATTAAAATGGCTCTAAAATAGTCCTGGAAAAGGCTAGAGGGCTGCAAAAGGCATCAAAATGTGCTTAAGAGCATGGGAACTGTTCTGCAAACAAATGTGGATAGGGAAATGACTTAAAATAACATAAAATACAGAAAAATTAAAAATAACAATGTGGATCTAGGAGTAGGAGGTTGAGGAGGCAGTGGAAGGGTGGATGTGGCGGTGTAGGTTGATGTGGCGGTGTAGGTGGAAGCGGCGGTGAAGGAGGAATAGGTAGCCAACACTGATATGTGTTATTTTTTATTTTTAAATTGCGGTATCCCCCAAAATATTGGGACATATAACAAAATAAAACAAAGAATAAGTGCACTTGAGTACAAGAATGGATGGTTGAGGCTGGTATAAATGTCTATTCTGCACAAGGTACGGACAAGTCCTGTGGGATCCATACCTGGTTCATTTTAATAAACGTAAGCTTGTCCACATTGGCTGCGCCCTGTGATAATGCTCTCTGCCGTGCTAAACACACGTTCACACTATACACTGGCTGCAGGGCAGGTCAGCACCTCCAAGGCTGACAAAGCTTTTCCACATTTTGGCCATGCTAACCCTGCCTTCTCAGGTGCTGGTGGTGCCCGAGCTGCGTTGGCGACCTCTTTCTCCTCCTCTGCCTTCGCCTTGTGCTTCCACTGTGCCCCCGCTGTCAGGTGGGAATGCCATCATCAGCGTGCGCTTGTAGTCGCGCATCTTCCGATCAGTAACAGATGTTTTCACTAAATTTAGTTCCCTGTCAGCAATGCAGAGCAGGGGTTCATTTACGGCAAAAGGGGTTTCCTGTCACCCAGCAATAGAACAGAGGATTTTGAGAGAACGAGGCCCATGTCACCCAGGCACAGCAGGGGTTCATTCACGGCAAAAGGGGGTTCATGTCACCCAGCAATAGAAAAGAGGATTTTAAGAGATTTAGGCCCCTGTCACCCAGGCACAGCAGGGGTTCATTCACGACAAAAGGGGGTTCATGTCACCCAGCAATAGAACAGAGGATTTTGAGAGATTTAGGCCCATGTCACCCAGGCACAGCAGGGGTTCATTCACGGCAAAAGGTGGTTCATGTCACCCAGCAATAGAACAGAGGATTTTGAGAGATTTAAGCCCCTGTCACCCAGGCACAGCAGGGGTTCATTCAAGGCAAAAGGGGGGTTATGTCACCCAGCAATAGAAAAGAGGATTTTAAGAGATTTAGGCCCCTGTCACCCAGACACAGCAGGGGTTTATTTGTAAGGGTCAGCCCCTAGAATACTGTTCTTTGCACAGATATCTACAATATGGTGCACATGACTGTAATGACTTCTTTCAGACACTAGAGGCCACTGTGGCTCTGAGAAAGAGGAAGCTGAACTGTTTATGAGATACACAAGAGGTAGGACGAGCCAGAAGTTACCAGGGTTTGAGTCCTAGCTAGAGGTGGGAGTGCCCTGAGAGCTGTGAGAGGATGGCTGCCATGTTAGGAGCCAAGTAAAGGCTAGTGATGGGACATGGAGCCTGACTGATGGAGTCCTGAGAAGCTGGCTGTACTGGAGACAGGCCAAGATAGACTCTGAACTGAAGTGCTGCAGCTGTGACCCAGAGAAAGAGACTGCACAGTGTGTTACAGAGGAGTGGGACCGTGTGTACAAGACGGATCCTTAATGCCAGAGCTGAAGAAGATCTGCATCTGCTGTAACCAGAGAGAGAAATACAGACAAGCAAGCGACCGGACCTGGAGCCAGACTGCATCTTATGGGGTCAAGGAGAATCTGCAGAACTGTGAGTGGCACCGGTGCTTATTATCTGTGATAGGTTATAGAGTCAGGGACTTAGTCAGTGCGCTGTAGAAGCGTCCCCTGGGTAGCAGGGCTAGATAGGAGTATACTAGCTGAGTGTAGCTTGGACTCTGATGTGTATACTTTTGAACGCATTTATTCTAACTCATGTTCATGTAATCTGTGTAAACCTGTTTATACTGTTAATCCGATTTTCCGGCAGTTACATCTGGTTCTTTAATAAAGCCGGTTTTTGCTTCAGTCTCCTTGTCTGCTGTACTGTACTTGAATCCTGCTTTGCGGTCTCTCCCTCCTCTGACTGCTACACATTCACGGCAAAAGGTGGTTCATGTCACCCAGCAATAGAACAGAGGATTTTGAGAGAACAAGGCCCATGTCACCCAGGCACAGCAGGGGTTCATTCACGGCAAAAGGGGGTTCATGTCACCAAGCAATAGAACAGAGGATTTTGAGAGATTTAGACCCCTGTCACCCATGCACAGCTGAGGTTTGTATACGCCAAAAATGGTAAAATGTCACCTGACAATTGAAAATAAGAATTTTTTCAATTTAGAGCACTAAAATTGGCACTTTTTTGCATTAAAATGGCTCTAAAATAGTCTTTAAAAAGGCTAGAGGGATGTAAAAGGCAGTACAATGTGCTTAAGAGCATGGCAACTGCTCTGCAAAAAATGTGGATAGGGAAATAGCTTAAAGGGAGTCTGTCATCAAAGTTTCACCTTTTTAACCCTTCCCATAGCTTCCTAGCAGCCGTACAGTTAATAAAAACGTTACCTTTATGAGCAATCCTTTACTTATAAAACCGGCAAAAAACAACTTAGTAGCATATACAAATAAGGGCTCGCAAGTGCCCAGGGGCGGCGTTACCCTCGTGGGTGCCCAGCTAGCTCAGCCTTATCATCGCTTCCCCCCGCCCATTCTTTCCCTCTGCCTGCCCATCCTTTCCCTATGAACGCCCATCTACTTACTTCTTGTTTCGCCAAGATCCCGCGCCTGCACACTCAGTCCGTCGGCAGGCGCATGCACACTGCGATGCCCATTCCTTGTATGGCATCACAGTAATTAATGCGCATGCGCCGGGTAACGGCGCGAAAACACCACAAAGGAGGCGGTCCATCGGCGCATGCGCGTTAATTACTGTGATGCCGTACAAGGAAAGGGCTTTGCAGTGTGCATGCGCCGGCCGACGGACTGAGTGCGCAGGCGCGGGATCTCGGCGAAACAAGAAGTAAGTAGATGGGCGGTCAGAGGGAAAGGAAGGGCGGGCAGAAGGAAAGAATTGGCGGGGGGAAGTGACGATAAGGCTGAGCTAGCTAGGCACCTACGAGGGTAACGCCGCCCCTGGGCACTTGCAATGCATATGCTACTAAGTTGTTTTTTGACGGTTTTATAAGTCCAGGATTGCTCATAAAGGTAAAGTTTTTATTAACTGTAAGGCTGCTAGAAAGCTATGGGAAGGGTTAAAAAGGTGAAACTTTGATGACAGACTCCATTTAAAATAAAATAAAAAAACTACAAAATTACAAATTATTAACCGGCAACTCAGAGAAGGAGGTGGATATGGAGTCGGAGGTTGATGAGGCGGTGAATCTGGTTTTGTAGGTGGAGGCAGCAATTGAGGAGGAGGAGGTAGCCAACAATGTTTATTTTTTATTTTTTATTGGGGTAGGTAGCCCCCAAAATATTGGGACAAATAAAAAAAAAGAAAACAAAGAATTATTGCACTTGACTTGAGTACAAGAATGTATGTTTGATGGTGGTATAAATGTCTATTCTGCACAAGGTACAGACAAGTCCTGAGGGATCCAAGCCTGGTTCATTTTAATGAACGTGAGCTTGTCCACGTTGGCTGTGGACAGGCGGCTGCGCTTGTCTGTGATGACGCCCCCTGCCGTGCTAAACACACGTTCAGATAATACACTGGCTGCAGGGCAGGCCTGCACCTCCAAGGCGTAAAGGGCAAGCTCAGGCCATGTGCCCAATTTGGAGACCAAGAAGTTGAAGGGGGCAGACCCATCAATCAGTACGTGTAGGCGTGTGCACACATACTGCTCCACCATGTTGGTGAAATGCTGACTCCTGCGTTCCATATCAGCTGGTGGTGCTGGTTGTTGTGGTGTGCCGACAAAGCTTTTCCACATTTCGGCCATGCTAACCCTGCATTCTGAAGTGCTGGCTGTGCCCCAGCTGCATTGGTGACCTCTTCCTCGTCCTCTGCCTTCGCCTTGTGCTTCCACTGTGCCCCCGCTGTCAGGTGGGAATGCCACCAGCAGCGCGTCTACCATCGTGCACTTGTACTTGCGCATCTTACGCAAGTGACGGAATTAAGGACGGTACGTTATCCTTGTAACGGGGATCCAGCAGCGTGGCCACCCAGTAATCAGCACAAGTTAGAATGTGGGCAACTCGGCGGTCGTTGCGGAGACACTGCAGCATGTATTCGCTCATGTGTGCCAGGCTGCCCAGAGGCAACGAAAATCTGTCCTCTGTGGAAGGTGTATCGTCTGTGTCCTCTGTATATCCCCATCCATGCACCAGTGATGGCCATGAGCTGGTCTGGGTGCCACCCTGCTGTGAACATGGTTCCTCCTCCTGCATCTCCACCTCCTCATCCTCCAGAACTGTGCCCTGGCTGGACAATTGTGTAGCTTGGGTTTGTGGGTGCAGGAACCCACCCTCGGAGCCACTTGGGAATGACTGGCAGGAAACCCTACAAAAAGATCCCTCTTCCTCCTCCTCCTCCTCCTGTGCCACATTCTCTTCCATCATCGCCTTGAGCATTTTTTCAAGGAGGCATAGAAGTGGGATAGTAATGCTGAGAACGGCGTTATCGGCACTGGCCATGTTGGTGGAGTACTCGAAACAGCGCAACAAGGAACACAGGTCTCGCATGGAGGCCCAGTCATTGGTGGTGAAGTGGTGCTGTTCCGCCGAGCGACTCACCCGTGCATGCTGCAGCTGAAACTCCACTATCGACTGCTGCTGCTCGCACAGTCTGGCCAGCATGTGCAAGGTGGAGTTCCACCTTGTGGGCACAACGCATATGAGGCCGTGAGCGGGAAGGCCGAAGTTACGCTGCAGCACTGACAGGCGAGCAGCAGCAGGGTGAGAACGCCGAAAGCGCGCATAGACGGCCTGCACTTTCTGCAGCAACTCTGACATGTCGGGGCAATTTTTAAGGGATCTCTGCACCACCAAATTCAGCACATGCGCCAGGCAAGGGATGTGCGTCAAACCGGCTAGTCCCAGATCTGCTACGAGATTTCGCCCATTATCGCACACCACCAGGCCAGGCTTGAGGCTGACTGGCACAAACCAATCATCGGTCTGTTGTTCAAGGCCCGTCCACAGCTCCTGCGCGGTGGGGGTTTGTCTCCCAAACAGATACGTTTTAAAACTGCCTGCTGTCATTTACCCCTGGCTGTGTTGAAGTTGGTGGTGAAGGTGTTACGCTGACCGGATGAGGAGCTGGTAGAGGATGATGAAGCAGAGTAGGAGGAGGAAGCAGCAGGAGGCAAACTGAAGCGCCCTGCAATCCTCGGTGGTGGAAGGACATGCGCCAAACTGCTATCCGCCTCAGGCCCAGCCGCCACTGTATTTACCCAGTGTGCTGTTATGGAGATATAACGGCCATGACCGTGCTTACTGGTCCACGTATCCGTAGTCAGGTGCACCTTGCCACAGATGGCGTTGCGCAGTGCACACCTGATTTTGTCCCCTACTTGGTTGTGAAGGGAAGGAATGGCTCACCTTGAAAAGTTGTGGCGGCTGGGCACGACGTATTGTGGGACAGCCACCGCCATAAGGCCTTTAAAACTATCCGTCTCCACCAGACGGAATGACAGCATTTCAAAGGCAAGTATTTTAGAAATGCTGCCATTCAGGGCTAGAGATCGCGGGTGGGTAGGTGGGTACTTCCTCTTTCTCTCCAGCGTTTGGGATATGGAGAGCTGAACGCTTCCGTGGGACATTGTGGTGATGCTTGGTGACCCAGGTGTTGGTGTTGCTGGCAGATCCTCTGTCTGCGGGGTGCCAGGTGGCACTGTCACTGGATGAAGGTGGATGAAGAGGCCGCGACTGCAGCAGAATAGGAAGCAGGAGGAGCCAGAGACCTTTCTTGGTTTTTGAGGTGTCTACTCCACTGCATCTCGTGCTTTGCACTTAAATGCCTGGTCATGCAGGTTGTGCTCAGGTTGAGAACGTTTATGCCTCGCTTCAGGCTCTGATTGCACAGCATGCAAACCACTCGTATCTTGTCGTCAGAACATTGTCTGAAGAACTGCCACGCCAGGGAACTCCGAGGAGCTGGCTTTGGTGTGCTCGGTCCCTTGCTGCGGTGGGCAGTAGGAGGCGTACTGTCTAGAGGACGGCCACTCCGCTTTTGCACCCTGCTCCCTCTTCTGCTGTGCTGGTGGCTCTGTGCGACCACCGCCTCTTCCTCTGAACTACATCGGTCACTCACATGACCTTGATTCCATGTGGGGTCGAGGACCTCATCGTCCTCCACATCATCTTCCACCCAGTCTTCACCTCTGACTTCCTTGTCGGTCTGCACACTTTCGAAAGCCCCAGCAGTTGGCACCTGTGTTTCGTCATCATCCGAGACGTGCTGCGATGGTCCTCCCATGTACTTATCTTGAAAAATAACTGGTTAGGCATCGGTGCACTCAATCTCTTCCACTTCTGCTGCAGGCCTAGGTGGATGGCCCTGGGAAACCCTGCTAACAGAGTCATGAAAAAGCAGAAGAGACTGCTGCATGACTTGGGGCTCAGACTGCTTGGCTGATTTGCAAGGGGGTGAGGTGAAAGACTGATGGACATCGGCTGCAGGTGCCAACTGTGGTCTTTCCGCAAGAGACTGGGTGGGAGACAATGTGAAGGAACTAATTCCACTGTCAGCAACCCAATCTACTATAGCCTGTACTTGTTCAGGCCTCACCATTCATAGAGCAGCATTAGGCCCGACCAAATACCGCTGCAGGTTTTGTTGCCTACTCGCACCCGAGGAAGGGGTTTCACTTGTGCGTGTAGCTGGCACAGATCGACCACGTCCTCTCCCTGCAACAGGAGCTCCACCAGCAGCACCACGACCTGGGCCCCGTCCCTTATTTGATGATCTCCTCATATTTTTCAAATTTAGGATCTTGCCCTAAATGGGTGTTAAATTAATAGTACAATAGAACAACAGTATGTAAAGGGTGTATCTCACACAGTCTGAACCAGTGTAAGCCTAAATTAAATATTTCTTTGCCCAAAATGGCTGTATTTCAAATCCCTGATTCAAACCCCTGTATGTAGAGGGGGTATCTCACATGGTCTGAACCAGTGTAGGCCTGAAGTAAATATATATTTTCACAAAATGGCTGTATTTCAAATGCCTGATTCAAACCCCTGTATGTAGAGGGGGTATCTCACAGGGCCTGAACCACTGTAGGCCTGAAGTAAATATATCTTTGCACAAAATGGCTGTATTTCAAATGGCTGTATTTCAAATGCCTGATTCAAACCCCTGTATGTAGAGGGGGTATCTCACAGGGCCTGAACCACTGTAGGCCTGAAGTAAATATTTATTTGCCCAAAATGGCTGTATTTTAAATGGCTGTATTTTAAATGCCTGATTCAAACCCCTGTATGTAGAGGGGGTATCTCACAGGGCCTGAACCAGTGTAGGCATGAAGTAAATATATCTTTGCACAAAATGGCTGTATTTCAAATGGCTGTATTTTTCAAATGCCTGATTCAAACCCCTGTATGTAGAGGGGTATCTCACACGGTCTGAACCACTGTAGGCCTGAAGTAAATATATCTTTGCACAAAATGGCTGTATTTCAAATGGCTCTAATTCAAATCCCTGCTTCAAACCCCTGTATGTAGAGGGGTATCTCACACGGTCTGAACCAGTGTAGGCCTGAAGTAAATATATCTTTGCACAAAATGGCTGTATTTCAAATCCCTGATTCAAACCCCTGTATGTAGAGGGGGTATCTCACACGGTCTGAACCACTGTAGGCATGAAGTAAATATATCTTTGCACAAAATGGCTGTATTTCAAATGGCTGTATTTCAAATCCCTGATTCAAACCCCTGTATGTAGAGGGGTATCTCACACGGTCTGAACCAGTGTAGGCCTGAAGTAAATATATCTTTGCACAAAATGGCTGTATTTCAAATGGCTGTATTTTAAATGCCTGATTCAAACCCCTGTATGTAGAGGGGGTATCTCACAGGGCCTGAACCACTGTACGCCTGAAGTAAATATTTCTTTGCCCAAAATGGCTGTATTTTAAATGGCTGTATTTCAAATCCCTGTATGTAGAGGGATGTTAAGAGTATCTTCCGGCAAAGTGGAGCTGAAGGCCCTCCCAGTACCCCATAGAATGTCTCTTACCTGAAGCACAGGTGATACTTCATGATTTGATAGTAGGGTTGAGCGAACCCAAACTGTAAAGTTCGGGTTCGTACCGAACTTTAGTATTTTTGGACCCCGGACCCGAACCAGAACATTTCCGTAAAAGTTTGGGTTCTACATACAGGGGTTTGAATCAGGCATTTGAAATACAGCCATTTAAAATACAGCCATTTTGGGCAAAGAAATACGGTCTGAACCACTGTAGGCCTGAAGTAAATATATCTTTGCCCAAAATGGCTGTATTTTAATTGGCTGTATTTATAATGCCTGATTCAAACCCCTGTATGTAGGGGGGTATCTTACACGGTCTGAACCAGTGTAGGCCTTAATTCAATAT
Organism: Bufo bufo; assembly: GCF_905171765.1. Taxonomy (NCBI): domain Eukaryota; kingdom Metazoa; phylum Chordata; class Amphibia; order Anura; family Bufonidae; genus Bufo; species Bufo bufo. Next base: position 728,090,775 of record NC_053389.1, on the reverse strand, counting down.
TGGTGCACCAAATGGCGGTATTTAAAATCTCTGAATGTAACCCAAATGTATTAAGGGTGTATCTCACAATGAGATCTGCATCAAAGGCTACCAACTAAATTTGTTGTGCCCAAACAAGTGTTTGTTTAACAACTGAATTTGACAGCAGTATATAAGCCTGTAATTTCACACGTGCTGATGCTGCAAGGCCTGAAAATAATGTTTTTTGTCAAAAAAGTGTGTTTTTCAAACCCCAGAAAATGATGGGTGTATTTCTAGCTTAAATTGCACACTGACTAATCAAGATGTTGTAGATTGCCAAAAAAGTGTTGTTTTTTTTGGTAACAGAATATGAAAGCTGTATATATTAAACTTGAATTTAACACTTGCAGATCTGGAAAATACTGTTTTTTGGGGAAAAAAAGTGTGTTTTTCAAACTCCAGAAAATTATGGGTGTATTTCTACCTTAAATTGCACACTGACTAATTAAGATGTTGTAGATTGCCATAAAAGTATTTTTTTGGTAACAGAATATGAAAGCTGTATATATTAAACTTGAATATAACACTTGCAGATTAGGAAAATACTGTTTTTTGGCGAAAAAGTGTGTTTTTAAAACCCAAGAAAATGATGGGTGTATTTCTACCTTAAATTGCACACTGACTAATCCAGATGTTGCAGTTTGCCAAATAAATGGTGATTTGCAATGTCCAAAAAGCTCAGATGCAGTGCTGGTGCACTGAGCTTGCATAAAATGGCCGCCGCCGCCACCCACCTAACTAACAGAATTATAAAAGTTATTTATTTTTTTGGTCAATGGCCTCAGGGCAGGGTAAAATGATTGTGCCCTGCACCCACACAAACTATTTTTCTGTAGATCGCTGAGTTCTCTCCCTGAAATCACAAGTCCAGCAGCATCCTCTCCCTACACTAGTAACAGCAGAGTGTCATGCAGCGCTACGTGACTCAAGCTTATATAGAGCCTAGGTCACATGCTGCTCTGGCCAATCACAGCCATGCCATTAGTTGGCATGGCTGTAATGGCTTCTAATTTCAGACAGTTAACTGCTTGTTGATTGGCTGCTCTGCAGCCTTTCAAAAAGCGCCAAGAAAGCGCCGAACACCGAACCCGAACCCGAACTTTTACGGAAATGTTCTGGTTCGGGTCCGGGTTCCAAAAATCCTAAAGTTCGGTACGAACCCGAACTTTACAGTTTGGGTTCGCTCAACCCTACTATCAAATCATGAAGTATCACCTGTGCTTCAGGTAAGAGACATTCTATGGGGTTCTGGGAGGGCCTTCAGCTCCACTTTGCCGGAAGATACTCTTAACATGTCCCTTCCGGTGGTTGACCTGTTGGACTCTGCAGGGTTTCTCATAGACAGCTGGGACGTGCATCCTAAACTGCAATCACTATCTTTCATTCATGAATTGCGCATCAAACACTACCTAGTGAATAAAAAAGCTTTGTCCAACGCTTCTAAAAAGTGATCCTCGCAAGTTTACCCCTGAAAAGAAGTGGCACAATTATGGTCCATGCTAGTTTCCCAGGCCAGACCCGACACATATAGCTTCATCCGTAAGTGGGAAAAAGACCTTGATATTCAATTCTCAAATAGGGAAATCTCACAACTATGGTCTAATGCACCAAAGGTATCTAGATGCGTAAAGCTTCAGGAAAACTTTTATAAGGTGATTACCAGGTGGTACTATACGCCTCAAAAGCTACACCTCATTTACCCTGAGTGTGATCCAAAGTGCTGGAGGTGTCTGGGTGCGGAAGGCACACTCCTCCACATCTGGTGGTCTTGTCCCGGCATCACAGCCTTCTGGCAGCAAGTTTGCTCAGTATGCATAAAAATAAGTAACACACAGTTCTTACCTTCGAAAAAAGGTGTTTATTGGGATTACTGGGAGATTTCAAATGCAACAGACAAATCACTTCTCTGTTAGGCCTAGAGGCTGCTAGAGTTCTGATAGCGTGTAACTGGAAAAGTCAAACAGCCCCTTCTTGTTCCCAATGGATAACAAAATGTGACGCCAAATATAGGATGGAGCAGATAGCAGGGTGGGAATCCAAGAGGTCTCACACGTTCGATGCTACCTGGTTTCTATGGAAACAATTCAGGGAGTTTTCTTCTTAGCGTCTAAAGGACACGCCTCCAGATTGCACCTTCTCTAGTAGGAAGAACCCCCTTCCCCCCCACCCTCCCCTTTCCCCCCCATTGAAGGTACTTTCATGTAACTGCTGACAAACAATGTAATACAGTGGCGGAAATAATTATTTGACCCCTCACTGATTTTGTAAGTTTGTCCAATGACAAAGAAATGAAAAGTCTCAGAACAGTATCATTTCAATGGTAGGTTTATTGTAACAGTGGCAGATAGCACATCAAAAGGAAAATCGAAAAAATAACTTTAAATAAAAGATAGCAACTGATTTGCATTTCATTGAGTGAAATAAGTATTTGAACCCCTACCAACCATTAAGAGTTCTGGCTCCCACAGAGTGGTTAGACACTTCTACTCAATTAGTCACCCTCATTAAGGACACCTGTCTTAACTAGTCACCTGTATAAAAGACACCTGTCCACAGAATCAATCAATCAAGCAGACTCCAAACTCTCCAACATGGGAAAGACCAAAGAGCTGTCCAAGGATGTCAGAGACAAAATTGTAGACCTGCACAAGGCTGGAATGGGCTACAAAACCATTAGCAAGAAGCTGGGAGAGAAGGTGACAACTGTTGGTGCGATTGTTCGAAAATGGAAGGAGCACAAAATGACCATCAATCGACCTCGCTCTGGGGCTCCACGCAAGATCTCACCTCGTGGGGTGTCAATGGTTCTGAGAAAGGTGAAAAAGCATCCTAGAACTACACGGGAGGAGTTAGTTAATGACCTCAAATTAGCAGGGACCACAGTCACCAAGAAAACCATTGGAAACACATTACACCGCAATGGATTAAAATCCTGCAGGGCTCGCAAGGTCCCCCTGCTCAGGAAGGCACATGTGCAGGCCCGTCTGAAGTTTGCCAATGAACACCTGAATGATTCAGAGAGTGACTGGGAGAAGGTGCTGTGGTCTGATGAGACCAAAATAGAGCTCTTTGGCATTAACTCAACTCGCTGTGTTTGGAGGAAGAAAAATGCTGCCTATGACCCCCAAAACACCGTCCCCACCGTCAAGCATGGGGGTGGAAACATTTTGCTTTGCGGGTGTTTTTCTGCTAAGGGCACAGGACAACTTATTCGCATAAACGGGAAAATGGACGGAGCCATGTATCGTGAAATCCTGAGCGACAACCTCCTTCCCTCTGCCAGGAAACTGAAAATGGGTCGTGGATGGGTGTTCCAGCACGACAATGACCCAAAACATACAGCAAAGGCAACAAAGGAGTGGCTCAAGAAGAAGCACATTAAGGTCATGGAGTGGCCTAGTCAGTCTCCGGACCTTAATCCAATCGAAAACCTATGGAGGGAGCTCAAGCTCAGAGTTGCACAGAGACAGCCTCGAAACCTTAGGGATTTAGAGATGATCTGCAAAGAGGAGTGGACCAACATTCCTCCTAAAATGTGCGCAAACTTGGTCATCAATTACAAGAAACGTTTGACCTCTGTGCTTGCAAACAAGGGTTTTTCCACCAAGTATTAAGTCTTTTTTTGTTAGAGGGTTCAAATACTTATTTCACTCAATGAAATGCAAATCAATTGCTATCTTTTATTTAAAGTTATTTTTTCGATTTTCCTTTTGATGTGCTATCTGCCACTGTTACAATAAACCTACCATTGAAATGATACTGTTCTGAGACTTTTCATTTCTTTGTCATTGGACAAACTTACAAAATCAGTGAGGGGTCAAATAATTATTTCCGCCACTGTATGTAAAAGTGTACCCTCTTTTGGGGAATTCTGTCTTTTCTGTATTTCCCTGTTCATCAATGATCATCTCACGATAAATAATTTTAAAACCAAAAAAAAAAAAAAGATTAAAGCACTATATTAGCTAAATTGTTCTACATTCGTTATTTTTTCTGAATATTTGCTATATTGCTGTATATTCTTGTTTTAGAATATTATATAAAATATACTATACTATATAAAATATTTTCGTTTTTTAGAATATTCGTCTTTTTTTCCATCTGAAGTGATGATTCCTCCCTGCTTAAGTTACTTAAAGGGAACCTGTCACCAGGATTTTGGGTATAGAGCTGAGGACATGGGTTGCTAGATGGCTAATAGCACACCCGCAATACCTAGTGCCCTTAGCTCTGTGTGCTTTTATTGTGTAAAAAAAAGATTTGATACATATGCAAATTAACCTGAGATGAGTCAGAGCTTGAAAATATGACTCTTTTCTGGTCACACAAGTAAGATATGACTCTTTTATGTTAATTTGCATATGTATCAAATCGTTTTTTTGACACAATAAAAGCACACAGAGCGATGGGGACTGGGTATTGCGGATGTGCTAACGGCCATCTAGCAACCCGTGTCCTCAGCTCTATACACAAAATCCCGGTGACAGGTTCCCTTTAAGCAGGGAGAAATCATGACTACAGATGGAAAAAAAGACGAATATTCTAAAATACAAATATATTCGTTATAGTGCTATATATTTGTTTTTTCGAATATTCGGAATATTCTAAAACAAGAATATATAGCAATATAGCGAATATTCGAAAAAAAATCGGATGTAGAACAATTTAGCTAATATAGTGCTATAATTAGAGTTGAGCAGACACCTGGAAGTTTGAGTTCGGGACCCGAACTTGACCCAAACTTGACCCCACACCCGAACCCCATTGAAGTCAATGGGAACCCGAACTTTTGAGCACTAAAAGGCCTGTAAAAATGTCATGGGAAGGGCTAGAGGGCTGCAAATGGCATCAAAATGTGGTTAAGAGCATGGAAAGTGTTCTGCAAACAAATGTGGATAGGGAAATGACTTTAAATAACATAAAATACGTAAAAATAAAAAATAATAATCTTGATCTAGGAGGACGAGGTCCATAAGGAGTAGGAGGTTGAGGAGGTGGTAGATGTGGCGATGTAGGTTGAAGCGGTGGTGGAGGAAGAGGAGGTAGCCTACAGTTTTTTGGTTTTAAATTTATTTTTTTAAATTAGGGTACACCCCAAAACATTGGAAAATATAACCTGTGATAACCCCCTCCAGTCATGCTAAACACATGTTCAGATAATACACTGGCTGCAGGGCAGGCCAGCACCTCTAAGGCGTAAAGGGCAAGCTCAGGCCATGTGCCCAATTTGGAGACCCAGAAGTTTCAGGGGGCAGAACCATCAGTCAGTTCGTGTAGGAGTGTGCAAACATACTGCCCCACCATGTCGCACGTCCCCGTGATGTATCCAATTTGATATCTGCTCTGTCAACTTTCGATGTTCTTTTTGCGCCTACCATGTTGATCACGGTTACACCTCGGAGAGGGAGCGTAAGAAAGAGAGACCACATCCAAGGGAGATCAATGGATGAAATTTAATTGTCATCGAGCGGAAATGTGGGAGAAGCTTTTAAAACGGAAGAATTGAAGGAATTACCCACTCCCGACTCGGGGAAGTAGTGACGATAAATAACAATACAGGACTCTTAAGATGCCCTGTTATTTGAATGGTTAATTAAAAATTACAGGGAATGTCACTGCGGTAATTTTGGATTTGGAAACGTTAGCCAGAAGAGGCCCTGCTGCCGCTTTGTTGACTCTAGATAACTTCTGCCTGATCGCACGTCCCTGTGACGTCCACCATCCATTTGGATATCTTCTCTATCAACTTTCGATGTTCTTTTCTGAGCCTACCATGTTGATAATGGTTATCGGCGAATAATGGTTCCACGCCAGAGAGGGAGCATGAGAAAGAAAATGTAACAGACAAATTAGTGTATTTTTTTAACCTCTCTACTAGGTATAGCAGTGGTATATCACACCCAAAAATTGGTGAATTTTACCCGAAAATGTAACAGACAAATTTGTGATTTTTTTTTACCTGTCTAATAGGTATAGCAGTGGTATATCACACCCAAAAATTTGTGAATTTCACCCGAAAATGTAACAGACCAATTAGTGAAATGACAAAAATAAAATACGTACAAATAAAAAAAAAAAAACTTGATTTATGAGGTGGAGGTCCATATGGAGTAGGATTTTGAGGAGGCGATGGACGTAGCGGTGGAGGTGGAAGCGGCGGTGGAGAAGGTAGCCAACACTGGATATTGGTTTTTATTTTTATTTTTTTTATTTTTTAGGGTACACCCCAAAAGAATGGGAAATATAAAAAATACAACAAAGTGCAATTGCGTTGTAGTATAACAATGGCTGGGTAAGGCCGGTATACATGTCTATTCTGCACAAGGTACGGACAAGGCCTGTGGGATCCATGCCTGGTTTATTTTAATAAACGTGAGCTTGTCCACATTGGCTGTGGACAGGCAGATGCGATTGTCTGTGATAAGGCCCCCTGCCATGCTAAGTACAAGTTCAGATAATACACTGGCTGCAGGGCAGGCCAGCACCTCCAAGGTGTAAAGGGCAAGCTCAGGCCATGTGCCCAATTTGGAGACCCAGAAGTTGAAGGGGGCAGACCCGTCATTCAGTACGTGTAGGCGTGTGCACACATACTGCTCCACCATGTTAGTGAAATGCTGCCTCCTGCTAAGACGTTCCATATCAGCTGGTGGTACTGGTTGTTGTGGCGTGCTGACAAAGCTTTTCCACATTTCGGTGATGCTAACCCTGCCTTCTGAGGTGCTGGCGGTGCCCCAGCTGCGTTGGCGACCTCTTCCTCCTCCTCTGCCTTCACCTTGTGCTTCCACTGTGCCCCCGCTGTCAGGTGGGAATGCCACCAGCAGCGCGTCTACCAGCGTGCACTTGTACTCGCGCATCTTACGATCACGCTCCAGTGACGGAATTAAGGACGGTACGTTGTCCTTGTAACGGGGATCCAGCAGCGTGGCCACCCAGTAATCAGCACAAGTTAGAATGTGGGCAACTCGGTGGTCGTTGGAGAGACACTGCAGCATGTAATCGCTCATGTGTGCCAGGCTGCCCAGAGGCAATGAAAAGCTGTCCTCTGTGGGAGGTGTATCGTCTGTGTCCTCTGTATCCCCCAGCCATGCACCAGTGATGGCCATGAGCTGGTCTGGGTGCCACCCTGCTGTGAACAAGGTTCCTCCTCCTCCATCTCCTCCTCATCATCCTCCACCTCGTCATCCTCCAGAACTGTGCCCTGGCTGGACAATTGTGTACCCGACGTTTGTGGGTGCAGGAACCCACCCTCGGAGCCACTTGTGAATGACTGGCCGGAAACCCTTCGAAATTATCCCTCTTCCTCCTCCTCCTGTGCCACATCCTCTTCCATCATCACCAGCAGCGTTTTTTCAAGGAGGTATAGAAGTGGGATAGTAACGCTGAGAACGGCGTTATCGGCACTGGCCATGTTGGTGGAGTACTCGAAACAGCGCAAGAAGGAACACAATCCAGCATGTGCAAGGTGGAGTTCCACCTGGTGGGCACGTCACATATGAGGCGGTGAGCAGGAAGGCCGAACTTACGCTGCAGCGCTGACAGGCGAGCAGCAGCAGGGTGAGAACGCCGAAAGCGCTCACAGACGGCCCGCACTTTATGCAGCAGCTCTGACATATCGGGGTAATTTTTAAGGAACCTCTGCACCACCAAATTCAGCACATGCGCCAGGCAAGGGATGTGCGTCAAACCGGCTAGTCCCAGAGCTGCTACGAGATTTCGCCCATTATCACACACCACCAGGCCGGGCTTGAGGCTCACTGGCAGCAACCACTCATTGGTCTGTTGTTCAAGGCCCGTCCACAGCTCCTGCGCGGTGCGGGGTTTTTCCCCCAAACAGATAAGTTTTAAAACTGCCTGCTGTCGTTTACCCCTGGCTGTGCTGACGTTGGTGGTGAAGGTGTTACGCTGACCAGATGAGGAGCTGGTAGAGGATGAGGAAGCGGAGTAGGAGGAGGAAGCAACAGGAGGCAAACTGAAGCGCCCTGCAATCCTCGGTGGTGGAAGGACATGCAGCAAACTGCTATCCGCCTCAGGCCCAGTCGCCACTGCATTTACCCAGTGTGCTGTTATGGAGATTCAATGTACTTAATGGTCTGTCAGACCAAAAAATCCCTTTAGGGGTCTCTAAGTAGTAATAAAAATATATCTTTATTTCATCCAATTAAAATATATACTCAATAAGGAAACTCTTAATATTAAAATTATCAGGGTCCAGTGAGATATCAAGATTTGTAAATTTCTGTCTGCTGATAGTTGCTAGTGGCAACTCATAGAACTAGTCCAAAGACAGCCCTTATTTTGTATAAATGTACCTCACATATGCATTAGCTGTGAGCGTATTAGAAACAGGAGACTAATAGGTGTATGGTTTACACCACTTAAAGGGCTTCTGCCACTAAACATTTTTTTTTTTTGTTACTTATAATGCCTATAATGCGATTTATGCATACATACTGTAATTAATCATTTTCGTTCAGCAGATTCTGTTAAAAACGTACTTTTAAAATATGCAAATTACCTTGCTACCAGCAAGTAGGGCGGCTACTTGCTGGTAGCAGCCGCATCCTCCTATCCTAAAGACGCCCCCTCCGCATGCTGATTGACAGGGCCAGCGGACGGGATCTTTCTCTGCTGGTCCTGTTTGCATTCAAAATCTGGCGACTGCGCCGTACCTGTCTTCAGTCGGCGCAGGCGCACTGAGAGGCGGACGCTCGCTCGGTCGCTCCATCCTCAATGCGCCTGCGCTGATGACGTCACATCTACACCCGGCGCAAGCGCATTGAGGAAGGAGCGACCGAGCGAGCGTCCTCCTCCCAGTGCGCCTGCGCCGACTGAAGACAGGTACGGCGCAGGCGCCAGATTTTAAATGCAAACAGGGCCAGCAGAGAAAGATCCCGTCCGCTGGCCCTGTCAATCAGCATGCGGAGGGGGCGTCTTTAGGATAGGAGGATGCGGCTGCTACCAGCAAGTAGCCGCCCTACTTGCTGGTAGCAAGGTAATTTGCATATTTTAAAAGTATGTTTTTAACAGAATCTGCTGAACGAAAATGATTAATTACAGTATGTATGCATAAATCGCATTATAGGCATTATAAGTAACCAAAAAAAAAAAAAACTGTTTAGTGGGGTGACAGAAGCCCTTTAACAGGACAATTTTGATCAACCAACATTCGATGTTTGTAAAATGTAGATTTTGGTTCGTATTTTTATTTTTGTTTATTGTTTTTTATTTATATTTTCTTCTTTGTTTGTTTTTGGTGTTTATATGTTGATCTCACCAGCTGATTTTGCATAGCAGCTTGCACACAATCCAAGTGTATCAGCTTGTCAGGGCATTCATTAGCTCTTGATATGCCTGTGTCTTGAGGATGTTGCAGCTTAAGCAACACAATGTCAATTCTTTATCTCCTCACACTCTGCAAGCTGATACAAGTTACTGTGAGTGTGCTACTTTCCTGCTGCCTGCTAGTTGCCTATTACATTCTAATGACTCTATTCTCTGTGAGAATTTTATTTAACTCATTGTTGGATGAACTATCTACTTGTCCACCACCGTTCACGCTGCCTATAAGCTGCTGGTAATCGCTCCTAACGCTTGTGGGTCTCTATCACTGGCCGCTGTCTAAAATAATAAGCGCTAAACTAATGCACCCCTCCCGACATGTTTCGCCACCTGCGTGGCTTCGTCAGGGGAAGTGGGGTATTAAGTGTTATGGAGATATAACGGCCCTGACCGTGCTTACTGGTCCACGTATCCGTAGTCAGGTGCACCTTGCCACAGATGGCGTTGCGCAGGGCACACCTGATTTTGTCCCCCACTTGGTTGTGCAGGGAAGGGATGGCACGCCTGGAAAAGTAGGGAAGGCTGGGCACAACGTACTGTGGGACAGCCACCTCCATAAGGCTTTTAAAACTCTCCGTCTCCACCAGATGGAATGACAGCATTTCAAAGCACAGTAATTTTGAAATGCTGGCATTCAGGGCCAGGGATCGCGGGTGGGTAGGAGGGTAATTCCTCTTCCGCTCCAGTGTTTGGGAGATGGAGAGCTGAATGCTTCCGTGGGACATTGTGGAGATGCTTGGTGACTCAGATGGTGGTGTTGCTTGCAGATCCTCTGTTTGCGGGGTGGCAGGTGGCACTGTCACTCCAGAGGTGGAAGAAGAGGCCGAAACTGCAGCAGAATAGGAAGCAGGAGGAGCCAGAGACCTTTCTTGGTTTTTGAGGTGTCTACTCCACTGCAGCTCGTGCTTTGCACTTAGATGCTTGGTCATGCAGGTTGGTCATGCAGGTTGAGAACGTCCTGCCTCTCTTCAGGCTTTGATTGCACAGCGTGAAAACCACTCGTGTCTTGTCGTCAGCACATTGTCAGAAGAACTGCCACACCAGGGACTTCCTTGGAGCTGGCTTTGGTGTGCTTGGTCCCTTGCTGCGATGGGAAGTAGCAGGCATACTGTCTAGGGGACGGCCTCTCCGCTTTTGCACCCTGCTCCCTCTTCTGCTGTGCTGGTGGCTCTGTGCGACCACCGCCTCTTCCTCCGAACTACACAGGACACTCGCATGACCTTGATTCCATGTGGGGTCGAGGACTTTATCGTCCTCCACTTCATCTTCCACCCAGTCTTCACCCCTGCCCACCTTGTCGGTCTGCACACTTTCGTAAGACACAGCAGTTGGCACCTGTGTTTCATCATCATCCGAGACGTCCTGTGATGGTCCTCCCATGTACTCATCTTGAAACATAAGTGGTTGGGCATCGGTGCACTCAATATCTTCCACTTCTGGTGGATGGCCCTGGGAAACCCTGCCAACAGAGTCATCAAAAAGAAGAGGAGACTGCTGCATGACTTGGGGCTCAGACTGCTTGGCTGATTTACAAGGGGGTGAGGTGAAAGACTGATGGCCATGGGCTGCAGGTGCCAACTCTGATCTTTCAGCAGGAGACTGGGTGGGAGACAATGTGAAGGAACTGGAGGCACTGTCAGCAACCCAGTCTACTATCGCCTGTACTTGTTCTGGCCTCACCATTCGTAGAGCCGCATTAGGCCCAACCAAATACCGCTGCAAGTTCTGTCGCCTACTTGCACCTGAGGAAGGGGTTTCACTTGTGCGTGCAGCTGGCACAGATCGACCACGTCCTCTCCCTGCAACAGGAGCTCCACCAGCAGCACCACGACCGGGGCCACATCCCTTATTTGACGCTCTCCTCAAATTTCTTAAATTTAGGATCTTGCCCTAAATGGGTGTTTTTCTAATAGTTCCAGCAATTATTATAACCCTTAAAATCACTGAGATTAACTCAGATAGTTCTACAGCAGGCAGCTATACAGATATATCCTGAAGGGTGGGGAGAACTGTCCCTATAGTCTCACCCTAATCTAGTGCTCAGCCCAGGGACGACCCTTGATGGTGGGGACTCCCTGTCCTCAAACTGGACTCGCAAGGTCCTAAATCAACCCTAACAATGTGGTGGAGGGTAGAATAGGTGCCTGTCAGTTAAAATAAAGAAAGAAAGAGACACTATACATATACTCTCCCCTGTAGACATAGGGTAAATTAATGGACTCTGTATACAACCCTAGTGCTGTGTTATAACAGTCAACAAGGTACACAGTGCATCAAGGTATATGTAATAAATTCACCCTAAACATAGAAAGACATAAAGAAAATCCCAACGCATTTCCCCCACTATGTGGGATCATCAGGGGGTAGGTAAGCTCAATAATTGATATCATAGATATTGAATACCCATATTGATAGAGTGATATCCGTAATTTGGGTGAGGACCACCAATAGTGATAAATCAGTGTCCGTTATGTATTCATATCAATTGTGAGGGGGCCATAAGGTGATAGCGGGAGGAGATCAATCTCAATTGGACAGTACGCCGACCATAACATAAGGAAGTTGTTGTTCCATACGGTCACATTTCCATAGAGGCATCTGTGGGGGAGAAAAAAATATAATGGTATCGAACACACCAGGTTCCAAAGTTTCACCTCCACCAGTGGCCACCAATGTCAGAAACCGAAACTTAGTCTCCACAAGGATTAGAAATGTCCAATGAGTAGCAAGATGGCATTAGCACATATAGATGTCCTAAGTCATAGAAAATACATACTCAGTATCACCAAGGGACATCAGAATGATAAAAACTTCCTGGGGAGAGTCAGTGCTCTAGACAAAAAAAAATGACCAGGAGCCATTGGCTCCTAAACTAAAAAATTTAGGAGCCAAATTACATTTTTTAGTCGCCAAATTTAAAATGCATATAATTTTTTAAAAAAAGGACTTTGAGAAGATGAGACACAGGTCACAGTAGTGAGCCAGCACTACATATAGGAGAAAACAGCACCACATACCTCTCACATCCAGGGACATCTTCTGGGGGACAAGGTGACTAAAAATGGCGAAATGCGTGGTTTAGAGGTATTTTTTCTGTTACGGCCTTCACCGAGCGGAAATATTTTTTAATATTTTATTAGCTCACACTTTTTGGGACGTGGCGATATGTAATATGTTTATTCTTTATTGTTTGTAAATTTTATATGTAAAACTGGGAAGGGGGCCATTTAAACTTTTAGTATTTTGGTGTTTTTTTTTTAACTTTTTATTTAATAACCATTTCTTCCCTTAGGGACTAGAACCTGGATCTTTTCATCCCTTGTGCTATTCACCCTGATAGAGATCTATCAGGGTGAATAGGATCTCACACATCTCCCTGCTGCCCTGTGCTCTGTGCACACGGCAGCAGGGAGCTGAACATGGCAGCCAGGGCTTTAGTAGCGTCCTGGCTGCCATGGTAACAATCTGAGCCCCAGCAGTGTAATCTGCCACTGCCACCAATGAAGGGGATGGAACCCTGTGGCCACTATATAACAATGGGGGGGGGACGACTTGTGGCCAGTGATAATGGGGGGGGAGAGGCTTTGGGGGGGCGCACTGCACCACCAACGAATGTAATTAAAGAGGACCTTTCATGGGTCCAAAGAATATGAACTTAGTAGCAGGCTGCATAGAGCGGCGCCCAGGGATCTAAGTGCACTTACTATTATTCCTGGGCGCCGCTCCGTTTACCCGCTGTGGCCCCCGGTATTTTCAACATTCAGAGCAAGAAGGAGGAGACGCCAGTGTCTCTCCTTCTCCCTGACAGCAGCGCTGTCCAATCACAGCACAGAGGTCAGAGCCAGGGAGAAAAAAAAACTCCCTCGCTCTGAGCTCTGATTGGACAGTGCTGCTGTCAGGGAGAATGAGAGACACTGGCATCTCCTCCTTCTTGCTCTGAATGTTGAAAATACCGGGGGCCACAGCGGGTAAACGGAGCGGCGCCCAGGAATAATAGTAAGTGCACTTAGATCCCTGGGCGCCGCTCTATGCAGCCTGCTACTAAGTTTATATTCTTTGGACCCATTAAAGGTCCTCTTTAACTCCTTTATACAATTGTCTGCAGCGGTATCACAGACCCAGCACCCTGCCTCAATAACAGGGCATGCGATCTGTGGAACCTGAGGGGTTAATTGACGCAGATCGTATGCCCTGTTATTGAGGCCGGGTGCCGGGTCTGTGATACCGCTGCCTATACTTATGTTTTACATTCATTGGAGGCGCAGTGGCAACAGCTCCTCCCCTGCTATCTCCCCATTGGTGGTAGTGGCGGCCGCGTCACAGTGGAGAGGGAGGGACTCCTTCCTTCTCCACTGTGCTACTGAAGAGAACTTAGGCTGTGCAGGATCGCGGCGGTACAGTAGCAAATGGCGACAAGACTAAAAAGTCTTGTCGCCATCTTCAAATTTTAAGGCGCATTGGCGACCGTTTTGGTCGCCATCTGGAGCCCTGAGAGTGTGTCCCTACTTACAGTAAGTCGTCCATCTATGGGATAAAGCATACCGGCCCGCTACCAAATGTGCCCCAAGTGTTTTTCTAATAGCAGAATAGAACCACAGTATGTAAAGGGTGTATCTCACACGTACACATGCAGACTAGGCCACAATTAAAGATTTTTGCCCAAAATGGGTGTTTTATTAATAGCAGAATAGAACCACAGTATCTAAATGGTGTATCTCACAATGACATATGCAGCAAAGGCTGCAAAATCTAGTTTCTTGGCCAAAATGGGTGTTTTTCTAATAGCAGAATAGAACCACAGTATCTAAAGTGTGTATCTCACACGTACAGATGTAGACTATGCCGCAATTTAAGATTTTTGCCCAAAATGGGTGTTTTTCTAATAGCAGAATAGAACCACAGTATCTAAATGGTGTATCTCACAATGACATATGCAGCAAAGGCTGCAAAATTAAGTTTTTTGCCCAAAATGGGTGTTTTTTTATAACAGAATATGACAGCAGTATATAACGCTTGAATTTCACACGAGTGGGGCCGGACCAGGAGCACAGCGTTAGGGGTAGGCCATCATGACGATGGTTTAGGAGTGAGGGAGGAGGTAGATAGGGTTAATTTTAAAGGAAGGCAGTGGTTCGTGGGAGGAGTTGTAGTTATAGTAACGGAGGTGGGTGGGGTAAGGTTTTAAATAGGTGAGGAGGTGTGTCGAAATCGCCATGCCTGCTACATCCAGGAGCTGGACATCAGGATCCAGGGATCTTCAGGATGCAGGACCTGCTCCCGTGGTGCCTGGTGAGATTTCATGGGGTCCCATATTATCTCCACTTAGCTCACCTGGGGGTTGTATGCTTACTGAGGATCGGGGGAGGGAATTAGGTCAGTTTTTGGGGGGATTGGCGGGTTGGTTGACTAGCTTGGGGGTGAGTGGGGGGTCTCCGTTACCAGCCTGGGGGGGGGGGGGGGTTGGGCCTGTTGGGGGTGCGGTATCGTCGGTTTCTGTGGAGACTCAAGCGGGGGGAGATGGATAGGCTTAGGTTGGATAATAGGGCACGTGGGGAAGTGTATGTGTGCTTTGAGGGCCCGCTGGTTGCCCATTTGAAGCAAGAGGTTAAGGAAAAAATTTGGAAGGGGGAGTATGTGGAAATTTTTTCTACTACTCTCATTGGAGCGGTTTAATTTGGATAGGAGTAGGAGGGAAGAAGGTAAAAAGGAAGAAGAAAAACGACCCTATCGGTTGATTCCGCAGACTTTCGCAAGCGTTATTGGTGAGAAGTCGCCGGAGTGCTGCTCAGCGTTATTTTGTTATCAGGATGCCATAGGTGAGGCGTACCGGGTTTACGGCGGGGTGGGTTGGCTCCGGTATGACAAACAGTTTCATCAGCGTAAGCCGGTGAGGCCGGATATCCGGTGGGATCACAAGGATATTGGCCTGTGGTTAAAAGTTACGGCTCCGACCCGGCTAGTGCAGCCCTTTTGAAGGGAGTCAGGGGGGGGGGGTTCTTCGGGGGTTATCGCAGCGGCCTCGGCAAAAGGATTATGTTTCCTTTTCAATGAAGGATACTGTAGATTCGGGGGTAAGTGCAAGTTCAAACATGAATGCACTTTGTGTGGGGGCTTGCACGGGGCTAACAGGTGTTTTAAGGGTGGGAGGCAAAGAGGGGGAGATTCCGTTGGAAAAGGGCCGGACGCATGTGTGTGTGGAAAAGATGCGGGAGTTCCTAGATAGGTACCCGAAGCAGCGTTTTTGTTGGAAAATGGTTTTCATTTTGGTTTCCGTATCCCGTCTGTTACACCGGCGGGTAGTTTCGGAGAAGTTGAGGAGGAGGGTGGAGTTGGGGCGAAAGGCGGGCCCGTTCAGTGAGCCACCGTTGGCTGACTTCAGGGTTTCTCCGCTGGGGGTGGTGCCCAAGAAGGAGCGGAACAAGTTTCGGCTCATTCATCATTTATCGTTTCCAAAGGGTGCGTCGGTCAATGATGGTATAAATCCTGATTTATTTTCAGTGGTGTATACATCATTTGATGCAGCTGTCCGTTGGGTTAGGTGTTTGGGTCAGGGAACATTGGTGGCAAAAATAGACATCGAGGCGGCGTTTAGTTTGTTACTGGTTTATGCAGATAGCATGCATTATTTGGATGATTTTTTATGCCTCGGGCCATCGGGTTCTCAGGTTTGTTCTTTGTTGCATACGTTGCGGTCGGTTTTTGCGCGTTTTGGAGTGCCTTTAGCGGAGGAGAAGATAGTGGGCCCAGTGACGGAGTTGTGTTTTTTAGGCATTGCCATTGACACGGTCAGAATGGAATGTAGGCTACCAGAGGACAAGCTTGAGAATTTAAGAGAGGAGGTTAGTCGCGTATAGATATAAAAAAAAAAGAAAGAGAGAAAACCCGAACAAGTAACTAATACCATTGTCAAGTGGGGCCGGACCAGAAGCACAGCGTTAGGGGTAGGCCATCATGACGATGGTTTAGGAGTGAGGGAGGAGGTAGATTAAGGTTAATTTTAAAGGAAGGCAGTGGTTGGTGGGAGGAGTTGTAGTTATAGTTTCGGAGGTGGGTGGGGTAAGGTTTTAAATTGGTGAGGAGGTGTGTGGAAAACGCCATTTTGGGGTTCAGCCAAAAAACGCCCACCCTCCCGCCCATTGAGGTCTGCGTTTGGTTAAGTATGAGGTATGTAGTATACGGGAGTTGTAATACCCGTCACTACCAAAGGTCACTTGGTGTGCTGTCGTCCCTCCTAATTATGGGAAGTTGCTTTATGTCAGTTTTATAAAATGTAATGTAATGTGTGTATTTTCCTGTCACTGAAACTTGCACTTACAGGCCTGCTAGGGGTGTCATTCCTACTTCTAGTCCATAGAGGGAGCTAGGGAGCCCTAGTTTATATAAGGCTAGACCAGGAAGTGCAGGGCAGACGGAGTCTAGTATCTGTAACCTACAGTTGGAGTTTAGACTATGTCTGAGACAAGTCCAGGCCTGAAGCCTGCTGTTCAGGAGAAGATTCCCTCCTGAATACCCATATGCAGAAGCAGGAACATCTTAGCCTAAGGGCCTGAGGAACCATTCAGAAGCTAGGAGAGACTGAGGCAAAGATCAGAGGAGCCAGAGGTACTAAGAAAGACAGAGGAGGTACTTATCTAAGCCCAAATCAAGGATATAAAGCCAGACTTAGGTTAATGGGCCTTGGTGGAGGATTGCTACATTCCAGGATCAGACAGAGTTAGGGTGCAAGCTCCTTTGTTGCAAATCCTGTGTTCAACACTCTGTAATAACCCTGCTGTACTGTATTGCCTGCATCGACCGAATTGCAAAATCGACTGTATGCTGAGGAACTGCGTTTCCAATATTGTCTCTGCCTGCAAACTACTAAAGTTGAAGTTCTGTTTAAGACTACGTTTCCTCAATTTATTCCTGCATCCGCAAACGGCGTGCCACCGTTTACTTGGCACTGGCGTCACGAACTATTCCCTACCTATACCTGCCCTTGCAGAGAGTCAGCGGTACCAGGTTAGTGTCTATTGCACTACATCACCCAGAAACACCTACTACACACAACTTGAGTACGCTGCACCTCTCTTTTGGCGTCACGAACAGGATACGCACGCTTTCTAGTGCAAGAAGCGTGAACTTTGTGCCTTATACCGTTGCCCTGTGACCAAAGTGACATTTTCCTGTTTTATTCAAGTGGACTTTGTGGATTAAAAATCGTACCCAAAGTGTACCAAAAACTTCTAAAAAGACGCTGTACAGTGTTGCGCTGCACAGAGGAGTAAGGTCGCTGCATTGGAGTGTGGTTTTGTGGACTTTAAACATTCCTGCTTGCCGTCAGTGAATAGACAGCGTTTGTACCTAAAGATGGCCGCTGGGCTTGCTGAATTTACTGCTGCGTCGCCTTCATCCCGAAAAGGCGGGAAAAATTGGCGCCTTTCTGAGGAAAAAGCGGGAAGAAGGTCAAGGGCAGGCGCCACGGCTTATCTGGACATTTGCATGTCTGCCAGCATGGACACCGCCCTCCATATACTGGAATACCTGGGGGGCGGCTCCCCAATGCAATGGGAGGAGCTGGCTACTCTAATTGACGCGACCCTATCGCTCGCCTCAGAAGGATCGAGCATGTTGGATTGTGAACAGAGCGTTGCTGCAGCGTCCACACCTGTAATTGAAAAAATGACCGACACCGGTGTAGAGCCAGAAGAGGCTCCACCGGCCTACGCTCCGGGACCGGAGCAACCCGCCTGCCGCACCAGGGAGAAAGAACCCGAGCCCTACTATGGCTCATGGAGGGACTTTTTTCAGCCATCGTTCAAATGGTCTTCCCTGATGGCGGAGATCCGAGAGGCCGCTATCAAGCGGAACATAAAGACTAAGATCGTGTATGAGGAATTGACCAAGACCATCCACGAGAAGCATACACACACCCAACCCCGCCTGGAAAGGAGAAAGGGAGTGGTGCTGTCGTTTGACAAATCCCGTGGCTACGGGTTTATTCAGGACTATCTTACTGGCAGAGACCTCTATGTCAATCGAAGGTCTGTCAAAAGAGACTACCTCCCTTCGTACCAGCACAGTCTCCGCGAGGGAGAGGAAGTGGAGTACACCCCTGCCGAGGGCCTGCGAGGCCCCTATGCGACTGCTGTGACCCGTCCGAAGCGAGGACCTGAGGATTGGGAGGCAGAAGAAGAAGACCACTCTGGCTGCGAGCGAGAACCGGAACGCTCTCCAGAGCCGGCCCATCACGCCTTTCAGGAGCGGAGCTCCTTCATCGGGCCGAACGTCTTCTGGCAGCCAACCGTGTTGGAGAAATGGGTGAGCCCCTATCCTTCCCCCGAGCTGCCTCGTCGGGAGAAGACTATATCTGAGCTGGAGCAATTGAAAGGACTGAGTGCTACCTTCCAGAACATCCGGATGGGACGGAGACCAGATGCAAGTCCAGAACCTGCCGAGGCCGAGTCCGCGTCATCGGTGACTATGCCTGCGCCGGCAGCGCCAGTAGAGGACAGCGACTCCGACACAGAGAGCATCGGGGAGCAGATCGTCCGGCTGGAGGAGAAGTTGCGGGAGTTGCGCAAGACATACACCGCCAGGATCCAGACGCCGCCGAGGAAGGATGAGGTAAGGGTGCCTGTCACCACCCGTAAACCGCCTTCTGTTGCCACCGCTCCGTCAGTGCCCCAGACCGGACCCGCGATTGCCGTGAATTGCTGCACCCAGAGCACCGGACCGCTTGCTGCGGCGGCGCCAAGCATGTCACACCCTGCAGTGATTATGCCAGGACCGGCACGGTCCACCAGAGGGTTCACCCCTAGGCCTATGGGGCCAATACCTATTAGGGGCCCCTTTACCCTGCAGCTGCCCCCTGATACTGTTATGTGGGCCCATCCTCCTGTAGAGGAATACTACAGAAGATACCTCCCAGCAGAGCCAAGTAGCTACAATATGCCACTGTGATCAGCCTGCTAGGCCTGTGATTTATTTCTTCATAAGAAGTTGATGTTAACCCTTCCAGGACAGGAGTCCTATGTTGCTGGTCCTTTGTTGCAGCTGCCAGTTTGTCCACGGCTCAGTGGTAGGTGTTGACCACTGAAATCACAAAGTCAGCAAGGCCACGTTTGTTTCCAGGACCTCCTGCCTGCTTTTGTTACCCCACACCAAGTTGTGCCTGTTCCTTTGTTGCACCTTTTACCCTTCACCCCCTTTTCAGGTTGATCAGGGGTATTACAGCACTTGTCTTTGCTGTCCATTTTATTGTGCAACCTGTTACCAAGGAACCGTGCCCGGAGACAGACTCAAAAGTACCTGAGCCTCTGAGATTTTTGCTCTTTTAAAAAGAAAATGTGCCCAGAGATGGACTCCACCGCATGAGAGCCTCTGTGATTTAATGAGAAATAACCTGGGTACGGACTCATGTTTGTTATTTGAGCCTCCAAGAACTTTTATACCGTTTTCTACTGTTTTATCATGGACTTATTCATTGTCATGGACTATCCTGGTTCTAATGTTACGCTGTGCCAGGTCAGCGCCCCCGTTCCATTCACTATCCTGAGAGAAGAGAACGACGCCCCTTGTCACCACACTTCACTTTTGCCAATTGGACCTGATGTAAATGTAAATGCAGATGAATTACATGTATGTATGCCTGCATGTCTCTATTTTCTATTTCAGGTAGAGATTCCAGTTGGGCGACCCATGATGGAGTACGAGGTCGTACTCAGCTTAAAGCAGTGGGGTATGTAGTATACGGGAGTTGTAATACCCGTCACTACCAAAGGTCACTTGGTGTGCTGTCGTCCCTCCTAATTATGGGAAGTTGCTTTATGTCAGTTTTATAAAATGTAATGTAATGTGTGTATTTTCCTGTCACTGAAACTTGCACTTACAGGCCTGCTAGGGGTGTCATTCCTACTTCTAGTCCATAGAGGGAGCTAGGGAGCCCTAGTTTATATAAGGCTAGACCAGGAAGTGCAGGGCAGACGGAGTCTAGTATCTGTAACCTACAGTTGGAGTTTAGACTATGTCTGAGACAAGTCCAGGCCTGAAGCCTGCTGTTCAGGAGAAGATTCCCTCCTGAATACCCATATGCAGAAGCAGGAACATCTTAGCCTAAGGGCCTGAGGAACCATTCAGAAGCTAGGAGAGACTGAGGCAAAGATCAGAGGAGCCAGAGGTACTAAGAAAGACAGAGGAGGTACTTATCTAAGCCCAAATCAAGGATATAAAGCCAGACTTAGGTTAATGGGCCTTGGTGGAGGATTGCTACATTCCAGGATCAGACAGAGTTAGGGTGCAAGCTCCTTTGTTGCAAATCCTGTGTTCAACACTCTGTAATAACCCTGCTGTACTGTATTGCCTGCATCGACCGAATTGCAAAATCGACTGTATGCTGAGGAACTGCGTTTCCAATATTGTCTCTGCCTGCAAACTACTAAAGTTGAAGTTCTGTTTAAGACTACGTTTCCTCAATTTATTCCTGCATCCGCAAACGGCGTGCCACCGTTTACTTGGCACTGGCGTCACGAACTATTCCCTACCTATACCTGCCCTTGCAGAGAGTCAGCGGTACCAGGTTAGTGTCTATTGCACTACATCACCCAGAAACACCTACTACACACAACTTGAGTACGCTGCAGGTACATTTCAGCATATGTCTTTAACAGGTTAGGTAATATTGTACGTTTAAAGTGGTGTTTATAAAAAAAAAGGTTTAGGGCTGATAATAGTCGTGGAAGTCGGGAGGCGGGGAAGGTCCTCGAAGTTGGAAAATATCATGGTACTTGAGGATGGGAGGGCCCCCGGGAGGGGCTGGACTCTCATGGAGGATCTGGAATTGAGGAATTAAAGGCGGCCATCAGTTGGTGCCTTCGAGCTGGGTTGAACAGCTGGGGGTAAGATGGAGTCGCCGCTTTGGTTTGAGTTCTCTGGTTATTTGGGGCTTCTAGGACCTACCTCGTCAGGGGTTAATTGTTTTGGTTATTTAACTGTTATGTTGTTATTTAGTTATTTAAATAAACGGCTGCTGTGGCCAATTATAATCTGAACTGTGGTCTGTGGTTATTTGGTATGGGATTGGGTTCACTCAACCCTAGCTATAATAATTTTTTTTATATAGTTGTAATTTTTTTCCAATCTGAACTTCAGATGAGAAAAAAATTACAACTATTATACAAAGAAGATTATAGCACTATATTAGCTAAATTGCTCTATATTAGTTTTTCTTCCGAAAATTCGCTTTATTGCTATATATTCTTGATTTCGAATATTACGAATATTCTAAAAAACAAATATATTAGTTTTGTAGAATATTCGTCTTTTTTTTTTTTTTTTATCTGTACAGTTGTTCCACTTTGGCATACTCCTCCCCGACAAGCGTCCCCATCACCATGGGGACACGCCTGGGGGTTAGAATATATTAATCGGATCTGAGTTTTCATGATCTCATTGACTCTCATTACGTAAATTCTCATTACGAAAATTCTCATTACAAAAATTTGCATTACAAAAATTCTCATTACGGAAATTTGCAATCAACACTACTCCTAAGGAATATTCGAATTCACGAATATTCAACGAATATTCTACGAAATATTCCCGAATTATCGCGAATTCGAATTTGACCCCTGCCGCTCATCACTAGTCAGGACAATCAATTTAGCAATATAGACAAATATCTAAAAATTATTTCCAAATGTCTTTCATCTATCATTTTTAGCATGTCAGTGTCCAGTTTGTATTTCCATAGTGAAACGGTTTGCATTCCTACTGTAGTTTCAATGTAACTGCTGATTGTTATTTTGATTGGTAATATAATTGCATTGTTGATTAGCCAATTAGTATGTTTCTACAGGCTATTATTCCATTCCTAAAGCACTGTATCCTCTATTGCCCTCACTGTGTCTTATTGTTAGATACTACCCATCATCAGCAAGTAGTAGCAATCTGTAATTCCTCTTCCTGTAATGGTGTGCACCCTCCGCTAACAAGCTACCTAATTAAAGTTTCAGACTTCAATATTGACATGTCGGAGTGGGATTTTTTGTGTAAACCAGCCTCATTAACACATTGTTACACTGAAAATGACCCGTCTGATTGTGTGCTGACAGGTGCGAGAAGAAGATAGCTTAACATCGTTGATTTATTAATATCCGGGAAAGTGCAAGAAACAAGCACAACTCTACAGGATCATCATTAATATTAACTTTAAAAACTTCTTTAAAAACAAAATCTCTTTCCATATGCTCTAAGTTTTTAGAATCTCAACTACAAATATCTAAGGTGCACATAGGAAGGGACAGACAGTGTAGGGAGTGAAATAGGAATAATTTTATTAGAAAAACTTTTGAGAGACCCAAAAGTTATTTTAAGGACAATTGTTGTGTGTGGCAGCAGCAATATATATATTTTAGCGCAACCTGCGCTAAATTGCTAAAACTTAAAGGGGTTCTCCGGGCTTAACCTTTTTTTCCTTTAAAAATCTAACCTGTGGAGGAAAGATTAATTATCACATAATTACCTTCCACAGTGCAGCCGTTCCTGAGATCTGCTCCCGACCACGTGGTCCCTCCAGATGGCTTTTCTTTGCTTCCGTCCAAAGTCCCTCTTCTTATCTTCCTGTCTTTGCTTTCTTTCTCCAGCAGGAGACGGATTGTCACGAGTGACGTCACCGCCTCCTGCTGGAGAAAGCGTCGGCCGGCAGTCTTCACAGCGCACTAGGGTGAATGCTAGTGCGCATGTTCAGGACCGCCGGCCTCTCTCTGCAGTGTACAGGCTTCTATGTGAAGCCTGTACTGACTCCTGCACAGCGCGATGTAAGCGCTGTGCAGGAGTGACAGCATAGCGATCAGCCACAGAGGCTGATTGCTATGCTGCAGATCTTACTTGGGGCACTCACTGGAAAATTGGGATGGGGAGGGGGGGCGGCAATGTGGAATTGTGGATGTCACTCTGGGGCAATGAGGATGGCACATGGAGGCACTGGATTTCACTGGGGCACAGAGGATGACACATAGGTGCAATGGATGGCACCAAGGGGTAATGGATGGCACCAAGGGGTAATGGATGGCACAATGGGGGAAATGGATGGCACAAGGGGGGCAATTGATGGCAAAAAAGGGGGCACTGCATGGCATAGTGGGGGTATTGGTTGGTACTAGGGGGCACTAGATGGCACAAGGGGGCACTGGCTGACAAATAGGGGGCATTGGGTGGCACTAGGGGCACTGGATGGCACTGTTATGGGGCACAGTGGATGTCACTGTTATGGACGCACTGTAGATGTCATTGTTATGGGGGCACTGTGGATGTCACTGTTATGGGGGGGCACTGTGGATGTCACTGTTATGTGGGCACTGTGACTGTCACTGTTATTGGGGCACTGTGGATGTCACTGTTATGGAGGCACTGTGGATGTCACTGTTATGAGGGGACTGTGGATGTCACTGTTATGGGGGCACTGTGGACGTCACTGTTATGGGAGCACTGTGGACATCACTGTTATGGGGGCACTGTGAATGTCTTTGTTATGGGCGCTGAGTATAAGTGATAAAGGTCGTGCACAGAACGATATCTGTTTTGCGGTCTGCAAGTTGCGCATCCACTAAATAAGGTTACTGTGCGTGTGCAATTCACATTTTTTTGCAGTCCCATTGAGTTCTATGGGTTTTAGAGCTGCATTGTGGATGTCATTGTTATGGGGGCACTGTGGATGTCATTGTTATGGGGGCACTGTGGATGTCATTGTTATGGGGGCACTGTGGACGTCACTGTTATGGGGGCACTGTGGACGTCACTGTTATGGGGGCACTGTGGACGTCACTGTTATGGGGGCACTGTGGACGTCTTTGTTATGGGAGCTGAGTATAAGTGATAGGGGTCGTGCATATCTGTTTTGCGGTCTGCAAGTTGTGGATCCACTAAATAAGGTACTGTCCGTGTGCGATTCACATTTTTTTGCAATCCCATTGACTTCTATGGGTTTTAGATCTGCATTATGCGGACAAGACTAGGACATGTTCTATGTTTTGCCGAACTGACATACAGATGTGGAAACATGGACATTATCAGTGTGTTTTTTACATCCGTATGTCAGTTCCAGTAAAGACAGAACATGTCCTATTCTGGTCCTCAAAATGAGGACCTCAAATTCATGGAACTCAATGGGACTGCAAAAAATGTGGATCGCAAAATGGATACGGTCGTGTGCACATTCTGGAGATAGTGAGGGAAGATCATGTGAACTGTCAGTGATGGGATTAGATACACTGCTCAGCTGGCTGTATCACACAGGATAGGATTAGATACAAATGTGTTTGGATACGCTTGCTGATTCAGGCCTCATGCACACAAACGTATTTTGTTTCCGTGTCCGTTACGTTTTTTTTGCGGACAGGATGCGGACCGATTCATTTCAATGGGTCCGCAAAAAATGCACCGTGTGCTGTCCGTATCAGTATGTCCGTTCCGTGGCCCCGCAAAAAAACAGCAGAACAAGAAGGGGAGAAGGTAAACAGATCTGTCAGGATAATGTGATGTCTTCCAGGGGGGAAAGTACAGACATGAAAAACAGGTATTGGGGGCATATTTGTATGCATGGTGAGCGGTGTTAGGAGCATATAAAAAAAAAAAAAAAAGATTTTAGGACTGGACAACCTTTTTAACAGACCCAAAAGTCCTTTTAAGGACTACTGTATGTGGCAGCAGCAATATCTTTTTTTAGCGCAAACTGCGCTAAATAGCTAAAACTTTACAGACCCAAAAGCCTTTCTAAGGACTATTGTGTGTGGCAGCAATATCTGTTTTTAACGTATCCTGTGCTAAATAGCGTACAATAGTTAGGCCACTGCAGACAGCGACATTATCTGCGCCACATCTCCAGTGTAAAGTGTGCGCATCCAAAAAATATCTGACATTCAGTGTACTTTTTCCGTAGACGGTGTCCGCTGCAGACAGTGACATTAGCTGCGCCACATCTCCTGTGTAATATGTGCGCATCAGAAAAATATCTGCGACATACAGTGTACTTTTTCCGTAGACGGTGTCGTCTTCTGACAGTGACATTACCAGGGGCACATCTCCAGCCTAACGTGTGCGGTTAAAATTTTTATCTGTGACATACAGTGTACTTTTCAATAGACGGTGTCTGCTTCTGACAGTGACATTACCAGGGCCACATCTGCAGTGTAACTTGTGCGCTTCAAAAATGTATCTGTGACATACAGTGTACTTTGACGGTGTCCGCTATTGACAGTGACATTACCAGGGGCACATCTCCAGTGTAACGTGTGCGGTTAAAAAATGTATCTGTGGGGGGGCATGGCCTGGCCGTCTAAGAGAATGGCTGCGTGAAAGCTGAGCTCCGCCGCTTGAGACTGCAGAAGGAGACTCATACGCCACTGGAACCCTGCTCATGGGGAAGAAAGCACCCCACAAACCCGTAGCTGCCAGTCAGAAGCTTGTCCGGGTGCATTCCACGCTCGACACGTACCTCCGCAAGCGCCAGACATCATCGCATAGGAACAGCGGCCTGCTTCTGTCTGCGGCCTCTGGTGAGTGCTCCTTGCCTGTCTCCCGTGCTCTCTCCCAGCCCACAGACGCCGCACTCCCACGCCACCAGGGGCCAGTCTCCATCCCCCTATCGCCCGCAGCCACTGTATTTGTCCCCAGACACTCAGGGGATTTGCAAGGGGGTCACTGCGCTGGGCTAGAGGCGGGGTCGCCTCCCTCAGAAGCCCTAGGCCTAAACATGCCGCCTAAAATGGCGCCCAAGTCGACCAGACAGACGGCCACACCAGCTCACAAGCGTGGGGACTGGATTGAACGCCCCTCAGAGGTTGCTGATTCAGCTCAACTTCGCTCTGGTGCTGAGCCTGAAGGGGCTACATGGGACCATCTGTCAGATTCTATGGATGAAGGAGAGGAGGGCTTCCATTCCATTCCACACAATCCTCCACATTGCTTCAGCAAACCCTGCAGCATTTGCCCACTAAAGAAGACTTCAAACTGTTGATCACTAAGGTTAGGAATGCTTGCAAATCTGAAATTTCCTCCCTCAGGAGGGACATCCAGCAGCTGGCGGGTCGCGTGGACTCCATAGAGACTGAACATGATGACACACTCAGGAGTGTCGCTCACCTTCAATCTATTATAGCCTCCCAGACACAATTTATCAGGGATAATACCCGCCACCTGGAAGACCTGGATAACCGAGGCCGCGGACTCCCTGAATCCGATAATGAGGAGAATGTGCGGGTGACCCTGACGGAACTTTTCAACTCAATACTAGGGGCTCCATTAACGCAGCCTATTAAACTGGATCGAGCGCACAGAGCCCTACGCCCTAAATCCTCTACCGCTCCACCTCGCGATGTGATCTGTTGCGTGAATGACTTTAAATGGAAAGAGAATGTAATGGCTAAAGCCCGAGCGCACCGGTCAATTGAGTTCCATGGTATGGCTGTCCAACTATATCAAGATCTCTCCTGGTGGACTCTGCAGAAAAGACGGGCGCTACAACAATTGCTGACCCTCCTACGGGAGCGAAGAATTCCGTATAGATGGGGCTTCCCGTTTGCCCTCTTAGCCACAAAAGATGGCAGAACTTTCACTCTTTGTCAGCATGTAGATCTCCTGCCATACTGCTCAGCCTTAGATGTGGATCCACCCTCCATAGCGGATTGGGAGCTCCCAGTCCCAAAGCCTGTTCCAGATGCGGTTTGGCAGACGCCTAGACAAAAGAAGCAGCGTCCTCCCTTCCAAGATGATCTGCACAACTTTGAACCTGTTGTCGCTCCCCCATGAGTACAGAGTTCTATTGCATTAAGTACTGCACGTCTCCTGTTCACTTTTTTGCCTTTTGGCAGTGTTCTTTTTTCACTTCAGGACCATTTTTTGACCTCCCTGAACGCTTACTGGTCTTGATAATGCTGTTCTTGTACTTTTTGGTACTCTGGTGTCCTCTTTTTCTCCCGTTTTTGAGGACGTCCAGTCACTCCCCTATAGTAGGGATGAGTAACAGTACCCTCCCTCCTTCCCCAATATTTTTTAGATCGAGAGACGGTGTGGCGATAATGATACCTTTGCTTACTATGTGTTACTGATCCCTTTCTGGGTAGTTTTGCCCAATGATATTACAATTGTGTGGTTTTGACGTTTTTTGTGTGTCCCCCTTCTTCCCCTTTGTGTTTTCCTCCTGTGTCTCTTATTCCTAGGTGGTCTGGCTGGGGTTCATCTGTGCTACAGTCTGGTCTCCTCGCAACGGGATGTGGGGTTTGAGCTTAGCAAGTATTTCCTTCTTTATGTTTTATGATGGTTAAGTGTATTTCATAAAATGTTATGGGCCTCAATTCCAACGCCAAGAGACGGCTAGCTCTGAACGAATGCAAATCCCACAAAGCAGATGTAGTATTTCTCCAAGAGACCCATTTTGATCAACAGGGTTCCTTTAAATTTGCACAGAGGTCTTTTCCCCGAGCGTACTGTGCTACGTCCGGGAAAAAGACCGAGGGGGTGGCCATTCTTCTGTCTACTCATTACCCGATACAGGTTGAATCCTATATTGCTGACGGGGAGGGCAGGTTTATTATACTCAAAACTATGCTGCATGGTAATCAACTTATCCTATGTAACCTCTATGCCCCAAACTCGGCCCAAACTCTTTTTTTAGACAGGGTCCTTTCCAAACTGTCCCAATTTCTCCCTGCTGCATTGCTCCTGGGGGGAGATTTTAATGCTTCCTTCTCGGAGCAGATGGATAGACTATCTATGAATAATACTGAACCTACACGAGCACAGTGTCGTCTGTCGCGGCTTTTTAGGCGCACTATCTGGCGCCACGCTCTGTATGATCTCTGGAGGGTAAACTACCCCACTGCAAAGTCTTACACCTTTTTCTCCCACCCCCACAGTACTCATACTCGCATTGACTATTTCTTCGGAAATATTCCTATTTTACGAATGTTGGAGGATGCGGACATGGGCCACATTACCTGGTCTGATCATGCTCCAATATTTGTTAGTCTCAAAAGTGTAGGGTCACATACCAGAGTATGCCACTGGCGACTTAATGAGTCTCTCTTAAATAGTTTACCTATCCGTCAGGAGCTTAGGGATACTCTCACGGAATACTTTATGCTTAATCAATCCTCCATCTCCTCTGTCGCTAGTCGCTACACTGTGGGAGGATCAAAGGCGGTTTTCAGAGGCCAATGTATAGCGTTGGGGTCCCGATTGAAGAAAGATCGTATTGCGCAACAGATCTCCCTTACTGCTCAGCTTAAAAGTCTGGAAGATCTGCTGGGCTCCCGTCGCTCTCATCATTTGTTACGCCGTATTGTAATCTTAAGGGCCAGATTACAAGATTTACAATGTCAAAAAGTTGAGAAACTATTGTTGTATTCTAGGCAAAGATTTTATGCGTGGGATAATAAACCCATAAATATTTCAAAAGGACCCGCTGGACCCAGGAGGCCAATAGATATGATTCAATAGTCCTAAGACTAATAATTCCTGTTTGTGGTCTATTTTATTAAAGCATAACTTTTATTACTTATTATCATACACAAAACACAAAACCAAAAAGAACTCTGTTGAGAGTTATTTTAAATTTACATATGGAGGGATTTTTAGACTAGAGGTAGTAGTATGTGACACTCTGTCACTGTATACTATCACAGTGAGGGATTATATCCTTTAATGAGTGGTATTTGATAGTCTAAAAATAATGATTTTCTAAACCTTGCCACCTGGCGTAAAGTTGTATACTAAATTGTCTGCTGGTGTTGTCTTACACTAGACAGTTTGGACTATCACTCATTCACTGAGCTTGTGGGGGGAGCTGCGTCTTATAGCATTTTAAAGAATATGTCACTGATATTATGAGCTGTAGCACCGCGATCTGCAGACGCAGTGCGCATCAGCTCATATGACAGGTTAGTATAGATAGAGTTAGCAGTCATCGACACAGAATATAATATAGCTCTAGTAGGATAATTTAAAATAGAGATTAGCACAGTATAAAGGTCGATCTGCTAAATCATTGAGTGAGTGTTAGTCCAAACTGTCTGGTGTAAGACAACACCAGCAGACAATTTAGTATACAACTTTACGCCAGGTGGCAAGGTTTAGAAAATCATTATTTTTAGACTATCAAATACCACTCATTAAAGGATATAATCCCTCACTCTGATAGTATACAGTGACAGAGTGTCACATACTCCTACCTCTAGTCTAAAATCCCTCCATATGTAATTTTAAAATAACTCTCAACAGAGTTCTTTTTGGTTTTGTGTTTTGTGTATGAGAATAAGTAATAAAAGTTATGTTTTAATAAAATAGACCACAAATGGGTAATAAACCCCATACTCTTCTAGCTAATCAATTGCGTGACTCAAACCTGACGGGTAGCCCAACTGTTATGAGACAAGCAGATAACACATTACTATACAAGCCTGAGGCGATCTCAAAACTTGTTCAGGAGTTTTATGCACATTTTTATTATATCCCCCAACAGCTCCCTCCCGATCAGTCGGAACGCGAGCCCTTTTGAAACTTTTCTGTCTAAATGCAACCTACCTAAATTGCCGGAGGATGCTCTGTCATCACGGATGCTCTGTCATCACAGAGAGGAATTACAAGAAGTGTTTAAACAGCTCCCCAACAAGAAATCGCCTGGCCCAGACGGGTTACCCTATGTGTATTATAAAACTTTCTCTGACATTTTGATACCCCATATGTTACCTTTATATAACTCATTTTTACAGGGCTCCCCAAAACCCACCTCATTTTCACATTCTTACATCACACTGATCTCTAAACCTGGAAAGGATCCCCTGGATTGTGCCAACTATAGGCCCATCGCCCTCCTTAACTCGGACCTAAATTTTTTTACGAAAACCTTAGTTGATCGTCTCTCGGTGTGGCTTCCCCATCTTATTCACAATGACCAGGTGGGGTTTGTCAGGGATCGGCAGGGTGGAGACAATACTAGGCGTACTATTGATCTCATAGAGATTGTTAATAGATGCAATGAGGCAACGTTATTGCTTAGTCTCAACACTGAAAAAGCATTTGACTGTTTGAACTGGTCATTTATGTTCTCCGCCTTGCAGACCTTTGGTATTACGGGCCCCTTCCTAACGGCCTTACGAATGCTCTACTCACAGCCCAACAGTGGCGGTAAAATTGCCCCATGCTCTTTCCTCGACCTTCCCTATATGTAATGGCACACACCAGGGGTGCCCGCTATACCCCTTAATATTTGTCCTCTGTATTGAACCCCTTGCTGCGGCCATTCGAGCACACCTGGATATACATGGAGTCATGGTCAATAAGGTCGAGTTCAAGCTGTCCTTGTTTGCGGATGATATTCTGCTCACATTGATGGATTTGCATATAACGCTTCCAAACCTTTTCCAGTTGCTGGAAGTGTACGGGAGGTTGTCGGGTTACAAGGTTAACACCATGAAAACGGAGGCTCTCCCTCTTCATTGCAACCCGTAGAGTGTTGCTACTATGAAAACTAACTTCCACTTTCGTTGGAAGGACACTGCATTACGATATTTAGGAATAAACCTAACTCCGACTTATTCCTCCTTGTACGCACTCAACTTCCCGGACACGTTCCGGAACTTAAAGGCTCTTATGAGTAAATGGATACCTTGTTGGGTCGCATAGCAACAGTCCAGATGACTATATTGCCAAAGCTATTTTACCTGTTTGAGACGCTACCGGTCCCGGTACCGAGTCGGGAGCTGCGTGCTCCCGACTACGTGTTTTCATATGGAATGGTAAGAGGCACCGGATAGCTTGTGCGACTCTTACAGTGCCTAAGTCGCTGGGGGGTCTGGCAGCCCCTGATATAACAAAGTATTATTAGGCAACCCATTTGCGGAGAATACCAGCGTGGTCTAGTCTATATGCTTACTCTAGATGTTCGGAAGTGGAGAAATTGTGGATAGCTCCTATACACCCTAACTCCCTCATATGGTCCCCATTGTCGACTGCGTTGCTGCCTGACTTGCTAGAGTCTATATCTCTAACTCTTCGCATATGGCTAAGATGCAATCGACAATTCTCATTGGCTTCTGAAAGGTCCTCCATGACTTCTTTTTTATTTAACCCTTTGTTTCCGACGGGTATGCAAACCCCTTTCCTCAAGCATTGGTTTCCTAACAAGCTATTCCATTTTGCGGATGTTATAGACTATAAGAATCTCCAAATGATGTCATTTGAGAGATTACAATCACCCCGCCAGCTTCCTGACTCTGTCAGATATCAATATGTGCAATTACAGCACTTGTTCGCTTCCATATTTAAATCTATGACTGTATCCATTCCCACATCCTTTGAAAAACTATGTAAGCTGTCAAGCTCAACTAAGGGCCTCATATCTGAAATATACCTCCTCCTATCATCCTCGTCCATTAAGCACTCCTATATGTCTAAATGGGAAGCGATTCTTAATCGACCCATCTCGACTGCGGAATGGAAATGGACTGCGGAATGGAAACTAGTGTGGGACAGGACAGCGAAGTCATCCTCTTTAGAGTTGAGCGGACACCTGGATGTTTGGGTTCGGCCGAACTTGAACAAAAAGTTTGGGTTCGGGACCCGAACTTGACCCCGAACCCAAACCCCATTGAAGTCAATGGGGACCCGAACTTTTGGGCACTAAAATGGCTCTAAAATAGTCCTGGAAAGGGCGCTAGTGGGATTCAAAAGGCATCAAAATGTGCTTAAGAGCATGGCAACTGTTCTGCAAACAAATGTAGATAGGGAAATGACTTAAAATAACATAAAATACTGAAAAATTTTAAATAACAATCTGGATATAGGAGTAGGAGGTTGAGGAGGCGGTGGATGGCTGGATGTGGCGGTGTAGGTTGACATGGCGGTGTAGGTGGAAGCGGCGGTGAAGGAGGAATAGGTAGCCAACACTGATTTGTGTTTTCTTTTTTTTTTATTGGGGTATCCCCCAAAATATTGGGACATATAACAAAATAAAACAAAGAATAAGTGCACTTGAGTACAAGAATGGATGGTTGAGGCTGGTATAAATGTCTATTCTGCACAAGGTACGGACAAGTCCTGTGGGATCCATGCCTGGTTCATTTTAATAAACGTAAGCTTGTCCACATTGGCTGCGGCCTGTGATAATGCTCTCTGCCGTGCTAAACACACGTTCACACTATACACTGGCTGCAGGGCAGGTCAGCACCTCCAAGGCTGACAAAGCTTTTCCACATTTTGGCCATGCTAACCCTGCCTTCTCAGGTGCTGGCGGTGCCCCAGCTGCGTTGGAGACCTCTTCCTCCTCCTCTGCCTTCGCCTTGTGCTTCCACTGTGCCCCCGCTGTCAGGTGGGAATGCCATTAGCAGCGTGCGCTTGTAGTCGCGCATCTTCCGATCAGTAACAGATGTTTTCACAAAATTTTGTTCCCTGTCAGCAATGCAGAGCAGGGGTTCATTCACGGCATAAGGGGGTTCATGTCACCCAGCAATAGAACAGAGGATTTTGAGAGATTTAGGCCCATGTCACCCAGGCACAGCAGGGGTTCATTCACGGCAAAAGGGGGTTCATATCACCCAGCAATAGAACAGAGGATTTTGAGAGACTTAGGCCCCTGTCACCCAGGCACAGCAGGTGTTAATTCACGGCAAAAGGGGGTTCATGTCACCAAGCAATACAACAGAGGATTTTGAGAGATTTAGGCCCCTGTCACCCAGGCACAGCAGGGGTTCATTCAGGGCAAAAGGTGGGTCATGTCACCCAGCAATAGAACAGAGGATTTTGAGAAATTTAGGCCCTATCACCCAGGCACAGCAGGGGTTTGTATACGCCAAAAATGGTAAAATGTCACCCGACAATTGAAAAATTTTTTTTTTTTTCAATTAATGCTCTAAAATAGTCCTTGAAAAGGCTAGAGGGATGTAAAAGGCAGTAAAATGTGCTTAAGAGCATGGCAACTGCTCTGCAAACAAATGTGGATAGGGAAATAACTTAAAATGAAATAAAATAACTAAAAATTACAAATTATTAACCTGCAACTCAGAGAAGGAGGTGGATATGAAGTCGGAGGTTGAGGAGGCGGTGAATGTGGTGTTGTAGGTGGAGGCAGCAATGGAGGAGGAGGAGGTAGCCAACAATGTTTTTTATTATTTTTTATTGGGGTAGGTAGCCCCCAAAATACTGAGACAAATAAAAAAAAAAGAAAACAAAGAATAATTGCACTTGACTTGAGTACAAGAATGTATGTTTGATGGTGGTATAAATGTCTATTCTGCACAAGGTACAGACAAGTCTTGTGGAATCCAAGCCTGGTTCATTTTAACCACTTCAGGACCACAGGTTTATACCCCCCTAGTGACCAGGTCCTTTTTTTACAAATCGGCACTTCACAACTTTAACGGTTTATTGCTTGGTCACGAAACTTGGCACCCAAATTAATTTTACCTCCTTTTCTTCTCACAAATACAGCTTTCTTTTGGTGGTATTTGATTGCTGCTGAGACTTTTAGTTTTTCTGATATTAATCAAAAAAGACCGCAATTTTCTCAAAAAAAGTGTATTTTTAACTTTTTCTAGTAAAATTGTTCAAATATAATTACATTTCTATACAAGTTTGTTTACATGTCTTTGATAAAAAAA
Organism: Bufo bufo; assembly: GCF_905171765.1. Classification (NCBI taxonomy): domain Eukaryota; kingdom Metazoa; phylum Chordata; class Amphibia; order Anura; family Bufonidae; genus Bufo; species Bufo bufo. The sequence continues at coordinate 728,056,786 of NC_053389.1, read as the reverse complement.
AAATCCAATAAGTGTATATTTATTGGTTTGCGCAAAAGTTATAGCGTTTACAAACTATGGTACAAAAATGTGAATTTCCGCATTTTGAAGCAGCTCTGACTTTCTGAGCACCTGTCATGTTTCTTGAGGTGCTAGAATGCCAGGATAGTATAAATACCCCCCAAATGACCCCATTTTAGAAAGAAGACACCCGAAAGTATTCGTGGAGGGGCATGGTGAGTTCATGTATGATTTAATTTTTTTTCACAAGTTAGGGGAAAATGATACTTTGTGAGAAAAAAAAATAAAATAAAGTTTCCATTTCTGCTAACTTCTGGCAAAAAAATAAAAAATCTCCCACGGACTCACTATGCCCCTCAGTGAATACCTTGGGATGTCTACTTTCTGAAATGGGGTCATTTGTGGGGTGTGTTTACTGTTCTGGCATTTTGGGCAGGGATAAATTGTGAGCAATCCTGTAAAGCCTAAAGGTACTCGTGGGACTTTCGGCCCCTTTACGCACTTAGGCTGCAAAAAAGTGTTACACATGTGGTATCGCCGTACTCAGAAGAAGTAGGGCAATGTGTTTTGGGGTGTATTTATACATATACCCATGCTGGGTGAGAGAAATATCTCTGTAAATTAAAAAGTTTTCATTTACAGAGATATTTCTCACACACAGTATGGGTATATGTAAAAATACACCCTAAAACACATTGCCCTACTTCTTCTGAGTACGGCGATACCACATGTGTGACACTTTTTGTAGCCTAGGTGCACAAAGGGGCCCAAATTCCAATGAGTACCTTTAGGATTTCACAGGGCATTTTTACGCATTTGGATTCCAAGCTACTTCTCACGCTTTAGAAGCGAGACTCGATCAGCTCTAGATAAAGGGAGTCTCAACCAGATCCCTATTTTTGCCCTGGTTTTAGTTATCAGTGGAATCAGATTGAGTTCTGCAAGGTTTTCTACCTTAGAATATTCATGCCCAGATATTGGAAGGTGTCAACAGCATCTAACTGCGTTAGAAGGGACTCCTTTTGCGGCATAGGATCTATTGGCATCAGAGTTGTTTTTGACCAATTTATATCTAGGCCTGACACCTCCCCGAATAATTTGACCAAACAAATGATTCTTGGAACATTTTTTTCTGTATCATCTATGAAAATAAGGACATTGTCCGCATATAAGGAAATACGATCTTCCTCTCTTAGTGTGCCAAACCCTTTGAATTTGGGCACCTTGCCTAATGGCCAATGCCAGGGGCTCAATATAAATATCGAATAGGAGGGGAGATAGTGGGCAGCCCTGACGGGTACCTCTCTTTAGATCAAAACTAGCAGTAAGATCCCATTAAGACACAACTTAGCTGTAGGGTATCTAATTCAATAATATTTATAAATCTCTCCCCAAAGCCCATCCTGGCCAACACCTTCCAGAGGAATCGCCACTCCAACCTGTCGAAGGCCTTAGAGGCGTCTAAAGACAGGATGGAGCAAGATAATCCCCCAGGACCCTGTATGTTGGAAAAAAGGCGGTGGAGGTTGTGGTGCGTACCCTTCTTTGAGATAAAGCCGTTCTCATCTGGATGGACAATGGAGGAGATAACCCCAGAAAGTCTTGACGACAAAATCCTTGCGAGGAGTTTTACATCGGTGTTTAGCAGTGAGACCGGTCTATAAGATCCCATATCCGTGGGGTCTTTATCTTTTTTTGGAATTAGAATTATTACACCTTCCATCATTGAGCCCGGCAAATTCCCCTCCACCACCGATTCAACAAAGACCTCCAGGAGTTTAGGAAAAATCACCTCCCTATATTTGCTATAAAATTCATATGGAAGTCCGTCTGAACCGTGGACGGAGTTGGCCGAGCACAATTTAATTGCCCCTTCAAGCTCCTGAATAGAGAGATCAGCCTCAAGTGCCTTCTTTTGGGGACCCGTAATAGTAGGAAAGACAATATCATCCAAATAGGAATCCATCCTTTCCTCCGTGATCTCACCATCGGCTGTATAAATGTCCGAGAAATAATCAAGAAAAGCCTCCTCTATAGAGTCTTGTCCAGTCACGGTCTTCCCGTTGGCCAATCGTGTGTTATCTATGTTCTTTTTAGGATCCTGACTCGCGATCACTCTAGAAAGGAGTTTCCCTGGTCGCCCCGACTCTGTAAAGTGTTTTTGACCCTTGAAAAATAAACTCTGTTGAGCCTTTTCCAACAGAAAGTTGGAATATGCTTGTGTAGTTTTCTGCATTATTTCCCTATTTTCCTCTGAGTGGTTTATACAGAAAGTTTGTGTTGATTAGGAGGCTTGCTTTTTTAGATTTTCCTCATTTTCCCCATATTCCTTTCTCAGATTTGCGATACTGCTAACCATTATTCCCCTCATGTAAGCCTTAAGAGTATCCCATACTACCTGAATCCTAGTTGACCCATAATTCAAATCCCAAAATTGATTGATTTCCCCTTGTATTGTATCATGATTCTTTAATATTGACAACCAATAGGGATTCAATCTAAAGGGAGGCCTTACTATTTGTTTATCATGGGTCAAGCAGAACTCAAGGAGAAGTGGCAAATGGTCCGAGAATGACCTAGTTTCATATTTCATTCGTTTTACATGTCGTACAATTCGTGACCCATATCCACTTCCTCTGATTCCGGACCTGTTTAACCAGATTGTTGGGGCTAAAGTTTTTTCTAAGTTGGATTTAAGAGGGGCATACAACCTAGTCAGGGTCAGGGAAGGGGACGAATGGAAGATGGCCTTTAATACCCCTGAGGGTCATTTAGAGAATTTGGTTATGCCCTTTGGTTTTATGAATGCTCCGGCCGTCTTCCAACATTTTGTAAACAGCATTTTTTATCATTTAATGGGGAAATTTGTTCTGGTGTATCTAGATGACATTTAGATTTTTTCTCCTGATTTCAAGACTCATCGGGACCACCTACGTCAGGTCTTACTGATTCTGCGGGAGAATAAATTGTACGCTAAACTGGAAAAATGTGTGTATGCGGTTCCGGAGATTAAATTTCTTGGTTTTCTTCTCTCCGCTTCTGGTTTTAGCATGGACCCTGAGAAGGTCCGCACTGTGCTTGATTGGGAGCTTCCGGAGAATCAGAAGGCGCTGATGCGGTTTTTGGGTTTTGCCAATTATTACAGAAAGTTCATTTTGAATTATTCCTCTGTTGTTAAGCCACTCACTGATATGACTAAAAAGGGGGTGGATTTTTCCTCGTGGTCGGTAGATGCGCTAAAAAGCCTTTTCTAGTATCAAAGAGTTTTGCTTCCGCTCCCATTTTGGTACAACTTGATGTCTCTCTACCTTTTTATTGTTGAGGTGGACGCTTCTGAGGTGGGTGTGGGTGTGGTCTTATCTCAGGGTCCCTCTCCTGCCAAATGGCGACCGTCTGCCTTTTTCTCAAGGAAACTCTCCTCTGCAGAGAGAAATTACGATGTGGGAGATAGGGAGTTGTTGGCCATTAAATTAGCTTTTGAGGAATGGCGCCATTGGTTAGAGGGAGCCAGACACCATATTACCGTGTTTACCGACCATAAGAATCTGGCCTACTTGGAATCAGCCAAGCGTCTGAACCCGAGACAGGCCAGATGGTCTTTGTTCTTTTCTAGGTTTAATTTTGTTGTCACGTTCCGCCCTGGGGTTAAAAATGTGAAGGCGAATGCCCTGTCACATTGTTTTCCGGGAGGGGGGAACTTTGAAGACCCGGGTCCCATTTTGGCTGAAGGGGTGGTCGTCTCTGCTCTTTATCCTGATTTGGAGGCAGAGGTTCAGGCAGCCCAGGCAGAGACTCCTGATCTTTGTCCTCCTGGGAGGTTGTTTGTGCCTCTCGCTTTACGACACAAGGTTTTTAAGGAGCACCACGATACTGTCCTTGCTGGGCACCCGGGGAGTAGAGCCACAGTGGATCTCATTGCTCGGAGATTCTGGTGGCCGGCTCTTCGTAAGATGGTTGAGGGTTTTGTGGCAGCCTGCGAAACCTGCGCTCGTGCCAAGGTCCCTCATTCACGGGCATCGCATCTGTCCATGGACTTCATTACAGACCTGCCTCGTTCCTCGGGGAAGACTGTGATTCTGGTGGTAGTGGACCGTTTTAGAAAAATGGCGCATTTCATTACCTTTCCTGGGTTACCCAATGCTAAGACGTTGGCGCAAGCGTTTATTGATCACATTGTTAAATTGCATGGCATTCCTTCAGACATCGTTTCTGATAGGGGCACACAATTTGTTTCCAGATTCTGGAAGGCCTTCTGTTCTCGCTTGGGGATTCGGTTGTCATTCTCTTCTGCTTTTCACCCGCAGTCGAATGGTCAGACCGAACGCGTCGATCAGAATCTGGAGACATCTGCGCTGTTTTGTGGCAGAGAATCAGGAGGATTGGTATTCTTTTTTTGTCCCTTGCTGAGTTTGCTTTAAATAACCGTCGCCAGGAGTCCTCTGATAAGTCACCATTTTTTGGTGCATATGGGTTTCATCCGCAGTTTGGGACATTCTCTGCAGAGGGGTCTTCTGGTTTACCTGATGAGGAGAGATTTTCCTCGTCTTTGTCATTTATTTGGCAAAATATTCAGGGTAATCTGAAGAGGATGAGTGAGAGATATAAGCGTGTGGCGGATAAGAGACGTGTGCCTGGTCCGGACCTGAATGTGGGTGATCTGGTGTGGTTGTCTACAAAGAATATCAAACTGAAGGTTCCCTCCTGGAAGTTGGGTCCTAAGTTTATTGGGCCTTACAAGATCTTAAACATAGAAACATAGAATGTGTCGGCAGATAAGAACCATTTGGCCCATCTAGTCTGCCCAATATACTAAATACTATGGATAGCCCCTGGCTTTATCTTATATGAAGGATGGCCTTATGCCTATCCCATGCATGCTTAAACTCCTCCACTGTATTTGCAGCTGCCACTTCTGCAGGAAGGCTATTCCATGCATCCACTAGTCTCTCAGTAAAGTAATACTTCCTGATATTACTTTTAAACCTTTGCCCCTCTAATTTCAAACTATGTCCTCTTGTAGCAGTTTTTCTTCTTTTAAATATTCTTTCCTCTTTTACCTTGTTGATTCCCTTTATGTATTTAAAAGTTTCTATCATATCCCCTCTGTCTCGTCTTTCTTCCAAGCTATACATGTTAAGGTCCTTTAATCTTTCCTGGTAAGTTTTATCCTGCAATCCATGTACCAGTTTAGTAGCTCTTCTCTGAACTCTCTCCAAAGTATCAATATCCTTCTGGAGATATGGTCTCCAGTACTGAGCACAATACTCCAAATGAGGTCTCACTAGTGCTCTGTAGAGCGGCATGAGCACCTCCCTCTTTCTACTGGTAATTCCTCTTGCTATACACCCAAGCATATTGCTAGCATTTCCTGCTGCTCTGTGACATTGTCTGCCTACCTTTAAGTCTTCTGAAATAATGATCCCTAAATCCCTTTCCTCAGATACTGAGGTTAGGACTGTATCACTGATTTTATATTCTGCTCTTTGGTTTTTACGTCCCAGGTGCATTATCTTGCACTTATCAACATTACATTTTAGTTGCCAGATTTTTGACCATTCCTCTAGTTTTCCTAAGTCCTTTTCCATTTGGTGTATTCCTCCAGGAACATCAACCCTGTTACAAATCTTTGTGTCATCAGCAAAAAGACACACCTTACCATTGAGGCATTCTGCAATTTCGCTGATAAAGATATTAAACAATATGGGTCCCAGAACAGATCCCTGAGGTACCCCACTGGTAACAAGACCTTGGTCTGAATATACACCATTGACTACAACCCTCTGTTGCCTGTCCCTCAGCCACTGCCTAATCCTTTCAACAATATGGGAGTCCAAGCCCAATGACTGCACTTTATTGATAAGCCTTCTATGTGGGACAGTATCAAAAGCCTTACTAAAGTCTAGATAAGCGATGTCTACTGCACCTCCTCCATCTATTATTTTAGTCACCCAATCAAAAAAATCAATAAGATTAGTTTGACATGATCTCCTTGAAGTAAACCCATGCTGTTTTTCATCTTTCAATCCATGGGATTTTAGATGGTCCACAATCCTCTCCTTAAGTATGGTTTCCATTAATTTCCCCACTATTGATGTCAGGCTTACTGGCCTATAGTTGCCCGATTCCTCCCTACTACCTTTCTTGTGAATGGGCACAACATTTGCTAATTTCCAATCTTCTGGGATGACTCCTGTTGCCAGTGATTGGTTAAATAAATCTGTTAATGGTTTTGCTAGTTCACCGCTGAGCTCTTTTAATATCTTTGGGTGTATCCCATCAGGCCCCTGTGACTTATTTGTATTAATTTTAGACAGTTGACTTAGAACCTCTTCCTCTGTAAAGACACATGCGTCAAAAGATTCATTAGTCTTCTTTCCCAACTGAGGTCCTTCTCCTTTATTTTCCTTTGTAAAAACTGAACAGAAGTATTCATTGAGGCAGTCAGCTAGTTATTTATCTTTTTCCATATACCTTCCTTCTTTAGTTTTTAATTTGGTAATTCCTTGTTTTAGTTTCCTTTTTTCATTTATGTATCTGAAGAATGCCTTATCGCCTTTTTTCCCTGACTGAGCTAATTTCTCTTCTGCCTGTGCTTTAGAAGCTCTTATAACTTGTTTGGCCTCTCTCTGCCTAATCTTATAAATTTGTCTGTCATCCTCGTTTTTTTTTCTTTTTTATAATTCCTAAATGCTATCTTTTTGTTTTTAATGATTTTGGTCACTTCTGCTGAGTACCACAGTGGTCTCTTCCTTTTTTTGCTTTTACTGACAAGCCTAATGCAATCTTCTGTTGCCTTCAATAGTGCCACTTTTAAGTAGTCCCATTTCTCCTGGACTCCAATGAAACTGTTCCAGTCTGATAGGGACTCGTATACCACTAATCTAATTTTAGAAAAGTCTGTTTTTCTAAAATCTAAAACTTTTGTTTTTGTGTGGTGTGACTCAGTCACTGTACTTATAGTAAACCACACTGACTGGTGATCACTAGATCCCAAGCTTTCCCCTACAGTAATATCAGATACCAAATTCCCATTTGTGAATACTAAATCTAAAATGGCCTCCTTCCGGGTTGGCTCCTCCACTACTTGCTGTAGAGATAATCCGAGTAGGGAATTTAGAATATCTGTACTCTTGGCAGAACTAGATATTTTGGTTTTCCAGTTTACATCTGCAAGATTAAAGTCTCCCATAATGATAACTTCCCCCTTCAATGTCTTTTTAGCTATTTCCTCAACTAGTAGATCATCTAATTCTTTGACTTGGGTAGGTGGTCTATATATAACACCTACACGAGTTACCTTATGATTATCAAGCTGCAAGGTAACCCAAACTGACTCTAAATTGTTCTCGCTAACTTGTATCAAATTAGATTATATACTATCTTTCACATACAGGGCCACCCCTCCCCCCTTCTTGCCTTCTCTGTCTTTCCTGTATAGAGAGAACCCTGGTATTGATATATCCCAGTCATTACTCCCCTTGAACCACGTCTCAGTAACAGCCACTACATCTATATTCTCAGATGCCATTATAGCCTCAAGCTCATTGATCTTATTCCCTAGACTGCGAGCATTTGTAGACAAGACTCTGAGCTTGTCATTTCTTAACCTTTGTGCTACTGGCCTCTTCTGGCATTGTTCCGGGGGGCAGTCGGACTGCTGGATTATCACTCTTTTGCCCCCCTTTCCTAGTTTGAATGCTTCTTAGCAAATACTTGGAACTGTTCACCGAGGACATTCGTTCCCTTGAGAGAAAGATGCAAACCATCTTTCTTGTACAGTTCTTTTCCATTCCAACAAGAGCTATCATGAGACACAAAGCCAAACCCTTGGTTCAGACACCATTCACCAAGCCATACATTGAATTCCTTAATGCGCATCTTCCTGTCATGCTGAAGGTTATGCACAGGCAAAACTGCAGAGAATGAAACAGTTGATGCAACCTCCCGTATATCCTTTCCAAGTTTATGAAAAGTTTCTTTCACCTTTGAAACCTCATTGCAAGCCAGATCGTTTGTCCCAAGATGGAGAATAACATCCACTTCCCTTTCCTGCTTTGCTTGCCTAACTATATTTAGGATCCGTCGTCTATCCCTGCTAGCGGTAGCACCAGGGAGACATCTCACAACACCATTCTCCTCAAACTTCACACCTCTTATGATGGAATCGCCCACCAACAGCTGCTTACTATCAATCCTCACCTTCTCCTTTTTGTCTTTGGCTGCAGTCTTGCATACTTTAGGCATGGGAGATGATTGTTTCTCACCCACTGTGCTTGAACCATCCTCCATGTTGCTCTTGCACTCTGAAAGTGCTGCAAATGAATTATGGAGATCTTGTCCGTCATCAATCCCGTTGCCTTCCGTCTTGATCTTCCTCAGACTTGGAAGATCCATAATGTTTTTCCCTATTAAAACCTCATGTCCAACCCGCTATACCTTCCTCTTTGACTCCTCCTCCGATTGTTGTTGATGGTAATCTTGAATTTCAGGTCTCTAGGATTGTGGATTCTCGCATTATCCGTGGTTCTCTCCAGTACCTCATTCATTGGGAGGGTTATGGTCCTGAGGAGAGGATGTGGGTCCCAGTGGCGGACATTAAGGCCACTCGTCTCATTAGGGCTTTCCATAGGTCTCCTCCTAAGAAGGTGAGCTCTGAGTGTCCGGAGTCCACCCGTAGAGGGAGGGGTACTGTCACCGCCAGTTCTGTGAGAAGGTCTGGCAGACGTCCTTCTCTACCTCTTGCATGATGTTCTTTGTTTTGGTTTCACTTTGTCATCTCCTTTCCTTCTCCCAGGTGTCACCTATTTAGACTAATTGTCTTCTTTTATTTTCCCTCCCATACTGCCTCACTTTGCGGTTTATACTACTTCCTGGATGAAGTGTTCACTTCTGGAGGCTGCTGCTGCTGTTTACTCAGATAAGTGTTTTCATGTATTGTGTTTCCTTGTTGGCTTGATTCTAGGTGACCCTGACTCCTTCCGTATTAAGTGCAGGGAGCCGGTGGTCGTGTCCCCTCACTATTATAGGGTTTTCTGGTGTCACACAGTCTAGGTACGTGGGCATGCAATCGTCTACCATTGAAACCCTTGCATGGGCATAGCAGTCAGGGAGAGCTCTTAGGGTTTTATAGGGCTCACTTATATGCTCCTTAGTTTGAGATCAAGCCAGTCGGACGTTTATTCATTAGTTCCAGCTATCTGCAACATCATCCGTGACAGCAGTGTGTAAAAAAGTGTTCAGCCTAGCATGCCCAACACTAAATTCTACCAATAATTGGCCAATCTAAAGGTCCTTCCAATCACTAAAAGAAAAAGTAAAATCTTATCTCAGGGTTCACGTGTCTGCAGTTTGCCCTAATGCCTTATGCTCTGTGCCACACTTCTCCAGGCCTACCTGTTGCACACATTTTCCACCTGCCCGTTGCTTCCCATTATCTCTTTCAGTGTGCTTATGTCTCTTAGAATTCAACTATGGATAGCGTACTGAAGCTGCAGTAAAATATGGATATTTATTACTCCAGTCATGTAAAGTGCATTACAGGTAATATAGCAACGTTTAAGGCCTAAAAGTTTTGGACCCTTTTTCAAGCAGTCGCTGGTGCGTATGGCCTTAACCGGTGATGCCCAATCTACGGCCCACGGGCCAAATGCGGCCAGCGAAGCTGTGTCATGCGGCCCGTGCAACTCCCCGGAAAAAGTCTAAGGTGTACCAAGACACCTTAGACTTTTCCCCCACATTCATCAGCGCAGTAAGCGCCTGTGCCTGAAATAACCAATAGCAAAACTCCTTAGAGCAAGGAGATTTGTTATTGGTTGGTATAGGCACGTGCCAGAGCGATACAGGTCCTGCAGCAGGGGAAGCTGGTGGGAGCTGGAAGGAGGAGGGGCCAGCTCCAGTAGTGGCTGTTTTAAGGAGAGTGGGGCACGCTGCCCGAGGACCTTGGGAAACATGACAGGGCCGCTGGAGAGGTAAGGAGCCGTGGACTCATGTGACTGGTCCCCGGTGACCCTGCTCCCCCCTCCTCCTATCACCTCACTAGTGACCCTGCTCCCCCCTCCTCCTTTCACCTCACTAATGACCCTGTTTCCGCTTCCTCCCGTCACTTCACTAGTGACCCTGCTTCCCCCTCCTCCTGTCACCCCACTAGTGACCCTGCTTTCCCCTCCTCCTGTCACCTCACTAGTGACCCTGCTTCCCCCTCCTCCTGTCACCTCACTAGTGACCCTGCTCCCCCCTCCTCCTGTCACCCCACTAGTGACCCTACTCCCCCCTCTTCCTGTCATCCCACTAGTGACCCTGCTACCCCTCCTCTTGTCAACCCACTAGTGAACCTGCTCCCCCCTCCTTCCGTCACCTCACTAGTGACCCTGCTTTCCCCTCCTCCTGTCACCCCACTAGTGACCCTGCTTCTCCCTCCTCCTGTCATCCCACTAGTGACCCTGCTCCCCCTCCTCCTGTCAACCCACTAGTGAACCTGCTCCCCCCTCCTCCTGTCAACTCACTAGTGACCCTGATTTCCCCTCCTCCTGTCATCCCACTAGTGACCCTGCCTCCCCCTCCTCCTCTCACCCCACTAGTGACCATGCTCCCCCCTCCTCTTGTCATCCCACTAGTGAACTTGCTCCCCCTCCTCTTTTCACCCCACTAGTGACCCTGATCGCCGCTCCTCCTGTCACCCCACTAGTGACCCTGCTCACCCCTCCTCCTGTCATTCCACTAGTGACCCTGCTCCCCCTTCTCCTGTCACCTCACTAGTGACCCTGCTGCCCCCTCCTCCTGTCACGTCACTAGTGACCCTGCTCCCTCCTCCTCCTCCTGTCACCCCACAGGGAAGAAGCTGAATAGACTCCACCGACTATGATGAGAGCCATTCAGTTTCCGTTCGGGATCCTGTCTTTTTACCGGACACAAAAGTGCTGCATACAAGGCTTTTTTGTCTGGTCTTTCGACAGAATCTGCAACAGAGGCTCCAAACGCAGCCTCAAACGCAGATTTGAAAGCCAGTGCAGCTGTACTGGGGGGCGACAGCCTTTAAGGGAGGCTGCCATGATAGGTTTTGGGGAGCGAGGGGACGCAGGTTAGGTAGGTGAGGGCTGGTGAGGCGAGGAAGGGGTTAAATGGTGTGAGGAAGCGGTTGGGAGGTAGGGGCGGAGCTGAGGGTTTATAAGGGTGGCGCCAAGGGCTATCCGGCGCCATCTTTAGTTGGAACGAGCTGCAGTGTGCGCACGCCGGAGATGGAGGCGATAATTGAAAGATTGCGGGCGGTGGCGGAGGAGCTGGGCCCGGAGTGGCTAGAGGCGCAGGTATCCAGCCTGCTGAGTGGGGAGGCGGCGGGCACAGTTAGCGCGTCGCCGGAGGGCATACGGCCGCCGGCGCGCCTTAGCCCAAGCGACACTCCACGGACTCGGCGCCGGATTGGGAGCCCCTCTAGGGACCCTCCGCGCCGGGGAGGACGTAGCAGACCCCCAGCATCGTCCTCCCGGCGTGGGAGGAATCCCGCGGTACGGCGGAGTCCTGTGCAGGGCAGGGGTTCCCCCCCCCTGCCTTTCCCTGCTAGCGACGTTGGATCCGAACCAGGGCCTGCGGGGTCCCCCCCCTCCCTGGGGGTGGGGAGGCCCGCGCATCGGGGGAGCGGTGCACGTGCTGGAAGCGAGGCTGGGCGCGTGGTGTCAGGCCACAGGAGGCCCAGGCCTTTGGATGCGGAGTGGGATGACGCGTGCCCAGCGGAGCGCAGGCGTGCAGAGGAGCTGCCTGCCTTATCTTCGACATCTTCCGGCGCACCCAGCAGTTTGGAGGCTGGGGTGCAGGGTTCCTGTTCCGTGGTGGTGCCGTGTGATGACGTCTCGTCGCAGAGGATGGAGCATCAGGATTCCGGACCCACGGCTGCGGGGTTCACAGCGCCCGGGCAGCCAGGTAGGACCATGGGGAATTCATTGCAGACGTTGGTGGGGGTTCAGAGGGGTGTAGGGGTTGGTGGAGGCCACGGAGAATTAATTGGGGGCCTTAGCCAGCTTTTAGGGAGTCTGGCGGGATGGGTGGCTGGTTTGGGAGGGTCAGGGGTGTCTCCGTTACCGGCGTGGGGGGGCAGGAGGCTTCTCTTGGGCCGGGCGGTGTCGGTGCGGGGATTCCGGTGGCGGCGGGTCGGGTGAGTGAGGCGGTTTCGGTGCAGACGCAGGCCGGTGGGGAGGAGGAGAGGCGCAAGGTTGATGATGCGGCGCAAGGGGAGGTATATGTTTGTTTCGAGGGCCCCTTGGGGGCGCATTTGAAGCAGGAGGTGAGAGAGAGGATTTGGAAGGGGGAATATATTGAAATTTTTTCATTATTGCCGCTGGAACGGTTTAACCTGGATAGGGCGCGTCGCGAGGAGGGGAAGAAGGAAGAGGATGAGAAGCGGCGGTATCGTTTGATTCCGCGCACGTTCTCTAATTGGTTGCAGGCGTTTGCGATACTGGCTAGCGTGATTGGCTAGAGGGCGCCGGAGTGTTGCTCAGCGCTATTTTGCTACATGGATGCGATTGGGGAAGCGTACCGGGTTTATGGGGGTGTGGGGTGGCTGCGGTACGATGAACAATTTAGGCAGAGGAAAGCGGTCCGCCCGTCTATGCGGTGGGACCATAAGGATATAGGGTTATGGATGCGGGTGACTGCGCCGGGGCGGCAGGGGCAGTCCTTTCGGGGGGATGGGGGTTCTGTGGCGGGAACGTCAGGTGTGTCAACAGCGGTGGCAAAGGGGTTGTGTTTCCTCTTTAATGAGGGAACCTGTAAGTTCGGTGCTAAGTGCAAGTTCAAGCACGAGTGCACCAACTGCGGTGGAGGACATGGAGCGTCACAGTGTTTTAGGGGGGGACGGCAGCAGGGGGGGGGGAATGGTGGAAAAGGGCAGGACGCCGGTGCGGGTGGAAAAGATGTTGCCGTTTCTAGATAGGTACCCGAATCGGGTTGCGGCGCAGTTGTTGTGGGAAGGTTTTAGTTTTGGTTTTAAGATCCCATCGGATCCGGGGCCGGCCCCTTTTGTGGGGAGGAATTTGCGCTTGGCGGGGGATCATCCGGGGGTGGTGGCGGAAAAATTGGCGAAGGAAGTGGGGTTGGAGAGGATGGATGGCCCGTTCTCGGAGCCGCCTTTGCCTAATTTTAGGGTTTCACCTTTGGGGGTGGTTCCGAAGAAGGAACCGAACAAGTTTCGGGTGATTCATCACCTGTCATTCCCAAAGGGGGAGTCGGTCAATGAGGGCATTGACCCCGAATTAGGTTCGGTGGTCTATACCTCGTTTGATGCGGCTGTGGAGTGGGTTCGGCGGTTGGGTCCGGGGACCTTGTTGGCAAAAACGGATATCGAGGCAGCGTTTCGGCTGCTTCCGGTGCATCCAGATAGCCTACATTTGTTGCGGTGTTTTTGGGAAGGGGGTTTCTATGTGGACAGGTGTTTGCCGATGGGTTGTTTCCTGTCCTGCGCGTATTTTGAGGCGTTTAGTTGTTTTTTGGAGTGAGGAGGTAGCAGGGAGCACGTCGGTCATTCATTATTTGGATGATTTTTTGTGTTTAGGTCCGGCGGGTTCTCGGGTTTGTGCGGTATTGCTCGCTACGTTGCAATGGTGTTTGCGTCTTTTGGGGTTCCGTTGGCGGGGGGTAAAACGGTGGGGCCCACTACCGAGCTTAGTTTTCTGGGGATAGTGTTGGATACGGTGGCCATGGAGTGTAGGCTTCCGGAGGACAAGTTGTTGGATTTGCGTGCGGTGGTGGCCGGGGCGAGCCGGTTAGTTAAAATTTGTTTGCGGGATTTGCAGTCATTATTAGGTAAATTGAATTTTGCATGTCGGATTATGCCCATGGGGCGTATATTTTGCAGGCGGTTGGCGGCGGCAACCGCTGGAGTGACGGCTCCGCACCATTTCATCCGTTTGGGGAAGGAGTTGAGGGGGGATTTGGGGGTGTGGGCTCGGTTTTTGGAGGATTTCATAGGGAGGGCGCTGGTTTTGGGGGACGCAGTGGATAGTGTGGATTTTGACCTTTTCTCGGATGCGGCGAGGGGGTTGGTTTTGGGGTCTATTGTAACGGGCAGTGGTGTGCGGATCGCTGGCCTTCGTTGTGGGTGGAGAGGGGTTGGGTCAAGAACGTTGCGTTGTTGGAGTTGTTTCCCATTGTGTTGGCTTTGGAGTTGTAGGGGGACAATTTCAGGAATAAAAAGGTGCATTTTCATTGTGACAACTTAGTGCAGGCAATTAATCAGTTGTCTGCTTCTTCCCCTCAGGTTGTAAGGTTGTTGCAGCATATGGTTCTGAGTTGTTTGTCGCTGAATGTTTGGGCGGTGGCGGTACATGTGCCGGGTGTTTCTAATGGTGTTGCGGATGCTCTTTCTCGTTCGCAGTGGGATCGTTTTCGGCAGTTGGCGCCGGACGCGGACGTCGTCGGGATGGAGTGCCCGGGGTTGTTGTGGGAGATATTGGAGGTACGGTGAACAGGCTGTTTAGGGCGTCCCTGTCGGCTGGGACGTGGGCGGCGTACGAGGCTGCTTGGGTTGCTTGGGGGGATTGGTGTGGTATGTTGGGGCTAGGTGTGGATGCTGGTGAGATTCCTTTAGTGTTGTTCCTGGGGTGGAAGAAGGAGGAGGGTTGGTCGGTGGCTAGGGTTAACAAGTGCATGGCGGGCCTGGCGTTTGGGTTTCGGGTGCGGGGGTTGGTGGATTGTACCAAGGCTTTTGTGGTTTGGCAGATTTTAAAGGGCTAGCGGAGGGGGTGGAGGTCGGAGGATCGGCGTCGGCCGGTGTCTTTTGATTTGTTGCTGAGACGGGGGGGGCAGGTTGAGTTGGTTTGCAGCTCGGGGAGCGAGGTTCGTTTGTTTAAGGCAGCGTATTCTCTGGCCTTTTTTGGGGCGTTTCGGTTGGGGGAATTGGTGAGTGGGAGCGTTCGCTGTGCAGGAGGGTTGCGTGATGATGATGTGGATGTGTTCCCGGATCAGGTGGTGATTCGGCTGAGGGCGTCAAAGACGGATCAGGAGGGGCGGGGTCGTTGTGTTTGTTTGTTTTCGGTTCCGGGCTGTGCTATGTGCCCGGTGGTTTGCTTGCGGGAGTATGGTGCGGGGTTGCAGGGGGCGGGCGCCCCTTTGCTTCGGCATGAGAATGGGGCATTTTTGTCCCGGTATCAGTTTCTGGCTGTGTTGATGAAGTGTTTGCGGAGCCTGGGGTGGTTTGACTTGCTAAGGTTGTGGGCCTTGTTTCCGGGGCTGGTGGTGGTGTAGTCAGATATTGTCCCGAGGAAGAGTTGGCGGGAGGCGCGTTCGGTGGAGTGGGTCAATAGGGCTCGTATTTAGGTGAATAGGGCAGTTGGAAAGTTTGTGGCCCGGAACGGTTCGGTGGTAGTGCAGCATTTTGATTTGGAGTCTGGTGAGGGGGCTTATTGGAGAGCGGACGGGGTTCACCTTAATGCGGTGGGTGTGGATTTATGGGCCCTGGGTCTGCAGGGCGGGATCGAACGGGCATTGGTGGTGTGGAGGGGCGCGCAAGCTTGAGTTAGTTGGTTCAAGTTGCGCGTCTGTGGCGGTAGGAGGTCCTGGAAGCTGGGCTAGGACTTGGTGTTTGTGGATGGGAGGGCCTCAATTGGTGGGGCTGGACTCCCAGGTTTTGGTAATCGGGCGGTTTAAAGGGGATACAGCACTCGGGGGTCTCCGAGCTGGTGTGGCGCGGCTGGAGGCAAGTTGTATTTACCCGGGTGTTTTTGGTGCACTTGTTTTAGAGTGTAACTAGGGCTTTCAGGACCTCCTTCGTCGGGTTCATGATGTACATGTTTTTGATGTTATGTTATATTAATAAAAAGGCTGCTGTGGCCATTTAATTCCAATCATCTGCCTCAGTGTCTTTATTGGTGGGTTGATGGGGTGGGGGAGGTTGAGGGTTAGGGGTGAGATGGTGTGTGAGGGACCCGTATGAACATCCCCAATAACCCTATCAAGTGCAGCTGTACTGGGGGGCGACAGCCTTTAAGGGAGGCTGCCATGATAGGTTTTGGGGAGCGGGGGGGGGGCACGCAGGTTAGGTAGGTGAGGGATGGTGAGGCGAGGAAGGGGTTAAATGGTGTGAGGAAGCGGTTGGGAGGTAGGGGCGGAGCTGAGGGTTTATAAGGGTGGTGCCAAGGGCTATCCGGCGCCATCTTTAGTTGGAACGAGCTCCCACCCACCCCCCCTTGTTGTATGGCTTGGTGGCGGGAGGTCGAATCTGTTTGTCACGGCAGGTGTGGCGGTAGGAGGTCCTGGAAGCTGGGCTAGGACTTGGTGTTTGTGGATGGGAGGGCCTCAATTGGTGGGGCTGGACTCCCAGGTTTTGGTAATCGGGCGGTTTAAAGGGGATACAGCACTCGGGGGTCTCCGAGCTGGTGTGGCGCGGCTGGAGACAAGTTGTATTTACCCGGGTGTTTTTGGTGCACTTGTTTTAGAGTGTAACTAGGGCTTTCAGGACCTCCTTCGTCGGGTTCATGATGTACATGTTTTTGATGTTATGTTATATTAATAAAAAGGCTGCTGTGGCCATTTAATTCCAATCATCTGCCTCAGTGTCTTTATTGGTTGGTTGATGGGGTGGGGGAGGTTGAGGGTTAGGGGTGAGATGGTGTGTGATGGACCCGAGTGAACTTCCCCAATAACCCTATCATGTGTATTATGTATTTTCGTAATGCTCACACGTGCCCCCTCACAATGTTTGCATTTCTTTCTGGCAAAGCTACCTGGTTCTGGCCCGTGAATTTTAAAATGGTTGGGCACCTTGCTCACCTGCACCTGCACCATACTCCCAAGGTCCACGTTCCTTTTGCCCCATATTTTGACAGGGTGATGGGGTAATGTATATCTCTTTAGGGTGCTTTCACACCTAGCAGATTTTGTTGCAGAAATGTCTATGACTGAGGCCTTAATCACACAGTCAGTCTTTTGGTCAGTGATTTCCATCAGTGATTTTGAGCCAAAACCAGGGTTGGCTCTAAACACAGAACGGGTGCAGATCTTTCCCTTATACCTTATCTCTGAGGAAGCTCCAATCCTGGTTTTGGCTCACAATCACTGATGGAAATCACTGTCCCAAACACTGACGTGTGAATAAGGCCTAAAAGTCAATTCCATTAATCTCAACAGAGAGACATTTAAGTGTTTGCTACCAAAAAAAATCATTCAGATGAATGAAACTGTTCATTCACAGAAATGTTCTGCAACAAAATCTGTTACATGTGAAGGCACGTGGTGCTTGTAAGACTGTAAACCTGCCACTGGGACCAGGGTCTCGCCCAACTCGCTGAATATTAAATATATATATATGTATAACCACCCCCTTGCATGCGCTCGTCCTGTAGTATAGTTGTATAAATATAACATTTTCGACTCATGTATGGCTGACAAATACAAAGGTTTCTTCTTTCTTTTGCTGTGGGTTTTTATCTTTTACAAAATACAGTTTTCATGCTATCTCATTCTAGATCCCTCCAGTATTAGACCTCATGCACACGACTGTGTGCTGTCTGTGCCCGTGCTGCGGAAGCCTAATTGCAAATTGAGGTCCACAATGCATGGGCACTGACCGCGTGCCTGCCGTCTGCGGACGCTGACTTATGCACTTGAATGGGATCCACGATCCGCATCTGACGGTCCACACCGCATAAAATTTGTGCTTGCGTTTTGCACCGTATCTTCCAGATTACGGACCCATTCAAGTCAATGGGTCTGCATTCCTGAGACGGTGCACACACCGCTATTGTCTGCGGGCCGCAATACGGGAACAGCGGCACATGGTCATGAGCAGACGCCCTTACTGTTATAATTCTTGTATTGTCTGCATCAAATGGCTCTCCATCATACTAGATACCAGTTGTACAGGATGTAGGGAGATAAATATGGTGCACAGAGACATGCCAGGGTGGTTCCCCTCAGTAGAATATTTTGGAACTCCAGCACAATCGGCTAAAACTTATGTTTTATTCCTTGTCACATTAAAAACATAGATGGTGGTGATTAAGCAAAATGCAGCAATTCTGGTATTTATTTATTTTTCCCGATGTGCACCATACGGTATAATTTATATGATGTTTGCATAGTGTAAGTCGCCGTGGATATAGCGAAATATTTGGAAATTTTAGTTTTTCAATTTTCTCCATTGAAAAGCGTTTTTTCAATGGAACAAAACGTATTTTGTTTTTTGGTTTTTACTCTTGTTAACAGCATAGAACATACTGTGGCTCCAGAAACATTGCAGGATTTTTTGTCATTCTGAGGTTGAGGTCGCAGCAACTTGTCAATCAAGCTGAAACCCCATTTAGTTCACTGGCTGCGCTGCTACACAACGATATTTGGTCATGCAACAGGTGTTGTGGCCAAGATTGCCATGTACAGTAGCACCAGCCCCAGCTCACTATATGCACTGTGATTTTAACCATTTGTTTATGGTCTTCAATATGTCCTCTCCTCCCTTTCTTGCACGCTCAGCACTCTCTTTTTCATTATCCATTGCCTCTCCCCTCCTTGTGCAGTCGAATCTCCCTCATTGTTCCATTTTATATTAAATTGTCACGATCATGCGACGTTTACATGGTTGCTTTGGACTCTTAAATTGTTTCCCCATATTAAATAAGTTGTCTTGTAGCCATTTCTTAATACGCATCACCGTTTACTTTTTAGTTCTTTTGATCCATCAGAAAAAAAATTGATCCTGTATTTTAAGTATCCGTTATGCACATTTTGCATCCTTTTTAGCCATTTCCGTCTGACATCCGATATTTTAGATGGAAAAAAAAATACTTCATGTAAGGCCCCTTTCACACGAGCGAGTTTTCCGTGCAGCTGCAATGCGTGACGTGAACGCATAGCACCCGCACTGAATCCTGACCCATTCATTTCAATGGGTCTGTGTACATGAGCGCTTTTTTTTCACGCATCAGTTCTGCGTTGCGTGAAAATCGCAGCATGTTCTATATTCTGTGTTTTTCACGCAGCCCTGGCCCCATACAAGTGAATGGGGCTGCGTGAATAACGCAAGCATCCACAAGCAAGTGCGGGTGCGATGCGTTTTTTCACTGATGGTTGCTAAGAGATGTTGTTTGTAAACCTTCAGTTTTTTATCACGCGTGTAAAAAAACACATCAAAACGCATTGCTGCCGGGCGGAAAAAACTGAACAACTGAACGCAATCGCAGACAAAACTGACTGAACTTGCTTGCAAAATGGTGCGAGTTTCACTGAACGCACCCTGAACGCACCCTGAACGCATCCGGACCTAATCTGTCACGCTCGTGTGAAAGAGGCCTAAGACTTTTTTTTTTTTTCATCTAAAATAATGGATCCCAGATAGAAATGGCTAAAACGAATCCAAAATGTGCATAACTGAGCTTAAAGGGGTTGTTTCAGTTCAGAGCTGAACACGGACATGCCCCTTTAACGGATGCTTAAAATACAGGATCCATTTTTTTTCTTTTTTTTTTTTCTTTTGTTTGATTTTGTTTTCTGTTCTCCTGATGGAATTAGAAGAACGTAAAACTAACAGTGATGTGACATTAGTCCCATTCATGTGTATGCCTTCCGTTTTTTCACTAGAGGGCAGCAAATACTAACAATTTGTAACCTGAAGACAATGTGCGTCTCAGCTCAGCCTGGTCTCTAGACTCTTCACTGCATGGATATGATCAATGAAGAAGCTCCACAAAACACTGCAACATCAAATGTTGACACTTACAATAGTACTAGTAATAATTCCACATTTGGAGGATCTGGATTTTGCTTTTGTGCAGGACTGTATGGTAATTTAGAATTTCACAGTAGCATTTATTGTGTTAGTATGCTATTTTGGGTTGTGTCTATGAAGTTTTCTATACACCGTGTTCACACGAGTGTATTGGCAATCCAAATATGGGCCGGATTTTATGTACCAGAATCCGCTGCTAATGTTAATGAACAGGACTATTTACATGGCAGTATAACTTCCATCTTTTTTTTAATCTGCAGCATATCTACGTTTTATGCATATTTTCTTTCAAATACGCCCTTTATAGTCTAGGGAGTGCACTAAAAATGCAGGAAGGAAAGAATATGCATGTAAATCCGGATGAAATACTGAAGCAATACTGATGACTGTCTGGAGGGGATATCATCAGAGACAGAATACAGACGGATTCCAATATGCTCGTGTGAAACTGGGCCATAGATTTAAACTTGATTTACAGTTCTACTTGTGATCCAGAATACTTGGTAACCCATCACTCTACAAAACTTCAACGATCCACCACCAATGCAGGGGCTTATTAAGGCTACTTTCACACTCGCGTTTGGAGCGGATCTGTCATGGATCTGCACAAACGCATCCGTTCAGATAATACAACCGCAGGTATCCGTTCAGAACGGATCTGTTTGTATTATCTTTAACATAGCCAAGATGGATACATCCTGAACACCATTGAAAGTCAATGGGGGACGGATCCGTTTTCTATTGTGCCAGATTGTGTCAGTGAAAATAGATTGTCCCCATTGACTTACATTGTGTGTCAGGACGGATCCGTTTGGCTCAGTTTCGCCAGACTGACACCAAAACGGTCCACCTCCAAAGCGGAATGGAGGTGGAACGAAGCCAAACTGAGCCAAACTGATGCATTCTGAGCGGATTCTTTCCATTTAGCATGCATTAAAGGGGTTGTCCGAGTTATGGAAAAAGAAAAAGATATAGCACTGTAAATCTAATGGTCAGCGATATATAAAACTAAGCTAAGCAAAGTTTTAGGCAAAAAAATATCTATTTCCTCATTTCCCTGGTTCTCTTCTGGCCCTTTGTTGCAATAAAAACAATCTCTGCCCCTCCCCCTGCTCTGCTAAGGGATTGAATACAAGAGCTTCCCTGAGTGACATGTCTGCCTGCTGGGAGACTCAGCATCATGTAGTATGTGTAGAACTACAAGTCCCAGCTGTATAATGACACTGCTAATGTAGTGAATACAAGTGCTGTCCTGAGTGACATGTCTGCCTGCTGGGAGACTCAGCAGCATGTAGTATGTGTAGAACTACAAGTCCCAGCTGTATAATGACAAGGCTAAGGGAGTGAATACAAGTACTGCCCTGAGTGACATGTCTGCCTGCTGGGAGACTCTGCAGCATGTTGTATGTGTAGGACTACAAGTCCCAGCTGTACAATGACACTGCTAAAGGAGTGAATACAAGTGCTGCCCTGAGTGACATGTCTGCCTGCTGGGAGACTCAGCAGCATGTTGTATGTGTAGAACTACAAGTCCCAGCTGTATAATGACACTGCTAAGGGAGTGAATACAAGTGCTGCCCTGAGTGACATGTCTGCCTGCTGGGAGACTCAGTAGCATGTTGTATGTGTAGAACTACAAGTCCTAGCTGTACAATGACACTGCTAATACACACAGGATCTTCCCCCTACCTGCAATGCTCTAAAAAAAACTTCTCTTTCAGCTCCTATGCTCAGCATTTGTCTCCTCACTGCCTTCAGCTACACAGTAAACACTTCAGCCCTGAGTCTGTGCAGCTAAAGGGGTTAAAAATCCTGGGAGGGAGCAATAAGCAGCAGCCGGCAGTGCAGGGGGCGTAGCCAGCACAGTCACATCTAGTGTACAGATCAGGCTTGTGCGCCAACATTATTAGAGAAGGGAGAGAAGCTGACATCACAGGTCATCTGACGCTCAGTGAAATCTGAGAAACCAGCCACTGGAGATAAAGTGAGTTAATTAGAATGCTTTTACATTTGCCTAGTTAGAAACATAGAAAGAATAAAAAATTAACTCAGACAACCCCTTTAACTGCTTCCCAACCGCCTAACACAGGATTGCGTCCTGGCGGCGGTCGATTCATTCCTCCTATGCGCATGTACGCGTCATCTCGCGAGACACGAGATTTCCTGTGAACGCGCGCACACAGGAAATGCAGGTAAGCGAGTGGATCTACAGCCTGCCAGCGGCGATCGTTCGCTGGCAGGCTGTAGATGCGATTTTTTTAACCCCTAACAGGTATATTAGACGCTGTTATGATAACAGCGTCTAATATACCTGCTACCTGGTCCTCTGGTGGTCCCTTTTGCTTGGATCGACCACCAGAGGACACAGGCAGCTCTGTAATAAGTAGCACCAAGCACCACACTACACTACACTGTCACTTATTAACCCCTTATTAACCCCTGATCACCCCATATAGACTCCCTGATCACCCCCCTGTCATTGATTACCCCCCTGTCATTGATCACCCCCCTGTAAGGCTCCATTCAGACGTCCGTATGTGTTTTACGGATCCACGGATCCATGGATCGGATCCGCAAAAAACATACGGACGTCTGAATGGAGCCTTACAGGGGATGATCAATGACAGGGGGGTGATCACCCCATATAGACTCCCTGGTCACCCCCCTGTCATTGATCACCCCCCTGTCATTGATCACCCCCCTGTAAGGCTCCATTCAGACGTCCGTATGTGTTTTACGGATCCATGGATTGGATCCGCAAAACACATACGGACGTCTGAATGGAGCCTTACAGCGGGGTGATCAATGACAGGGGGGTGAACACCCCATATATACTCCCTGATCACCCCCCCTGTCATTGATCACCCCCCTGTAAGGCTCCATTCAGAGGTCCGTACGTGTTTTGCGGATCCACGGATCCATGAATCGGATCCGCAAAACACATACGGACGTCTGAATAGAGCCTTACAGGGGGGTGATCACCCCATATAGACTCCCTGATCACCCCCCTGTCATTGATCACCCTCCTGTAAGGCTCCATTCAGACATCCGTATGTGTTTTGCGGATCCAATCCATGGATCCGTGAGTCCGCAAAACACGTACGGACCTCTGAATGGAGCCTTACATGGGGGTGATCAATGACAGGGGGGTGATCAGGGAGTCTATATGGGGTGATAACCCCCCCCCCCCCCCGTCATTGATCACCCCCCTGTAAGGCTCCATTCAGACGTCCGTATGTGTTTTGTGGATCCGCGCATCCGTGGATCCGCAAAACACGGACACCGCGGATCCGCAAAACACGGACACCGCGGATCCGCAAAACACATACGGACGTCTGAATGGAGCCTTACTTGATCACCCCCCTGTAAGGCTCCATTCAGACATTTTTTTGGCACAAGTTAGCGGAAATAGATTTTTTGTTTTTGTTTTTTTGTTTTTTCTTACAAAGTCTCATATTCCACTAACGTGGGACAAAAAATAAAATCTCACATGAACTCACCATACCCCTCACGGAATCCAAATGCGTAACATTTTTTAGACATTTATATTCCAGACTTCTTCTCACGCTTTAGGGCCCCTAAAATGCCAGGGCAGTATAAATACCCCACATGTGACCCCATTTTGGAAAGAAGACACCCCAAGGTATTCGCTGAGGGGCATATTGAGTCCATGAAAGATTGAACTTTTTGTCCCAAGTTAGCGGAAAGGGAGACTTTGTGAGAAAAAAAATAAAATCGATTTCCGCTAATTTGTACCAAAAAAAAATAATCTTCTATGAACTCGCCATGCCCCTCATTCAATACCTTGGGGTGTCTTCTTTCCAAAATGGGGTCACATGTTGGGTATTTATACTGTCATGGCATTTTAGGGGCCCTAAAGCGTAAGAAGAAGTTTGGGATCCAAATGTCTAAAAATGCCCTCCTAAACGGAATTTGGGCCCCTTTGCGCATCTAGGCTGCAAAAAAGTGTCACACATGTGGTATCATCGTACTCAGGAGAAGTTGGGCAATGTGTTTTTGGGTGTCATTTTACATATACCCATGCTGGGTGAGATAAATATCTCGGTCAAATGCCAACTTTGTATAAAAAAATGGGAAAAGTTGTCTTTTAGAGAGATATTTCTCTCACCCAGCATGGGTATATGTAAAAAGACACCCCAAAACACATAGCCCTACTTCTCCTGAGTACGGCGATACCACATGTGTGACACTTTTTGCAGCCTAGGTGGGCAAAGGGGCCCACATTCCAAAGAGCACCTTTAGGATTTCACAGGGCATTTTTTACACATTTTGATTTCAAACTACTTCTCACACATTAGGTCCCCTAAAATTTCCTAGAATTTTTTATTTTTTGTCACAATCGGCCAAAAATTAAGACAATCGGCCAAAAAATATGGCTCTCAGAAAATGGCAACAGAAAAACTGGATTTTATTCTGTTCAAAAAGGCTTTTGCTGTGTAAAATTTAACAAAAATAAAAATGATAGACATATTGGGTTAACAAAATTTGTAACATCAGTTTTGAATAATTTGAGGGGGCATAGTTTCTAAAATGGGATCATTTATGGGTGGTTTCCATTATGTAAGCCCCACAAAATCCCTTTTATAATGGAATTGGTGCTCAAAAAAATGGTTCTGGAAATCTTGTTGAAAATTTGAAAAATTGTTTCTAAACGAGGAGCTCTTTTCAGCGCCATTCCTTCATTTGGGCCTCTCAACAAGCCCGCTTGAAGAGGGACATGAGATCTTGAGTCCTGATTCCGAAACTCTTGAGCATCCACAGTCTCATTAAGATGACGGTGGGGAACGGCAATTAGTGTTTAACGAGGTGGATGATGATGATGATGAGACACAGTTGCCAATAGGTCAACGGCAATCAGTGTCTCAAGAGATTGATGATGAGGATGAGACACAGTTGTCAAAAACTGAGGTTGTTGTTAGGTAAAGAAGTCAGGAGGATGAGCAGAGTGAGGAAGTGGAAGAGGAGGTGGTGGACAATGAAATCACTGACCCAACCTGAGAAGGTGGCAAGCTGAGCGAGGACAGCAGTACAGAGGGGGAGGGATCCGCAGCACCGCAAAAGGCTGGAAGAGGCAGTGGGGTGGCAAAAGGGAGAAGGCTGGCCACACCACACAGGCCCGCAACTGTTCCCCGGAGCACCCCCTTGCGGAAAGCAACCTGTGCCATACAAAAATTAGCAAGGGCGTAAACACTAGAAACCTCACCACCACCAGCATGATCCGCCACATGGCATCAAAGCACC
The DNA here is from genome assembly GCF_905171765.1 of Bufo bufo. Taxonomy (NCBI): domain Eukaryota; kingdom Metazoa; phylum Chordata; class Amphibia; order Anura; family Bufonidae; genus Bufo; species Bufo bufo. The sequence continues at coordinate 728,031,816 of NC_053389.1, read as the reverse complement.
GTAATAGGTGGCCGAACGCCTGGGTCCACAATCTGTGTCGCGGGTCACACCACTGCTTACTCTTCCCCTGGGTTACTTGCTGGCCAATCCTCTGTCAAAGGCGCAGGCCTGGATGCCTCCTGCCTTGCACCTGGACCTTCGCAAGCACCATCAGCGACCACATCCACTTCCGTGTCCCAGAGCAGCGTACAAATGTCCTTACCCCAGGCATTTGAACGCTAGCGCAAATACCAAGCCACCCACATGCTATAGCACTAAATGCGCAACTTTCGAAATTACTGGCCCTGGAAATGTTGCCATTTAGGCTTTTGGACACTGAGGCCTTCCGCAGCCTGATGTCAGCGGCCGTCCCTCGTTACACAGTCCCCAGCCGCCACTATTTTTCTTGGTGTGCCGTGCCTGCCTTACACAAGCATGTGTCCCGTAACATTACCCGTGCCCTGACCAACGCAGTTACTGGGAAGGTCCACTTAACCACTAACACATGGACAAGTGCTTTCGTCCAGGGATGCTACATTTCCCTGACGGAACACTGGGTGAACCTTGTGGAGGCCGGGAGCAAGTCGTACCCTGGGATGGCACAGGTGCTACCGACGCCAAGTATTGCAGGCCCAACTTCCATCAGTGTTTCCGCCACCACCTACGTTCCACTTCTCCGCCTCCGCCTCCGCCTCCTCCTCCACTTCCATTTCAGAATTATCCTCTTGCAGCACCAGTCAGCCATCAGTCGGTAGCTGGAAGCATTGCAGCACAGCAGTCGGGAAGTGTCAACAGGCCGCGCTTATGCTGATCTGCTTAGGTGACAAACAGCACACTGCCGCTGAGCTGTGGGTCTTGCCACTCAAGCTAGAACCAGGCATGGTTGTGTCTGATAATGGCCGGACCTTGGTGGCGGGCTTTGGAGTTCGGCAAGTTCATACAGATCCCATGTCTAGACCACGTCTTCAACTTAGTTCGTTCAGCGGTTTCTCAAAACCTTCCCAAATTTGTCTGAGCTACTGGTGAAGGTGCGCTGTGTGTGTGCCCATTTCCGCAAGTCATCGACGGTTTCCGCCGGGCTGTCAACCCTGCAGCAGCGCTTAAAATTGCCAGCTCACCGACTGTTGTGCGATGTGAGCACGCGCTGGAACTCGACGTTCCACATGTTGGCCACGCTTTATGAGCAGCAGAGGGCAGTAGTGGAATGCCAGCTGCAACATGGTCGTCGCCTTTCCAGTCAGCATCCGCTCTTCACAAGCAAGGAGTGGGCATGGATGTCTGACCTCTGTGAGGTTTTAAGAAACCTTGAGGAATCAACACAAATGGTGAACCGCGATAACGCTATTATCAGCGTAACCATCCTACTTCTGTGTCTACTCAAACGCTCGCTGCTCACAATTAAGGACGACGCTTTGCATGTGGAAGTGGTGGAAATGGGGGAAGACATTACATATGGTGATAGCCAGACCACCCTCAGTTTGTCTTCTCAGCACGAATTGGACGATAAGGAGGAGGAGGAGGAGCAGGAGATGGTTGCATCAGCTACAGAGGGTAGTACCCATGGAAGATTAATTCCATCTGTTTAGCGTGAGTGGGCAGAAGAGGAGGAAGAGGATGAGGAGATTGAGAGTTATCCTCCTGATGACGACAGCAAAGTCTTGCCTGTTGGTACTCTGGCACACATGGCTGACTTCATGTTAGGCTGCCTTTCCTGCGCCCCGCGCGTTATACGCATTTTGGACAACACGGGTTACTGGTTGTTCACCTTTCCTCGACCCCGCTACAAAGAGAATTTCTCATCTCTCATTCCTCAGGTGGAGAGGACGAGCAAAACGGTGCAATACCAGAAGATCCTTGTTGAAAAATTGCTCCAAAAATTTCCATCTGACAACGCTGGCGGCAGAGTACATAGTTCCTTGGCCAAACAAGGAGGGGAGACAAGGGGAACACACAGCAGTTCCAACAGAGGCATGGCAACACTCTCCAAAGCCTGGAACAGTTTCATGACACCCCGCCAGCACCCTCACCCTGATGCGCGGCCTAGTGTCACAAAGAGGGAAAAATTTTGGAAGATGGTGAAGCAGTGCGTAGCAGACCATGTCAGTGTCCTCAATGATCCCTCTGTGCCTTACAACTACTGGGTGTCCAAGCTGGATATGTGGCACAAACTAGCACTCTACGCCTTGGAGGTGCTGGGCTGCCCTGCCGCCAGCGTTTTGTCAGAGCTGGTATTTAGTGCTGCTGGGGGCATAATAACTGACAAGCGCATCCACCTGTCAACTGAAAATGCTGACAGTTTGACTCTTATCAAAATGAACAAGGCTAGGATTTCCCCTGACTTCTCTACTCCACCAGAGGAAAGCGGCTGAACATAAAGGCACTTTAAATGTGTTTTTTATAATGTACTGAATACACTGTATTCCCATGTACTCCTTCCACCACAAAAAAGGTATAAGGTTCAATCTTCCTTTTCTCGTCCTCCTACTCCTCCTCTTACATCATAGCAACATGCTTATTAGTCTGCCCTCACTCCTTGTAGAGGGTCAGCTCACCTGCAGGCCCTCGCATATAACGTTTTAGAGGGTCAGCTCACCAGAGGCCCTCACCTACAATCTTTTAGAGGGCCAGCTCACCTGCAGGCCTCACATATAATGTTTTTGAGGGTCAGCTCACTAACAGGCCCTCAACCATAATGTTTTACAGGTTCTGCTCACCAGCAGGCCCTCACCTACAATCTTTTAGAGGGTCAGCTCACCAGCAGGCCCTCGCATATAATGTTTTTAAGGGTCAGCTCCTCAGCAGGCACTCAACCATAATGTTTTACAGGGTCAGCTCACCAGCAGGCCATCACCTACAATCTTTTAGAGGGTTAGCTCACAGCAGGCCCTCGTATATAATGTTTTTGAGGGTCAGCTCACGAGCAGGCCCTCAATGATAATGTTTTACAGGGTCAGTTCACCAGCAGGCCCTCACCTACAATCTTTGAGGGTCAGCTCACCAGTAGGCCCTCGCATGTAATGTTTTTGAGGGTCAGCTCACCAGCAGGCCTCAACCATAATGTTTTACAGGGTCAGCTCACCAGCAGGCCCTCACCCTTTTTTTTTTTTTTAATGGTTAGCTAAGCAGCAGGCACTCACCCATAATTTTTTCAATGGTCAGCTCAGCAGCAGGCACTCGTCCATTATTTTTTCGATGCTCAGATCAGCAGCAGGCACTCGCCCCTAATGTTTTAGAGAGTCAGATCTGCAGCAGACCCTTACCCCTTATGTTTTAGATGGTCAGCTCAGCAGCAGGCCCTTGCCCGTAATGTTTTAGAGGGTCACCTGTGTAATAAAGGGTGTATTGGAGTGTCGGTTCCTTGTAAATTTTGGCAGCCCTTTCAAAGAATGTTTCCTAACAATTTTTCCTCTAAAATAGATTTTATCTTCGGTTTTGTGCGTATTATTGTCAGTCTGTAAAAGTGGCGTACTATTCGGACAACATAGTTTCCAGCAGCGACCTGGGAGTCCAAGATGCATCCAGGCATCCTCCCATGCTGTTCCCGAACCATTTCGGTGGTGTTTCCATCAATTTCTGACCTTCTCCTGTGAACCAGACACCCTCCCCTCTTCAGAGCAGGGGGTGCCTGGTTTAATGCTCGGGTTCTCCCATTGACTTCCATTGTGCACCCGAGCATACCAAAAGTGTTCAACCCGAGCACCCAAACACCCGAGCACTTTGGTGCATGATCAACACTAATAATAAGGCATTATTGTATTTAGAATAGTGTTTTTTTTTTTTGTTTCTTTTTTTTACTGAGACCTATTACTGGTTTATTCACAGATACAAAAAATAACGAAACTAGTGATATTTATTAGCTTTATAAAAAACATTATTCTCAATATAATGAGGAAGTAGGCCCTGATTTATCATACCTTCACTCCAGAATTCTGGCATCAAAAAGTTGCAAAATAGGGCTTTTACCACTTTTTTGCAGTCACTTATGCAAAATTTAACCACCATCTTTTACACCCACTTGCGCAAACTTTTGCTACTTTTTGCATTTTTACACCACTCCCTCCAGTTTTGTAATATGGGTGGAAAAGTGGGTGCTATTAGCTACAGTATATTAATGAGTTTTACTCCATATTTATCACTGAGACGTTTTAAAAAGTCGCAATCTCACACCAGGAGGACGGTGGATTAGGAAACCTGGAGTAGCTTCTCTAGACAGAAGTGTTAGGTTTAAGGACAAGCCAAATTTATCAAACAGCCTGTGACATTTGATAAATGTGGCATGAAGTAAAACAGACTCTAGCAGTACTGACTTCAAATTTTACCTTCTTGATATTCCCCCCCCCATAGACTTTTCTTATGGGATAAATGTGGAAGAAAATATCTGAAGAAAAAAACATCAAAGTTTCTCTTGAGAGTCAAATCTTGGATCTCTACATGAAAAACCAATAGTTTAACCTCTAAACTATAGCATTACCACATGGAGATGTATAGTTTTTCTATACTTATAAGCTAAGTTAGCTAACACATAGTACCAGTCACTTTATAATCATATATTATGCTGTGAATAAAGCAGTAATATGTAGATTAGCTTTCTGAGTGTGGTTATAGTACATAGTGTGTATAATACACATATATGCAGTAGATATGTATAAGCCAGGACACAGCTCTGTATACAGTGACTACTCAACTTTTTCAGGGGTCCCAGAAAAATACTGATTATTGTTAATATAGAACTACATACACACTTGAGATAGGTGAATCAATGTATAAGCCATGTAAGATAGCGGAAGGAGAGCATACTTACAGTAAGATAAGTTGGTTTGCGATCTATGAAGAGGCAGTGAATTTGGCAAGTCTCCTACAGCATCAGCTACTCCAGAACACCCCCACACTTCCTCCTGCTTGTATTTGCTGGGAGAGCTGGATCATGCCTAACCACCGTGGACTAGTGAAACCCCTAGTGGTCATATCTTTGCAGCTTATGTTTGGGTGGATGCCAACAAATAATTTCAATAAAGTGATTTAGAGATCTGATAATTAGACCCTTTCCTAAGAAATAAGAATACATTATTGTATTGTACAGTGACTCTTTCAAGACAACAGAAAACAAAATAGCCTTCAGTCACCTGGAAATAGATGACGATACAGTAAATTAGTACCCCCATTACTAGTAAGAAGAGAAGAGTCAGACATCAGGGTCACACATCACTTGAATTTGTCTCTTTTCTAGGGCTCAATAAAATGTTTTTTTTTTTAAAGACTGACAGGGGTTTTGAACCCAAGAACACTGCATGTGAGGCAAGCGCCTAAACCACTGAGCTATAGTTTCAGAGAACAAGCTAAAGGATTTTCTTCATCTATGTGATTGAGCATATTAAAAGTACAATGAACCTAAAAGTCATTGCGACGCTGACTAGTCAGAAGAGAAGAGTCCGACATCAGGGTCACACATCACTTGAATATGTCTCTTATCTAATGTTTAAAAACTTGTCATTAAGGTTTGAACCTGAACCCAAAAACTCCAGAGAACAAACCAGCAACCTAACCACTGAACTATACGCTGATAGAATACTGTGATATATCAGCTTATAGCAGTTAAGACACAGAGCTATAAGCTTAGCTATACAATTTCTTTGGTTGTGTGATTTAGCATACAAATACACAGTATATCTAAAACTCATTCTCACTTTGACCCTGACCTATGAAGACAATAAGTCAAACTCAGATATCAAATATCAAAGTCAGGTGTCAGTGTCAGGTTTCATGGGCAGGTGTCAGTGTCAGGTTTCAGAGTCAGGGTCAGGTGTCACACTGGAATTATTCTGATACTTGACTATGATATCTGACCATGTCCTAAAATGAACACTGTATTTTTGAGATATTTTCATTGATGACTTATCCTTAGGATACGTTATCAATATCAGATTGGCGGGGATCCTTCAATGCCGATCAGCTTGTTGAAGAGAAGGCCGATTGCTGTGCCAGTGAAGCCTTCCCTTCATTGTTGAACTGCTCGTCCTCGACAATGCAGCTGTGAACAGGTGTAATTACAGGCTGTCCCATTTACTTCAATATGATGGCTCCTTCCTATACAAGTGTAAATAAAAGAAGAAAGAAATGATCTCCAAAAGGCATAATGTTAAAGATGACACATTCCCTTTGTATTTTAAGCCATTTTTTTTTTACATTTTCATCTTTTACATTTTTAAAATAACAAAAAAGGAATAGGGCCAGAAGCAAAAGTTTGGGCACATTTTATAGTTACTAACTAGTAACACCCCCTTTGGCAAGTATCACAGCTTGTAAACACTTTTTGTAGCCAGCCAAGAGTATTTTGATTCTTGTCTGATGATTTTCATTCCTTCTTTCTTCCAAAAGTCTTTCAGTTCTGTGAGATTCCTGGGCCGTCTTGCATGCACTGCTAATTTGAGGTCTATCCACAGATTTTCAATGATGATCAGATCAGGGGATTGTGAAGGCCATGGTAAAATCTTCAGCTTGACCTTTATGAGGTAGTCTATTGTGGATTTTGAGGTGTGTTTAGGATCATTATCCATTTGTAGAATCCATCCTCTTTTCAACCTAAGCTTTTTTTACAGTTGGTGTTATGTTTGCCTCCAGAATTTGCTGGAATTTCATTAAATCCATTCTACCCTATACCTGTGAATTATTTCTGTGCCATTGGCTGCAACTTAACCTCGAAGCATGATTGATCAACTTCCACACTTAATGGTTGAAGAGGTGTTCTTTTCATGAAATTTTGTGCCCTTTTTTTTTAATCAAACATACCTTTGCACATTGTGGCCAAAGAATTCTCTTCTAACTTCATTGGTCCACATGACTTATTTCCAAAATGCATCAGGCTTGTTTAGATGTTCTCTTTGCAAACTTCTGACTCAGAATTTTTGTGGTGAGAACATAGGAGAGGTTTTCTTCTGATGACTCTTTCATGAAAGCCATATTTGTGCAGGTGTTGCTGTACAGCTGTTGCTGTTAAAAAAAATAAAAAAATATAAATAGGGGTATTTAGTTTTATGTATTGGCCAATCAATATATATCTACTCTTGCCTCATCTGCTATCTCGCGGTTAACTCTCTCCTTTATCCAGTACAATATGGTTTTTGCACACTACATTCTAGAGAAACTGCCCTCACCAAAATTACCAATGACCTCCTTACAGCTAAATGGAACAGTGAGTACTCTTTACTAATTCTTCTTGATCTCTCTGCAGCATTTCACACTGTAGACCATCTTCTCCTCCTTACCATGCTCCTATCTATCGGCCTTAAGGATACCATTCTCTCTTATTTTCCTCTTCCTATCTCTCTCTGGCCGCTCTCTCAGTGTGTCATTTACTGGCTCCACTTCCCCTCCTCTCCCTCTTGCTGTTGGGGTTACTTGCGATTCAGTCTTTGGTCCTCTTCTGTTTTCTCTCTCCACAGCCCCTTTTGGAAAGACTACTAGCAGATTTGGTTTCCAGTACCAACTCTATGCCAATGACATCCAACTACCGTATATACTTATTCCAATTACATCTTATTCCTACTGTACTACAGAACATCAGTGACTGTCTGTTCACTGTCTCTAATGTCATGTTCTCTCTATATCTGAAACTGAATCTTTCAAAAACTGAACTATTAGTGTTTTCTGCATCCAAAACTTGATATCTCCATCTCAGTGTGTGGCACTCTCATCACACCTAGGCAGCACGCCCGTAGTCTCAATGTTATGTTTGACACTGATCTTTCCTTTATCCCCTATATTCAATTGCTCATCCTCTTATGCTGCCTGCACTTCAAAAACATCTCTAGAATCAGCCCCTTTCTTACTGTGGAAACAATAAAACTTTCACTGTTTCCCTGATCTATTCCCATCTCGATTACTGTAGGCTCATCTATCTATCTAACCACTACTCCTGCCTCCGTCCTGTGCCAGTCATTGCACTGGTTGCCCATACAGTACAGAATTAATTTTAAACTGCTCATTCTGACCCACAAAACTCTCCATAGTGCTGCACCCCTTACATCTCTTCCCATCATTTCTATCTACCAATGACTTATGACTGACATCCACCATTTCGAAATGTTTGCAAATTTATTAAAAAGGAAAAACAAAAATTTCCCATGGATATAAGTATGCAGACCCTAAGCTATTACACTTTAAATTTAGCTCTGGGAGTCTAACATTTCTCTTGATCATCGTTGGTGTTAGCCCAGGGCTCCGTGCCTGCGCTGCTGGCCCTACATGTGGGCATGGGCGCCATTCCCTTCTGCTGCTGTGCAAGTAGCTTAACTGTTATATCTGTGCTCCATGCCAGCGCTTACTTCCTGCTTGAGTCCTGTACTGTTGTTAGGGCATGCACGGGTGTGTCTCTCCTTCCTTGTGAGGCAGCACGTACACGCCCTCTATCTCCCCAGCTTATGGAAGTATTTAAAGACGCTTCCTGCCCCAGGAAGGTGCCTGAAAAATCTTGGTTACTAGCTTGTCTAGTTCGTGGTGTGAAGGTGTTTTGGAGGTTTCTGCTTTTCTGTGTACAGGACCTTGCTTCTCAATTTAACGGATTTTGCTTGTTTGCCACCTGCCTCTGACCTTAGACTTTGATTACTGACTGCTTGCTTGCTTGCTGCCTGTCCTGACTCTGGACTTCCTGACTACGTCTTTCCCCTTGGTGCTTGCACTGGCATCTCTGACCCCCTGGTCAGCTGCCACTGACCTGGGGACTGCTCTGGAGAGGTACCTGGTAACTACCCAAATGGCCAAAGCCTATTCTTACCATCAGAGGCTCGAGTGAAGACCAGGTAGTTACTTAGTCATGCCCCTCCAGGGTATAGCCTGTGCAGTAGGTCCACACTCGCTTGCGTAACATTTGAGATTTTCTACACCTTGATAGGAGTCTACCAGTGGTAAATTTAGTTGATTGAACATTATTTGGAAATACACACCCCTGTCTATATAAGGTCTCACAGCTGACAATTCATATCACAGCAAAAACCAAGCCATGGAGAGAAAATACCTGCCAGGAGAGCCAAAAGACATGATTGTGTGGAGACACAGATCTGGGGTTCCAATTTTTTTCTTTTGCTCTAAAATTTCCCAAGAACACAGTGGCCTCCATAATTCTTAAATGGAAGTTTGGAACAACCATGACTCTTCCTAGAGTTGGCTGCCACACTAACCTAAGTACAGTAATTGGGGCAATTGGGCCTTGATAAGAGAGGTGACCAAGAATCCAATTGTCACTCTAGCTGAGCTCCAGAGATCTTATTTGCAGATGGGAAAAACTTCCAGAAGGCCAACCATCACTGCAGGACTCCACAAATATGGGTTTTATGTTAGAGAGGCCAGAAATAAGCTGTGAGAAACAATATTCTCTGGTCTGATGAAACCAAAATTGAACTTTTTGGCTTCAGTTCTAGGCTTCATAATTGGAACAAATACTACCCCTACAGTGAAGCATGGTGGTGGCAGCATCATGCTGTGGGGGTGTTTTTCAGAGACTGGGAAAGGGAGACTGGTCAGAGTTAAGGGAAATCTGAATGGAGAAAAGTTCAGAGATATTCATAATGAAAACCTGATCCAGAGTACTTTGGACCTCAGACTGGGATGGTTTTCCTTCCAAAAAGACATTGAGCCTAATCACGCAGCCAAGACAACAAGGGAGTAGCTTAGGGATATGGACAACTCTGTGAATGTCCTTGAGTGGACCAGTCAGGGCCCTGACTTCAACCCAATCAAACATCTTTGTAGAGACCTTAAAATGCCTGTCCACTCAGGTTGAGAAAACAAACATAATCAGCAGCACAACATAACCTCCTATAGGGCAGACGTCCAATTTTCTTGGTACTCAATGGTTCAAAAGTGGTGCTCGCGGATTGGGATCCAGGCCAAGGATACCTTAATGTACAAGTAATTCAAAAGAATCCACAGCACTCTTCCGTAGTCAAAAAATCTTTTCTTTTATTTGTCCAGCAGCATACAATAAATGCGACTTTTCGACTTAAGCAAGTCTTTATCAAGCAATCAGGTTGACAGAGCTTGATAGGATCTGCAGAGAAGAATGGAAGAAAACCTCCAAATCTAGGTGGGGTATCCAAAAACGCTATAATCGCTGCCAAATGTGCTTCAACTAAGTACTGAGTCAAGAGTGTGAATACTTATGTCAATGTATGATTTTAGTTTTTACTTTTCAATAAATTAACAGAGATTTCTAACATTCTATTTTCATTTTGTCATTATGGGTTATTGAGTACAGAAGTATTGGGGAAAATTGTAACTTCTTTAAATTTAACACAATGCCACTCTACAGCTCACCCCAATAGAGTCTGATGGTGGCTGTAAGGGTCAGTCATGGTTGTGTTTTTATATCATCAGGTTAGTTCAATCGGAAAAGTAGAGAATTTTTTATTTTTTTTCACAGTTGGCCACTGATGTTTCCAGTTTGAACTGCAGTTAAGAGTTCTTCATTGTGAAGTATATGAAGAAGACAGTACCTTCTGTTCACTTATTCTCTCTGCAAAGAAGTTTTGCAAAAGTTTTATATTATTCTTGTTCCTTAAAGTCTTCCTGAGAACGTCAATGTCCCGGGGTTGTGTTTTTATTCCCAGGTACTCGTGATTATCTGGAGACAATGAGGAATGTGGATGGCCATGAAGCCTGCAGGGAAAGAATTTCTGAGGTAGTGAGATTGCATTGCATGACTCAAGATTTCAATATTTTATATTTTATGTATATATTAAATTTTACATGTCAATATGTCTAGGCTTCTTCACTTTGCAGGAATTTTTTTTTTTTACCACTAACCTAAGACTTAAAGAGAAATTCTAGCAGCCAAATGAAATCATAATCACAATCTTGCAATCTAGTCTAACTTTCTCTCACTTATAAATATTATTTTTGAAAAAAAATAAATATTTTTTTTTATCCAAAATCTTGATTGTAGATATAATAGCAGGATTTCGGGTGATGACAAACATCACAGGGATAGTTGTGGCCAGTTGGCATCTAACTGTAATTCTAGGTCTAGAAATAATTCTATATTTTAGCAGGATGCTAGGGGAGCTTCTGATTCAGGTATCTGGCACAGGAGTGACTGCATAGTGTGCTTATACAGCATCATGTATTTCACAGGCAGTGTATCACTGCCACCTCACTGCATAGAAGAGCAGAAATGAATAGGTGGCAACAGGTTTACATAATCTACAGAGGAGATTCAGCGTTTGACAAATACAAAAGCCTATGCAGATATGTTGTCATCCAGGCCATTCTTGGATTGTGGCAGTGACCCAGGCAAATTAAGGCAGTCAAAAGATATGCCAAGTTTTTCACAGTGGCCCATGCTGGATGATATACTTTGTGTATGGCTAAATCTTTTTTTTAACAACTACTGATCAGCTCATTTTGCAACATATTTGTGCCAAAAGTTTGGCAGAATTTTGTCCATGCCCCTTATCCGCTAAGGTATGTCCCTTCCCCACCCCCTTTGGGTCAGCCAGATTCAGTGGATTCTTCTAAAACTAACTCCACCAAATTGCTCCAACTTTTTGACTCATTTTACAGCAATCACATTAGTAAATGTGGACCACTGTGCCTGAAATAATTATATTCAGAGGCCTACAATAAACAGAAGTGACATCAGACGTCATGATTACAAATAATAATTCACACCAGAAGCCATGCTCTTTACTGGAATTTATATTTAACATTCTCTCTTACCCTATGACTTAGTAGTAATAGTGTTGTTTTAGCATTGGCGCTGTTATCGTAACAGCACAAAGTCTTGATGGGAAACATTATAATAGGAGTTGCTGACAGATCTGTCCTGCTTTGCTCCACAAGAACAGCTAATGTCTTGCAGATGATAAATGAGCCCGAAAACTTCACAAATTCCCCTAGGCATGCCGACCTGCAAGAGGTTCTCGTGTGACATCAGAAGACAACGCCACTACGAATATCTGGCAGTAAGTACGCCTACATTGTATCAACAGTGGTCATTGCTGTTTATACAGAGCATGGCACCAGGAGCAGAGTGATTCAACTCTTTCTTTGATAGCTGTCACCGTCAGGGCCGTCTTTTCGAATGGGCACGCTGGGCAGTTGCCCGGGGGCCCCACTTGCCTGGGGGCCCGCCTGCCCAGTGAACCCACCAGCCAACTTCCCAACCGTCATTTAGCAGCGTTGCCGCCAGGGCCGTCTTTACCAAGGGGCAAAAGGGGCAGCTGCCCTGGGCCCAGTTGCTCCTGGGGGGGCCCAAGGCAGCTGCCTCTTGAGCCCTGCTAGCTACTGCCCCGGGTGTCAGGCTGTCGGCTACACAGGCATCATGATCGTACTGTGTTAATGATCTTAATTCTAGGACCTTAATGAGTTTTAATCTAGGACCTTAATGACATCATTACCATGTGACCAGTAACCTAGCAATTACTGGTCACATGGCTATGAAGTCATCACAGGTCCTATCAGGAGTGTTGCAGAAGTTAACTGTGGAGCTTTTCTGTGTAAAGATTACATCAGAAAAAGGTGACATGGGGTTGTTATTTTAATATACTGTAAACTACTGTATAGTGGGGTGCTGTGTACTGTGTGGGGGGCTGTATACTGTGTGGGGGCCTGTATACTGTGTGGTGGGCTGTATATTGTGTGGTGGGCTATATATTGTGTAATGGGCTGTATATTGTGTGGTGGGCTGTATACTGTGTGTGTGGGGGGGGGGTGGCCTGTATACTGTGTGGGGGCCTGTATACTGTGTGGTGGGCTGTATATTGTGTGGTGGGCTATATATTGTGTAATGGGCTGTATATTGTGTGGTGGGCTGTATACTGTGTGTGGGGGGGGGTGGCCTGTATACTGTGTGTGTGGGGGGGGGGGGGGTGGCCTGTATACTGTGTGGTGGGCTGTATAGTGTGGGGGGCCTGTATAGTGTGGGGGGAGTGCTATACTGCTGTACTGTATAGTGTGGGGGGCTGTATACTGTGGGTGCGGTATAGTGTAGAGTGCTGTACTGTATAGTGTGGGGGGCTGTATCGTGTATAGTTTGGGGTGCTGTATACAGTGAGGTGCTGTATAGTGTGGGGGTCTATACTGCTCTACTATATACTGTGGGGTACTGTATAGTGTAGGGTGCTATACTGCATACTGTGTGGTGCTGTATACTATAGGGTGCTATACTGCATACTGTGTGGTGCTGTATACTATAGGGTGCTATACTGCATACTGTGTGGTGCTGTATACTATAGGGTGCTATACTGCATACTGTGTGGTGCTGTATACTATAGGGTGCTATACTGCATACTGTGTGGTGCTGTATACTATAGGGTGCTATACTGCATACTGTGTGGTGCTGTATACTATAGGGTGCTATACTGCATACTGTGTGGTGCTGTATACTATAGGGTGCTATACTGCATACTGTGTGGTGCTGTATACTATAGGGTGCTATACTGCATACTGTGTGGTGCTGTATACTATAGGGTGCTATACTGCATACTGTGTGGTGCTGTATACTATAGGGTGCTATACTGCATACTGTGTGGTGCTGTATACTATAGGGTGCTATACTGCATACTGTGTGGTGCTGTATACTATAGGGTGCTATACTGCATACTTGGGGGTTTACATCCACTTTAATCATACAACTAAAAAAACGAAATAAATATAGATATATATATAAATGTACACACACTCTGGTGCTGGTGGGTAATGCTGGTGTGGGTACTGCTGGTGCTGGTGGGTATTAATGTTGGAGTGGCGTGTGTACTGCCTGGGTACTCTACATTGTGACATCACAAAAAAAAAAATGTTTGGGTTTACATCCACTTTAAGTTATTAGTGCCCCTCAAGTTTTGACTGTAATATCTTATGTGTCCCCCTTATATAGCAATCTTAGAGTTGCCACTCGTTCGAGGAAGTGTAAAAAAGGTGAGGAAAAATAAAGTTTATTACGTGTTGGTGAAAATAACCTTTAGTGCAGAAATGAAACGTAATGTTTTGAGTGGAGCACAGAAGAGGAAAAAGGCTGCAGAGGAGAAAGAGAAAATGTGCAAACTTCCAAAACTAACATCTTGGCTCAATCCAGGTGCAACGTCAGCCAGTAGTTCTGCTCCTCCAGATGTAGCATCCACATCTACATGCATTCAATTCCAGCAGAAATACCAATGGTATCATTACCTGATCCTACTGCTGGGGAAAATCCACAAGAGGAAATGCCCAATAAATATCGCCTTATTGATAATTTGCATTTTTATTCTAGTGCGTGATTGTGTAGACAGGGCCCCAGTGCACTGTATTGCCCGGGGGCCTATAATGCTCTTAAGATGGCACTGGTCACCGTGAGCTGTAATTGGGAGATGTGAGTCATGCAGGATCAATCCTCTCATCTTCACTTTGACATTTACAAATGAATAACATAAGATATGTTTGACAGGAACATTTGCAGCTTTAATGAAAATCACTTGACTATTAGGTGATACGATCTATATACAACATTTACATCTATTCCACTGCTTTTGTAGATCATGTCTGAGGCCAATATGCTGGAAATACTGCAGTTCCTCTAATAGGAACTCATTGAGATAATTGTCACAGGCCATAGCGTCATCCCTCCAATCTTTCACCATCTACACTGGATGGTCCTTGGCCCCAAAAAATATATAAAAATCAAAAAACACCCAAATGGATCAATGTATTTTTTTTAATATTTTTGAGGCGTTTTTGAGGTACAGTATTTTTGCCAATATTGTACTACCTTTCTGTTTTTTGCATGCCTAATATTTTCTTTTTAAAGAAAAAAAAAATGCTGCCCTGTATTGTCGCTTCCAATGGAGGTCTATGGGAGAAAGACGCCAGGTAATAAGAGAAAAAAGATTCAGCACATGCTGCGATCCGAAAAAAAATGTCACTGACCCAGAGAAACGTGCCTCAAAGGTTAAAACAAATTAGTACAAGATTAGTTTATCCTGCATTTAATATTTTACATGCAAATTTTGGAGCTGATAGTTTGCCTAATACACACAGGAAAAAATGTCAGCAATGGTCTCGATTAGGGATGAGCGAACCCATGGATGTTCGGGTTCGGCCGAACTTTAGTTCAAAGTTCGGTTCGGGTACCCCGAACCTGAACCCCATAGAAGTAAATAGGCACACCAACTTTGGCGCTGTAAAATAGCCATAATAGGGGCTAGAGAGCTGCAAAAGGAACCAAAAATCGCCCTGCAAAAAATGTGGATAGAGAAAAGACTTAAAATAACATAGAATAGAAACAAAAATCTTGAATTGGGAGGCAGAGGTCCAAGTGGAGTAGGAGATTGAGGAGGCGGTGGACATGGCAGTATAGGTGAAAGAGGCAGAGGAGGGGGAAGTCAAAACAGTTTTGTGGGTATTTTCTTTAATTTTTATTTTTTATTTGGGGAGGCTCCAAATCATTGGGAAATGGCAAACAGAACAAACAAACTGCCCTGGAGTTTAGCAATGTCTGGGTGAGGCCGGTATACCTCTCAACTATGCCATTATAACAAATAATTTTGAACCAGGACGTGAAGGTCCAAATGGAGGAGGAGGTAGACATGGCAGTGTAGATGGAAGAGGAGGAAAAGGCAGAGGAGGTAGCCAACGCTGTTTTTGTGTTTTATTTGTTTATTTATTTGGGGAGGCCCAAAACATTGGGAAATGGCAAACAGAAGGAACAACCTGTGCTGGAGTGTAACAATGGCTCGGCGTGACTGGTATACCTCTCTACACTGCCCAAGGTACGGACAAGTCCTGTGGGACCCATGCCTGGTTCATTTTAATGAACATGAGCTTGTCCACATTGGCTGTGGACACGCGGATGCACCTGTCCGTGATCACCCCCCCTGCCATGCTAAACACACATTCGGACAATACACTTTCTGCAGGGCAGGCCTGCACCCCAAAGGAGTAAAGGGCAAGCTCTGGCCATGTGTCCATATTGGAGACTCAGAAGTTAAATGGGGCAGATTCATAAATCAGTACATGGACACGTACTCCTCCACTATGTTGCTGAAACGTTGCCTCCTGCTAAGAAGTTCCATATCAGATGGTCGTGCTGGATATTGTGGCGTGCTGACAAAGATTTTCTGCATTTCGGCCATGCTAACCCTCCCTTCTGAGGTGGTGGAGGTGCTTCAGCTGCATTGGCAACTTCCTCTCACCTCGTGCTTCCACTGTCTTGGGGCTCAGGCTGCTTGGCTGATGTGTAAGGGGGTGAGGTGGGCCTACAAAATGATACAGAACATCCTGTCACTTGTGTGCACCAGAGGAAGGTGTTTCATTGGGCACATTGCTGGCACAGATCAACAACATCCTTTCCCTGCAGCAGGAGCATCACCATCACCAGCAGCACCACAACCACTGTCATGTCCCTTATTTGAAGCTCTCCTCATTCTTTGAGGGCATCCACAAAATTGACAGACAAGTTAGCTATTGTATTTCAGTGTCACGGATGCAAAGGAGGTGTATCCCACCCCCCCAAAAAAAATTTTTTTTAAGTCACTCACCAAACTAACAGACAGATTAACTATTATATTTCTGTTTAACGGGTGCAAAGGAGGTGTATTGCACCAAAAAAAAAAATGGGTTTATGTCACCCACCAAATTAACAGACAGATTAACTATTGTATTTCTGTGTCATGGATGCAAAGGAGGTGTATTGCACCCCAAAAAATGGCTATACGTCACTGACAGAATTAACAGCCAGATTAAGTATTGCATTTCTGTGTCATGGGTGCAAAGGAGGTGTATAGCACCCCAAAAAATGGCTATAAGTCACCGACAGAATTAACAGCCAGATTAAGGAGCGGAATACAAGGGTCCGAAACTGATCAGGGCCTTGTTTCTCTGCTGGTCCCTGGATTTCAAGGTGAGGTGGCTCTCTAGAGTATAATTCTAGGTTTTACTAGAGCGTTGCAAGTGTTCCTTTGGTGTTGACACTAAACCCTTTGGATCTCTTCTTCCATCTGCTTACTATACACTCTTGTTTGTGTAGTAATATGTTTTATATTCAGACCTCACAAAGTAAAATTCTGGTCTTTTTCAGTTTTTGTATGTGGACATTATCAGCTGGATTCTCACTGCTGTGACTCAGATGACCCCAAAACATGTGCTCTACGTACCTCAGTTGCAGTGGAGAGGTGGTCGCATATGTGTAAGTCGTGAACGGGGAGGGGTCCCCAGTATACAGCAAGGCTACACGGGTTGATAAGGAAACTTTGTACTTTTATTCCTAACCAATCAAACCTAGGAAACACTACGGAAACAACAGTATGGCAATATATGTATTTACAGTTCTACGGGCACTCACCCTCGTGCTGCGCCACTCGCTGGAATATGTAGTGAAAGGTGTTTCCCAATTTAACTATAGGCAAGACCGTGTGTACGACTGCCAGAACTATATTATCTCCCTTTAGCGTTATAGATCCGCTGTAGTGTCTGCAGATCCATCCCCCGGTGGCACAGCACAGGGTTCACAAACTTTTCACCCGGCAGAGTATCAGACCCAGACCTGCCGGAACCTCTATAGACCAAAACACCACACAGCAATACAGAGATACACAGAGTACCTTATACTCCAGACATAAGTCACTGTTCATGTCCGACCGGACGAACCTAACGTGATGGCGTGCACAGCAGAGCCTACAAGTCAATACTGTGCTGCTGAGAAAGAACAAACCTAACAGGTGGCGTGCACAGCAGAGCCTACAAGTCGATACTGTGCCGCTGAGTCACCGGTGTAGGCCTGCACAGAAACAAGTTGATCCTCTACCTTTAGCATGCCCGCTGTTTCCGACTCACCAGATCCGGACCTGTTATGGCTCATGGTGCCGGCGGAACCCTTACTTCCGGAAGTCAGCACAGGGAAGCTACTTCTACTGGTATCCGTTGCTGTACAAATCCAGAACTCCAGTACAGCTCCTCAGAAAAACAATCCTTTTCACTGAATAATCTTTCTAAGACTCCTGCAGCACAAACAGAGTCTCTCACTTCCTGCAGCCTTTTAACACGGTCCAGCCATCTCACAAGGGACACAGCGGCATCTGGTGGCTGGAGTTAGTACTACTGGCAATAACAGTATGTGTGTTTCATAGGAGCACCCTGTGTGTTTCATAGAAGCACCCTGAAAATAATCCCAGTTCACATAAAAGTCCACTTAAGGATATATCCTCACCCTCTCACATGCCACCCCACTTGAGGATGGAGTCCCCGACATGCCTTCTCAAACAAACTCATCTTGCGCATACCGCTGAGGGGATAGACCAGCATTGGGCCTGGTTGAGCTTCGCAGAGTGATAGGCTCAGAAGCACTGGGGACATCAGGCACATCTAACGGAAGAGGAGCTGCTGAATGCTCAAAACTTTCCCTGGGTGGAAAACTTGCCATGGCCGGAGCCCCTGTGGGTACCAGGGTAGAGACAACCCACCATTCCTCTTCCTCCTGAAAGGGGATTTCCTCTGTACTCTGAGCAGGAGGAGGCATCTCCAACATGCACACAGGCAGATCAAAATTACAACGCCTCAACATGTGACGGTGCAAGTTTTGTGAGGGTCCCCCAGTCCCTATTGGCTCTACCTCATAGACCGGGATGGCAGGGTCCACCCTCCTCTTCACCGTGTATGGGACTGCCTCCCACCGCCAATCCAACTTCCCAGATGGCCGTTTGGCTTTGACCATCACTAAATCACACAGGGCATACCCATCCCTCTGCACTGGTCTTGAGTTAGGGTGCACCACTTGTTCCAGGCGCTCCCCCACAACCACCCATGCGGTGGTACTTCTTGGTTGTGGCTCCATCGGATCGGGCATGTGGAGGTCTTCAATCTCCCGTCCGGCTCTCTCAAACATGAGCATATGTGGGGAGTATCCGGCGGTACTGTGTACCCTGTTGTTATAGGCCCACAACAGTTCAGGTAGGTACTCGGGCCACCAAGCCTTTTGGCTGTCCTCCAGAGTCAGCAGCATCTGGAGCAAGGTACGGTTGAACCACTTGCACTCCCCGTTTCCCTGGGGGTGATACGGGGTGGTGCGGGAACGTTCAATCCCATACAGCTGGTACAGCTTATTCATTAGAGTACCCTGAAAACATGCCCCCGGTCCGAATGTGTCCTCCGTGGACACCCGAACACCTGTATAAAGTGTTTGCAGACTGCTTCAGCGACCGACTCTGCCGTCTGGTCTCTGCTGGGTACAGCCACCGCATACTTTTTGAAATGATCTGTCATGACTAGACAGTATGAGTGTCCTGAGGAAGAATACCCATTCTGTACATAATCAATCATTAGAAGCTCTAGGGGCGCTGAGGTCTGGATGGCCTGGACAGGAGCCTGCTGTTCAGTACTTTTGCTTAGCCCACAGGTTCAACACTTAAGATATGCCTTGGCCAACATGTTTGCCAGATCTGGACAGTATACCAGCCGTTGGAGCCACTTAAACGTTTTGTCGCTTCCAAATTGGGCGCCCCTCTCATTGGATTCCCGGGCGGCCTCCAGTCCCAATGACATGGGGATGACAATCTGTTGCCGATACTGCAGCTCTGACTATAAATATATGGTCTGACACAGGAGGCCCCGGATGACAGTCAGCTTATCTCACTGCCTCAACAACTTTTGGCCCTCTGGAATCAGACGGGCCCCCTCTTCTGGCCGAGGCCAGATCTTGGTCCGGACCCATTCTTTTACTTTCCACAGTTCCGGGCAGGCATTCTGGACTCTCTCCCAATCAGCCAATGTCTTTCCCAGCACGATGGACATCACAGATGCCACCCCACTTGAATGTGCCACATTCTGGAACATGGGTAATCGACCAAGGGTCAGGAGTTTGTGACCTCTAGCTCCTCATCGGCATTCTGAGTCGACAACCCTACAGGGACTGGGGAGAGTGTATCAGGGTTGCCGTTCTCCCTCCCTGACCGGAACTTGATGCGGTAATGGTACTTAGAAAGGTGAGCCAACCACCTCTGCTCTAGCGCACCGAGATTGGCATTCTCCAGATGTGCTAATGGGTTGTTGTCAAATCATCACGGTCACCTCTGCACTTGTCAGGTACTCCCCAAACCTTTCGGTCATGGCCCACACCAGTGGCAGTAGTTCCAATTTAAAGGAGCTATAGTTGTCAGGGTTGCGCTCTGACTCCCTCAGAGACCGGCTGCCATTGGAAATGATTCTCTCATGTCCATCCTGGACTTGGGATAAAATGGCCCCCAGACCATGTAGACTTCTGTCAGTGTACAGCAGGAATGGGGGGTTGAACCGTGCATAAGCCAGGATCGGGGCACTGGTCATTGCCTTCTTCACTGCTTCAAAGGTCTCTTGTTGTCAGGGTCCCCACTCGATGGGAGGATTCTTTGGGCCCCCCACAGTGCCCCTTGATAACTTGTTTATCGGGCCGACCAAATTGGCAAATTTGGGTATAAACCTCCTGAAGTAGCTGGCCAGTCCCACGAATGCCTGCACCTCTTGTAGTGTACGCGGCTGAGACCACTTCTGGACGGCCTCCACATTGCTGCGGGCAGGCTTTACCCCCTCCTGGGTGACCAAATGTCCGAAATACTCTATCTGCTGTCTAGTTGGCACAGTTGGCACTTATTAGGCTTGATCTTGAGCCCATCGTCTAGTAGCCGACCTAGGACCTATCGCAGCTTCTGGAGGTCATCCTCAAAGGAGGCCCTAAACACTACTATGTCGTCCAGGTATATCAATACCGACTCAAACTTGAGATCCTCCAGACAGTGCTCCATCAACTGCTGGAATGCTTCCAGGGCATTGGACAGGCCAAACGGCATCCGGTTGAACTCGTAGAGTCCCATAAGTAGGATTAAGGCCATCTTCGCTTTGTCCTTCTTGGCCACCGGTACCGGCTAATACCCACTGGCCAGGTCAAGAGTCGAGAAGAACTTAGCATGACTCAGGAAAGACAACCACTCGTTAATCCGCGGAAGGGGGTAGGCATCTCGGATGGTCTGGGCATTCAGCTTCCCATAATCCACGCAGAACCGGAGACTCCCATCTTTCCTCCGCACCAAGACCAGTGGAGCAGCCCAAGTACTTTGAATCTCCTGGATCACCTGGTTTTCCAACATGCTGGCCACCATATCCTTCATCTCCTGGTACATTTTAGGTGGGATTTGCCGATAACATTCCCTGATCGTTGCAGCATCGCCGGTGGGGATTTCGTGTTCAATGGCGAAAGCACAACTGAAGTCCTCATCATGTCTTGAGAATGCGTCCTGAAATTCCCAAAGGGTGTCTTCCAGCAACTTCTGTTGTCCTGGAGTGAGAGTCTTGCTTTGATGGACCACTACAGCATAGGTCCAGGATGATCTCCTATCTGGCTGTAGCGTGAAGCTCCTTTGTCGAGAAATATCCCCTTTCGGACACATAAACTTTGGCCAGCAAGGTATGTATTCCCAGGAACGCTTATCTCGCAGTCTTCAACATTGAGGCAGCGTACGGGCACACATCCATCCTTCACAATAGCGAGGGCTACCAGTGGGTGAGTTTGCGTTTCATCTTGGTAAGTGGGCTCGATCAGGACCTCCAGTCCATTCAGTTGTCGTCCAGCCCCCACTAGCAGCATCAATATTTGTTCTTGTCGAGATGGGATCTTCACCAGGGTCCTCCGCGCCACCTTCACATGTCCAATGGGCCGACCGGACATATTGCTCTTTTGCAGACTATAGCTTCTCACCATCTGCTATAGAACCTTTGGGGTCGGCCGGTGTGTGGTGGCCCGTTTCCAATACTTCGGCCCTTCATGGTCATACTGTCGACAAGCCCAGCAGAGGTGCCCTCTTTTGACAAGCTTCCACACCTGAGTTATCCTGGGTGGAGTGGCGTGGGGTGCTGGGGTCATTTCTGGAGGCCGGGGTGATCCTGCTTTCATCTGGGACACTTCCAGCTGAAGTTCTTTCAATTCTGTCCACAGGGCCTGGACCACAACTTTTAAGGACTCTGAGTCTTCAGATGCAGACCGACCTCCAGTAGCATGGGTGCTACTCACTACTCTCCCCGCCACAGTCATGTACTCTTCCTCTCTCTCCACGGTGGCTAGGTAGACGCTGTAGAATGTCATGTCAGGCGTCGTCCAGGTCATCTCTTGCAATTTGTCCTGTAAGAATTTGTTGGAGAGCCCCACTATGAACTAGTCTCGTAGTAGCCGTCCACATCCCGGAAATCTCCCATGGCTTCCGAGTCTCGCCGCAGCACCTTATTTAATATCTCCTCATTCAAAATCTCCCCCTCTTGCTATGGTCGGTTAAAGAAACGACTCCGCAGTTATGTTACTTTGGCACGCCCCTTGGTTCCCTTCCAGTAGTGCAAATATTTTGTCTAGGGTTTCTCTTTCTGACTCAGTTTGTGCCATTACAGTTTGTCTAACGTCGCCCTCTAAAACACTCAACACTATTTCTGTATGCAGCAAGGGGTCAAGTTGCACATCCTAACTTCACTACGCATCCTTTCAGTCCAGTCCTACAGTGTCATATTTTTGCCATCAAATTTTGGCAGATGCTGTAATAGGGCCCCCACTAGAGCGTACCCTGCCTGAGCTAATGCCAACAAAGCTAGCGAGTTTGGTGCATGGGAAGGAGCGACTGGTGCTGGCAGACCGCTTCCTTCAGCACTCCCGTCCATGGTGATTGCTGTATCCTGCCAACTACGCCAAGTTGTAAGTCGCGAACTGGGAGGGCTCCCCAGTATACAGCAAGGCCACACGGGTTGATGAGGAAACTTTGTACTTTTATTCCTAACAAATCAAACCTAAGAAACACCACAGAAACAACAGTATGGCAATATATGTATTTACAGTTCTACGGGCACTCACCCTGGTGCTGCGCACACTCACTGTAATATGTAGTGAAAGGTGTTTCCCAATC
Organism: Bufo bufo; assembly: GCF_905171765.1. NCBI lineage: Eukaryota > Metazoa > Chordata > Amphibia > Anura > Bufonidae > Bufo > Bufo bufo. Next base: position 728,008,966 of record NC_053389.1, on the reverse strand, counting down.
TAACTATAGGCAAGACCGTGTGTACGACTGCCAGAACTCTTTTATCTCCCTTTAGCGTTATAGATCCACTACAGTGTCTGCAGAGCCATCTGCCGGTGGAACAGCACAGGGTTCACAAACTTTTCACCCGACAGAGTATCACACCCAGACCTACCGGAACCTCTATAGACCAAAACACCACACAGCAATACAGAGATACACAGAGTACCTTATACTCCAGGCGCGAAGTCACTGTTCATGTCCGACCGGACGAAGCTAACGCTGTGGCATGCACAGCAGAGCCTACAAGTCGATACTGTGCCGCTGAGAAAGAACAAACCTAACTGGTGGTGTGCACAGCAGAGTCTACAAGTCAATACTGTGCCGCTGAGTCACCGGTGTAGGCCTACACAGAAACAAGTTGATCCTCTACCTATAGCATGCACGATGTTCACGACTCACCAGATCCGGACCTGTTATGGCTCACGGTGCCGGTGGAACCCTTACTTCCTGAAGTCATCACAGGGAAGCTATTGCTACTGGTATCAGTTGCTGTACGAATCCAGAACTCCAGTACAGCTCCTCAGAAAAACAATCCTTTTCACTGAATAATCTCTTTCAGACTCCTGTAGCACAAACAGATTCTCTCACTTCCAGCAGCCTTTTAACACAGTCCAGCCATCTCACAAGGGACACAGTGGCATCTGGTGGCTAGAGTTAGTACTACTGGTAATAACAGTCTATAAGTTCCTAACACTGAACTGATGCAGCCTGTGTGTTTCATAGGAGCACCCTGCAAATAATTCCAGTTCAAATGAAGGTCCACTTAAGGGTATATTGACTTGCATAAAGCTGTAAAGGGTTCTAAAAGTATCTCCAAAAGGCTTGCTGTTCATCAGTCCATGGTAAGACAAATTGTCTATAAATGGAGAAAGTTCAGCACTGCTGCTACTCTCCCTAGGAGTGGCCATCCTGTAAAGATGACTGCAAGAGCACAGCGCAGACTGCTCAATGAGGTGAAGAAGAATCCTAAAGTGTCAGCTAAAGACTTAGCATATGCCAGAGACTTTTGTAACATCCCTGTTAGCGAACCTACGATACGTAAAACACTAAACAAGAATGGATTTCATGAGAGAATACCACAGAGGAAACCACTGCTGTCCAAACAAAACTTTGCTGCACGTTTACAGTTTGCACAAGAGCACCTGGATGTTACACAGCAGTACTGGCAAAATATTCTGTGGACAGATGAAACCAAAGTTGAGTTGTTTGGAAGAAACACACAACACTATGTGTGGAGAAAAAGAGGCACAGCACACCAACATCAAAACCTCATCCCAACTGTGGAGTATGGTGGTGGGTATCTTGGTTGGGGCTGCTTTGCTGCATCAGGGTCTGGACGGATTGCTATCATTGAAGGAAAAATAAATACCCAAGTGTATCAAGACATTTTGTAGAAGAACTTAAGGCCATCTGTCCACCAGCTAAAGCTCAACAGAAGATGGGTGTTGCAACAGGACAACGACCCAAAGCATAGAAGTAAATTCAAGAACAGAATGGCTTAAACAGAAGAAAATACGCCTTCTGGAGTGGCCCAGTCAGAGTCCTGACCTCAACCCGAGATTGAGATGCTGTGGCATGACCTCAAGAAAGCGATTCACACCAGACATCCTAAGAATATTGCTGAACTGAAACAGTTCTGTAAAGAGGAATGGTCAAGGATTACTCCTAACCGTTGTACACGTCTGATCTGCAACTACAGGAAACGTTTGGTTGAAGTTATTGCTGCCAAAGGAGGATCAACCAGTTATTAAATACAAGGGTTCACATACTTTTTCCACCTGCACTGTGAATGTTTACATGGTGTGTTCAATAAAAACATGGTAACATTTAATCCTTTGTGTGTTATTAGTTTAAGCAGACTGTGATTGTCTATTGTTGTGACTTAGATGAAGATCAGATCACATTTTATGACCAATTCGTGCAGAAATCAATATCATTTCAAAGGGTTCACATACTTTTTCTTGCAACTGTATATTGGAAAAGCACACTATATGTAGGGAGCAGTGCAACCAAAAAGGCTTCAACCCTATTCTATTATGATATAGATTCAGCACATGCACAAATGTGGATCAGAATTATATCCTTTTTAATCTTTTGCAGCGACCGTTTCCGCAGGGGCAACACGTGAGGCTACGGTGGGCCGATGGGGGTATTAGTAGTTTTTGATACTCACGGTTAGCAGAGCCTCCCTGGGCCGGCTGCAGTTATCGGGAAGACAGCACTAAATCCTCTGGGGAACTCTCTATTGCAGGGAACAAGAGCCAGATGGAAGTTGAGGTGCCCTTGATGGTAATGGGTATGCTTAAGGTGCTTTGGTGGCTGGGCCCCTGTGTTTGTGACGCCAGCACCATTGGGTGCAAATGAATTTGGTAGGAAGGATGAGGAGTCAATTGTAGTAAACAACTGAATTTTTACTAAATCACTTGTCTTCAGGTAGTCAGTACAGTCCATTAGTACAGAAGAAGGTAATAGTTCAAATATTAAATATGTTGTAATCCTCTTATCAAGCTGGGCAGTTGTCAGTTAAGGAGTTTTCCTAAGGAAGTTGCTCTAACAGGCTAGAAATAGATTGTTGTTGATATAGTTTTACATTAGGTCCACTTGCTAGCACTCAGGTACTGAATAAAATGTTTTCTTACTTATGTTGAGCAATCCAATAAGGGCGTTCTCCCTCATGGCAGGCAAACTCTCTGCTACATTATTTATGCATAATGCTCTCCTGAAGATGTTCTGGTCCACTATATCCATAGAGGCATGTGTCCAGGTACTCTTAAGTCTCTCTGGGTCACTGGTGCTTGTGAAGTCCATTGGCTATTCTTAGTTCTAATCTCCACTAGACTTTCTCTATATTCAGACAAAGACTTACTTGTCTTTGCTGTACTGCTGTAAATACTTTGTTTGTCCTAGGCTTGATCAGGGCCCAGAGGGTGAAAAGGCAGCTACATTGTGGACTGGGCCTGTTCTGCTCATACACTTACTTCATGTCTTTTCTCTCTCTCAACTCTATTTCAACTCCCACTCCCTTCAACTCACCTTTATTAGCAAACCTCAACTACTTATATAGATGATGCCAGCACCACCTAGGGGTGACTAGATAAAATAACACTGCCAGCCTGTTATTAGGAATTACCATACATTCAGAAATGCATTCAATACAGATGTAGAAATTTAAAGTGTCCCCTTGTACACACATAAGTGGGACACTGCATTTTAACGAGATATTTGTACATAATTTCCATTGTCTCAGCAAAGAGAATGAGAAAAAGGGAGAACATCCATAATATCAAGAATCGTTTCTCAGCAATGTGTACCCATTAATGAGACATGAAAAAGGTCACCACGACCGAAACGTCATCATCATCATGCTGAGAAACGATTCTTAAAATTATGAATGTTCTCCCTTTTCCTCATTCTTTTTGCTGAGACAATGGAAATTATGTACAAATATATCGTCAAAGATTAAAAAGGATGTAATTCTGATTCACATTTGCGTGGGCGCTAAATCTATATCATACAGCTTTACAATATAGTTATACAACCAGTGATAGCTCCTCTTCTGGTGAAGAGACTTTGTAATACTTTCCTGTACTCATGATACTCCCTGCGATCAATGTACGATGTCACCCCTGTGATGATGGACCTCTATGCTGTCTCCTGTCCCTTTACATAAATGCAATTCCATGTTCTTCTCTCCTCAACAATATCCCAATATACGTTAAAAAGGGTTTCTCAGGATTATAAAAAAAAACATGGCTGTTTTCTTCCAAAAACAACATTTCACCTGTCCATAGGTTGTGTGTGATATCGCTGCTTAGCCCCATTCACTTCAATAGAACCAAGCTATAATGCCAGACACAACCTGTGGACAGGTGTGGCAATATTTCTTAAAGTTAACAACCTGTTTAATAATGGTATTTTAAGTCTATATGTGTAGGTTTATAAGTCTATATTTTACCTGTTTAAATATGTTGTGGAAATGTACCAACCTTAATATGAAATGCAGTAAGAACAGGTTACTGTCAGAAGGAGTTATGTGGTAACCCTTAAGACATGGAGGCAGATTTCACAAGCCTTAATCACTTTGTCAATGATAATTTGTATACTTGCAAAGCAGGGCTTGTCATGGGTTTCTCTTGATCTTACCGCTGAAATGACATGAGAATGACTGACAGAAAAGAGAAAAAAGCTTTGGGGTAAGGAGTGGTGGCCTGGCCATACGACTAGTGTCATGGGAGATTAGTACTAATCATTCTACCTTGGTAGAATTAACTCAGAAACAGAACATTACAGCACCAAGAAGGGTTAATTTTTAATATGTATCCTCCCGCAGGGCTTCCTTATACTGCAGTCTATGCCACGCCAACATAAATGATCCCTTACTCATCAGGAAATGTGTCTGCAAACACAGGGTTGTTAACTACACAGTGTCAGATATTTTACATTTCTCCTCACAAGGTATCACTTCATTTTTTTAGGTTGACATTTTACAGAGAACTCTGACTTTCATTAACGCCAGCTCCTCTGGATTCACTAAAGGGCAGGTTCTTATGATGTCTCATATGACAATGCCCATCAGCGCCCAAGTTGACCCGACTGGACCATCCTGAGATCCTGAATTGTTAGTTAGAACACGTCTCACAGACCTAAACTCAACATGACATAGCCTGACCATATGTCTGAGTTGTCAGGCCACCCCCCATGTAACGCAGGACTTTTCTGCAGATGAACAGCAGTTTTATAGATGCTGACGGACTCTTCTGAGAGCTGATTATGTGAAATGTAAGGATATGTTAATTACCTCAAGACAGGAAAGCATCTCAGCTTGATTTTGGGAGGCAGATGTTCAGAAAAAGCTAATGCATATACAGCCCAAATGTACTATATACATAACTCTACACAGAGCAAATGCTCTCTAGCCTTTGTCCATATCTATAAGCACTGCCTTGCAAACCATCCAAATAGTTGCTGGAGGGTTGTTGGGATTGATGGGCCGGCCCACCGTGATCTGGATAAATCTACACTTGTTCGCTTGTTCACAAGTGGTCACAGGGGCAGATGTTACAGTTGCACTTGGCCTAAGGGGGCCCAAGTATATTCTGCCACCTAAAGCTGATTCTCTGTGCTGTGGAATCTCTGCATTTATTATCTCAGTACTATGTACTAGAGCAGCGGTCCCCAACCACTGGGCCGCGGCAATACAGAGGAGCGGAGAAGCCAGACGCGCATATCACACACAGCGGGCGGCCGTACAGCGGGAAGGAAGGAGAGCGTTCATTTCTTTCCAACTGTGATGCCGGCCAGCCACTGCCACCAATGAGGAGAGAGTGGGCGGAGGAGGGGAGAGACTTCGGCCACTGTGCCACCAATGATAATTAACCAGAGGATCTTTCATGGGTCTGGACTTTATTAACTAAGTAGCAGGACATGTAAGCGGTGCCCAGGGATCTGCACTTACTATTATTCCTGGGCGCTCCGTTCGCCCACTGTGGCCCCCATTACCGTCTCCCACGCTGTATGCTAATTACTACTATCGAACACCAGGGAGGAGACATCAGCTTCTCTCCCTGGGCGTTCCTTTTCCATGGCTGTATCACTGCGCAGAGCGTCACAGCCAGGGGGGAAAAAAAACTCACCTTCTCCCTGGCAGTGACGCTCTGCTCTGCGATTGAACAGCGCTACAGCCAGGGAGAAGGAATGCCCAGGGAGATAAGCTGATGTCTCCTCCCTAGTGTTCCGATAGTAGTAATTAGCATACAGCGCGGGAGACGGTAATGGGGGCCACAGCGGCCGAACGGAGCGGCACCCATATATAATAGTAAGTGCAGGGAGATTCCTGGGCACCGCTCTACATGTCCTGCTACTTAGTTAATAAGTATGGACTCATGAAAGGTCCTCTTACAGATACAGGAGACGGGTGCGGCACCTGAGGGGTTAACTGCCGTTGATCGCAGCTCCCTGTCAGAGGTTGGGTTCCGGCTATGTGATTCTGTCACACCCGCCTCCTGTATCTGTATTAAAGGATAATTATCATTGGTGGCGCAATGCACCAGCAGTATTAAAAGCATTAGTGTTAAAAACATTGGTGGCGTAGTGCACCCCCCGAGTATTAAAATCATTGGTGGCAGTGGCCATAGGCAGTCTCCCCTCCACCTCATTGGTGGCAGTGGCAGCTTCTGATCGGAGTCCCAGCAGTGTAATCCTGGGGCTTTGATCGGTTATCATGGCAGCCAGGATGCTACTGAAGCCATGGCTGCCATGGTAATCTCCCTGCTGCTGTGTGTACTATGCACAGGGCAGCAGCGACAGTGTAAAGTCCTATTCACCCTAATATATCTATATCAGGGTGAATAGGACAAGGGATGAAGAGATCCCAGGTTCTAGCCCCTAAGGGGGGAAATAGTTATTAAATAAAAAGGATTTTTTTACAAAAAACACTAAAATACTATGTATAAATATGAAAAAAAAAACTCTCAGGCTATGAGCTGAGCGCTGTGATTGGCCAGCACTACAGCCTGGGAGAAGGAGACGCCGGCAGGCTCCACCCAGTTGAGTCGAACATATAAAGCTACCGGAGCCTATACCGGGAGAACGGAGCGGCGCCCAGGGATAATAGTAATTGCAGGGAGATCCCTGGGCACCGCTCTCCATGTCTGTATGCTTAGTTTACATTTTTTATTCTAGTGAAAGGTCCTCTTTAAGTATCTGCCTTCACACGGTCAGCATTTGGTCAGTAATCGATCAGTACTGCTAAGGCCCAAAAAAAAAACAGGAGTGGATCCAAAACAGAGGTGACACGTGTTTGGAATATTTGCATGTCTTCTGTGTTTTGTACCTACTCCAGGTTTTGGGTCCCGAATCATGAGCAAGTCCTGATGCAAAATACTGACCATGTGATAGATTCCATATGGATGCTCCAAATACAGAATCCATTGTTTTAAATTTTTTCGTTCTTCTGGCAGATCAGAAGAAGGGTAAAATAAACGGTGATATCAACATGGCCAAAAAGGGACACTAGTGGTCAAACAGGGACACAGAGTGATGAGGAGTAAACATAATCGTCCAATCACAGAGTGGGGCAGGTGGCAACCGCATGAGGAGTCAACACAGTGGCCTCGTCACAGAGTGGGGAGTGTGGCAACCGCATGAGGAGTCAAATTAGTTACAGAGTGAGAAGGGTGGAAAAATCATGAGGAGTCAACACAGTTGTCCCGTCACAGAGTAGGGAGAGGGGCAACCACATGAGGAGTCAACATAGTGGCCCAGTCACAGACTGGGGAGGGTGGCAACCACATGAGCTGTCAAAACAGTGGCTCACTCACAGAGTAGCGAGGTGGGGGGCAACAGCTATCACAGTAACAGCACAAGATGGTGGCAGTAGAAGAAGATGGCAGCAGGTGTGTGGCATCAGTCGGGTGGCGGTATCAGAATAGTAGCTGAAGCAGGTGGCCAGAAGAAATGGGCCTTTTTTCACAGTGTTTTGTTGTGGCACCCAGAATGATCTAGTTTGATGCATCATACACTGGGGTGTGGAAATCCTGGCTGATCCATGCCTGATTTATCTTTACAAAGGTTAGTTTCTCAACATTTTGTGTGGAAAGGCAAGTTCGCGCTAAACCCCCGCTCTGATGTTGGAACACCCCAGAGTTGTGTTACTACACACCTCTACCCCGCTACTATCTCCTAAGAGCCTTTATACTGTCATCACATATAATTTACATTATCCACCACGGATAAAGAGAGTCCAGACGGCACCACTCCCCCTTAAATCGCCGAATCAGGTAATACAATATTATCATCCTCTGTGTACATCGGGTATATGCGAATATACGGTGGTGCCCACTTGGTAGAGTAGCAAATGTCGGTATATAATCGAGAAGATAAGAAAAATCTGCGGCACTCACCAAACGCAGAGTTTCAACGTATCATCACTTTATTGTGATAACAGGTACATGCTTTTTCAGGGCTGGGGCGAACAAGCCTTCTACTTGAATCAAAAAACGCGATTTTTGATCATACGTTGAAACTCTGCGTTTGGTGAGTGCCGCTGATTTTTCTTATCATCTCGATTATATACCATAATTTACATTATGTCTTCCACAAATGTGCATACAAAACTATATTAAAAGCAATTTTTTATGTCATTTGCCTGGTTACCAGTAGGTGGAAGCAACCCATTGGCAAGTATAATTTAGTGTTTAGTATATCTGAGCTGGAATTGATTATTCCAGCTTAGCTCCCCCTGTGTGTGGAGAAGTGGGCTGGTCCCACATCCTGCAGCGTGGGTGGAGAAGGAGGTTAGGGTCAGTGTAGCCTCCCCCCTGCTAGGGGAAGGCTGTGTGATAGCGTCCAGGAGAACCCCTGCATAGGGAAGAAAGCAAGGACCTAGTCTCGGGTGAGACTTGGCCATATTCCCAGTCTGAGCACCTTCAGCTCAGCTGGATGAGAAAAGCAGAAACTACAGACCACCTCCAGAGTTCCAGGAAGAAAGCATCCCCTGAGAACCCATCTGTGAGACAAGTCCAGTGCCTAGGAGAAGCCAATTCCTCCTCAGCTAGTCTGTCCCCATACAGCAGAAGGTACCAGATAAGTGCAGAAGCTAGCCCTGCCATAATTACAGAGTTACCAAGCAGACGTTTTATCCTGCAAGCTCCACATTTAAAGCAGAAGTATTCATTCCTGCCAATGAGTGCCACAACCTGCTGGGACCAAGAGACCAAAGCTGTAAACTGCTTGGATGAAAGTTATTTCAAGTAAAGCAACATTTGAACTTCATCTAAAGGTCTGGATATCATTTCTTCTGCAAAATTCCTCTATTACTCCTACTATCACTACACTAACATTTATTGCAAGTGAGCCAGGAGTCCAGCCGTACCCAGGTAGGAGACACCGTGACACAACTAACATCAAGCTATAGAGACATTATAGGCCATTACACCACTCTGGCATTCCTAATCTGGGACGTGCATTAGAACACCTTGGAAGGGCCCTGGGAGACTACCCTACGCACGCTGCAATTGGCGTCATGACAAATACAGGATATATTATCCACCTGACCCTGCCACTGCATTAAAGTGGCGCCAGCGTACCCATTCCTGGTCACTGCAATGTCACACTACTAGCCAGACAGGAAAGCTTGCCCAGGGCAAACTCGGACATTTGCGTCAACAAATGAAGTTTGGCTGCCCAGTAGAGGATCTTGGGGTGGCAGGGTGCAGTCCAAGTATGCTACCACCTGAAGGACCCCCTTCCCCCGGTCACACCTTTGTGAGGATGGGCAATGGCGAAGCGGTCAACAGACAACATAGGATTTCTCGATAGTAGTTCAGTTTATTCTCCCTCTCAGCAGGTGAAAAACTGCCCTTATTTTGGACTGGTACTACCCTGGTGGAGAGCAAGTAGTCATCCCACTGCCAAATGGTGATAATACCACCGTCACTACGCAAGCAACTCAGCATGCATCTGGCCATTTGCGCAAGGGACTTTGAGGGACTCCCAGGCTCTATATCCACTGTAGACGGCCACGGGGTGTCGGGGTCATCTGTCTGGCCTTTCTCATTGCCCTCCAGCTCCTTCTGCTCTTCTCCTGTCACTTGTGCAGATAAACCACCCATTTATGTATACATTGCTTGTGTGGAATGTCCTCCTCCTTCGCCAGTGCATCGCCTGCAGGGATTTATTAGAATCTGCTCCACGGCGTGAAGGAGTGGAATGACGTAGGTTATCCCATAGTCCTGGTGACGGACAAATAAAGTTGCCTCCTCAAAGGGCCTGAGCAAACAGCAGGCGTCACACATGAGCTGCCACTGGCTAATGTCAAAGTTACACAGGAGAGTACTCCTGTCCACCTTAATCATCAAGAAATCATTCATGGCCTTCCTCTGCTTATATAATCGGTCCAAAATATGGATGGTGGAGTTACAATGGGTGGAAACGTCGCATAGGCGATGTATGGCGAATGCTATTCTGCCTTTACAACTCAAGGAGGACATGTTTTACAGGGTAAGAGTGGCTGAAGTGCATGCACAGTTTCCTGACCATTTTCAAGATGACTTGCAGTGGGGTGGAAGACGTGCGCCATGCAGGGTGCATGGGTCAGCCCTCCTTGACGCAGTGCTGACACAATGTTCTTCCCATTATCGGTGACAATGGTTCTGATTTTCAGTTGTCGAGGAAATAGCCAGGATTCGATTTTCCTCTTGAAGGACGTGGAGCAGTTCCTCCTCGGTGTGACTCTGTTCGCCCGGCAAACTATGTACAGAACAGTATGACACCGCTGTGCTCTGCATAGGTGGTATGCTGGAGGAGTACTCCAAATTTTGCCTGCAATGGAGGCTAAAGACAAGGTCGAGAATGAGGAGGCAGAGGAGGACATTGGCACAGGACTCATAGCTTGAGAATGCAGAGGTGTCATTGCCGTCAATGAGTGACGAGGGGGAGGAGGAGGAGTATCAGAACCAGTAGATAATGGTAAAGTAAACACAGCTTCCTTCTGCTAAGGTGGTGGAGCCTTGACTGCTGGAAAAGGGTTGTGGCCCGCTAGGAGATGCATCAGGCTGTACCACAACATTAGCACCACGGTTTTCCCAGGCCACTTTATGTGACGCTGCATATGTTGACGCAGGGCCGTGGTGCCAACATTGGCACCCTGGACACGCTTCACCGTCTGCCCACTGATTCTACACAGGGCCACTCTGACATCCTCCGGCGACACAAGCGAGTAGGGAATTTTTCCTTCCACCACTGTGTGCTGACTGCCTGTCCCTCCTCTATTAACCTGTGCATCGCTAGTTGTTTCTGGACAGGTAGGCTCCTTAGTAGCAGACCGTCTACTTTGTAAACGTTTGGTTCCATATCTCAAGCTGCTGCTACGCTGCTGACTCATGGCCACGCTACCACCCTGATTGTTTACCAGCTGTCTCACGCACAAGCTGCCACCCTCAACCCCTGACGAAGATGATGATGAAGCCCCCTTGTCACCTGGCTCCAGCGTGCAATCGGCTAAATCATTATCCACTACTCTCTGCATGTCACTGATGTCACCCTCACCAGTCTCATGGCCACATGCCTGACCGCTTGGAACACCTGTTCCCATGTAACTATCATAGTCGCTATTTGCCCGCGTACCAGAGGAAGCAGCGGATCTCTCCTCCAAATCTTGGCTGGGCAGTAGCTGAAGACTATCCTCAAAAAGCTTGTTCTCGCTGAAAACCGGAGCAGAGCTGACAACATATAATACTTCATGAGCAGAAGGAACAGAAAATGAAAGAGGCAGATTCAGGACATGTGGGTGCACAGAGCTTATTTCTGGGCCATGCCAACAAAACGTGATGTCAGAGGAACCCACGACTCCTGGCTGGGGGTTTCTGATGTTAGTTGAGATGATGTTGAAGATCAAGTCAACCATTCAAGGACAGCTGGGTTGCTGGTCAAAACACGACCGCTGGATGACAGCTGACTGGCAGCTCTGCCTTGTCACTGCAATTGCTGCTACCACCCGCCCCCCCTTTTTCTGCTGCTACTTCTGCCAGCTCCACAAACATTTTGGCCACTCTCGGTCCCCTTAGAAGGGCCTGTCACCTGTCTGTACTGTAACAGTAACTGTAAGTGTAAAATAGTAATAGTGTCAGGCAGCAATTTCACCCCATAATCAAGAATTAATTAAATTACTTTTGTATAAAAGAACGTGAACACCCCAAAATCAGTAATATCAGGCCGCAATTTTACCCCAATTACATAATCAAGGATGAATGGATTTACTTATTTATAAAAGAACATGTGCAGCGTACTCAAGTTAGGTTTAGAAATGTTCCTGGGTGTTGTAGTGCAATAGACACTAACCTGAGACGGCTGACTCTCTGCAAGGGCAGGTGATGATGAGAAATGTTCGTGACGCCAGTGCCAATTAAACGGTGGCACGCCGTTTGCTGATAGCAGGAATAACTGAGGAACCACGTGATGTTAAAACAGAATTCAAACTTTAGTAGTCATCATATAGGGACATTGACGGAAGCGTAGTTCCTTTGAAGACAGTTGATTTTCAATACAGTTGATGCAGGCAATATATATATATATATATAGCAAGGTGACTTTAGAGTGTTAAACACAGGACTTGCAGTACAGGCAGCTTGCACTCTATTCCTGACTGATCCTGGAACATAGAAACTCTTCTCCAAGGTCCAATGCCCTAGCTCTGGCGTATATTCTTGGTTTTATCTCTATCAAGTACCTCCTCTGTAGTCTTGAGTACCTCTTGCTTTTCTTGACTTGCCTCTGTCTCTCTCTCAGTTTCCTCAGGCTGGTTAGCTGTGGTGTTCCTGCTTCTGCATATATGAGCTCAGGAGGGGAACCTTCTCCTTGGATCTGGAACCCGGTTACAGGGGCTGCAATCCCCTCTCCTGGTCTACAGGCTTCAGGCCTGGACTTGACTCTGACATAGTCTAATCCCCAGCTTGGTTCTCACTCTGGTTAGACTAGACTACAGATTCCAACTCCCTTTCCTTTCCCTGACTGGGCCTTATATAGACTAGGTAGCTCCCTAGCTCCCTCTAGTGACTAAGAGCTGGAATGACACCCCTAGCAGGCCTGTACATGCACATTTTACAGCAACAGGGAAATACATAGCATTACATTACATTACATTTTATAAAGACGACTTATACCAACTTCCCCATAAATAAGGGGGACGACAGCACACAAGTGACCCTTCTGTAGTGACGGGCATTACAGTCCCCGTACACTACACATGAACACTCCAAAATCAGTAGTATCAGGCACAATTTCACTCCAGAATCAAGATTGAATGGAATTACTGATGTATAAAAGAAGGTGAACACCCCAAAATCTGTAGTCCCAGGCCACAATTTCACCCCATTTACAGAATCAAGGATGAATGTAATTACCTATGTATAAAAGAACCTGAACATCCCAAAATCAGAAGTATCAAGCCGCAATTTCACCCCAATTACAGAATCAAGGACGAATGAATTTATGTAAAATAAAAATGTGAACCCACCAAAATCCGTATTATCAGACCGAAATTTTACTCCAACTACAGAATCAAGGATTAATGTAATTACTTATGTAAAAAAAACTATGTGAACACCCCAAAATCAGTAGTATCAGACCACCGCATTTTCACCCTAATAACAGAATCGGGGATTAATGGAATTACTTATGCATAAAAGAATGTGAACAACCTAAAATCGGTCCAGGCGTCAGCAGGGAAGAAATCACAGATTCTGCCACAACATGGCATGCAACGGAATCTGCACCAGATATACAGTGGATATAAAAAGTCTACACACCCCTGTTAAAATGTCAGGTTTCTGTGATGTAAAAAAATGAGACAAAGATAAATAATTTCTGAACTTTTTCCACCTTTAATGTGACCTATAAACTGTGCAACTCAATTGAAAAACAAACTGAAATATTTTAGGTAGAGGGAAGAAAAAAAAACTTAAATAATGTGGTTGCATAAGTGTGCACACCATCTTATAACTGGGGATGTAGCTGTGTTCAGAATTAAGCAATCACATTCAAAATCATGTTAAATAGGAGTCAGCATACATCTGCCATCATTTAAAGGTCCTCTGATTAACCCCAAATAAAGTTCACCTGCTCTAGTTGGTCTTTCCTGAAATTTTCTTAGTTGCATCCCACAGCAAAAGCCATCGTCCACAGAGAGCTTCCAAGGCATCAGAGGGATCTCACTGTTAAAAGGTATTAGTCAGGAGAAGGGGGTACAAAAGAATTTCCAAGGCTTTAGCTATACCATGGAACACAGTGAAGACAGTCATCATCAAGTGGAGAAAATATGGCACAACAGTGACATTACCAAGAACTGGACGTCCCTCCAAAATTGATGAAAAGACGAGAAGAAAACTGGTCTTTGAGCTGCAGGAATATCTGGCAAGTACTGGCTGTGTGGTACATGTGACAACAATCTCCCGTATTCTTCATATGTCTGGGCTATGGGGTAGAGTGGCAAGACAAAAGCCTTTTCTTACGAAGAAAAACATCCAAGCCAGGCTACATTTTGCAAAAACACATCTGAAGTCTCCCAAAAGATCGTGGGAAAAGGTGTTATGGTCTGATGAAACCAAGGTTAAACTTTTTGGCCATAATTTCAAAAGATATGTTTGGCGCAAAAACAACACTGCACATCACCAAAAGAACACCATACCCACCGTGAAGCATGGTCGTGGCATCATGCTTTGGGGCTGTTTTTCTTCAGCTGGAACTGGCACATCTGCAATACCCAGTCCCCATAGCTCCGTGTGCTTTTATTGTGTAAAAAACCGATTTGATACATATGCAAATTAACCTGAGATGAGTCAGAGCTTGAAAATATGACTCTTCTCTGGTCACACAAGTAAGATATGACTCTTTTATGTCAATTTGCATAAAAGGCAGGAAGTGCAAAAATGCATAATACTTATTAAATTCGTCTGCAAATGAAATTAAAAGTGTAATTTATATGTTTAGGGTAACACAATGAACATTTAGAAAAGCTCAGTGAGGGTAGCATAGTAGACGTGACAGGTTCCCTTTAAGCTAGAGGAAATTATTAACAGTTCCAAATACCAGTCGATATTGGCACAAAACCTTCAGGCTTCTGCTAGACAGCTGAACATAAAGAGGAACTTCATCTTTCAGCATGACAACGACCCAAGGCATACATTCAAATCAACAAAGGAATGGCTTCACGAAAAGAAGATTAAAGTTTTGGAATGGCCCAGCCAGAGCCTAGACCTGAATCCGATTGAAAATCTGTGGGGTGATCTGAAGAGGGCTGTGCACAGGAGATGCCCTCACAATCTGACAGATTTGGAGTGTTTTTGCCAAGAACAGTGGGCAAATCTTGCCAAGTGAAAATGTGCCATGCTGATAGACTCATACCCCAAAAGACTGAGTGCTGAAATAAAATCAAAGGGTGCTTCAACAAAGTATTAGTTTAAGGGTGTGCACACTTATACAACCATATTATTTTATTTTAATATTTTTTCTTCCCTCTACCTAAAAGATTTCAGTTTGTTTTTCAATTGAGTTGTACAGTTTATAGGTCACATTAAAGGTGGAAAAAGTTCTGAAATGATTTATCTTTGTCTCATTTTTTTTACATCACAGAAACCTGACATTTTAACAGGGGTGTGCAGACTTTTTATATCCACTGTATGTCACAAAGTGGCATATATCTGTTTGTAAATGATCCCCTATGTTTATATTATGATGGTATGCTCATTAATCCCTATTGTATGACATCACTGTATGTATTTTGGTTGTAGTATGATGGTATGTTTATTAGCTCACTTCTATGACATCACTGTGTGTATTATAATTGTATAGGTATATTTATTATCTCTGTGCTGTGGCATCACTTTGTGTATTATTCTTAAAATTATAATAGTATGTTTATTATCTCTGTTCTATGGCAGCACTGTGTGCATTATACTTGCATTATTATGGTATGTTTATTATGCCAGTTGTATGACATCACTCTTTGTATTATGCTTACCTTATGATGTGATATTTATTAACCCTGTTATATGACATCACTATGTGTAGTATGCTTATATTATGATGGAATATCTGCATTTTGATTGTGTTCTGCTTTATCAGACAGTGTTCCTGAGGAAGGTAGAAGATTGCAAACAAAAGGGAATTGTGCATTTTTGTTGTATTTTTATGCAATAAAATGGCCTTAAATTTAATAATAGTAATGCTCATTACATGTTTTTTTCCCTACATTCTCCTGTTAAATATCAGAAATTGCTGTGATTATTATACCTGCACTGTGACATCACTGTCTTTGTTATAAGTGCACTGTGACATCACTGTATTTATGCAACGGGCGCCGCCCCCCCCCAGAGCCCCTATCACATCCCAGGTGTAGTAAGAAATGCCGAATAATGTAGTGCGGCCTAAATGTAGTGTAGTGCGTCGTTCCTACCTGGATACAGCGAGACCCCAGGCTTTGGCTCTGAAGCAATAAAAAGGGGGAATAATTGAGGGATAAAAAAAAGATTGAGTCCAGACTTTGTATGTAGTTGAACAGCAGCTTTACTTGAGTAAACGTTCATCCAAAACAATCTTCAAGGTTTATCTTGGTTCCAGCAGGCGTTAGCATAAACTGGCAGGCTTCTTCAATAACTCTGCTTGCTCCCTTTCTCTGCTGAACTGACAGGCTTGATTAAATACTTAGCTTTTTTTCTTTTAAGGGATTCTGCAGTTTTTTTAAACTGATGATCGGCTGGGGTCCGACACCCGGGACCCCTCCCGATCAGCTGTGTGAGAAGGCAGCGGTGCTGGCAGTAGTGCTGCGGCCTTCTCGTTGTTTACCGCAGGCCCAGTGACGTCATGACTAGTATCAATGGTCTGGGCGGGGCTAAGCTCCATTCAAGTGAACAGAGCTTAGCCCCGCGCAGGACATTAATACTAGTCGTGACGTCACTGGGCCTGCGGTAAACAGCGAGAAGGCAGCGGCACTACTACCAGCGCCGCTTCCTTCTCAAACAGCTGATCGGCAGGGGTACCGGGTGTCGGACCCCCGCCGATAAGATGCTGATGATCTATCCAGAGGATAGAAACATAGAAACATAGAATGTGTCGGCAGATAAGAACCATTTGGCCCATCTAGTCTGCCCAATATACTAAATACTATGGATAGCCCCCGGCCCTATCTTATATAAAGGATGGCCTTATGCCTATCCCATGCATGCTTAAACCCCTTCACTGTATTTGCAGCTACCACTTCTGCAGGAAGGCTATTCCATGCATCCACTACTCTCTCAGTAAAGTAATACTTCCTTATATTACTTTTAAACCTTTGCCCCTCTAATTTAAAACTGTGTCCTCTTGTGGTAGTTTTTCTTCTTTTAAATATGCTCTCTTCCTTTACCGAGTTGATTCCCTTTATGTATTTAAAAGTTTCTATCATATCCCCTCTGTCTCTTCTTTCTTCCAAGCTATACATATTAAGGTCCTTTAACCTTTCCTGGTAAGTTTTATCCTGCAATCCATGTACTAGTTTAGTAGCTCTTCTCTGAACTCTCTCTAGAGTATCTATATCCTTCTGGAGATATGGCCTCCAGTACTGCGCACAATACTCCAAGTGAGGTCTCACCAGTGTTCTGTACAGCGGCATAAGCACTTCACTCTTTCTACTGCTTATACCTCTCCCTATACATCCAAGCATTCTGCTGGCATTTCGTGCTGCTCTATTACATTGTCTTCCCACCTTTAAGTCTTCTGAAATAATTACTCCTAAATCCCTTTCCTCAGATACTGAGGTCAGGACTGTGTCAAATATTCTATATTCTGCCCTTGGGTTTTTACGCCCCAGGTGCATTATCTTGCACTTATCCACATTAAATTTCAGTTTCCAGAGTTCTGACCATTCTTCTAGTTTTCCTAAATCCTTTTCCATTTGGCGTTTCCCTCCAGGAACATCAACCCTGTTACATATCTTTGTGTCATCAGCAAAAAGACAAACCTTACCAGCGAGGCCTTTTGCAATATCACTTATGAAGATATTAAACAAAATCGGTCCCAGTACAGATCCCTGTGGAACCCCACTGGTAACATTACCTTGTTTTGAATGTTCTCCATTGACTACAACCCTCTGTTGTCTGTCACTCAGCCACTGCCTAATCCACTCAACAATATGGGAGTCCATGCTCAATGACTGCAGTTTATTGATAAGTCTTCTATGTGGGACAGTGTCAAAAGCCTTACTAAAATCTAGATATGCGATGTCTACTGCACCTCCACCGTCTATTATTTTATTCACCCAGTCAAAAAAATCTATAAGATTTGTTTGACATGATCTACCTGAAGTAAACCCATGTTGTTTTTCATCTTGCAATCCATGGGATTTTAGATGTTCCACAATCCTATCCTTTAATAGAGTTTCCATTAATTTGCCTACTATTGATGTCAGACTCACTGGTCTATAGTTGCTCGATTCCTCCCTACTACCTTTCTTGTGAATGGGCACGACATTTGCCAATTTCCAATCTTCCGGGACGACTCCTGTTACTAATGATTGGTTAAATAAATCTGTTAACGGTTTTGCCAGCTCACCACTAAGCTCTTTTAATAATTTTGGGTGTATCTCATCAGGCCCCTGTGACTTATCTGTCTTCACCTTAGACAGCAAACTTAGAACATCTTCCTCTGTAAAGATACATGCATCAAACGATTTAATAGTCATTCTTTCTAGTGGAGGTCCTTCTCCTTTTTCTTTTGTAAAAACTGAACAGAAGTATTCATTAAGGCAGTCGGCTAGCCCTTTATTCTCTTCTACATACCTTCCGTCCTTTGTTTTTAATTTAGTTATTCCTTGTTTTAATTTCCTTTTTTCATTTATATATCTGAAGAATGTCTTATCCCCTTTTTTCATAGACTGAGCTAGTTTTTCTTCTGCCTGCGCTTTAGAAGTTCTTATAACTTGCTTGGCCTCTCTCTGCCTAATCTTGTAGATTTCCTTATCTTCATTGCTCTGGGTTTTTTTATAATTACAAAATGCTAGCTTTTTATTTTTAATGATTTGGGCCACTTCTGCTGAGTACCACATTGGTCTCCTCCTTTTTTTGCTTTTACTGACGAGTCTAATGCAATTTTCTGTTGCCTTCAATAATGCACCTTTTAAGTAGTCCCATTTCTCCTGGACTCCATGTAATCCGTTCCAGTCTGATAAGGACTCATTTATGACTAATTTCATTTTTGAAAAGTCTGTTTTTCTAAAATCTAAAACTTTTGTTTTTGTGTGGTGGGACTCTTTCACAGTTCTTATATTAAACCACACTGACTGGTGATCACTAGATCCCAAGGTTTCGCCTACAATGACATCATATACCGAATCCCCGTTTGTGAATACCAAATCCAAAATGGCCTCCCTCCGGGTTGGCTCCTCAACCACTTGTTGTAGAGATAACCCCAGTAGGGAATTTAGAATATCTGTACTCCTGGTAGAACTTGCTATTTTGGTTTTCCAGTTTATATCTGGAAGATTGAAATCTCCCATAATGATAACTTCTCCTTTCATTGTCATTTTAGCTATTTCTTCAACTAGTAGATCATCTAGTTCTTTAACTTGACCAGGTGGTCTATATATCACACCTACACGAGTTACTGCATGGTTAGCAAACTGCAACGTAACCCAAACTGACTCTATGTTGGCCTCACCAACTTGTATTAGGTTAGATTTAATGCTATCTTTCACATACAGGGCCACTCCTCCTCCTTTCTTGCCTTCTCTGTCTCTTCTGTATAAAGAGTACCCTGGTATGGTTATATCCCAGTCATTTCTTTCATTAAACCATGTCTCCGTAACAGCCACTAAATCTACATTCTCAGATGCCATTATTGACCCAAGTTCATTGATTTTTTTACCTAAACTGCGAGCATTTGTAGACAGGACTCTGAGCTTATCATTTCTTAACCTCAGTGCTTCTGGCCTGTTCTGGCATTGTTTCGGGGGGCAATTGGACTCTTTTATTTTCACTCTTTTGCCCCCCCTTCCTAGTTTAAATACTCTTTCGCAAATTCTTGGAGTTGTTCACTAAGTACATTTGTTCCTTTGAGAGAAAGATGCAAACCATCTTTTTTGTACAGTTCCTTTCTATTCCAAGTAGAGCTATCATGAGAAACAAAGCCAAATCCTTGCTCTTGACACCATTTACCAAGCCATATGTTGAACTCCTTTATGCGCCTCTGCCTATCATTCTGAACATTATGCACAGGCAGAACTTCAGAAAATGAAATGGTGGATGCAAAATCCTGTACGTCATTACCAAGTGTGATAAAAGATTTTTTCACCTCTGACACTTCATTGCAAGCCAGGTCATTTGTCCCTAGATGGACAAGAACATCCACGTCCCCTTCCTGCTTTGCTTGCTTAACAATATTAATAATACGTCTTCTATCTCTTCTAGCAGTAGCCCCAGGGAGACATCTCACAAAACCATTTTCTTTAAGCTCCACACTTCTTATGATTGAATCACCCAGCAACAGCTGCATCCTTTGAGACTTCACTTTATCTTTTTTGTTGCATACATTAGACATAGGAGTCGATGGTTTCTCACCCTCTGTGCTTGAGTCCATATCCATGTTGTCCTTACATTCTGAGAGTGCTGCAAATGAATTATGGAGAACCACCGACTGTGGGACATGTCTTCTATCCACCACTCTAAGACTTCCAGAACCTACATTAACCCATCTGCCATTTCTGGGGGTCCTCTGTGGCAGTGGCATTGCAGCAGTCCTAGCTGGAGTTTGTTTAACAGATAATTTAAATATTTCAGCTTTCAAAAATGCAATTTCCTGCTGCAGTAAGGAGAACTGTCTACAGATCTGACAGCATCCGAATCTCCAAAGAGTGGAACATGAAATAAATGCACAACAATTCCTGCACTGAACCAAGTCTGCCATTTTAAAGAGGAGAAAAAAATAAAAAAATAAATTTGTAACTTTAAATCAAACAAATCTTACCTTTTTTTTTTTTGTATTGTTTCCACCTTCCAGCCTACCTCCTGACTATCTCCTGCAATATCTCTTTACTAGTACTTAATGTAGTACTTGAAGCTAGTACTTTCAGCTAATGAATTAGTGAATTAGCTCATCGATAGATCATCAGTTTACAAAAACTGCAGAACCCCTTTAAGCTGCACTAAATTCTGTCTGGTTTCTGTACTTTAGGACTGTCCTGGCATCTTTGGATGTGGTGCTGTCCACTGTTATTCCCCACCTGGCACTCAGTAAAACTTATCTTCAGCTGAAGAACTCTTCCTCTTGCTGATTTCTCTTATGATGGCAGAAGAACTATTCCTCTGGCCCCTATGGCTGGACATCTTTCTTCATGGCCAAAAGAGCTTACAGTGCTCTGGCCTGCGTAGGCACGCCTGAGCGTGTGTATGAAACAGTCATGTAATGTCTCTAAGTTTCATTATCCTTGTAAACTGTGTTAAAATTTTATGTAAAACGCCTGCAGTATTCGTTTGGTCAATAGATGGCAGCATCGGACCAATTTGCATTGGAGTTTACCATAGAGAAAGTGTACAACTGTGATACTAGTTCTTTAAGGCAGCTGTTGGGGGTGTGTACCTGCACAGTCTGACAATGGCAGCACTGATTGGATAGAGTGAGTCTGTGCATGTACACTCCCCTAACTGGTTACCACCCCTCTGTACCCTTACTGCAGACTACTAGCAATTTATCCACTACTTCTAGAAGAAATAATAAAGGAACTGCACAACGTAGAGCCTTAAGAATAGATGCTCCAGAATTGTTATTACACGGGGAATGCATGTCGCTATTAAAACAGGCATTTCAGAAGTGGTGAAAGGTCCTGTTTAAATGTTGCCCTTGTTTACAGTGCTACACATAGAAGACAGAGGGGTCGAAATGTTCCCATTGTTGATTTTTCTTACTACTTCCACACCCTCTTCATGATCCTTGGGTCAATATATCTTGTCTGGAGAATCCTGCATCAAATCTCACCACAGAGAGTAGCAGAGGGGAGAAGACCAACTAGGCCTCTCTGTCCATGGGCCTCATTGGACCCGCATAGGATTTTCTTGTATCCTAACCCATTACGCTTGTATTCTTGCAGAAGACCCTCAGCTTGATAAATGGCATTCAGATGCACTCAGGGGTGTAGCTATAGGGGAAGTAGGTGAAGCGGCTGCTTTGGGGCCCCAGGCCCATCCAGGAGGAGGAGGACTAAAAGATTTTGTCAGGGCCCCCTCAACAGTATTACTCAATGAAATTATATACAGTGACAGTATAGACAGTGTGGGAAACGGATGGAACAGTTGCCGGGCCTGGTCTGAGAGAGCGATCTTTACTAGCCACAGGAATGGGGGCGGCATGAAAGGAAGGGGGTGCGAAAAAATTTGTGGGGGAGGGGGGCCCTATTCAAAAATTTGCTGTGGGGCCCAGTCATTTCTAGCTATGCCACTGGATGCAATAATAATTAGACTGATGGTTGGGAAATCCGGATTATTCATGTATTCAAGTTATTATTATTATGCATCAACACGAAGAATGCAATTAACTGCAGGTCGGCAAAATCAGAAGACAGAGCAGAAGTAGGTGAGGGAAGCTGAAGTCTATGTTATGGATTTGTTTATGCATTTCATCAGTCATCCAGACAGAAATTCATATAAAAACTACTTGTAATGCAGTAATAACATTACAAACAGTGGTGTGCATAGTCATTCTGCCGCCTGAGGCTGCACCTGTAAAGACGCCTTTCTCATACCATACACCATGCATCATAAACTTTTGTGAAATAAGCACTGTAGATTATAAAACACAAATAGCATAATCTGGTTTATCTCTGGACTAAACACTAAGGGGTCTCCGGGTTATTGTGAAATATTCCCTTCCAACACTAGAGGGCGTCAAAGTTCCATAAAAGGACATACACAGTAGGTAAATTGTTCATAGCGTTATCCCGAGATGAGCAGAAGCGCTATAGGTACATGCTGGGATAGGGAACTCCATTCTGCACTAATATAGTACGTCATGCTTAAAAATGAATCACGTTTTATGATTTGCATTCATAAGAATCATAAATTCAGTAATACTTAAACTTTTTTTTAAATTCTACTTATTCTATAAATTAATTGTGTTCGATTTATCTGGCGCTTGCAGAATATTAGATTCAGAAAATTAGATTTGGGTTCGATCCGGCTGAATCAGTTGACAAGTTACAAACAAGACAACATACAGCTACATAGACAGGAAAAAAAGTCATGTATTTGAAAATTTAAAATGTAATCAACAAATTATATGTCCCCTGCAATGTTGTCAATAAAAATGATAAGGGTACGTCCACACAATCAGGTTTTTTGATGCAGTTTCCAAAGCCAAAACCAGAGGTAGATTCAAAAAAGAGAAGGCATATCTGTCCTTTATATTTTCTCTTCTTTAATGATTCATTTCTGATTTTGGCTTCCAAAACTGCATAAAAAACCTAAATGTGTGGACGAACTCTTAAAGGGTTTCTCTCACTTCAGCAAATAACATTTATCATGTAGAGAAAGTTAATACAAGCCACTTACTAATGTATTGTGATTGTCCATATTGCATCCTTCCTGGTGTGATTAATTTTCCCATCACATTGTACACTACTTGTTTCCATGGTTATGACCACCTTGTAATCAAGCAGCAGTGGTGGTCGTGCTTGCGCACAATGGGAAAAACAGTACTCACTTCACAGATTGACTTTCGCTCCTGTGAAACGCAGCCTGGGCCCCTGCTGCTCTCCGATTCTGGGTCCAGCAATCCAACACAGGGTCAGCAGTGAGCTGATGCAGTCAGTGATTGGTTACAGCAGTCACATGGACCTGTGTCAATACATAATCACTGACTCAGGAAGCTGAGAGCAGAGGAGGACTATGCGGAATTCGGGAGCTGAGTACAGATTTTTTAGTTTGAACACCCTTAGGCTACAGGCACACGAACGTTGTTTGTTTCCGTGTCCATTCAGTTTTTTTTTTTTGCGGATAGGGTGCGGACAAAAAATGCGGACAACACACCGTGCAATTTGCGGACCGCAAAACACATATGGTTGTGTGCATGTAGCCTTAGGCCATTTTATTTTCTGACAGGAAGCCCCTTTAAAGTTTGTATCAGCTCCTTTAAAATAATCAATTATGAAGGTAGCTTTAATTTTGTATTATATATTTTTTTTACCTTTTTACCTTCACTTCTCCTTTCTCCCTTTCTGGGCTGTTGCCACATGACCTTGTCCATGCAGCTCTTTCTTATTTCCTGTTCTGTCCAAGGATGTGTCAGTAATAGGGGAGTGTAACTAGCTGGTGGGAGGAGCTATAAACTAGGGGCAGTGATAGGGGAGTGTCTATGTAAATAGCAAGTGGGAGGAGCTATAAACTAGCTGGGCGTTGTTAGGGGCAGTAATAGGGGATAGTTTATGTAACTAGCAAGTGGGAGGAGCTATAAACTAGCTAGGCGTTGTTAGGGGCAGTGATAGGGGATAGTCTATGTAACTAGCAAGTGGGAGGAGCTATAAACTAGCTAGGCGTTGTTAGGGGCAGTAATAGGGGATAGTTTATGTAACTAGCAAGTGGGAGGAGCTATAAACTAGCTAGGCGTTGTTAGGGGCAGTGATAGGGGATAGTCTATGTAACTAGCAAGTGGGAGGAGCTATAAACAAGCTAGGCGTTGTTAGGGGCAGTAATAGGGGATAGTTTATGTAACTAGCAAGTGGGAGGAGCTATAAACTAGCTGGGCGTTGTTAGGGGCAGTGATAGGGGAGTGTCTATGTAGAGGTCGCACCAGTTACAGAAAGAGCAGAGCTTGTAGGTGCCCCGTTGCTCCTAGAGGCTAATTTTCATATATTAAACATCCTCTTTCTCAGAAATGCGGGTACATATGACCATGGGATGAACATAAATGCCTTCAGCTGCCAACTGCACGTGTAACAGGTCAGCCAGTTTCATAGGTACAAATCTGCTCACAGATGCTTTTTAAGCCCTCCATTTGCATGGTCAGATGGCCTCCATCTCGCTAATAGTGATGAGCGGCAGGGGCAATATTCTAATTTGCAATATTTCCCGAATATTTGGGCAAATATTCATCATAAATTCTGGAATTTGCGATTATTTTCTTGATTGCGAAAATCAGCAATGTAATATTCCCATAATGCTCATGCAATACAGGCGTGGGTCACTGTTGCTAAATTTTTCAAGCTGCTAGAAGTTTCCTGAGACTGGAGAAAATGGTTGGCACGGCAGAACATTACAATAGCTTTATATGCAGATAGAGTGCTCCAATATATTCGTGATTGCGAAATCGGCACCAATGATGCAAATATTTTGGCACAATACTTGCAACTTCACATTTTAACAGGTCTGACTACTTATTAGTGATTGGTGCACTAAGTATTGTCGTGAACTTGTGACATCACAGCACTATGTATGTATTGTAGGGATTTGCTCTGGTAGGCAGGGTAAGCGGACGCAATACAGAGGCAAGACCACGGTTGAAAAACAAAAGTCCAGTGTTTATTCACACAGAAAAGAAAAAAACAATGCTTTACAGGGTCCTGGTGTTAATTCACACAGCAAGAGTCCCCAGAACAACATAAATCACCTGGCAGCAGTGGCGTAGGGATCGCCATAGCAACCATAGCAGTGGCTATGGGGCCCTACGCCACTGGGGGCCCGTCCGGATCGCATTCTTTTTTTTTTTTTTTTTTTTATTAACACACACACAGGCACTGGCAGCCAGGCCCGCCCGCCCGCCCAATGTAGTGGGTGGGGCGT
Organism: Bufo bufo; assembly: GCF_905171765.1. NCBI lineage: Eukaryota > Metazoa > Chordata > Amphibia > Anura > Bufonidae > Bufo > Bufo bufo. The sequence goes on along the minus strand of NC_053389.1, from coordinate 727,983,632 downwards.
GGGCGGTCCGCGGCTCAGGCCTGGCTGGGGGGAAGCTGCGTCAAGTCAGGACTCAGGACTGGAGCAGGCGGGCCCGGGGCAGAAGATGAGGTAGGTGGTGGAGGGGGCCGGAACAGGGGCGTACCCATAGGCGTGCGCACGGGGTGTGCCTGGGCACAGCCTAATCACACCCCTGTGCTCCGCCTCCTGCACTGCCAGCCATGCACGTGCGGCGTGACGGAGTGAATGACGTCACGTTACGCTGCCGCCGGCTGCCTATTTTGAATGTGAAGAGCGGGAGCCTGCCTGCCCGCCCCCCCCGCGCCCAGTGTGCCTAATTGATCTTCAGGATGTGTCATCAATACAGAAGTGAATGGATTCTGATCTTTTGTGCACTGCCAGCAGTCTGCCACAGTAAAAAGAAAAAGTCTGGCGTGGAGAGGAGTCCTGACTGTCCCCAGTAAGTTAGTGAAGTGTCAAGTGATAGATAAGGATTATTAGATAGTAGTATACATACTAGTACATACTTTGCACAAGTTTATTATTTACAACTTAAAGGGAACCTGTCACCAAAAAATACTATTAACAGCTTAATAAGCGATTTTTTTGGTGACAGGTTCCCTTTAAGTTGTAAATAATAAACTTGTGCAAAGTATGTACTAGTATGTAGTACCTTATAGTGCTGCATAGTAGTTTCCTAATGCACTTTTTCTTCATTTAGCCGCATCTAGCCTCCTTGAGAAATCAATGTTTTATTCAGTCGGTGCCCCCTGCTTCAAGTCAGGTTTGAAGTCAAGGGGGCAGCGGCCTAGGCGTCTCCAATCCTGCTCTCCCCGCCGCCTTTATTGACACGCTGGATCTCAGTGCCGGGACCGCGCTCCCAGCCAGCATGCGCAGTAAAGGGCTGCTGTAGCCTGTAACGCGATCCCGGCTCCGGCTCGTACACTCAGCCGGCTTCAGTTTCGCTACTGCGCATGCGCCCAGCATCTTCTGTAACTGCGCTAGTATGTAAGGCTGGCGGGCGCATGCGCAGTAGCGAAACTGAAGCCGGCTGAGTGTACGAGCCGGAGCCGGGATCGCGCTACAGGATACAGCAGCCCTTTACTGCGCATGCGGGCTGGGAGCGCGGTCCCGGCACTGAGATCCGGCATGTCAATAAAGGCGGCGGGAAGAGCAGGATTGGAGACGCCAAGGCCGCTGCCCCCTTGACTTCAAACCTGACTTGAAGCACAGGGCAGCGGCTGAATAAAACATCGATTTCTCAAGGAGGCTAAATGAAGAAAAAGTGCATTAGGAAACTACTATGCAGCACTATAAGGTACTATTAATAGCTTAATAAGTGATTTTTTGGTGACAGGTTCCCTTTAAGCTCACTTACATAAGGAACGCGGGGTCCGTCTTACAATAGTTGTCGTCCTCCACCCCCTGTTGGGGGTCAGTCACTGTCAGGGACACTGTTTTGAAGGGGGGGCCCATAAATTTTTTTTGCTATGGGGCCCATGCATTTCTAGCTACGCCCCTGCCTGGCAGACCACAGCAGGCTTTAGGGCGCCTGACTCCCAGCAGGCGGCTCTCAGCCTTGCAGCATGGCGGATCTCCTCAGCTCCCCAAACCACAGAGCTTCCACAGCTCCACTATCACTTGGAGGATCAAACCACACCCAGCTGAGCTGCTGGCTTGGTTTATAAGTCCCAGCCCAAAACCTGGCCTGGACGTGGGGAACAGCCACCCACCCTGCTCTTTGGCTGCTCCCAATTAGAACCGGCCCGGATTGGCTTTACAGCCACACTAAGTAAAACAGTGTCAGCGAGCACTAGCTGCCGCTGACACACAAAATTACCGGTTCCTATCTCACCGAGGCCAGGAACCTTGGTGACATGTACCTTCCGTCAATGACAGACCCTTGCGCCTTCCTACAGTATGTATGGACAACAGAACCTATCACACTACCTAACACCCTGCACTGGAACCTATCAGCTACACTATATCACTCACTAACCTACACTGACTATCTCCCACTAACTATCTGTATTATATATATAAGCTAACTAACTAACTAATGTAATTAAACAGTAAAGCACACAGCACAGCAATGACACTGCTGTCTCTCTCAGAACTGCAAAAAACTACAGAAAATGGCTGCTGGGGAGGTTCTTATATAGTAAGGGGTAGGCAACTTTCCTATTGGTTGCTAGGGATGTTGCTAAGATCAGAAAGAGACATTGCAGCCTTCTCATTGGCCGACAAGCAAGAAAGGAGTTTACTGATGAAAAATAAAAAAATCTAGAATATTCGAGAATACGAATATATAGCACTATATTCAAAATCTTCGCAAATTCTCGAAGTGGCGATATTCGCGATTAAAATTCGTGATTCAAATATTCGCACCCAACACTACTTGCTAACTGTCAATGAGTTTCTGTATTGGTGACCACTCTTTCTCTGCATGTAATAGGCCCAAATAGTTGTGGTGACCAGAAGTTATGTGCAGCACAAAGGACCAGTACATGAAACAAACAGCAAAAAATGGTGCCTGCTCATTGCATGATCTGTAAGAACAGGTACAGAATATCGGGGAGGTGGCTGAAATACATTTTGTAAGGAAAAATTGGGCTCTACCTATCAATCAGTGGTCAGCATTGGAGAAGGAGCAGACTTCCTCTGGCTGTAGAGATAAGCAGTGCATTAGTAGCCCCACTGCAGAAGTTTTCTATTCTGTTCTTCTTTCTATAATTGTCAGGTTGTTACATCAGAATCTAGAGTGGAATTTTTTCATTGACGTGCATTACATATGCATATATCACAATCATAAAGCTTGATGCATTGTGAATGAGGGTTTTATTTCATATAAACGATCATAAAGAAAATGAACAATAGTTCCAGAAGATTTAGAGGAACTGGGGAGGTTCTGCATTCCTTGGTGTTAGGTTCCTTGCCTGTAACAATAAAAAAGTTCAATTACTGTTAATTATTAGGTGTGTATAAGCAAATATCACAGCGGAGTAATATTACACTTTAATAATATCCTTCAGATTGGAGTTACAATATATTTCATCAATCATCATTCTGAGCAAAGCAAATATCAAACGATGAAGTGTTAAAGTGGTATATGGTGTAATCAGCCTTTAACTAGGCCACAGAAGAAGACAGCACGCGGCACCACTTGTGGTCAGGGTGTAGCATAGTGATGACTGACACATCCCAGAAGATACACTTCATAAAGTCAATGTTGAACCAGCAGCAAGACAAGTCGGACAGCACTCCATGTAAGAGGTGGGACCCGCACCTATCAGACAATGGGGGCATATCCTTAGATTGTGAGCCCTATTGGGGACAGCTTGATGCTAATGTCTGTAAGGCGCTATGGAATATGTCAGTGCTATATAAGTGCGTAAAATAATAAAATAAATAAATACACTGCCTGTCCAAAAAAAAAGTCGCCACCAAAAAAAGCTTTTAGCTTTGATTACGACACACATTCGCTGTGGCATTGTTTTGATAAGCTTCTGCAATGTCACAAGATTTATTTCCATCCAGTGTTGCATTAATTTTTCACCAAGATCTTGCATTGATGATGGTAGAGTCTGACTGCTGCGCAAAGGCTTCTCCAGCACATCCCAAAGATTCTCAATGGGGTTAAGGTCTGGACTCCATTCAAAAATACATTGATGGAATAACCTGGTCATTCAGTATGTTCAGGTAGTCAGCTGACCTCATTCTTGGAGCACATACTGTTGCTGAATCTAGACCTGACCAACTGCAGCAACCCCAGATCATAGCACTGCCCCCACAGGCTTGTACAGTAGGCACTAGGCATGATGGGTGCATCACTTCATCTGCCTCTCTTCTTACCCTGATGCGCCCATCACTCTGGAACAGGGCAAATCTGGACTCATCAGACCACATGACCTTCTTAAATTGCTACAGAGTCCAATATTTATGTTCCTTAGCAAATTGAAGCCTTTTTTCTGGTTTGCCTCACTGATTAGTGGTTTTCTTACGGCTACACAGCTGTTCAGTCCCAATCCCTTGAGTTCCCTTCGCATTGTGCGTGTGGAAATGCTCTTACTTTCACTATTAAACATAGCCCTGTTGTTTTTCTTCGATTTAATTTCACCAAACTTTTAAGTGATCACCGATCACGATCATTCAGGATTTTTTCCCGCCACATTTCTTCTTCGAATACGATGGGTCCCCACTATCCTTCCAGTTTTTAATAATGCGTTGGACAGTTCTTAACCCAATTTTAGTAGTTTCTGCAATCTCCTTAGATGTTTTCTCTGCTTGATGCATGCCAATGATTTGACCCTTCTCAAACAGACTAACATCTTTTCCACGACCACGAGATGTGTCTTTCGACATGGTTATTTAAGAAATGAGAAGCAACTCATTGCACCAGTTGGGGTTAAATAACTTGTTGCCAGCTAAAAGATAATCGCCCATGCAGTAATTATCCAATAGGAGGCTCATAACTATTTGCTTAGTTAAATCCAGGGGGCAACTTTTTTTTTGGACAGGCAGTGTATATCCTAGCTATATATCCCTATTGCCTGAGATGACACAACCCCTTTAAGTTAGTCCTTTCAAATCAGTCTCTTCACATTTTCATATTAGACACAAACTTTTCCGGTACATTCAGGTTATTGGGAACTGGTGGCAAACAGACATCTTATAAATGTAATGCATTGAACATTTCTACATGTTGATTAACTCTGTTGGTCAGCATACTGATGGCAACCACAGGTGCTGTACAACGGCATATGGGCTGTACATTGTCCAATAAAATACCATTTTATGCCACACATGCAGGATACACAACTCAATCACGCACAGATGGCGTCTTAAAATGAATCGCCATTCCAGCATTGCGTGACATATTTCATGACAGAGATTTATTACATTTATTAGAAGTTATAAAACATTCAGCAGCCTCTTAATTGTTTCTTTAATTCATTGTGTAGCAGTGGGGAGGTGCAGGGCAGAGAGGAGTGGTAGTGGTGACTGGAGGGTGCACCCTTTCTTCTCTGACCTACTGGAGCTCCAACCTTATAGTAGATGAGGTGCCCTTGATGTTAGGTAGTTGACAGGGTGCAAGGCAGAAGAGTAAATGCAAGGGCCAGCTGATAGAGGAGGCAATGTCTAGGCCAAGTTTAGTGATAACAAAAAGCAGTCTTTTTACAGCAGATGATGGGTGATGCAGTACAGGCATATATCAGGCACAATCCTGAGGAATTCCACAGAGTTTAATTCTCCCCAATGGCTGTGTATGGGCAGCGACAATGATGGAAGTAGGGTGCCGGCTCTCAGGGGGGTGTCAGAAGCAATGAGTACTGCATCAATACAGATGGAAGCTCTCATTGTTGGAGCGCTGACGCCCACATACTGCGGCAGGGCACGGGAGAGCATAGTTCCCTGCCCCGCAGCCAATCACCGCCATAGGCTTCAGGCCTATGCGGTAGTGAAATCCCTCGCGCCTGTGCCGGGATGCAACAGCACAGTGAACTGTGTGCGCCTTCCTCTGCGAGCAAGGGCCTAGACATAGGTAAGTATGTAGCTTTTTTATTTTTTTTTATTTTAATTTTATGTGCCAACTTTGCGAGACACGGGGAGGGGGGGGATACAGGAGGACATGTGGTGGAAAAAATATTATGGTGGGATACTGTGTGGGGGCAAATTATTACGGGAGGGATTACTATGTGGGGGCAAATAATTATGGGAGGGATTACTATGTGGGGGCAATGTGGGGGAAACTACTGTGTGGGGCAAATTACTATATGGGGCAGTGTGGGGGAAATTACTGTGTGTGGGAAGTGTGGGGGGAAATTACTGTGTTGGGGCAGTGTATGGGAAACTACTGTGTGGGGGCAGTGTAGGGAAAAGTATTGTGTGGGGGCAGTCTGGGGGGGGAATTACTGTATGGGGACAGTGTGGGGGAAACTACTGTGTGGGGGCAGTGTGGGGGAAACTACTGTGTGGGGGAAACTACTGTGTGGGGGCAGTGTGGGGGAAACTACTGTGTGGGGGCAGTGTGGGGAAAAGTATTGTGTGGTGGCAGTGTGGGGGAAACTACTGTGTGGGGGAAATTACTGTGTGGGGGCAGTGTGAGGGAAATTACTGTGTGGGAGAAACTACTGTGTGGGGCATTGTGGGGGAAACTACTGTGTGGGGGCAGTGTAGTAGAAATTACTGAATGGGGGGATTTACTGTATGGGGACAGTGTGGGGAAAAATGCTGTGGGGGGAAGTTTGGGGGGGGGGGAAACTACTATATGGAGGCAGTGTGGGGGAAATTACTGTATGGGGCAGTGTGGGGGAAACTACTGTGTGGGGGGCAGTGTGGGGGAAACTACTGTGTTGGGGGCAGTGTGGGGGAAATTACTGTGTGGGGGCAGTGTGGGGGAAATTACTGTGTTGGGGGCAGTGTGGGGGAAATTACTGTGTGGGGGCAGTGTGGGGGAAATTACTGTGTGGGGGAAATTACTGTGTGGGGGCAGTGTTGGGGAAATTACTGAATGGGGGAAGTGTGGGGGAAACTACTGTGTTGGGGGCAGTGTGGGGGAAATTACTGTGTGGGGGCAGTGTGGGGGAAATTACTGTGTGGGGGCAGTGTGGGGGAAATTACTGTGTGGGGGCAGTGTGGGGGAAATTACTGTGTTGGGGGCAGTGTGGGGGAAATTACTGTGTGGGGGCAGTGTGGGGGAAATTACTGTGTGGGGGAAATTACTGTGTGGGGGCAGTGTTGGGGAAATTACTGAATGGGGGAAGTGTGGGGGAAACTACTGTGTGGCGGCAGTGTGGGGGAAACTACTGTGTGGGGGGCAGTGTGGGGGAAACTACTGTATGGGGGCAGTGTGGGGGAAACTACTGCATGGGGCAGTGTGGGGGAAACTACTGTGTGGGGGCAATGTGGGGGAAACTACTGTATGGGGCAGTGTGGGGGAAACTACTGTATGGGGCAGTGTGGGGGGAAACTACTATATGGGGCAGTGTGGGGCTAATTAGTATATGGGGCAGTGTGGGGGAAATTACTGTGGGGCAGTGTGGGGGAAACTAGTGTGTGAGGGCAGTGTGGGGGAGACTACTGTATGGGGGCATTGTGGGGGAAATTACTGTGTGGGGGCAGTGTGGGGGAAATTACTGTGGGGCAGTGTGGGGGAAATTACTGTATGGGGCAGTGTGGGGGAAACTAGTGTGTGAGGGCAGTGTGGGGGAGACTACTGTATGGGGGCATTGTGGGGGAAATTACTGTGTGGGAGCATTGTGGGGGAAATTACTGTGGGGGGCAGTGTGGGGGAAACTATTGTGTGGGGGAGACTACTGTATGGGGGCATTGTGGGGGAAATTACTGTATGGGGGAAATTACTGTATGGGGTTAGTGTGGGGGAAATTACTGTGGGGGGCAGTGTTGGGGAAACTACTATATGGGGCAGTGTGGGGGAAATTACTGTATGGGGCAGTGTGGGGGAAACTACTGTGTGGGGGGCAGTGTGGGGGAAACTACTGTGTTGGGGGCAGTGTGGGGGAAATTACTGTGTGGGGGCAGTGTGGGGGAAATTACTGTGTTGGGGGCAGTGTGGGGGAAATTACTGTGTGGGGGCAGTGTGGGGGAAATTACTGTGTGGGGGCAGTGTGGGGGAAATTACTGTGTGGGGGCAGTGTTGGGGAAATTACTGAATGGGGGAAGTGTGGGGGAAACTACTGTGTGGCGGCAGTGTGGGGGAAACTACTGTGTGGGGGCAGTGTGGGGGAAACTACTGTATGGGGGCAGTGTGGGGGAAACTACTGCATGGGGCAGTGTGGGGGAAACTACTGTGTGGGGGCAATGTGGGGGAAACTACTGTATGGGGCAGTGTGGGGGAAACTACTGTATGGGGCAGTGTGGGGGAAACTACTATATGGGGCAGTGTGGGGCTAATTAGTATATGGGGCAGTGTGGGGGAAATTACTGTGGGGCAGTGTGGGGGAAACTAGTGTGTGAGGGCAGTGTGGGGGAGACTACTGTATGGGGGCATTGTGGGGGAAATTACTGTGTGGGGGCAGTGTGGGGGAAATTACTGTGGGGCAGTGTGGGGGAAATTACTGTATGGGGCATTGTGGGGGAAACTAGTGTGTGAGGGCAGTGTGGGGGAGACTACTGTATGGGGGCATTGTGGGGGAAATTACTGTGTGGGAGCATTGTGGGGGAAATTACTGTGGGGGGCAGTGTGGGGGAAACTATTGTGTGGGGGAGACTACTGTATGGGGGCATTGTGGGGGAAATTACTGTATGGGGGAAATTACTGTATGGGGTCAGTGTGGGGGAAATTACTGTGGGGGGCAGTGTTGGGGAAACTACTATATGGGGCAGTGTGGGGGAAATTACTGTGTTGGGACAGTGTGGGGGAAATTACTGTGTGGGGGCAGTGTGGGGGAACTTACTGTGTGGGGGCAGTGTGGGGGAAATTACTGAATGGGGGAAGTGCGGGGGAAATTACTGTATGGGGCAGTGTGGGGGAAATTACTGTGTGGGGGAAATTACTGTATGGGGCAGTGTGGGGGAAATTTGTGGGCAGTGTGAATGAAATTACTGTGTGGGGGCAGTGTGCGTGAAATTACTATGTGGGGGCAGTGTGGGGCAAATTACTATATGGGGCAGTGTGGGGCAAATTACTATATGGGGCAGTGTAGGGGAAATTACTATATGGGGCAGTGTGGGGCTAATTAGTATATGGGGCAGTGTGGGGCAAATTACTGTGGGGGCAGTGTGGGGGAAACTAGTGTGTGGGGCAGTGTGGGGGAGACTACTGTATGGGGCATTGTGGGGGAAATTACTGTGTGGGGGCAGTGTGGGGGAAATTACTGTGGGGGCAGTGTGGGGGAAACTATTGTGTGGGGGAGACTACTGTATGGGGGCATTGTGGGGGAAATTACTGTATGGGGGAAATTACTGTATGGGGTCAGTGTGGGGGAAATTACTGTGGGGGGCAGTGTTGGGGAAACTACTATATGGGGCAGTGTGGGGCTAATTAGTATATGGGGCAGTGTGGGGCAAATTACTGTGGGGGCAGTGTGGGGGAAACTAGTGTGTGGGGCAGTGTGGGGGAGACTACTGTATGGGGCATTGTGGGGGAAATTACTGTGTGGGGGCAGTGTGGGGGAAATTACTGTGGGGGGCAGTGTGGGGGAAACTATTGTGTGGGGGAGACTACTGTATGGGGGCATTGTGGGGGAAATTACTGTATGAGGGGAAATTACTGTATGGGGTCAGTGTGGGGGAAATTACTGTGGGGGCAGTGTTGGGGAAACTACTATATGGGGCAGTGTGGGGGAAATTACTGTGTTGGGACAGTGTGGGGGAAATTACTGTGTTGGGACAGTGTGGGGGAAATTACTGTGTGGGGGCAGTGTGGGGGAACTTACTGTGTGGGGGCAGTGTGTGGGAAATTACTGAATGGGGGAAGTGTGGGGGAAATTACTGTATGGGGCAGTGTGGGGGAAATTTGTGGGCAGTGTGAATGAAATTACTGTGTGGGGGCAGTGTGCGTGAAATTACTATGTGGAGGCAGTGTGGGGCAAATTACTATATGGGGCAGTGTGGGGCAAATTACTATATGGGGCAGTGTAGGCGAAATTACTATATGGGGCAGTGTGGGGCTAATTAGTATATGGGGCAGTGTGGGGCAAATTACTGTGGGGGCAGTGTGGGGGAAACAAGTGTGTGGGGCAGTGTGGGGGAGACTACTGTATGGGGCATTGTGGGGGAAATTACTGTGTGGGGGCAGTGTGGGGTAAATTACTCTGGGGGGCAGTGTGGGGGAAACTATTGTGTGGGGGAGACTACTGTATGGGGGCATTGTGGGGGAAATTACTGTACAGGGAGTGCAGAATTATTAGGCAAGTTGTATTTTTGGGGATTAATTTTATTATTGAACAACAACCATGTTCTCAATGAACCCAAAAAACTCATTAATATCAAAGCTGAATATTTTTGGAAGTAGTTTTTAGTTTGTTTTTAGTTTTAGCTATTTTAGGGGGATATCTGTGTGTGCAGGTGACTATTACTGTGCATAATTATTAGGCAACTTAACAAAAAACAAATATATACCCATTTTAATTATTTATTTTTACCAGTGAAACCAATATAACATCTCAACATTCCCAAATATACATTTCTGACATTCAAAAACAAAACAAAAACAAATCAGTGACCAATATAGCCACCTTTCTTTGCAAGGACACTCAAAAGCCTGCCATCCATGGATTCTGTCAGTGTTTTGATCTGTTCACCATCAACATTGCGTGCAGCAGCAACCACAGCCTCCCAGACACTGTTCAGAGAGGTGTACTGTTTTCCCTCCTTGTAAATCTCACATTTGATGATGGACCACAGGTTCTCAATGGGGCCATGTCATTAGATTTTCTTCTCTTATACCCTTTCTTGCCAGCCACGCTGTGGAGTACTTGGACGCGTGTGATGGAGCATTGTCCTGCATTAAAATCATGTTTTTCTTGAAGGATGCAGACTTCTTCCTGTACCACTGCTTGAAGAAGGTGTCTTCCAGAAACTGGCAGTAGGACTGGGAGTTGAGCTTGACTCCATCCTCAACCCGAAAAGGCCCCACAAGCTCATCTTTGATGATACCAGCCCAAACCAGTACTCCACCTCCACCTTGCTGGCGTCTGAGTCGGACTGGAGCTCTCTGCCCTTTACCAATCCAGCCACGGGCCCATCCATCTGGCCCATCAAGACTCACTCTCATTTCATCAGTCCATAAAACCTTAGAAAAATCAGTCTTGAGATATTTCTTGGCCCAGTCTTGACGTTTCAGCTTGTGTGTCTTGTTCAGTGGTGGTCGTCTTTCAGCCTTTCTTACCTTGGCCATGTCTCTGAGTATTGCACACCTTGTGCTTTTGGGCACTCCAGTGATGTTGCAGCTGTGAAATATGGCCAAACTGGTGGCAAGTGGCATCTTGGCAGCTGCACGCTTGACTTTTCTCAGTTCATGGGCAGTTATTTTGCGCCTTGGTTTTTCCACACGCTTCTTGCGACCCTGTTGACTATTTTGAATGAAACGCTTGATTGTTCGATGATCACGCTTCAGAAGCTTTGCAATTTTAAGAGTGCTGCATCCCTCTGCAAGATATCTCACTATTTTTGACTTTTCTGAGCCTGTCAAGTCCTTCTTTTGACCCATTTTGCCAAAGGAAAGGAAGTTGCCTAATAATTATGCACACCTAATATAGGGTGTAGATGTCATTAGACCACACCCCTTCTCATTACAGAGATGCACATCACCTAATATGCTTAATTGGTAGTAGGCTTTCGAGCCTATACAGCTTGGAGTAAGACAACATGCATAAAGAGGATGATGTGGTCAAAATACTCATTTGCCTAATAATTCTGCACGCAGTGTATGGGGGAAATTACTGTATGGGGTCAGTGTGGGGGAAATTACTGTGGGGGGCAGTGTTGGGGAAACTACTATATGGGGCAGTGTGGGGGAAATTACTGTGTGGGGCAAATTACTATATGGGGGCAGTGTGGGGGAAACTACTGTGTGGGGGAAACTACTGTGTGGGGGAAACTACTGTGTGGGGACAGTGTGAGGGAAATTACTGTATGGGGCAGTGTGGGGGAAATTATTGTATTGGCAGTGTGGGGGAAATTACTGTGTGGGGGTAGTGTGGGGGAAATTACTGTGTGGGGGTAGTGTGGGGGAAATTACTGTTTGGGGGTAGTGTGGGGGAAATTACTGTTTGGGGGTAGTGTTGATCGAGCAACATAGTGCTCGGGCCGAACACATTGTGATATTCGGGTGCTCGACCACCTGAGTATAATGGAAGTCAGTGGGAGAACCCGAGCATTAAACCAGGTACCCTCTGCTCTGAAGAGGGGAGGGTGCCTGGTTCATATGAAAATGTCAGAAATTGTTAGTAACACCACCGAAATGGTTCTGTAACAGCAGATGGAGGATGTATGGATGCAATTTTGACTCACTGGTCGCTGCTGGGAACTATGTTGTCCGAATAGTACGCCACTTTTACATAATGACAATACGCACAAAACCAAGGGGAAAAAAAAAACGATTTTAGAGTAAAAATTGATAGAAAACATTCTTTCCTGAATATTTACTTGTATATAAAGTGCAAGTGCTGCCAAAAATTACAAGGAAGAGGCACTCCGATACACCCTTAGTTACTTATAAAGGAGGGCATCATACACACCCTTTAAAAATTTAGATTGATGGCCTGCTGGTGACCCTTAAAAACATTAGGAACAAGTGCCTGCTGATCTGACCATCTAAAACATAATGGGTGGTGGCCTGATGTCGCTTTGGTGACTCTAGTTAACCTGGGGCCGATGGCACATCCCCGTGACGGCGACGATCCATTCGGATGTCTGGCCTATCAACTTTCGATGTAATTGTCAGCTCAAAACCATTGTAAGCTACGGATAACAGGGAATCAGTGTTTGATTCCGGAGAGGGAGCCTGAGAAACGGCTACCACATCCAAGGAAGGCAAGCGGGTGGCGCGCAAATCACACACTCCCGACTCATGGAGGTAGTGATGATAAATACCAATACAGGACTCTTGAGATGCCCTGTTATTGGAATGAGTAATAAAAAATTACAGGGAATGTCACTGCAGTATTTTGGATGAGGAAACGTTATACAGGAGAGGCCTTGCTGCCGCTTTGATGACTCTAGATAACTTCTGCCTGATTGCACGTCCCCGTGATGTCCACGATCCATTTGGATATCCTCCCTATCAACTTTCGATGTTCTTTTATAGGCCTAACATGGTGACCACCGGTAACGGTGAATCATTGTTTGATTACGGAGAGGGAGCCTGATAAATGCCTACGGCTACTACTTCAAAGCAAGGCAGCATGAGCCTGCAGGTGAGCTGACCCTGTAAAAGATTTGAGTTGCAGGCCTGCAGGTGAGCTGACCCTGTAAAACATTATATGCGAGGACCTGCAGCTGTGCTGACCCTCTAAAAAATTCTATGCGAGGGCATGCATGTGAGATGACCCTGTAAAAGATTTGAGTTGTGGGCCTGCATGTGAGCTGACCCAGTAAAAGATTTTAGGTGCGGGCCTGCTGGTGAGCTGACGTGGAACCGACAAACCCAACTTGATTTTTATGGCTGCATTAATCTGCAGGTGACGTCATACAGCTCTATAGATTTGTTTCCATCTGCATCTTACTAAACAATCTGTGGCCTTAGTCTTTTATCCAGATTCAGTCATTGTGCCACTATGTGGCCTCTTCATGCTGACATCTCCACACCATGACACCTTGCCCCTCATTTTGATCACCATGTTGCTGCTGATGCTGCTTAAAAGGCCTTAAACCGATAACCAGGCCCACAATCTAATTAAGGTTTTGGTATTGATAAACCCAACTTGCTTTTGTGGGCTGCATCAGTGGCGTAGCTAGAAATGACTGGGCCCCACAGCAAATTTTTGAATGGGGCTCCTTCCCACAGTAATTTTTTTGCGACCCCTTACTTTAATGCCGTCCCATTGCTGTGGCTAGTAAAGATCACTCTCTCAGTCCAGGGCCGGCAGCTGTTCCATCCGTTTTATACACTGTCTATACTGTCACTGTATACTGTATAATTTCATTGTGTAATACTGTTGAAGGGGCCCTGACAAAATCCTTTAGGCTTCTTTCACACGGTTGTCATGGATTTGGGCCGGATAGGATGAGGGTGCGTCGAGGGAAAATGTGCGATTTTTCCACGCGAGTGCAAAACATTTTAATGCGTTTTCACACGCGTGAGAAAAATCGGCATGTTTGGTACCCAAACCCGGACTTCTTCACAGAAGTTCGGGTTTGGGTAAGGTGTTGTGTAGATTTTATTATTTTCCCTTATAACCCTGTAAAAAAGTATGTGTGAGGGCCTGCTGGTGAGCGGACACTGTAAAAAATTATATGTGAGGGCCTGCTGGTGAGCGGACCCTCTAAAAAATTATATTTGAAGGACATATATGCGAGCGCATTATATGTTATAAATAAGCAATGCATGTTGATATGACGGAAGAGGAGGAGGAGGAGAATGAGAAAGCGAAGATTCAAACATATACCCTTGTTTGTGGTGGAAGGGGTGCATGGGAATACAGTCTATTAACTACATTAAAAACAACACATGTAAAGTGCCTTTCTGTTCATCAGCATTCCTCTGGTGGAGTCGAGAAGTCATGGTCAATCCAGGCCTTGTTCATTTTTATATGAGTCAACCTGTCAGCATTTTCAGTTGACAGGCAGATACGCTCATCTGTTATAATGCCACCAGCAGCACTAAATACACGCTCAGACAAAATGCTGGCGGCAGGGCAGGCCAGCACCTCCAAAGCATAGAGCGCAAGTTCATGCCACGTGTCCAGCTTGGACACCCAGTAGTTGTAAGGCACTGAGGGATCATTGAGGACGTTGACACGGTCTGCTATGTACTCCTTCACCATCTTCCAAAAATTTTCTCTCCTTGTGGCAGTAGGCATCAGGGCGAGGGTGCTGGCGGAATGTCATGAAACTGTCACAGGCTTTGGAGAGTGTTGCCCTGCCTCTGTTGGAACTGCTGTGTGTTCCCCTTGTCTCCCCTCCTCGGTTGGCCAAGGAAGTACGGACTCTGCCGCCAGCGTTGTCAGATGGAATTTTTTTTAGCAATTTTCCAACAAGAATCTTCTGGTATTGCACCATTTTGCTCGTCCGCTCCACCAGAGGAATGAGAGAGGAGAAGTTCTCTTTGTAGCAGGGGTCGAGAAGGGTGAACAACCAGTAATCCGTGTTGTTTAAAATGCGTATAATGCGCAGGTCGCGGGAAAGGCAGCCAAACATGAAGTCAGCCATGTGGGCCAGAGTACCAACAGGCGAGACTTCACTGTCATCATCAGGAGGATCACTCCCAATCTCCTCATCCTCTTCCTCCTCTTCTGCCCACCCACGCAGAACAGATGGAATTAAACTTCCATGGGTACTACCCTCTGTAGCTAAGGGAACTGTCTCCTGCTCCTCCTCCTCCTCTTCAGCCACCAATTTGCGGTGAGAAGACGAACTGAGGGTCGTCTGGCTATCATCAACCTGTGCAATGTCTTCCCCCATTTCCACCTCTTCCAAATGCACAGTGTCGTCCTTAATTGTGAGCAGAGAGCGTTTGAGAAGACACAGAAGTGGGATGGTGACGCTGATAATAGCGTTATCGACGCTCACCATCTGTGTTGATTCCTCAAAGTTGCGTAAAACCTCACAGAGGTCAGACATCCATGCCCATTCCTCGCTTGTGAATAGCGGAAGCTGACTGTAAAGGCGACGACCATGTTGCAGCTGGTTTTCCAATACTGCCCTTTGCTGCTCACAAAGCCTGGCCAACATGTGGAACGCGGAGTTCCAGCCCGTGGACACGTCGCAAAACAGCCAGTGAGCTGGTAATTTCAAGTGCTGCTGCAGCGTTGACAGACCAGCTGAAGCTGTCGGTGACTTGCGGAAATGTGCACACACGCGGTGCACCTTCACCAGTAGCTCAGGCAAATTGGGGTATGTTTTTAGAAACCGCTGAACCACAATGTTGAATACATGGGCAAGGCATGGGATGTGTCTAAGGTTGCCCAGTTCCAAAGCCGCCACCAAGTTACGGCCATTATCAGACACAATCATGCCTGGTTCTAGGTTGAGTGGCAAGAGCCACAGCTCAGTCTGGTCTCTTATCCCCTGCCACAGCTCTGCGGCGGTATGCTGTTTGTCACCTAGGCAGATCAGCTTAAGCACAGCCTGTTGCCGCTTCCCCACTGCAGTGCTACACTGCATCCAGCTACTGACTGATGACTGACTGGTGCTGCACGCGGAAACTTTGGAGGTGGAAGTGGAGGAGGAGAAGTGGGGGTTGGAGCAACTAACGTAGGTGCTGGCGGAAACCCTGATGGAAGTAGGGACCGCAATCCTTGGCTTCGTTAGCACCTGTACCTTTCCAGGGTACGAGTCGCTCCCAGCCTCCACGACATTCACCCAGTGTGACGTCAGGGAAATGTAGCGTCCCTGGCCGATAGCACTTGTCCATGTGTCCATGGTTAAGTGGACCTTCCCAGTAACTGCGTTGGTCAGGGCACGTGTGATGTTAAGGGACACATGTTGGTGTAAGGCTGACACGGCACACCTTGAAAAATAGTGGCAGCTGGGAACTGCGTAACGAGGGACGGCCACCGACATCAGGATGTGGAAGGCCTCAGTGTCCACAAGCCTAAATGGCAACATTTCCAGGGCAAGTAATTTGGAAAGCTGCGCATTTAGTGCTATGGCCTGTGGGTGGGTGGCTGGGTATTTGCGCTTGCATTCAAATGCCTGAGGTAATGACATTTAGATGCTGCGCTGGGACAGGGAAGTGGATGTGGTCGCTGACGGTGCTTGCAAAGGTCCAGGTGCAGGGCAGGAGGCATCCGGGCCTGCATCTTAAACAGGGGATTGACCAGCACGAAACAAAGGGGAAGTGGTGTGACCTGCAGACACAAATTCTGGACCCAGGTGTTCGTCCCACCTATTAGGGTGCTTTGATGACATGCTGGTGGTGGTGAGGTTGCTAGTGTTTACGCCCCGGCTCATTTTGGTGTGGCACAGGTTGCAAACCACTATTCTTTTGTCGTCCGCACTTTCCTCCAAAAAGCGCCATACTGCCAAACACCTACCCCTTGGCAAGGGAGATTTACGCAAGGGGGTGCTCCGTTGGAACAGTTGCGGGCCTGTTCATTGGTGCCCGCCTTCTACCTTTTGACACCCCACTGCCTCTTCCAGCCTGTTGCAGTGCTGCAGATCAGTCCCCCTCTGTACTGCTCTCCTTGCTCGGCTTGTTGCCACTTTCCCAGGTTGGGTCAGTGACCTCGTCGTCCAGCACTTCCTCTTCCACTTCCTCTTTGTTGACCTAACCACAACCTCAGTGATTGACAACTGTGTGTCATCCTCTTCCTCAACCTCTTGAGACAGTAATTGCGGTTGAGTCATTGGCAACTGTGTCTCATCATCATCCACCTCATTAAGCACTAAGTGCCGTTCCCCAGCGTCATGGTCTTGTGACTCTGGATGCTCAAGAGGTTGGGAATCGGGGCACAAGATCTCAGGTCCCTCTTCAAACGTGCTTGGCGAGAGGGCCAAATCAATTAATGGCAATGCAAAGAGGTCCTCGGAATATCTGAGTGTGGGATCACTTGTATGCCAGACTGTAAATGGTGGGAGGAAGGAGGATCAGGGTGAGGATTGTGTGAACCAGACTCCTGGCTACTGAGACTGGACTTGGTGGAAGACAGGGTGGTGCTTAACCGACTGGAAGCACTATCTGCTGCAATCCAACCGACCACCTGCTTGCACTAGACTGACTTCCAGAGTGGTGTCCTGCGCTACCCTGCAAACTGGGACATTAAGCTAGGTATCTTGGATGATTGTTTTTCTTGTGCTCTGGCAGCAGACACAGTTTCACCGCGCCCAGGGCCACGGCCTCTGCGTCCACCATCAGCATCACGCCCACTTCCCCGTCCTTTAATGCGCGCCTTCTTCATATTAAATGATGTATGTTATAAGGGACTGTTTATAGGAAAAATGTGGAAAAAATATAATTGTTTTTGCTAATATTTTTCCCAATATCTGGCCCTGACACAGACACACGCTATTGCAGTGCAGATGTGACAATTCACTGCAGACACCGTTTATAGGCAAAGTGTGGATAAATTATTCGAAAAAATATAATTGTTTTCGCTAATATTTTTTTCCAATATCTTGTCCTGACACACGCTATTGCAGCGCAGATGTGACAATTCACTGCAGACACCGTTTATAGACAAAGTGTGGATAAATTATGGAAAAAATATAATTGTTTTCGCTAATATTTTTCTTAATATCTTGTCCTGACACACGCTATTGCAGCGCAGATGTGACAATTCACTGCAGACACAGTTTATAGGCAAAGTATTGTGGGGATCCGCTCTGGTAGGCAGTGGTAGCGAGTCCAGTATAGAGGCAACACAGACCGGTCTTGGTGTAAAACACGATGCTTTGTTTATTCACACGGTGCATACAAGTGAAAGGCGGTGCAGTTCATAGGGAGGGTGGTCACACACAACACTCAAAATAATAGTTCAATCACAGCAAGTCCCTGAATGGGCCCTAGACCTGCTGCAGTCTACTTGAGGCCTGTTCCCATCACATAAAGCAAAGTCTATTTAAAGCCAGGAGTAATGTCAACTTTTTCTCCTTGGTGAAGTAAGTCCCTGGGTCTGGCTTCTAGCCACGGAACACGGATCCCTCCTGGCTTCGGCTGCGGGTTCTCGCACAGTCCTTTACAGGCCTCAGCACACAGCCCAGCTCACCTCCACCTCTCACTCCCACAGCCAGAGAACAAAAAACCTCCACATTGCACACCACACCCTTGTTGCTGATCGGGTTTTAACCCTTCCCTGCAAAACCTGGCCTGGACCATGGGGAGACAGGCACCCACCCGCATATCTGCCTGCTCCCAGTAAGAGCCGGCCCGGATCCGCTGTGTTAACAGCATAACCGCTGCAAAATGCACTTTTCCGGCTCTTACTCCACCGGGGCCAGGACCCCTGGTGGCACGTACCTCCCGTCTACCACCACCCCTACTACTCTCCTACAGTTGATAAATTATTCAAAAAAATATAATTGTTTTCGCTAATATTTTTCCCAATATCTTGTCCTGACACACGCTATTGCAGAGCAGATGTGACAATTCACTGCAGACACCGTTTATAGGAAAAATGTGGATAAATTATGGAAAAAATGTAATTGTTTTTGCTAATATTTTTCCCTGACACACGGTATTGCAGCGCAGATGTGACAATTCACTGCAGACACCGTTTATAGGAAAGTGTGGATAAATTATTTGAAAAAATATAATTGTTTTCGCTAATATTTTTCCCAATATCTGACCCTGACACGCGCTATTGCAGCGCAGATGTGACAATTCACTGCAGACACCGTTTAAAGGCAAAGTGTGAAGAAATTATGGAAAAAAATATAATTGTTTTTGCTAATATTTTTTCCAATATCTGGCCCTGACACACACACCCTATTGCAGCGCAGATGTGACAATTCACTGCAGACACCGTTTATAGACAAAGTGTGAATAAATTATGGGAAAAATATATATATTTTTTTCGCTAATATTTTTCCCAATATCTGGCCCTGACACACGCTATTGCAGCACAGATGTGACAATTCACTGCAGACACCGTTTATAGGCAAAGTGTGAATAAATTATGGAAAAAATATATTTGTTTTCACTAATATTTTTCCCAATATCTGGCCCTGACACTCGCTATTGCAGCGCAGATGTGACAATTCACTGCAGACACAGTTTTAGGAAAAATGTGGAAAAATTATGGAAAAAATATAATTGCTTTCGCTAATATTTTTCCCAATATCTGACTGTCACGACCAGACTCCTGTATCCGCATGCTGTTGCCTGCGGTCTGGTTTGGTTGTTCAACCACAGGTGAGGACCGCTAGTATGTTGCCTCACTTGTGGTTGCCGCTGGCAACATGTAGTTAATTCGCAGTTTAGCAGCCTGAGCTGGTGCTGGGTAGCTTGCTGCAATGTGCATGCGGTTGCACCTGGCAACCTATCTTTGTTAGGTGTGTCTTTTGTATGTCTGGTGTGCACAGGGTTTTAGTTGTGTGCACTTTCTCCTTTAAGTGGCTGTCTTCCCTACCCTGGTGTGAGAACGGTTAATTCCCTTCTATGTGTGAACACTGGGTGTGTCTGTGTGGGTGTGGCCACTTTGGGCTATATAGCCTCAGTTGAGACCTAATGTCTGAGGGGTACTCCAGCCTTGTTTGTAAGCTGGAGGCACCCTCCTGGTCCCTTATACCATCTGCCAGTGAGGGCCACCCTTGTGGTCATAAATGTTGTTATGTGATGTGATGTTAAGCCTATGTTTATGTGATGTCTGTTATTATTGCAGCTATGGTTCTGGCTTCCTGTGTGTTTATGTGTGCTGTGTCCTTTTGTCTGTGTGTGGACTTCAGCACTTGTGTCCAGGGATCCAGTCAGTGTGTCTGTGGTAGGTAGGGGTAGAAGTCTTTCACTCTTCTGGCATATCCATAGTCTGTTTATGTTTATATCCCCTTGCAGCTCGGCCAGTTTAGACTCCTGTTTCTCCGCATCCAGGAGGAACAGGTGGTCTACCCAGCTCCTAGTTCAGGGATCGGCGGAGGGTCAGTAGGGATCCGAGGTTCCGGAGCATGAGCCCTCCTACCATCAAGGTCGGCTCATGCAGCTAGGAGTCAGGGTCAGATTAGGGATGCGTTAGGAGGTGACCTGCTCCTTAATTCTGTGGTCCTGGCCAAGCAGCGACCTGACATCGCACGGCTGAGGGTTTTCCCCATCCTCAGCCGTGACACTGACCCTGACAAACACACCTATTGCAGCACAGATGTGACAATTCACTGCAGGGACTCTGCCCCTGACACACAGAATGTATTGCTGAACAGATGTCAGGACTTTTGGGTTTTAAAACATTTTAAAATGGAATAAACTGTGATCACAAACTCCCTACACTAACTATCTGTCTGTCACGGTGGGGAATGGGGGAAACCCCCCACCGTATTAAGAGAGCTATTACTAAGCCTGGTCACAGGGAAAAGACGCAGGTCACCTCCTACAGTTGCCCTAATCCTTACCCTGATCTCCTGACCATATGAGCGCCCCCTAAAGGTGGGAGGGTCATACACTGGAACCTAGATACTGCTGACCCTAACGGTCCCTTGCATAGGGGTCAGGAATAGGAGACAACCGGTTCCTCAAGGACACAGACGAACCGGAGTCTCCAGTGGCCTAGAAACAGAAGGGAAAAGATAGAAAGAGCTGCAACTGAACGGCAGGTAAGCACCAGGTAAAACAACAACACACCAGAACAACAAACACTTACCTGCCGCAGCAAGGATGGAACAACGACAACCAAACAACCTGGAACCTCCTGCGAACACCGGATGCAAGCTGGCTCCAGGGAAGGCTGCTCCTATGCTTTAGGTTCACCCCTCCGGGAAACCAATGGGACCCCCTTCCGGAGGAATAGACAGACAAGGGGATGTCTAGCAACCATGCCAGGCATAACACCAAACATGACAGGCATAACACCAAACAAGACATCACCACACACCCATAAAATAAACCCATACCAAACACAACAGGAAAGGGTAGAGGATAGAACATAGAAACAAGGGGGTGACAAGGGTGGTTTCCCAGAGGGGTGAACCTAAAGCATAGGAGCAGCCTTCCCTGGAGCCAGCTTGCATCCGGTGTTCGCAGGAGGTTCCAGGTTGTTTGGTTGTTGTTGTTCCATCCTTGCTGTGGCAGGTAAGTTTTTGTTGTTCTGGTGTTTTATTTTACCTGGTGCTTACATGCCGTTCAGTTGCAGCTCTATCTATATTTTTACCTTCTGTTACTAGGCCACTGGAGACTCCGGTTCGTCTGTGTCCTTGAGTAACCGGTTGTCTCCAATTCCTGACCCCTATGCAAGGGACCGTTAGGGTCAGCAGTATCTAGGTTCCAGTGTATGAGCCCTCCCACCTTCAGGGGGCGCTCATACGGTCAGGAGATCAGGGTAAGGATTAGGGCAACTGTAGGAGGTGACCTGCGTCTTTTCCCTGTGTCTAGGCTTAGTATTAGCTCTCTTAATATGGTGGGGGGTTTCCCCCATTCCCCACCGTGACAGTATGTTCAACTAGGATGGCCCTCAGACTGGACAGATGGAATCCAGGAACATCAACACTCCAACACACACACCAAAGCTGGAGACAAAACTAGAACTCAGGCTCAAAACACAAGGATAAATAGAGCCTAGAGACCACACCCAGTTCCACACCAAGGAAGACAAATCTTAACCCCGAACACACCAGGATGGGAAGGGACACACAACTTAAAGGGGAAGTGTCAAAACATGCAAAACAACATGTTGCCACCAGCAACAAGCATGCACGGCAAAAGTGTCATGGTCCACTACACCAGACCATGACACAGCCATGACACTCCCTCCCCTCAAAGCCCTCCCCAAAAAATAACGGGGAATAAAAAATAAAAAAAGTGCAGATTCTGTGTCAGCACATCCCTCAAAACAGCCGCCAGCATGCCAGGACCACCAACTAGGCCCCTGGCAGCCAGCCAACAAGCAGTAAGGAGAAATCATACCGAACACAGGGTCCATCTCTGACACAGTTCACACTCTGGGCGGCTATCAGCAAGCATTCCCAACTAGCACACAGCCAGTACACCAAAGGAATGCTGCCAGCAACCAGCCCAAGAGCAAGGAACAACTGAGAACGGAACGAGGGGACACACCAACACAAGCAACGGTTCAACAACAATGGCAACACCTGTTACCCAGAACCACGCCCTTAACAGTAACTCCCCTTTTACCCTCCCTCCGGAGGATAAGCATGTGCGCCAGAAAATGGCAGGCGACACATGCTGAGCCCTCTTTCGAAGGTGTCCAGAGGCTGAGGAGCCTTAGTTGAACATACTGTCCATCCATCATCCATCAGCCTCAGAAGTTAAGTGTTCCGCTTGTTGTATTTTGTATTCCCCCCCCCCACCTTTGTTGTTTACTAGGCCTCAGTGAGACGCTGGTTCCTTCACCAGGGAAGGAGCGGGTTGTCTCTGCCCTGTCATTACCATTAGGGCATCCGAGGGCCACCAGGGTTTTCTAGGTTACTGTGTATGGGCATCTCTACCATTGAGAGGTGCCCATATGGATAGGAGTTAGGGCCAGGAGCAGGGTTTTATAGGTGGTGACCCTTTTTCTTCCCTATCGGTGAGGCCAAGTGTCTTTTCCCTTCCTTCTTGTTGTCTTTTGGTGTTCTCCCCTACTACATCCGTGACATTATCCAGAGCCTAGAGACCACACCCAGTTCCACACCAAAGAAGACAAATCTTAACCTCGAACACACCAGGATGGGAAGGGACACACAACTTAAAGGGGAAGTGTCAAAACATGCAAAACAACATGTTGCCACCAGCAACAAGCATGCACGGCAAAAGTGTCATGGTCCACTACACCAGACCATGACACAGCCGTGACACTGTCCCTTCCTAACCCACAGCTCTCCCTGACTCGCAATTAGCCGAACCCATATCATCGGGTACTATATAGCACCCAATGATGCGTTCCGGCCAGCCAATCACTGTAATGCCAGTAGCCAACATGGCTCCTGCATTACAGTGATGGCAGTATTTACCTGCACGTTTATTGGCTGCTTAGCAGCCGCGAAACGTGCGGGATGGAGACTCGAGCATGGCGCTCGAGCACATGCGGTACTCGAGTGCCGAGTACCACCATGTGCCGAGCATAGCGATGCTCGAGCCGAACAGGTGTTCGGCCGAGCATGCTCGCTCAACACTATATGGGGGCAGTGTGGGGGAAATTACTGTGTGTTGCAAATTACTATATGGGAGCAGTGTGGAGGAAATTACTGTGTGGGGGGGAAAATTGCTATGGGGGATTACTATAGGGGCAGTGTGGGGGGAAATTACTATATGGGGGCAGCGTGGGGGGTGTTACTATTGGGGAGGCACTGTAGGGGCAATTCTATTATTTCTGGGGACAGTATACAGGGATTATTACCTGGAGCACAATATAGGGTGTTATTATTACTGAGGGCACTCTAGGGGACATTATAGCTGCTGTGGACACTATAGTGACATTTGGGGTAATTTATCAAACTGGTGTAAAGTAGAACTGGCTTAGTTGCCCATAGCATCCAATCAGATTCCACCTTTCATATTTGACAGCTCTTTTGGAAATCCAGTTCTACTTTACACCAGTTTGATAAATGACTCCAATTATGTCTACTGGGGTCACTATTTTTTCAGCAGTATAGTATCTGGGGCATTGGTGGGCACAACTGGCACAGTATTGGGGATGGCAGCAGGATGACACTGTGTGGACACCAGGATGGGGAGGTTGATGGAAAAACTGAGAAATCTAACGTGTCTGTATTACAAACTCTGTAGAGACAAGATGCGGCTAAAAAGAATTTGTCATGGCGGTCTAACAGAGGAGAAGAGGAAAGAGAAGGTCTACATGACAGGAGATGTCTCTGGATGTAAGAGGTATGTGGTCAAGTATGGGGGGCTGCCAAACACCCTAGGCACGCCACTGGGAAGCAGCAGTCCTCTAGTCCCACTATGAATACACTTTACAACTTTCCTGGATAACCATAGGCATGCTATTATGTACTCGTTAACTCCCGGGCTGAGGGGTGCAGAATTTGGATCCAGACACCCATTCCATCTTAAAGACCGACGGGTGCCAGAGGCAATTAACCCTTTCACAGTAGTTTTGCCATAAATGAATTACCTTACTGTTGGCCTGGATGGTTCTAGTCTTTCTAAGATGGCTGATCTCTTTCCTTCTGAGGTATTCTCTCAGTTAAGTAGCTTTCTAGCAGCTTTTCAGTCTCAGGAGTATTGTCTTCTGGAAGAGACTTCTCTCTGGCTGGAGCTAGCATGTACACGTCTTGCCTGTAGCTCTGTTGACTAGACACTAACTAACTAGACCATCCATCACCCTGGCAACCTAACCAAGTTATTTAATCATATATTGCCCATATATTACTATTAGGTATACTTACTGAACAAATAAATATGTGCTTTAAGAGGAATTCACTATTGGCTGAATACCGCATGTGCTCGAGCACAATGCTCAAGTCTCCTCCCCGCACGTTTGTTGGCTGCTACACAGCCAAAAAACCTGCAGGTAAGTACTGCCCTTCACTGTAATGCCGTAGCAATGTTGGTTACTGGCATAACAGTGATTGGCTGGCCGGAACGCGTCATCGGGTGCTATATAGCACCCGATGACACGTGTTCCGCTCAGTGTTAGTCAGGGAGAGCTGTGCTGAAGAAGGGAAAGATAGTGTAGGGAGTGAAATTTTCTTTTATTCATTAGGAAAACTTGTCAGAGACCCAAAAGTCCATTTAAGGACTATTGTTTTATGTGTGGCAGCAATATATATTGTGCTAAATAGCGTGCAGTAGTTAGGCTGCTGCAGACAGCGACATTATCAGCGCTACATCGCCTGTGTGCGCATCCCAAAAATATCTGTGACATCCAGTGTACTTTTTCCGTAGACGGTGTCCAATGTGGACAGTGACATTAGCTGCGCTACATCTCCTGTGTAACATTTCCACATCCAAAATACCTGTGACAATCCCTGTATTAGCCACTGCTGACATCAGCAACATTATCTGTGGTATATTTCTCCTGTGTAATGTGTGCACATCCCAAAAATATCTGTGACATCCAGTGTACTTTTTCCGTAGACGGTGTCTGCTGCGGACAGTGACATTAAATGGGGTACATCTCCTGTGTAATGTTTCCACATCCAAAATACCTGTGACATTCCCTGTAATTTTATATTAGCCACTGCTGACATTAGCAATAGATAGGCCGCTGCAGACAGCGACATTATCTGCGCTACATCTCCTGTGTAACTTGTGCGCATCCCAAAAATATCTGTGACATTCAGTGTACTTTTTCCGTAGACGGTGTCCGCTGCGGACAGTGACATTAGCTCCGCTACATCTCCCGTGTAACGTGTGCACATCGAAAATACCTGTGAAATTCCCTTTAATTTTATATTAGCCACTGCTGACATCAGCAATAGTTAGCCGCTGCAGACAGCGACATTATCTGCGACATCGAGTGTACTTTTTCCGTAGACGGTGTCCGCTGCGGACAGTGACATTACCTGGGGTACATCTCCTGTGTAACATTTCCACATCCAAAATAGCTGTGACATTCCCTGTAATTTTATATTAGCCGCTGCTGACATCAGCGACATTATCTGTGGTATATCTCCTGTGTGACATTTCCACTTCCCAAATACCTTTTTTTATTTTTTTGCGCATACACTTACAAATCCTACGCTACTGTACGTGTGACATACTTTCAAGCATATAAAACAATTAATATGAAGAAGGCGAGCAGTAAGGGACAGGGAAGTGGCCGTGATGCTGATGGTGCATGCAGAGGCCGTGGCCCTGGGCACGGTGAAACTGTGCCTGCTGCCAGAGCACAAGAAAAACAATCATCCACGATACCTAGCTTCATGTCCCAGTTTGCAGGGCGGTACAGGACAACGCTCTCAAAGTCAGACCAGTGCGACCAGGTGGTCGGTTGGATTGCAGCAGATAATGCTTCCAGTCGGTTAAGCACAATCAACACAATCCTCACCCTGATCCTCCTTTCTCCCACCATGGAGAGTCTTGCCAAACAAGTGATCCCACACTCGGATATTCTGAGGAGCTATTTTCAGCGCCATTTCTTCATTTGGGCATCTCGACAAGACCGCTTGAAGAGGGACATGAGATCTTGTGCCCGGATTCACAATCTCTTGAGCATCCACAGTCACAAGAAGATGACGTTGAGGAATGGCAATTTGTGTTTCACTAGGAGGATGATGATGATGATGAGACACAGTTGCCAATAAGTCAACGGCAATTAGTGTCTCAAGAGGTGGATGACACAGTTGTCAATAACTGAGGTTGTTGTTAGGTCAACAAGTCAGGAGGATGAGCAGAGTGGGGAAGTGGAAGAGGAGGTGGTGGACGATGAAGTCACTGACCCAACCTGGGAAAGTGGCAAGCCGAGCGAGGACAACAGTACAGAAGGAGAGGGATCCGCAGCACCGCAACAGGCTGGAATAGGCAGTGGGGTGGCAAAAGGGAGAAGGCGGGCCAAACCTAACAGCCCCACAACTGTTCCCCGGAGCACACCCTTGCGGAAATCTCCATTGCCAAGGGGTAGGTGTTCCGCAGTCTGGCACTTTTTTAAGGAAAGTGCGGCCGACAAAAAAATTGCAATTTGCAACCTGTGCCATACAAAAATTAGCAGGGGCGTGAACACTAGCAACCTCACCACCACCAGCATGATCCGCCACATGGCATCAAAGCACCGTAATAGGTGGGCCAAACGCCTAGGTCCACAATCTGTGTCTGCAGGTAACACCACTGCCTCCTCTTCCCCTGTGTTATGTGCTGGCCAATCCCCTGTCGAAGGCGCAGGCCCGGATGCCTCCCGCCCTGCACCTGGACCTTCGCAAGCACCATCAGCAACCACATCCAGTTCCGTGTCACAGCGCAGCGTACAAATGTCCTTATCCCAGGCATTTGAACGCAAGCGCAAATATCCAGCCACCTACCCACAGGCCATAGTATTAAATGCGCAACTTTCCAAATTACTGGCCCTGGAAATGTTGCCATTTAGGCTTGTGGACACTGAGGCCTTCACCAGCCTGATGTCGGCGGCCATCCCTGGTTACACAGTCCCCAGCCGCCACCATTTTTCAAAGTGTGCCGTGCCCCCCTTACACCAGCATGTGTCCCATAACATCACCCGTGACCTAACCAATGCAGTTCCTGGGAAGGTCCACTTAACCACTGACACATGGACTTTCGGCCATGCTACATTTCCCTAACGGCACACTGGGTGAACATTTTGGAGGCCAGTAACGAGTCGTACCCTGGGATGGCACAGGTGCTACCGACGCCAAGGATTGTGGTCCCTACTTCCATCAGGGTTTCCGCCACCACCTAGGTTAGTGGTTCCAACCCCCATTTCTCCTCCTCCTCCACTTCCACCTCAGAATTATCCTTTTGCAGCACCAGTCAGTCATCAGTCGGTAGCTGGAAGCAGTGTAGCACTGCAGTGGGGAAGCGTCAACAGGTCGTGCTTAAGCTGATCTGCTTAGGTGACAAACTGTGGCAGGGGATAAGAGACCAGACTGAGCTCTCGCCACTCAACCTAGAACCAGGCATGGTTGTGTTTGATAATGGCCGTAACTTGGTGGCGGCTTTGGAGCTCGGAAAGATCACACACATCCCATGCCTAGCTCACATCTTCAACTTAGTGGTTCAGCAGTTTCTCAAAACCTACCCCAATTTGCCTGAGCTACTGTTGAAGGTGCGCCGTGTGTGTTTCCATTTCCGCAAGTCTTCGACAGCTTCTGACAGTCTGTCAATGCTGCAGCAGCTCTTAAAAATTGCCAGCTCACCGACTGTTGTGTGACGTGAGCACGCGCTGGAACTCCATGTTCCACATGTTGGCCAGGCTTTGTGAGCAGCAGAGGGCAGTATCGGAACACCAGCTGCAACTTGGTCGTTGCCTTTCCAGTCAGCTTCCGCTCTTCACAATCGAGGAGTGGGCATGGATGTCTGACCTCTGTGAAGTTTTAAGAAACTTTGAGGAATCAACACAGCTGGCGAGCGGCGATAACACTATTATCAGCGTAACCATCCCTCTTTTGTGTCTACTCAAACTCTCGCTGATCACAATTTAGGCCGACGCTTTGCATGTGGAAGAGGTGGAAATGGGGGAAGACATCATGCAGGGTGATAGCCAGACCACCCTCAGTTCGTCTTCTCAGCGCAAATTGGTTGATAATAAGGTGGAGCAGGAGACGGTTGCCTCCGCTACAGAGAGCAGTACTCATGGAGGTTTAATTCCATCTGTTCAGCGTGAATGGGCAGAAGAGGAGGAAGAGGATGAAGAGAAGAGATTTAGAGTCATCCTCCTGATGACGACAGCGAAGTCTTGCCTGTTGGGACTCTGGCACACATGGATGACTATATGTTAGTGTGCCTTTCACGTGACCCACGCGTTTTACACATTTTGGAAAACACTGATTAATGGTTGTTCACCCTTCTCGACCCCCACTACAAAGAGAACTTCTCATCTCTCATTCCTCAGGTGGAGAGGACAAGCAAAATGGTGCAATACCAGAAGGTCCTTGTGGAAAAATTGCTCCAAAAATTTCCATCTGACAACGCTGGTGGCAGAGTACGTAGTTCCTTGGGCAACCGAGGAGGGGAGGGGAACACACAGCAGTTCCAACAGAGGCAAGGCAACACTCTCCAAAGCCTGGGACAGTTTCATGACACCCGCCAGCACCCTCACCCTGATGCGTGGCCTAGTGTCACAAGGAGGGAAAAATTTTGGAAGATGGTGAAGCAGTGCGTAGCAGACCATGTCAGCATCCTCAATGATCCCTCTGTGCCCTACAACTACTGGGTGTCCAAGCTGGACACGTGGCACGAACTGACGCTCTACGCTTTGGAGGTGCTGGCCTGCCCTGCCGCCAGCGTTTTGTCTGAGCGGCTATTTAGAGCTGGTGGGGGCATAATAACTGATAAGCGCATCCGCCTGTCAACTGAAAATGCTGACAGGTTGACTCTTATCAAAATGAACAAGGCCTGGATTTCCCCTGACTTCTCTACTCCACCAGAGGAAAGCGGCTGAACAAAGGCACTTTAAATGTGTTTTTTATAATGAACTGAATACACTGTATTCCCAGGCACCCCTTCCACCACAAAAAAGGGTATATGGTTCAATCTTCCTTTTCTCGTTCTCCTCCTCTTCCATCATATCATTAGGCTAATTAGTCTGCCCTCGCTCCTCATGTTGTAGAGGGTCAGCTCACCAGCAGGCCCTCGCATAGAATGTTTTAGAGGGTTAGCTCACCAGCAGGCCCTCACCTACAATCTTTTAGAGGTCAGCTCCCCTGCAGGCCCTCGCATATAATGTTTTAGAGCAAGGGTCCTCAAACTACGGCCTGCGGGCCACATGCGGCCCTCCGAGGACACTGATCCGGCCCGCCGGGTGTTTTGGCCGTTTCAGCAATTCTGGCAGGGCACAGCAGGAGATGAGCGCTGCGCTTCCATTGCGCTCATCTCCATAGTGATCTGCATCGCTGTCCTCAGGACAGCGATACAGATCGCTGTGCTGTGGCAGGGGAGGGAGAGGCGTGTCCCTTTCCCTTCCTCTGATAGGCTGCCGGCACAAGGCCCGCAGCCTATCAGAGGCCAGTGCAGGCGGCGCGATGACGTCATTGCGCTTGCTTGAGCAGTACAGAGCGGGACACAGGCCAGAAGAGGCCTGCATCGCATCGCAGATGGTAAGTATGAGTGTTTTTTTAATTTTATTAAATTGACCAATTTTTCTGCCACACTTATTACTGGCACATGGGGGGGGGGGGCAGCAATTGGCACCTATTACTGGCACATGGGGGGGCAGCAATTGGTACCTATTACTGGCACATGGGGGGGCAGCAATTGGCACTTATTACTGGCACATGGGGGGGCAGCAATTGGCACTTATTACTGGCACATGGGGGGGCAGCAATTGGCAC
Organism: Bufo bufo; assembly: GCF_905171765.1. Classification (NCBI taxonomy): domain Eukaryota; kingdom Metazoa; phylum Chordata; class Amphibia; order Anura; family Bufonidae; genus Bufo; species Bufo bufo. Next base: position 727,953,485 of record NC_053389.1, on the reverse strand, counting down.
TTATTACTGGCACATGGGGGGGCAGCAATTGGCACTTATTACTGGCACATGGGGGGGCAGCAATTGGCACTTATTACTGGCACATGGGGGGCAGCAATTGGCACTTATTACTGGCACATGGGGGGGGCAGCAATTGGCACTTATTACTGGCACATGGGGGGGATGGCAGCAGAGAGGAGACTGGCACATGATGGGGGGAGAATTGGCACTTATTACTGGCACATGAGGGGGTGGCAGCAGAGAGGAGACTGGCACATGATGGGGGGGGGGAATTGGCACTTATTACTGGCACATGAGGGGGTGGCAGCAGAGAGGAGACTGGCACATGATGGGGGGGAATTGGCACTTATTACTGGCACATGGGGGGTGGTAGCAGAGCGGAGACTGGCACATGATGGGGGGAGAATTGGCACTTTCTTACTGGCACATGGGGGGTGGCAGTAGAAAGGAGACTGGCACATGATGGGTGGGGGAAGAATTGGCACTTTTTACTGGCACATGGGGGGGTGGCAGCATAGAGGAGACTGGCACATGAGTGGGGGGGGAGGAGAGTAGCACTAATTACTGGTACATGAGTGGTGGGGAGAGGCACTTTTCACTAGCACATGATTTGGGGGCATCTATGGGGGCACCTCTTACTGGCACATTATTGGGGGGCACTATGGGGACATTTACTGAGGCCACAAAGAAGGGGTATTTTATATGGGGGGGCTCTGTGTGGCACTAATATTATCAGTGGTATTATCTGTTTCTGCAGTATAGTATTGGGGAGCTCTGGATCCGCCACTGGTTCTATTCGTCTTGCCGGCAGGCGCACCTTCTTCCAGACCTGTGAACCTCATGTGCAGCTGCGTCACAGGAAGTCCGGAGAAGAAGAAAGGAGAAGGAGACGTTCAGGGGTAGGGAAATATGTTTTTTCACTTCAAAATAAGATATGTGCAGTGTGCATAGAAATTTGTTCATAGTTAAAGGGGTTTTCCCATCTTGGACAATGGGGGCATATCGCTAGGATATGCACCCATTGTCCTATAGGTGCGGGTCCCACCGCTGGGACCCGCACCTATATAGAGAACGGAGGCCCGAAAGTGAAGGAGGAAATGAATGGGAGCATGGGCAGTGCATGCGCGGTACGCTCCCATTCACTTTCGAGGCTCCGTTCTCTATATAGGTGCGGGTCCCAGCGGTGGGACCCGCACCTAACTATATGCCCCCATTGTCCAAGATGGGAATACCCCTTTAAACTATAGTCCGGCCCTCCAACGGTCTGAGGGACAGTGAACTGGCCCCCTGTTTAAAAAGTTTGAGGACCCCTGTTTTAGAGGGTCAGCTTACCAGCAGGCCCTCACCTACAATCTTTTAGAGGGTCAGCTCACCTGCAGGCCCTCACATGTATTGTTTTAGAGGGTCAGATCACCAGCAGGCCCTCACCTACAATCTTTTAGAGGACCAGCTCACCTGCAGGCTCTCACATGTAATGTTTTAGAGGTGCAGCTCACCAGCAGGCCCTCACCTACAATCTTTTAAAGGGTCAGCTCACCTTCAGGCCCTCACATATAATGCTTTACAGGGTCAGCTCACCTGCAGGCCCTCACATGTAATGTTTTAGAGGGTCAGCTCACCAGCTGGCCCTCAACCATAATGTTTTAGAGGGTAAGCTCACCAGCAGGCCCTCACCTACAATATTTTAGAGGGTAAGCTCACCTGCAGGCCCTCGCATGTAATGTTTTAGAGGTTCAGATCACCAGCAGGCCCTCACCTACAATCTTTTAGAGGGTCAGCTCACCTGCAGGCCCTCGCATATAATGTTTTAGAGGGTCAACTCACCAGCTGGCCCTCACCCATAATGTTTTACAGGGTCAGCTCACCAGCAGGCCCTCGCCCATAATTTTTTAAATGGTCAGATCAACAGCAGGCACTCGCCCATAATTTTTTCAATGCTCAGATCAGCAGCAGGCACTCACCCCTAATGTTTTAGAGAGTCAGCTCTGCAGCAGACCCTCAACCCTAATGTTTTATATGGTCAGCTCAGCAGCATGCCCTTGCCCATAATGTTTTAGATGGTCACCAGCAGGCCCTTGCTCATAATGTTTTTGAGGGTCACCAGCAGGCCATCAATCATAATTTTTCAAGGGTGTATTATGCCCTCTTTTATGTGTAATAAAGGGTGTATTGGAGTGCCGGTTCCTTTTAATTTTTGGAAGCCCTTTCACTTAGTGCATAGGCTTTATGAGTGTAGGAGTCCCACTACCTGAACAATTGTACCACAATGTGAATGAGACCCTCCATATGTGATATACAGGTTGTATCGGAATGCCTCTTTCGTGTAATTTTTGGCAGGACTTGCACTTTATATACAAGTAAATATACAGGAAGGAATGTTTCCTAACAATTTTTCCTCTAAAATCGATTTTATCTTCGGTTTGGTGCATATTATTGTAAGTCTGTAAGAGTACTACTCGGCATACTACTCGGACAACATCATTCCTAGCAGCGACCTGGGAGTCCAAGATGCATCCACACATCTTCCCCATGCTGTTCCCGAACCATTTTGGTGGTGTTTTCATCAATTTCTGACCTTTACCTATGAACCAGACACCCTCCCCTCTTCAGAGCAGGGGGTGCCTGATTTAATGCTTGTGTTCTCCCATTGACTTCCATTGTGCTCCGGTGCTCGGTAGAGCACCGAGCATCCCGAGCTGTTCGACCCGAACACCCGGGTGCTCGATCAACACTAGCATTCACAACATTTAATTCAGCAACATGGAATTAACTCCTTTTAGCAATAATTAACCATTTGCAGTGTCCCACTGGGGGCAATAATTGACCTTCAAATATAATGGAACCTTACCAACCAATAATAGATCCAACAATAATTGCCTTGGTTTTGATGGGAATATTTTCAAGCAGGAAGAGGACTGGAAGGAACACTTCCCGATGTATCTAAAAGGCAAATGAAGCAGCTTTGCAACTAATCTTGATAAAAATACTGTACAATAAAATTCTCTTCATCGTTTTATGTGTATAGCTCATGTGCTGACCTGTGACAGAAAAAATACCCTCTATAATCTGATCTTGCAGTCATACTGTCTACCAGCTGCCCCATACTTTTTACCAACATATAGTAGTTGTTCTGAGCATTTACGAAGCAAGACGAATCCATTGATTTAATCACTTCGATGTGTAGTGCTAAGGCAATTAAATAACACAGCCCACCGTTTGCTGTTGTTGTTCATGTCTCCCGCATTTATGAAGCACTGAAGAGACACATCTCTTAATTCCCACAATCCACAGGCCGGATGATCGAATAGCACCTTCTGTAAACTTGATGCTGTACTTGTTTGTGATGGTGTTGTACCAACAATGTAGTAATATGATTACAATCAGGCAAGATTACAGGGTTGTGTTCCTTTCTGCACAGATCAGATTTCTTTATCCCTCCATCCACTCTTAGCAAATTGTGGTTATCAATCACTGGGTTTAGTGTAAAAAGGGTGCTGCTCTCAGGCACACACTCTTTGTGATGCTGTTTATCTCCTGATAGTAAGTTTTTTGCTGTACACGCTGAATGATGACCTTTTCTGCAAGTTCAACATCTGCAACTGAAGTGTGATCCTTACAGATGTGTCAACTGTGGATGTCCTTTGCAAAGGATCAAGCAATGTGGATTAGACGAGCAATAGCTCATACAAGAGATGAGCATTTTGAGAAATGCCCAAAGTGGTGTGTCTTGAGCCTTAATTTAGGAATCACTGTAGTATAGAGTTCTTATGTCTGATTTCTTGGTCGGACTGGGGTTACAACAATTTCTAACTGGGACCAGCAGGTAATGAACAAGAGTCTTGGAACAAGAAACTTGGGGGTGACAGACACATCTGATCAATGAGGCCTGAAACAGGAGCAGACCTTGGTCAGCTGGATTGAGGTTCATGGTGATGTAATGCCTCTGTCCAGGAGTGGAGAAGCTTCTGATGCATTCAACTGTATCTGAGCACAACCTTACTATCGTTGTAGAACGTAAATGAATCAATAGTAGTGTCCATTTCATCCTTTATGACGTCACCGATTTTTGCTAGAACAGATGCACAAAGTTCATGTCTTGGGACAGAGTGTGCAGGTTTTGGAGTTAGTTTGGCCTTTCGCAAGAGAAATCCCCAATGTGGGGCTTGCTGTTAACTTCAGACACCCAAGAAGATGTGGACTTATTTTCTGACATCAGCTGTAAGAGAAATGAGAGCACAGCAATGTGGTACTCAAAGTTGCTCCAACACTTTTAAAGACTTCTTCCATGTCTCCCACTTGTGTTGTTTTTCAGTAGGTAGGGGTATGTCTCAGTCTACATTCTCTGCAGCTAGATGTGGACTTCTTTTCTGACATCAGCTGTAAGAGAAATGAGAGCACAGCAATGTGGTACTCAAAGTTGCTCCAACACTTTTAAAGACTTCTTCCATGTCTCCCACTTGTGTTGTTTTTCAGTAGGTAGGGGTATGTCTCAGTCTACATTCTCTGCAGCTGTCTCAGCAACATCTTGGCATGAAGCTACGAATCTAAGAGGATTGTAGATACTATTCACAAGACACAACCGACAAGATTCCCCACTTAGTGAAAGGTTAGTCACAGGCTGACACTTGGAATGTGAATGTATCTTGCTTGATGTCCCACAGAAAACCTAGGCTGCATTGAATGGGACCAGAACCAAGATCAAGGAAGGTCCTTCAAATTGGTAGCATGGTCAAAAGAGGGAAATGCATTCATTACTGCTGGACTCTTAGAGATAATCTTGTGAAGTTTGAAGTTTGCTACATACGGTATTTCCTGTGTTCTGGTGAGGAGATCAATTGCCTCAATTGCTTCTTAACTGCTAGGTAAGGATTTCAGTCCATTTTCCAAATAAAAGTTCTTATCAAAAAACTGACAAGCATCAGATCCAAATTCCTCTTCTCCTCCTTGAGCTGTCCTTCTCAATCCATAGATTACTACAGCCTGAGAGGGGCTATTGCCAAAGACATATACCTTCATGCGGTAATCTGTGACTTCGCTGTTGACATCATTGTCCTTGTGCCATAGGAACCTGAGGTAGTTCCTGTTGTCTTCCCTGGCAATAAAGTAGTGGAACATTTGCTGGATGTCAGCCATTACTGCAACAGGTTCTTGTCAGAAGCGGATTAACACTCCCATGAGATTGTTGTTGAGATTGGGCCCAGTGAGGAGCTGGTTGTTGAGAGACACCTTCATACTGAGCGCTGAAATCAAACACCACTCTAATTTGTTTAGCTTTGCAAAGGTGATATATGCCAAAGAATGGGAGGTACCAGCATTCTTCTCTTTCTTGTAGTGGTGGTGCAGATTCTGCATAATCTCTGTCAAATATGTTCTGCATAATGTGCACACATTTTTCTCCATTTCTTGTTTCATTTTTAAGGTGCTTTTTAATCTAGCAACTGCTTGTTGTAGATTGTTTGGTAGTTTTGTTCTTGGAAAGCAGAAGGGTAATGGTGCTACCTAGCTGTTGGAATTGTCTTGGGCAAACTAATTTTCCATAATCTTGAGAAATTCCTTATCCTCTCTTTCAGGTGCTAGTTTGTTGTCTTCACTACTAAAGACTAGTGATCCAAGGCTGTCATTCAAGGACGAGTAAGAAGGAATGTTATATTGATGGTCATGTGGCCACTTACTGTCAGTGAACTTCTCTTTAACCCAGTAATGATGCTGACATGATTGAAAATTGATGAGAGCATTTGGTAAGACATAGGTTTTAAATGAGGAAATCTTAGAAGGCTCCTTAGTCTGATCTATGCAAACATTACTTATGATCACCAAGCCTAGATTAGGGTTTTGGGGAAATGGAGTGTTGTGAGGTCCATTGATTTGTTGCTGTACCTTGTGTACCCGGAGAACGTCTCTGCCAAGCAGTAGTAGGATGTTTGTGCTCTTGTCAAGAGATGGTATTTCCTTGGCTATAGAGTTTAGATGAGTATGATGAAGAGCCACCTCTGGCGTAGAAATCTCCTAGATGGTATCTGGTTACATTCAATTGGCAAGGGTATCCTAACATTGTTGTCAAGTAAAGCTACCATAAGTCCATTGGCTCTCCTTACAGAGACCTCTGTGACGCCACTACAAGTACCTACAGGGAGTGCAGAATTATTAGGCAAGTTGTATTTTTGAGGATTGATTTTATTATTGAACAACAACCATGTTCTCAATGAACCCAAAAAACTCATTAATATCAAAGCTGAATATTTTTGGAAGTAGTTTTTAGTTTGTTTTTAGTTTTAGCTATTTTAGGGGGATATCTGTGTGTGCAGGTGACTATTACTGTGCATAATTATTAGGCAACTTAACAAAAAACAAATATATACCCATTTCAATTATTTATTTTTACCAGTGAAACCAATATAACATCTCAACATTCACAAATATACATTTCTGAAATTCAAAAACAAAACAAAAACAAATCAGTGACCAATATAGCCACCTTTCTTTGCAAGGACACTCAAAAGCCTGCCATCCATGGATTCTGTCAGTGTTTTGATCTGTTCACCATCAACATTGCGTGCAGCAGCAACCACAGCCTCCCAGACACTGTTCAGAGAGGTGTACTGTTTTCCCTCCTTGTAAATCTCACATTTGATGATGGACCACAGGTTCTCAATGGGGTTCAGATCAGGTGAACAAGGAGGCCATGTCATTAGATTTTCTTCTTTTATACCCTTTCTTGCCAGCCACGCTGTGGAGTACTTGGACGCGTGTGATGGAGCATTGTCCTGCATGAAAATCATGTTTTTCTTGAAGGATGCAGACTTCTTCCTGTACCACTGCTTGAAGAAGGTGTCTTCCAGAAACTGGCAGTAGGACTGGGAGTTGAGCTTGACTCCATCCTCAACCCGAAAAGGCCCCACAAGCTCATCTTTGATGATACCAGCCCAAACCAGTACTCCACCTCCACCTTGCTGGCGTCTGAGTCGGACTGGAGCTCTCTGCCCTTTACCAATCCAGCCACGGGCCCATCCATCTGGCCCATCAAGACTCACTCTCATTTTATCAGTCCATAAAACCTTAGAAAAATCAGTCTTGAGATATTTCTTGGCCCAGTCTTGACGTTTCAGCTTGTGTGTCTTGTTCAGTGGTGGTCGTCTTTCAGCCTTTCTTACCTTGGCCATGTCTCTGAGTATTGCACACCTTGTGCTTTTGGGCACTCCAGTGATGTTGCAGCTGTGAAATATGGCCAAACTGGTGGCAAGTGGCATCTTGGCAGCTGCACGCTTGACTTTTCTCAGTTCATGGGCAGTTATTTTGCGCCTTGGTTTTTCCACACGCTTCTTGCGACCCTGTTGACTATTTTGAATGAAACGCTTGATTGTTCGATGATCACGCTTCAGAAGCTTTGCAATTTTAAGAGTGCTGCATCCCTCTGCAAGATATCTCACTATTTTTGACTTTTCTGAGCCTGTCAAGTCCTTCTTTTGACCCATTTTGCCAAAGGAAAGGAAGTTGCCTAATAATTATGCACACCTAATATAGGGTGTTGATGTCATTAGACCACACCCCTTCTCATTACAGAGATGCACATCACCTAATATGCTTAATTGGTAGTAGGCTTTCGAGCCTATACAGCTTGGAGTAAGACAACATGCATAAAGAGGATGATGTGGTCAAAATACTCATTTGCCTAATAATTCTGCACGCAGTGTAATGTGTAAAGGTAAGTGTCTCCTTTAAAGGGCTTCTGTTACCCCACTAAACAGTATATTTTTTTTTGGGTTACTTATAATCCCTATACTGCGATTTATGCATACATACTGTAATTAATCATTTTGGTTCAGCAGATTATGTTAAAAACGTACTTTTAAAATATGCAAATTACCTTGCTACCAGCAAGTAGGGCGGCTACTTGCTGGTAGCAGCCGCATCCTCCTATCCTAAAGACGCCCCCTCCGCATGTTGATTGACAGGGCCAGCGGACAGGATCTCTCTCTGCTGGCCCTGTTTGCATTCAAAATCTGGCGCCTGCCCCGTACCTGTCTTCAGTCGGCGCAGGCGCACTGAGAGGCGGACGCTCGCTCGGCCGCTCCATCCTCAATGCGCCTGCGCCGATGACGTCACATCTACACCCGGCTCAGGCGCATTGAGGAAGGAGCGGCCGAGCGAGCGTCCGCCTCTCAGTGCGCCTGCGCCGACTGAAGACAGGTACGACACAGGCGCCAGATTTTGAATGCAAACAGGGCCAGCAGAGAAAGATCCCGTCCGCTGGCCCTGTCAATCAACATGCGGAGGGGGCGTCTTTAGGATAGGAGGATGCGGCTGCTACCAGCAAGTAGCCGCCCTACTTGCTGGTAGCAAGGTAATTTGCATATTTTAAAAGTACGTTTTTAATATAATCTGCTGAACCAAAATGATTAATTACAGTATGTATGCTTAAATCGCAGTATAGGGATTAAAAGTAACCAAAAAAAAAACTGTTTAGTGGGGTGACAGAAGCCCTTTAAGGTCAAACAAATCAAATAGTTCAGATCTTCCAAGCGATCGGTTGCTTTGGTCATCCGGGGTGGTATACACCTTTAAGATTCTCTCTAGTTGATCCTTGGGGTATATCTTAACTAGGCATATCTTTACACAAGACTTATCACAGAGACCTTCACCGCAAACTTCTGTACATGATGAAGATACAGCACTGGAATTTGCTATTGTATCTATTTTCTCCCAGCCATGCTTTGCCACTTGCGGTGACTGAGCAGATGGCTGTGTTAAAATGGCTGAAGTGCTTGTACATTGTCGACAGTCCATGTAGGTAGTCCACCTACATGCATTCGCATTGCGAATTCAACTTACCACACTCTGCGTCAACTACGTAATTTTCCATGGGAGTTTTGCCATGGATCCCCCTCCGGCATGCCACAGTCCAGGTGTTAGTCCCCTTGAAACAACTTTTCCATCACTATTGTGGCCAGAAAGAGTCCCTGTGGGTTTTAAAATTCGCCTGTCTATTGAAGTCTATGGCTGTTCGCCCGGTTCGCCAACATTCGCGGAAGTTCACGTTCGCGAACAGAAATTGTAAATTATATATTCGCGACATCTCTAATTATAAGTTCTCATGATTATTGCACACTGTGCAGGATTATATATAATCCCCATTTTAATGTTTTATATCTATATGTATGTGTCTAAGGCTACTTTCACACTAGCGTTTTTACTGGATCCGGCAGGGTTTAGGAAGAACGCTTCCGTTACTGATAATACAACAGGATAAGTTCATAATGGATGCAGACGGTTGTATTATCTTTAACATTGCCAAGACGGATCCATCATGAACTCCATTGAAAGTCAATAAGGGACGGATCCGTTTTCTATTGTGGCAGATTGTGGCAGAGAAAATGGATCCGTCCCCATTGACTTGCATTGGGGGTCATGACGGATCTGTCTTGCTCGGCATCCCAGGATGGAAAGCAAACTACAACATGTTGTGGTTTGCTCTCCGGTATGGGAACGCAACTAAACGGAATGGAATGCATTTTGGAGCATTCCATTCTGTTCAGTTCAGTTTTGTCCCCATAGACAATGTATGGGGACAAAACTGAAGCGTTTTCTTTCCGGTATTGAGCCCCATTTGACGGATCTCAATACCGGAAAACTAAAACGCTAGTGTAAAAGTAGCCTAATTACAATTGTTGCTTGGATGATGTACTTGATTGTGTTTATTTTATAACAATTATTTCAAATTGATCTCATTATGATGCCACAGGTTTTTTTTAATATATATATATATATATATATATATATATATATATATATATATACCTTGTTTGTTGCATATCACATTGCTTGAAAAAGCTCCATATGGAAACTAAAACGCTGCTATGGACACATATGAATGAACACACCACTTTTCTAAAGTCATTGGAGTGCTGTGATTCCTTCAACATCTAGATAGATGGATGGATAGATAGATAGATAGATAGATAGATAGATATGAGATAGATAGATAGATATGAGATAGATAGATAGATAGATAGATAGATAGATAGATAGATAGATAGATAGATAGAATAGATCAATAATGGTGAACCTTTTAGAGACCGAGGGCCCAACTGCAACCCAAAACCCTCTTATTTATTGCAAAGTGCCAACATGGCAATTTAACCTGAATACTACAGTCCAATGTACTTTATCATTTAGATATTAGATAGATAAATAGATAGATAGATTATAGATAATAGATAGATAGATAAATAGATAGATATGACAGATAAATAGAAAGAAAGAAAGAAAGAAAGAAAGAAAGAAAGAAAGAAAGAAAGAAAGAAAGAAAGAAAGAAAGAAAGAAAGAAAGAAAGAAAGAAAGAATTTCCTTTGTTCCTTCCGATGCCACAAGGTCACTGAGTCTCATTTGGGGCAGGTGTGAAAGGTGGATGTGTAATATAAATCCGTCTCCCCCGCACCTCTAGGACTATACACCACAGTAAATATTAGAGAAGATTTTGGACACACTGTAAACACGCTGCCTTAATGCTGACTTAATTTGACTGGAAATGTCACAGGATTTATAACACTTTATTTTACTGGCATCACTTTCTGAGGGTGATGGGTGTGGGGGCTGGAGGTGGAAAGGGAGCAGATTCTGCTGAAATATCATTATTAAAAAGGCATGCTGAAAAGTCAAGTAGGCCAGAGGGAGGTATTTAATGAAAGTGAGGTGCTGTATTCTGCAATGATGCCGTGGGGAGCCTGACTTTCTTATTTATTTGGCTTGCACGCTTAGGAGTCGTTAGCAATGCATCTGTTAAACTTCCACTTCATAAATTGCTCCTTTTTTACTGGGAGACATGAAAAGGCAAAAATATAGTGTTTACTCAGGGTAAAATATCGGTGCTGAGGGGTTATGAAGAAGATGTTGATCTAGGCTTTGTCTCCTATAAGGGTGTGAGCATTTCTACAGCCTGCTGGACTGGTATGTGAGAACATGTCATCTCTCTATGGGAAACTGAGCTGGACCATCCTTTTCCAAAGCCATAGTATTATAGGCGATGCCCTGGAAGAAAGGTTACAGTGGGTGCTGAGGTAGCTGCTGCCCCCAGGCTCTGCAGAGAGCACAAAGGTCGCTCTGCTACATAAGAAGAACATTGCAATATTAATTTTGCCACCATTAATTGTTTTATTTTAATATAATTCAGAATGAAAAACTAGTTAGTTACTTTTTTCTAATTTTCTCCAGCGGTGTGATATTCTCTTCACTTCAATATAATTGCCCCCCTCGTGTTTAATCTGTATAGCAATGTGCACTACTACCTATTGAACTGGATGAGCACAGTCATACTGTACAGTATATGATCAAACCCATTCTTCAACTGCCACAAGTCAGATCTTTTCTTACAAGCAAAAGAGAAAGAGCTGTTCTATTGATTATTGAGAAGGGTATGAATAATTTTGGACTGGACACTTTTTGCTCAAATGTAAATAAAAGCTGAGAAATGTTTGTTTTTTTCCCCACAATAATGCCTCTTGTACATCGTCTTATTATCTTTTGGGAGACACCTATGTCATTTCTTGTCAAAAAATTACTTGCTGGTTGAATAAAAGTAACTTTAAGTCAAAATTTGCCTTAGGTATAAATAATTATGGGCAGCACTGTAGGTGCATAAAGAGTTTACTGTGGTCCAAGCAGGCACCCGTACCTAGTGTGACGTCACACGGAAGTCTTGCTCCCTAGGATTACCAAATGTGGTTTCCTTCACACGCACGTGTCACCGGCCGGGACCACTTACGCTAGCAGAGTAAACTGAAGACCATTGGCTTACAGTGCAGCACCGTTTTCACTCCTGAGAAGTCTAGAGACTCTACAGCACCAACGGCAAGTACCTTGCTATTTTGTGTATGTTGACAACCAGAAGCCGTACACCAACAGCATTTGAGTTTTGAATCACACTAGAAATAGTCAGCGCGGGTCTAGCATATTATCTTTTAGTATTCAGGGGTTTGGGCAATTAACCTCTTCTAGACCGGCAGCGACGCACTCTGCATAGTGTTATTCAATGTAACTGCTCTCTTCCTTTGTACAACGACAATACGGATATCGCTGAATCTTTATATACTAATATATATATATATATATACAAAGATAAATCGACCAGCACCCGACAAGACACTCGGTCGATGGATCGACGGGCATATGATACAAAGAGAGGTGACAGTAGCAAGACATCTTACCCTGATTATGTCTTTAATGGAGCTGAGCTCTCTGCTCCAAAACTAAGAGGGTCATTTATTAAGACCGGAGTCTAAAATATATTAAATATAAAAACATAATAAACATAAAAAATAAAGCCCTGCGCTGGTGGTGGTCCGCCCAAGTTATGTAGAGGTGCGGACCTCTACATAACTTTGGTGTATCCACTGCCGCTTCTAAATCTATACCAGCCCCCATTCTGGCGTAGATTTACCCGCCCACGCCACGACTCCTTTTTTAGACCTGGCTGAGCGGGGAAAGTTTGCGGCGCAAATAAGCTAGAAATGCCCCAGAAATACACCTATTATAAACGTATTTCTGTGTAGTAAATGACCCCCTAAATGTTTTCTGCCCTCTGGCCCTCCTAGACTCACCTAAAAGTCTGTATGGATGTACAGCTACCTCATACTGCAGATATGTGGCTAGGTATATACATCACTAAATACTTCATGAAGTTAAAGGGGAAGAACCAATTGCAACCCTTGATTTACAGAGGAATTAGCTGAATTTTCCCCGACAAGGAGGCGTGGATTATCAAGAAAGGGGTGTGGCTTTATGGGGAAAGGAGTATGGCCTAATATGTGACATTTAGCGCCACAATTCTGGTGTAAAATTCTGTATAAAGTCAACCAATAGTAGTAGAGCTAGACAAAAATGTCAATCTCTGTACCACATTTATCATCCAGCCTGAGCCCCTGTGATAAATCTGGTGCAGGTTTAGACAGCCCAATCGGAATGTGACCCAGCAGTGACTTGCCACTTGGGGAGATGTCACCACTGAGGCCTGACATGTGACCCCCAACCATACCTGGCCGAAAGTAAGCAAACTAGGGGACCAGAAAGTCATCAAATGGAGCCAGGGTGACGGGATGGAGTATTTGGAGAGCAGGTAAGTATGAGTTTTTCAACAGGTACCACATGTTCGGGGGGCTGGATAAAAACAGGCATAGTCATTTGCTTCAAATCTAGTGGATTTTGCAAAAATATTATTTTATTTTACTTACACATTATCAAGACCATGTGTTGAGAGGGCTGCTATCAGAAATTCCTTAGAAATCCTGGTTCCCTGTACAAGCAGGAGTAAGAGTGAGCATTGTGGCCTCTGGTGAGCGCCATGGCCTCCTGACAGTTTACCAAGCACAGCACCATACATTGTACAAAGGCTGTGCTTGATATTGCAGCCCAGGCCCATTCTCTTCAATGGGACTGAGCTGCACATAGGCCATGTGAACAATGAATGTGATGTCAACAGCCTAGGAAGAGGTCGCAGCAATTTCTGGAGCGCCACAGCCTCTTCAAACAGCTGATACCAGGAGGATGCCAGGAGATGGACCCCCACCGATCAGATATTGATGACCCAGCTGTCACGGCGGGGAGTGGGGGAAACCCCCCACCGTGCGGTGTCAGAGGGTAAAGGGGATCAGCCTGGCCAAAAGGATTGATAAGGGAGCAGGTCACCTCCTACAACCTCCCTAATCCTCTCCCTGACTCCTCACCGTATGAGCGGACCCCGATGGTAGGACGGCTCATACACGGGATACCTAATATCCTGAGTCGCCCTGGAAATCCCTCACATAGGAGCAGGAGAGAGACTACCTGTTCATCCTCAATACGGAGGAACAGGAGTCTCTAACTAAGGCCAGGCTGCAAGCAGAGGGGAACACATACAGCATATGAAGATGGCAGGTAAGTGAAACCAGACACGCTGACTGGAACCCGTGCACAAGTGCTAGTGTCCACACCAACATCAAAGGACACAGCACACACCACGAACCACACAGGGACCCAGGACACTCATAGCTGCAATAAATGTGAAACAGGGGAATGTCTAAACAACATGCTGGACAGATGGAACAGAGAACCACCAGCATGTTGTTTAGACATTCCCCTGTTTCATGACCTCTATGTGACCAGTACAGCTAATCACTAGTTTCAGTGGTATATGGTATAAGACCACTGAGGCCAGTAATAGGCTGCAGCTCTCACATGCCATATACAGTGTATCTTGAAGCCAATACTGTAGTCTTGTATACAAGGAGCAAAAAGAGGACCAGAAGGGAAGTGTTAAAGGTGGCATGGGAGAAACAAGTGAGTATAAGATTGTTTTCTATTTTATATGATTTCCTCGCAAGTGGTTAATGTTACTATAGCTTAGACAACCTTTTTAAAGGTAAAATCAAGCTAAAGTTATCAGACAAGTCAAAGCAACATGGGAGAAGATGGCACCAGAGGAAGTCTATGACGTCAAACCCCAAGTTTTTAAATTTAGGACTGTGTCACTCAATGGAAACCTCCAAAACCCTTCGGTGTTGCTTAGGGATCCATGCCTCTGAAAATATGCAAATACAAATGATTAATTTAATGCTAAAGAGTTAACCTTGTGCTGAAGAGTTAAATGTTGTGATCTATTGTTAAAAGACTTATTTCCTTATGCACTATATATCCGACATGATTATGTATGAGCAACAAGTAGTTAAGAGGCAGCTTTCTATTGCATTTGCCTGGGTGATGGACCGCTCCCCCCCCCCCAGGATAACCAACCAAACTGAGAGAGTGCTTCTGAAGAAAAGAGAAACTGACATTTAGGTTTAGAACCACCAAGGCCGTGCGGGACAAAGATAGTAAGGTACCGCACGAACGACTTGCCTCCAAAGCCCCCAAACACTTATAAGATGGATTGGCCATCCAATCTAAGATCTTCACTCTGCACACTGGGCATTGCAGAAAGAGTTAATGAGAATGCATGCTTCTGGTTATTGGGAATATTGCAAAGTGTATTTAGAGAGAGACTCATAGATAGGTACTATACATCCTGCTTTCCCACATACAGCCAAGGAAACATTGTGTGTATCCTGTAGAGACTGACGTTTTCCTCACAAATCTGGCCAAGATCAACTCAGTAAAGCTTGTTGGACTTAATGTATGTATCACCCCTGCCCATAAGACGCACCTAAGTTTTAGAGGAGAAGAATAATAAAAACATATTTTTCATTAGATCTCACATCAGACCACCAATCGAACCCCCAATGTTAATCAGACCTCAGATCACAGCCCCAATCAGACCTCCAATGTTAATAACAATACAATAAGACCTCAGATCAGACCCCCAATCAGACTTCAGCTCAGACCCCAATTTAAATCACCCCCATTCAGACCTCAGATGAGACCCCATACTTTAGAGCAAATAAAATGTAAAAAAATGTACTTACCCTCCGGACGCCGCTGTTCCTAGGATCTACAGCTCTTCTTCTGTTGCGTGCTGTGATGTGACCTATCGTGCACAGTGTGAGGTCACAGAGCGCCCACATACTCAAGCTGTACGCAATCACAACACAGTGAGCGGCCGAGGACCAGGAAGCGGTGAGTACAGAGTTCGGGGAGAATTGCATTCAACACTTCCCGGTCCTCCTGTACAAATGAGCGCTCCCATTAGTATTTGCCCCATAAGACGCATTTAAATTTTTCCCCCACTTTGGGGGAAAAAAGTGCATCTTGTAGGGTGTAAAATATGGTAATACCTTACACAGGCCTCTATTGCTTTGCACCCAACACCTGCACTGCTGCCACTATTATTACATTGTCTGCACCACCAGGGAATTCCCAGGTAGTGCTGAGGAGAGGGATTAGCCACCATGAGGACTACAACCATCCTCATTGCCAATGCCACCATTCCCAATTCCTCCAGTCCTAGCCACCACCACACCCCCACTGCACATGTGCCACAGAGAAAAAAATTACCCCTAAAATGTAAATTTTACTTAAAATTTTAGGGGTAATTTTTTTATGTGATATATAAATCTGGATCCGTCTGACAAATGTATACCAATACCGGATCTGTCTTTCGGGTTGTTATCTGGAAAAACGGATCCGGTATTAATTTTTTTCTCATTTTTAAAGATCTGCGCATGCGCAGATCGGGAAACCCCATTCGGTTTTCCGGGACACTTAGTACATTTCAATGAAAATGAATGCCGGATCTGGCATTCCGGCAAGTGTTCAGGATTTTTGGCCGGAGAGAAAAATGCAGCATGCTGCGGTTTTTTCTCCGGCCAAAGAACGTAAGAGGGACTGAACTGAAGACATCCTGATGCATACTGAACAGATTGCTCTCCATTCAGAATGCATTAGGATAAAACTGATAAATTATTTTTCCGGTATTGAGCCCCTAGGACGGAACTCAATACCGGAAAAGAATAACGCTAGTGTGAAAGTACCCTAATTTACATGAAGAACTACACAATGTCAAATGCTCAAGCATTTGTTACTAATAAAGAAATCTCAGGAGAGCTGATAGGTCCTCTTCTAGGACAAATAAATTAGAATTGAAAAAAAAAATTCAGATATGGTACTATGGTACCTTGAGGTTTTTTATTTTATTAACATACACTAGGGTCATTGCTAGTGTCTCAAAAGATCCGGGGCCCAAGCCCCAATCCATATGGCCTCAGTCAATGCCCCCTGCCCGCACTAGCACTGAAGACATTTTACTTGCTGCATAGACACTATCAAACATACAGGAGTATACAGCAGCACATACCTCTCACATCCAGAGCCTCCCAAGGGGCGTCTCTACTGATCTTCTCTGTCATCATCTTCTACATTAGGTCAGGACAACTTCTCTCAGCCAGCCCTCGTCTCTGCAGAGTGTGACACATGGATATCTTAGCTTCCTCTCATTTCTATCATCACCCCAACAACCTGGAGTCCCAACAGTGTTATCCTGCTGCTCGCTGTGCCCCCCAATACCCCCAAATACTACCCTGAAGAAAAATTACTGCCATACTAATAGTCCCTCCATAGTAATAGTGCTCCTCCAAGTCCCACCAATAGTAATTCCCTTCTAGAATGACCCCATTAGTAATGCTGCCCCCTACAGTGCCCCAACAGTGATAATGCTCCCCAAGAGTGCCCCATTAGTAGAAGAGCTCTCCAGTATTAATAATGCCCTCACACAGCCCCCAGTAGAAATAACATAGTAACATAGTACATAAGGCCGAAACAAGACATTTGTCCATCCAGTTCGGCCTGTTATCCTGCAAGTTGATCCAGAGGAAGGCAAAAAAAAAATAGTGAGGCCCCCCTATAGTTCCCCCAGTGGTAATAAAGCTCTCTACAGCCCCGATGTATAAACACTCTTATAGAGCCCCCTGTAGCAATCAGGACCCCAATAATGTCCTCTGCATTTATAATGCCCCCCTGCAGTGCCCCCTATAGTTATAATCCTCCCTGTAGTTCCCTCAGAAATTATAATGCCCCAGACATTCCAAATACAGACCCAATAACATAATTTCCCTCCCTCCACCATACAGTCCCATGTAAATAACATCACGCCATCTCTCCTGCCTCCTCCAACATACCGTCCCATGTAAATAACATAAATCCCCTGTCTTCAGCCCCTCCAACATACAGTCCCATGTACAAAACATAATTTCCTCCCTTCAGCCTCATCCAACACACAGTACCATGTAAGAAACATCCCTCCCTCCCAAACCGCCTCCATTATACAGTTCCATGTAAGGATAGATGCACACAAATGTAAAAAAAAAATAATTATTTCTAACCCTTTGTGCGTCCATTTTCTTGCCATCTGGCTGTTTAAAAATGGATGAATTTCATTGGCTTATCACAACCCCCCATAATGGACCCAATTGTAAATAATGCCCAAATATTGGCCCCCAGCATTAATAATGTCCCTCATGGTGGCCGCCAGCATTAATAATATGGCCCATAGCATTTTTTTTTACTGCAAAAAAAACATACCTCATCCACTTTCACGCGCAGGGACACTCGCTCTTC
The DNA here is from genome assembly GCF_905171765.1 of Bufo bufo. Lineage (NCBI taxonomy): Eukaryota > Metazoa > Chordata > Amphibia > Anura > Bufonidae > Bufo > Bufo bufo. The sequence continues at coordinate 727,935,469 of NC_053389.1, read as the reverse complement.
ACTGGATGCAGCAGGACCTGATGTGATCGTGTGATGTCATCACACTGGGAGCGCAGGTCTTTCTGCATCCAATGAGGAGTCTGTGTCCCTGTGCTTTGGATGAGGTGAGTATTAAAAAATTATTTTAACTCCTGAAATATCATTTATCCCCACTGTACCTGTTTTTATCAGTTGTTAAGCGGGCACGCTGCTGTCTAGACGGCTGTTAAAAATGGCCCCATTAATTTCAAAGCCAAAAATAGGACATGTCCTATTTTTTGGTGGCCGCTATTTACTAGACCTTAAAAAACAAAACAAACAAAAAACTGCCGTGTGAACAGCCACATAGACTGCAATTGGTTATAATTGGTTATATATATACGCTACTTAAACTGCTGTAACATCACTCCCCGCCCTTCAGCCCCTCCAACATACAGTCCCATGTAAATAATATCACTCCCTTTCCTTCAGCCCCTCCAACATACAGTCCCATGTAAATAATATCACTCCCTTTCCTTCAGCCCCTCCAACATACAGTCCCATGTAAATAATATCACTCCCTTCCCTTCAGCCCCTCCAACATACAGTCCCATGTAAATAACACCCCTCCCTTCAGCCCTAACATACAGTCTCTTGTAAATAACATCACGCTCTCAAGCAAGCAGGGAGGTGGTGTGAGAGAGCAGAACTACAACTCCCAGCATTCCTCTGGCTCTCACACTGTATCCATCCCTTCACTTACCTCTCCTCAGTCACAGAAGCCATCACAGTCAGGGTCTTCTCCACTAGTTCTCCTGTTCACAGCTTAGCCCCGCCCCCTCACACACACTTATCACATGACGGTGACATCATCAAAGGTCCTTCTCCACCACTGAGCTCTGCCTCTAGCACAGATCACCTGACTGTGATGTCATCACAGGTCCTTCAGCTCCTGCAGTGTGTCCCTGGTTAGTAGTTGCTTTTTTTTTCATTTACAGGCAGTACATTCGGGGCCTGGGACAAAATATCTGGGGCCCAGGTTTTAACCTAGTGATGCCCATGATACACTAACCATGTAAGAGCATTACTTCCTCAGTTGACAAAATGCCAGAAATTCTTGAGGCAACCTCTCATGGTAAGTAGTCCACCAATGTTAGCATATGCCATAAATATGTCTTATCTGACCACATGATGTTTTATCTGACCACATAAAACTCTCCCCAAAGCCACGTCTCTTTGGTGCTCTGATTTTCTCAGGAGACATAATAATGTTTCTAAGATTATCAGCTAAGCTGGTTTCTCCTGGGAAATAATAAGTGGTAACCAGTGTCCTATTGTACATTGCTTAGGGCTCTTTCACACTTGCGTTGTTGGGTTCCGGCATAGAGTTCCGTCGTCGGGGCTCTATGCTGGAAGAATCCTGATCAGGATTATCCCCATGCATTCTGAATGGAGATAAATCCGTTCAGGATGCATCAGGATGTCTTCATTTCCGGAACGGAACGTTTTTTGGCCGGAGAAAATACCGCAGCATGCTGCGCTTTTTGCTCCGGCCAAAAATCCTGAACACTTGCCGCAAGGCCGGATCCGGAATTAATGCCCATCGAAAGGCATTAATCCGGATCCGGCCTTAAGCTAAACGTCGTTTCGGCACATTACCGGATCTGACATTTAGCTTTTTCTGAATGGTTACCATGGCTTCCAGGACGCTAAAGTCCTGTTTGCCATAGTAAAGTGTAGTGGGGAGCGGGGGAGCAGTATACTTACCGTCCGTGCGGCTCCCGGGGTGCTTCAGAGTGACGTCAGGGCGCCCCACGTGCATGGATGACGTGTCGCAGGGATCACGTCATCCATGCGCATGGGGCGCTCTGACGTCATTCTGGAGCGCCCCGGGAGCCGCACGGACTGTAAGTATACTGCTCCCCCGCTCCCCACTACTACTATGGCAACCAGGACTTTAATAGCGTCCTGGCTGCCATAGTAACACTGAACGCATTTTGAAGACGGATCCGTCTTCAAATGCTTTCAGTTCACTTGCGTTGTTACGGATCAGGCGGGCACCTCCGGCAAATGGAGTGCACGACGGATCCGGACAACGCAAGTGTGAAAGAGGCCTTAGAAGCATGAGAACAACTACCAGGGTAGCAGACATCACAGCACCTAAGATGGCCCATTTCCACTGAGATGTAGGCTACAGCGGGTAAGGACTAGAGATGATGGCAGAAGAAATGCAGCCTCGTTGTAAGCTGTACTGTGGGACCCCATGGTCACCCCTGCTGTACACTATCCCTCCTCTACAGCTTTACTGCAGTGTTGTGACATATGATTATTATACCTGTGATGTGATTTTATGTTTTCACTCCTATAGTATATCAGAGAGTGCATGGTGACCTTGTGTGCTGTTCTTGTGCTATGATAACATGATATGTATTATCTCTGTACTGTCACCTCACTGTGTTTATTATCCCTGTACTGTGACATCACTATATTTATTATACCTTTACTGTGACATCACTGTGTTTATTATCCCTGTACTGTGACATCACTGTGTTTATTATTCCTGTACTGTGACATCACTATGTTTATTATCTCTGTACTGTGACATTGCTGTGTTTATTATCCCTGTACTGTGACATCACTGTGTTTATTATTCCTGTACTGTGACATCACTGTGTTTATTATCTCTGTACTGTGACATCACTGTGTTTATTATTCCTGTACTGTGACATCACTGTCCTTATTATACCTGTACTGTGACATCACTGTGTTTATTATCCCTTTACTGTGACATCACTGGGTTTATTATCCCTGTACTGTAACATCACTGGGTTTATTATTCCTTTACTGTGACATCACTGTGTTTATTATCACTGTACTGTGACATCATTGTGCTTATTATCCCTGTACTGTGACATCACTGTGTGTAATATTCCTGTACTGTGACATCTGCAGCGACCGTGTCTGCAGGGCAACACGTGAGGCACGGTGGGCCGATGGGGGTAGCAGTTGATTTAATCACAGTTAGCGGAGCCTCCCTGGGCCGGCGTGCAGTCATGTGAAGGACAGCACTCTCTGTTCGTCCAGGGAATCAAGCCAGATGGTGTCTGAGGTGCCCTGAGTGGAATGGGTTTTTGTTAAGATGCCTTGGCTGCAGGGTCCCTGGTGTTCGTGATGCCAGCACCGTTAGGTTACTTTCACACCTGCGTTTAGGTGCGGATCCGTCTGGTATCTGCACAGACGGATCCGCACCTATAATGAAAACGCTTGTATCCGTTCAGAACGGATCCATTTGCATTACCATGCATGATAATGCAAACGGATCAGTTTTGACTTACATTGAAAGTCAGGACGGATCCGTTTGGCTCAGTTTCGTCAGACGGTCATCAAAACGCTGCAAGCAGCGTTTCGGTGTCCGCCTCCAGAGCGGAATGGAGGCTGAACGGAGGCAAACTGATGCATTCTGAATGGTTACTTATCCATTCAGAATGCATTGGGGCTGAACTGATCCGTTTTGGGCCGCTTGTGAGAGCCTTGAAAGGGATCTCACAGGCGGACCCAGAAACGGCAGTGTGAAAGTAGCCTTAGCTGCAAAATAAAAGTATTAAACTGAGTCCAGACCTTGTGTGAAGTTCAACAGCAGCTTTACTTGAATAAACGTTCTCCAACAGTTCACAGACTTTATTTTGGTTCTAGAAGGTGTTAGCATTAACTCTGGCAGGCGAACACACTCAACTCTCTTACATCGGTTGATCTCTGGCTCTGCTGTGCTGACAGGCTCAAATGGAATCTTTGCTTTCTGCTTTAGGCTGGTTTCACACGGGCGTTGTGGGAAAATGTGCGGGTGCGTTGCAGGAACACGTGCAATTTTTCCGCACGAGTGCAAAACATTGTAATGCGTTTTGCACTTGCGTGAGAAAAATCGCGCATGTTTGGTACCCAAACCCGAACTTCTTCACAAAAGTTCGGGCTTGGGATCGGTGTTCTGTAGATTGTATTATTTTCCCTTATAACATGCCTTCCTCTGGATCAACTTGCAGGATAACAGGCCGAACTATGTTACTATGTACTATGTTACTATGTTACTATAAGGGAAAATAATAGCATTCTGAATGCAGAATGCATAGTAAAATAGCGCTGGAGGGGTTAAAAAAATAAATTATAATTTAACTCATCTTAATCCACTTGATCGCGAAGCCGGCATCTCCTTCTGTCTTCATCCTAGCTGTGTGGAGGAACAGGACCTGTGGTGACGTCACTCCGGTCATCACATGATCCATCACATGATCTTTTACCATGGTGATGGATCATGTGATGGACCATGTGATGACCGGAGTGACGTCACCACAGGTCCTGTTCTTCCACACAGCTAAGATGAAGACAGAAGGAGATGCCGGGCTTTGCGATCATGTGGATTAAGGTGAGTTAAATTATTATAATTTTTTTTAACCCCTCCAGTGCTATTTTACTATGCATTCTGCATTCAGAATGCTATTATTTTCCCTTATAACCATGTTATAAGGGAAAATAATAATGATCGGTTCTCCATCCCGATCGTCTCCTAGCAACCATGCGTGAGAATCGCACCGCATCCGCATTTGCTTGCGGATGCTTGCGATTTTCACGCAACCCCATTCACTTCTATGGGGCCTGCGTTGCGTGAAAAACGCAGAATATAGATCATGCTGCGATTTTCACGCAACGCAAAAGTGATGCGTGAAAATCACCGCTCATGTGAAGAGCCCCATAGAAATTAATGGGTCGGGATTCAGTGCGGGTGCAATGCGTTCAACTCACGCATCGCATCCGCGCGGAATATTCGCCCGTGTGAAAGGGGTCTTAGGCTGCAACTTCTCTCTCTGTAGTCTGACTCTAGATTAATCTAGGGAACTTTTCCTCCTGGCTGATGAGGCTCCAAGCTGTGGCCTCCATATCCAGCAGAGCTGAAGGTGCTCTAACTGGCTTAGGCAAGGCACGCCCAGCAGGGACATGGACCCGCTTCCTCCCTGGAAGGGGGTGAGCTGAACTAACTCTAACTAACTATGGCTTCGTTCACATCACTGTTCAGCCTTTCCATTCTCCTGTTCCGTTTAGGAGCAGGAGAACGGAAAGGACAGAGAAGGCACAAACCTGAGCCGAATTATAATGGGGTCCGTTATGTTTCCGCTCAGAAGATGATTTTGGAGCGAAACAAAAGTGCATGCAGGACATTTGTCTCCGCTTCAAAATCATCTTCTGAACGGAAACCTAACGGACCCCATTATAGTCTATGGAGTCCTAAGGGCTTCGTTCGGCTCAGTTATGTGCCTTCTCCATCTTTTCCGTTCTCCTGCTCCTAAATGGAGCAGGAGAACAGAAAGGCAGAATGGTGATGTGAACGAAGCCTACCTCGTCTCCTCCTCTCCTTAGAGAGGGAGTTTAGAATGGAAATAAGGGTTCCATCCTCAGCAAAGTAGGCACATTGTGACGAACCTGAAATAAATACACAGATGACATGGAATTAGACTATAGGAAACAGTAGCGGGGTGCGAAAGTGGTAATGCCACTCTGGGTCATTACACATCACTGTGTTTATTATTCCTGTACTGTGACATCACTGTGTTTATTATCCCTGTACTGTGACATCCCTGTGTTTATTATCCCTGTACTGTGACATCCCTGTGTTTATTATCCCTGTACTGTGACATCACTGTGTTTAGTATCTCTGTACTCTTGCAGCGACCCACTACGTGTGTGTGGGCACTGCTTAAAAGCACTTTTTACTCTATTACAAGCTCTAGGTTGTCATGTATAACTTTTCATTTGTATATCTGCAAAATCCCTGTTAACAGGCCTATTAGGTGTAATTTATACATCCCACCACTAGATAGGGATAAAGTTCAGGTCTTATATATACCTAGGTCAGGCCTAGTTAGTCAGTTGGAAAAATGTTCAGAAAAAAAAAGTTCAGAAGAGAGCAGATCTGAGGTAGTCAGATCAGATTAGTGGGAGAGAAGACTTCATGACACAGATTAGTGAGTGGAGCCAACTACGCTAGGAGGTGATACTCAGATGTGAGGTGCAGAAGAGCGTTTTCCTTCTGTAGCCCTGACCAGTAGGAGAAGAGTTTGCCTCCCTGGAAAAGAAACAAGCATTCCTAGGAATTATCGGTGACAAGAGCCATTATTGAGGGCCACAGACACCTTTGCATGGTGGAGGTTTATAGCTTCAGGCAGCCACACCAAACTTCTGAGAGACAGTTGAGTTTTCCTGTCTAAAATATTCAGCTTGTAGGGAAAGTCAAGGAATAGGATCCAACACATCTAAAGGAACCAGGTACACCTAACCCACTGCTCCAAAACTAAGAAACCTAAAAAGTCTAGAACCAGTGGATTTGCAGAATTAACTCTGTACCATCTAGAGACTGCATAATTGTACTGCTGCAACCAAAAGACATCCAAAGTAAAAGTTGTGAGTTGCACCTTACTACTCTCTACCTCATTATTACTACCATTAACGGTACTGGCGTCATGACAAAAACCATCAAGGGACTCAGCCGCAACAAGCACGCTAAGCACCCCCCAACATCAAGGGCACCTCAACCACCATCTTGGCTAATGCTTCCTACCACAGAGCGTGCCCCGGAGGATTTCGTGCTGTCCACCTCAACACTGTGCTGCCATCCCTGGGAGGCTATCTGCTAACCGTGAGTAACCTGATGAACTATGTGTTATATCAATTGGCCCCTCATCGGTCCACCGTGCACCTCACGTGTTACCCCTGCGACTGCCTGGCTGCACTCTGACATTACTGTATTTATTACCCCTGTACTGTGACATCACAGTGTTTATTATTCCAGTTCTATGACATCACTGTGTTTATTATTCCTATACTGTGATATCACTGTGTGTATTATTCCTATACTCTGACATTACTGTGTTTATTATCCATGTATTGTGACATCATAGTATTTATTATCCCTGTACTGTGACATCACTGTATTTATTATTCCTGTTCTATGACATCACTGTATTTATTATCCCTGTTCTGTGAAATCACTGTCTTCATTACCTCTGTATTGTGGCATCAGTGTGTTTAGTATCTCTGTACTCTTGCAGCGACCCGCTACGTGTGTGTGGGCACTGCTTAAAAGCACTTTTTACTCTATTACAAGCTCTAGGTTGTCATGTATAACTTTTCATTTGTATATCTGCAAAATCCCTGTTAACAGGCCTATTAGGTGTAATTTATACATCCCACCACTAGATAGGGATAAAGTTCAGGTCTTATATATACCTAGGTCAGGCCTAGTTAGTCAGTTGGAAAAATGTTCAGAAAAAAAAAGTTCAGAAGAGAGCAGATCTGAGGTAGTCAGATCAGATTAGTGGGAGAGAAGACTTCATGACACAGATTAGTGAGTGGAGCCAACTTCGCTAGGAGGTGATACTCAGATGTGAGGTGCAGAAGAGCGTTTTCCTTCTGTAGCCCTGACCAGTAGGAGAAGAGTTTGCCTCCCTGGAAAAGAAACAAGCATTCCTAGGAATTATCGGTGACAAGAGCCATTATTGAGGGCCACAGACACCTTTGCATGGTGGAGATTTATAGCTTCAGGCAGCCACACCAAACTTCTGAGAGACAGTTGAGTTTTCCTGTCTAAAATATTCAGCTTGTAGGGAAAGTCAAGGAATAGGATCCAACACATCTAAAGGAACCAGGTACACCTAACCCCACTGCTCCAAAACTAAGAAACCTAAAAAGTCTAGAACCAGTGGATTTGCAGAATTAACTCTGTACCATCTAGAGACTGCATAATTGTACTGCTGCAACCAAAAGACATCCAAAGTAAAAGTTGTGAGTTGCATCTTACTACTCTCTACCTCATTATTACTACCTATGGTTGTACCACCATTAACGGTACTGGCGTCATGACAAAAACCATCAAGGGACTCAGCCGCAACAAGCACCCCCAACATCAAGGGCACCTCAACCACCATCTTGGCTGATGCTTCCTACCACAGAGCGTGCCCCGGAGGATTTTGTGCTGTCCACCTCAACACTGTGCTGCCAGCCCTGGGAGGCTATCTGCTAACCGTGAGTAAACTGATGAACTATGTGTTATATCAATTGGCCCCTCATCGGTCCACCGTGCACCTCGCGTGTTACCCCTGCGACTGGCTGGCTGCACTCTGACATCACTGTGTTTATTATCCATGTATTGTGACATCATAGTATTTATTATACCTGTACTGTGACATTACTGTGTTTATTATCCATGTATTGTGACATCATAGTATTTATTACCCCTGTACTGTGACATCACAGTGTTTATTATTCCAGTTCTATGACATCACTGTGTTTATTATTCCTGTACTGTGATATCACTGTGTGTATTATTCCTATACTCTGACATTACTGTGTTTATTATCCATGTATTGTGACATCATAGTATTTATTACCCCTGTACTGTGACATCACAGTGTTTATTATTCCAGTTCTATGACATCACTGTGTTTATTATTCCTGTACTGTGATATCACTGTGTGTATTATTCCTATACTCTGACATTACTGTGTTTATTATCCATGTATTGTGACATCATAGTATTTATTATCCCTGTACTGTGACATCACAGTGTTTATTATTCCTGTACTATGACATCACTGTGTTTATTATTCCTGTTCTATGACATCACTGTATTTATTATCCCTGTTCTGTGAAATCACTGTCTTCATTACCTCTGTATTGTGGCATCACTGTGTTTAGTATCTCTGTACTTTGGCATAACTGTCTGCATTATGCCTGTACTGTGACACCACCACATCCATTATATCTATACTGTGATATAATTCTGTGCATTATCAATGCACTTTGACATCACTGTGTGCATCATGCCTGTGTATCAGAGAAGCCAAAGTAATAATACACTTTATATGTTCAGAACCTGCTGCTGAGGGTGATTATAACAAATTGAGACCTTACTCTACATTTTGCTATGTAGCCCCATGGTTACTGGTTACACCCCTGCTTAGGTCGAGTTCACACTTCAGTTATTTGGTCAGTTATTTCCATCAGTTATTATGAGCCAAAACCAGTAGTGAAGCCTACTCAGAGATAAGGTATAATGGAAACATTAGCACCTGCTCTGTGCTTTTGACTCGCACCTGGTTTTGGCTCACAATAAGGGCTCATGCACACTACCGTATTTATATTGCGGTCCACAAAAAAAAATCGGATCCGCAAAAAATACAGATGACATCCATGTACATTACATATGTTGCGGAACAGAACAGCTGGCCCCTAATAGAACAGTACTATCCTTGTCCATTATGCGGACAATAATAAGACATGTTCTATTTTTTGGAGGAATGGACATATGGAAACGGAATGCATATGGAGTAACTTCAAATTTTTTTTTGCAGACCCATTGAAATTAATGGTTCCGTATTTGGTCAGCAAATAAAACGGAACGGACACCGAAAGAAAATATGTTTGTGTGCATGTGCCCTTATGCAGTGCTGAGAAGCAATAATAGATCCATGCATGGCATGTGGACGTGCTATCCATGTTTTTCTCTCTTCAACAATCGTATGTAGAGAAATGTGCCCCGAATTAAAGGAGTTGTAGCTACAGTTGATCAGTTGATTAGTATACATCTGGTCAGATGAACCCTAAGGCTGAGTTCACACGGGCGTTGCAGGAAAAGGTGCAGGTGCGTTGCGGGAACATGCGCGATTTTTCCGCGCGAGTGCAAAACATTGTAATGTGTTTTGCACTCGTGTGAGAAAAATCGCGCATGTTTGTACCCAAACCCGAACTTCTTCACAGAAGTTCGGGCTTGGGATCGGTGTTCTGTAGATTGTATTATTTTCCCTTATAAAAATAATAGCATTCTGAATACAGAATGTATAGTAAAATAGCGCTGGAGGGGTTAAAAAAAATAAAAAAATTTTTAACTCACCTTAATCCACTTGCTCGCGCAGCCCAGCATCTCTTCTGACTTCATCTTAGCTGTGTGCACGAAAAGGACCTGTGGTCCGTCACATGATCTTTTACCATGGTGATGGATCATGTGATCGGAGTGACGTCACCACAGGTCCTTTTCGTGCACACAGCTAAGATGAAGTCAGAAGAGATTCCGTGCTGCGCGAGCAAGTGGATTAAGGTGAGGTAAATTTTTATTTTTATTTTTAACCCCTCCAGCGCTTTTTTAATATGCATTCTGTATTCAGAATGCTATTATTTTCCCTTATAACAAATAATAATGATCGGGTCTCCATCCCGATCGTCTCCTAGCAACCGTGCGTCAAAATCGCACTTGCTTGCGGATGCTTGCGATTTTCACGCAGCCCCATTCACTTCTATAGGGCCTGCGTTGTGTGGAAAACGCACAATATAGAGCATGCTGCGATTTTCACGCAACGCATAAGTGATGCGTGAAAATCACAGCTCATGTGCACAGCCCCATAGAAATGAATGGGTCCAGATTTACTGCGGGTGCAATGCGTTCACCTCCCGCATTGCACCTGCGCGGAATACTCGCCCGTGTGAAAGGGGCCTAAGGGAACAGTCGGCGTATACATGGGTTTCGGCAAAAATGGAGCCCGAACATGAGCTTGAAGGAACTTCTGAAGGAACCTCGATACCATACGGCACCATCCTCAGGATTAGGAAAGACGATTTTCACCTCTCTAGTATCATTATTATTATTATTCTTGCTACCATTGCTATGCTATCACCCATATGTTTTAGATTTGGTAACAAACATGAAATAAAACCTGGGGTATGGTCAGCTTCCAGATGTCGTCGCCTGCGTGTGCACATCATCGTTGCAGTTCTAATATCCTATTAAAGCCTACAAGCTGTATGTTTGGGAAGCTGGAAAGGTCAGTGTGGGTTTTATTTGGTTCTCCCCCTTCTTCTCCAAAGCATTAAATCCCGAGACGGAGATGGGGGGACGGAACGCGAAGCGAGTGAGATTTACATTTTCGCTTTGGTAACATATAGTGGGGATTAAGGGAGAGGCGGAAAGCGCTGTGTAATATTTCTCTGCTGACTTGTTTTATTAGCTTGCTTTAAACATGTTACATTACTGCATTTACTTGAATTGGCAGCCTGATAAATACCTCTCCTGGTCGTGATTGCGATTGCTCAGGGCATTAATATTATTACATTCTGTCAGTGGGAAACGTCTGAGAGATGACTTACTGTAAAGATTACACGCTGAAATAAATCACATTTCGTTCATTGTTACCGTTTATGGCCTCTTGGAATGAAGTCAATCTCCTTTTAAGTTGCATTTCTATTTTTTTTTTTTCCTGCCTTCCTCTCAGCCTGTTACATTATGTATCGCTGTCAGATTGGAACAGATGAGGTGTCAAACATGAGCCTTTTTGAATAATTTCCACCCTCGGGTTGTTTTTATGAAGGACAAGTACAAAACCGCAGAAAGCATTAGAGAGGAGGGGGGAAGGGGGCTACCGAGCTGATATGGCTGGAAATGGGTCAGAGGTGGACTGGGAACTGTTTCTATCCTCCACTTTATAACGCTGAATCCGGTAATGGCTTCTGTAGTACTGAGTGGAGCTAGCTGGAGGGAAAACACGGATTCAAAGGAGAGACGAGATAGCAAAAACCTAGGGAAGAAGTTTTCAGAGGCAATTTACAATGGGCACATGATTAACCCGAATCTTCTGTCCGTTTCTCACTGGACCCATGTAGTGTATGAAATGAATAGAGATGAGCGGAGTATTAAAAATTCGATTCAGCTGCTCCGCCGAATTTTGAAAAAAAATTTGCGCCGCCCCCCGTCATTGCACCCCTCAGATGCCACATTGCTGATTGTGGCATCTGATAGTAATAACAGAGTGTTACATTAATAAAAAAAAATACCTCATTCATTTGCTTGCAAGGGGTCGGCTGCCACCATCTTGCTTGAAGATCTAGCGTAAAATCTCATGCGGCGTATGATGATGTCATTCGTCACCGCACATGAGATTTCATGCACGATTTTCAAGCAAAATGGAGGCGGCTGGCCCATTGTGAGCAAATGGATCAAGTAAGTATTTTTTATTTTTTTTACACTATTTCTGGTAAAAATCGACTCCACGAAGCACGAGGAAACTCGGCTTCACGGCAAAATTTATCCTGAAATTTGGATTAAAGTCCAATTCACTCAACAGTAGAAATGAAGGCAATTTTTTTAAGTGGTTTTCTGGGATTACTATGGTCTTTAACAGATATGCTCCTGCAGATGCTTACCTCATGTACATCTTCCCCATGCTTTTTCTTTTCCAGTTTGGACTCTCCTGGCCTTTTTTTTATTATTAATTGTAAAGAAAGGCTTTACAAATCTAGTTGTAATACCCCAGAGTAGTATTACCATTCCTACACCCTGCTACTGTCTCTAATGGGCTAAGCATTATATTATCTGTGTATTTATTCCAGGTCATCTTACACTGTGCACTAATTGTTCTGCTAAGTAACTGTTATTTGTTGTATCACATGTTGTATGCCTGGTTCACCAGCAGGTGGCAGTGTATAAGACAGAGAGATCTTTAAATAGAATGGAACTTACCATTCCATTCTTCCCCTTTTGAGCAGAAGTGGGCCAGTCCCGTTTCCTACCAAGGGAGGGGCTGCAGGATGTTTTCAGTCAGTGTTCAGTCTAGTCTAGAGTTGGAAGGAGAGGAGAATCACCCTGACTCCTTACAGATTTACAGACAGAGTGTTGCAAGGGGGTCAATAGCCAAAGGCACCCCACTCCAAAGGTACCAGAACAGCCTTAAGTCAGCCTGAAGCCTGAGATTAGCACAGCAGAGAGATAAAGCAGAATATTTCAGTTTGCCTGCCAGTTTATGCCAAAATCTGCTGTAACCAAGAGAAACACCACTTCTTGTACGGATACAAGTTGATTCAAGTAAAGCTGTTGAAAAGTCTGGACTCGACTATATCTCCACCTCCACCATTACTCTCCCCTTTATTGGTTTGGAGCCTAACCCTGGGGAGCGACGGTATCCATGTAGGAGCACCGTGACACACACAGAAAACTATTTGGGCCGCACCACACCACTCGGCATTCCTATAAACCTGGGACGTGATCTGCATGGGGGGGGGGGGACGTTGCAATTGGCACAAATATTTCTGAGCTCTACTATTGAAGCCCCCCCCCACACACACACACATATCTGTATAACCCCCTACAAGAGACTTTATGGCATCTACTTACTTTTGGAGAGTGTGAATCTGCATCAGTTGCAGCAGTGTGGCAAAACAGGGGTTATAAGCCATCTTGGATTTCTGCTTCATGTCTTGAGAGGGAAGACATCCACCCAGAAGATGGGAGGGAACCAAACGGCCCACCTCCACATTCTTTCACAGAAGGAACTACAGTGCTGAGTACATGTTCCCAGGAGGAAAAATTAATCGATTGTTCCCCTATAGGAACTAGAAGCGGCAGCCATCTTGGAGAAGGTAAAATACAGTTCCAGCTTCCCTGGATTCTAGGAATCTACGTCCAGAGGTCTGAGCGAGCACTTCTGGGGAAACTAACCTTGCTAGAGACTGTTAGAGGCCATGAACTACCCGCCAGAAAATCATACCCCCCAAAGACCGGGATCGTCGAACGGTGTGTTGTTTTCCTGGCGATCGAGTCGCCATTGCCGTCTTTAAATCTGGGCAAAAGGGGCAGATTTCCTGGGCCCAAGGCAGCTGCCTCTTGAGCCCCACTGGCCACTGGTGACGTGGGGGGGCGGTGGCAGAGCACAGGGAGATGAGTGATTCCATTGTGGAAGCGCTCATCTCCATAGTCATTTGTATCGCCGTCCTCAGGACAGCAATACAGATGGAAGTGCTGCAGTGGTGCAGGGGAGGGAGAGGCGTCTCCCTTCCCCGTTCCTCTAATAGGCTGCAGGCGTATCAGAGGCTGGTGCAGGCGGCGCGGGACACAGGCTGGAAGAGGCCTGCATCGCATCGCTGCCAGCCTGATGGAGGTAAGTATAAGTGTTTATTTCTTTTATATGGTACTACCACTGGCACATGATTGGGGGGGCATCTATGGGGGCACCTTTTACTGACACATAATTTGGGGGGCATCTATGGGGGCACCTGTTATTGGCACATGATTGGGTGCATCTATGGGGGCACTTTTTACTAGCACATGATTGGGGGGCATCTATGGGGGCACTTGTTACTGGCACATGATTGGGGGCACTATGGGGGCATCTACTGAGACCACAAAGAAGGGGTATTTTATATGGGGGAAGGGGGGAGAGGAACACTATGGGGGCTTCTACTGAGGCCACAAAAAAGGGGTATTTTATATAGGGGGATCTTTATAGGGGTATTTTATACCGGGGCACATTATGGTGGGTACTATGGGGAAGGGGAGAGAGGAGTTTTATGGGCTCATCTATGGGGGGCACTAATTTGCTTGCAAATTATGGGGGACACTGAGGGCATCTACTGGGGCACTATGTATAGGGCATTTTATACTGGTACATTATGGGGGGCACTAGGAAGAAGGGGGAGAGGAGCACTATGGGGCATTTACTGGAGGCACTATAAAGAGGTATTTTATACTGGCACAATATGGGGGCACTATGGGGACATTAGCTCAACTGGGGGCATTAAAAGGGGGAATTTGCACTGGCACATTATAAAGAGAATTATTTCTACTGGAGGGCCCTTGTGATGGGCTTTATTACTACTGGGGGGTCTATGGGGAATATGATTACTAGTATGGGCACTATGGGAGCATTATTACTTCTGGGGCACAGTGGGGACATGTTGGGGGCACTGTAGGAGCACTATTACTACCATATGTGCTCTAGCAGAGAATTATTCCTATTGGTGGGACTTTTGGGAGCACTATTACTATGTAACATAGTAACATAGTACATAAGGCCGAAAAAAGACATTTGTCCATCCAGTTCGGCCTGTCATCCTGCAAGTTGATCCAGAGGAAGGCAAAAAAAAAACTGTGAGGTAGAAGCCACTTTTCCTCACTTTAGGGGAATAAAAAATTCCTTCCCGACTCCAATCAGGCAATCAGAATAGCTCCCTGGATCAACGACCCCTCTCTAGTAGCTATAGCCTGTAATAGTATTACACTCCAGAAATACATCCAGGCCCCTCTTGAATTCCTTTATTGTACTCACCATCACCACCTCCTCAGGCAGAGAGTTCCATAGTCTCACTGCTCTTACAGTAAAGAATCCTTTTCTATGTTTGTGTACAAACTTTCTTTCCTCCAGACCCAGAGGATGTCCCCTCGTCACAGTCACAGTCCTGGGGATAAATAGATGATGGGATAGATCTCTGTACTGACCCCTGATATATTTATACATAGTAATTAGATCTCCCCTCAGTCGTCTTTTTTCTAATGTGAATAACCCTAATTTTGATACTAATTATGGGGGCACCTTGACACAGTATCAGCTTACCACAATTATTTTTGGGGGAAGTTATGTTTACACTATTAGTGTCAGGGGCACTATTTGCTGGGCGCAGTTATTTTAGGGCACTGTGTGCCAATAATTATTGAAGGGCACTATCTGCATGGTACTACTATTATCAGGGGTTTATCTGTTTCTGCAGTATAGTATTGGGGAGCACAGCAGCACAGTATTGGGGGTGGTAGGATGATTTATCCAGAAGATGGGAGGATGATGGTTTGTCAAACTGCAGAGACGAGAAATGGCTGAAAAATGGTGGTCTGGTCTGCAGGTCTGAAAGGAGAAGATGAGGAAAGAGAACATCTACATCAACGAGATGTCACTGGATGTAACAGGTATGTGGCGCTGTATAACCCTGTATGTAGGGGGGATGGAGAGGTTAGTAGTACAGTACTATCTGCACATTGTAAAAAAAAAGTAATCTGCAAAATACTATATATTTGTGTCAGAAGTTGTGCTTTTTTAATTTTTAGAATAATGATACAGCCATTTTATTCAATACTTTTGTGCTGATTCTGTTTTTTTTTTTTTATATATTAAGGGACACTATAGTCACCAGAACCACAACAGCTAAACATAGTAATTCTGGCGTCAATAGCATGTCTCTGCAAGCTTTTTAATATAAACACAGCCTTTTCAGAAAAAAAAGGCAGTATTTACATTACTGCCAAGGAACACCTCTAGTGGCCACTCATCATTATTAAAGTTTACTACTCTACGAGGTGCGTGGATTTTTTTTGTGTGTGTGTGTGTGTTGTGCTGGAGGGCGTGATTGCATGCTAGGGTGTAGGAAGGTGGGATCCAGGGGGCCCAAGTAAATTCTTGCCCAGGGTCCAATCAATATTAAAGAAGGCCCTGCACATCGCGGATCGGGTTGACAGATTACTGGGAGGGGCTGGAGAAGATCCAGCAGTCATGGTCCATATCATCACCAATGACAAAGTTAGACGAAGGTGGAGCGTCCTTAAAAACTATTTTAGGGATTTTGGTCAAAAGCTTAGGGCATTTTCCAAAATACTGCTGGTACCACGAGCCACACAAGAAAGGCAGCAGGAGATTAGGGAGGTTGACAAGTGGCTCAAGAACTGGTGTAGGAAGGAGGGGATTGGGTTCCTGGAGAACTGGGCTGACTTCACTCTCGGCTACAGGCTTTATTGTAGGGATGGGCTGCACATCAATGGAGAGGGGGCAGCTGTGTTGGGGGAGAAGATGGCTAGAAGGTTGGAGGAGTGTTAAAACTAGGGACTGGTGGGAGAGTAATTACGTTATAGAATGGGAAGATAGTGCAGATAGAGACTGGGGGCAAGGTAATAGGACTGGAGGAACTAGAACAGCTCAGAAGGAAAAGTGTAGGGTAAAAATATAAATAAACCTTCTAAATGTATGTACAGTATACTAATGCCAGAAGCCTGACTAATAAAACTGGTGAACTGGAATTTGTGATGTGTGAGGAGGACTATGACATTGTGGGAATAACTGAGACATGGCTGGATGATAGCTATGACAGGCAGGTTAATGTACAGGGTTACAGTCTGTTTAGAAAGGATCGCCAAAACCGGAGAGGGGGAGGGGTCTGCCTTTATGCAAATTCCTGTCTAAAGCCCATAGTCCAAGAAGATATAAGTGAGGGACATGAACATGTGGAGTCACTGTGGGTAGAAATAAATGGAGGCAAAAACAATAATAAATTACTAATAGGAGTTTATTAGAAACCACCTAATATACCAGAGTCCACAGAAAATCGCTACTAAACAAGATAGACGAGGCAGCAGATCATAATGAGGTCACTATTATGGGGGACTTCAACTACCCAGATATAGACTGGGAAACTGAAACTTGTATATCTCATAAAGGAAGCAGGTTCTTGGCAATAACCAAAGACAATTATCTTTCCCAACTGGTTCAGGACCAGTGATGAGCGGCAGGAGCAATATTCGAATTCGTGATATTTCACAAATATTTGGGTGAATATTTGTCATATATTCGAGAATTCGTGATCTCCAGTCATAATTTTCTTGATTGCAAAAATCGGCAATCGGAAAATTCAAGATATGAAAATTTGCGATCAACACTACTCCTAAAGTCAAAGATATTGCAGCCTTCTCATTGGTCCACAAGCAAGAAACAGTGAGGGATCATGGGTACTGATGAAAAAAAATCTAAAATATTCGCGATTACGAAGATATAGCACAATATTCTAGATATTTGCAAATTCTCGAAGTGTCAATATTTGCGCTAAAACTTCACGATTAGAATATTCGCGATCAACACTATTTAGGACCCGACTAGAGAGTCGGTCATACTGGACTTAGTATTAACCAATAGACCTGACAGAACAACAGATCTGCAGGTTGGGGAACACCTGGGAAATAGTGACCATAAAGTAATAACCTTCCAATTGTCATTCAAAAGAGTGTTTCTTCAGGGAGGAACAAAAATACCAAACTTCAAAAAATGTAGCCAACTAAGAGAGGCCATAGGCCTAACTAACTGGGACAAAGTCCTCAAAAATATAAATACAGCCACAAAATGGGATATTTTTAAAAGCATCCTAAAATCTAATTGTGGGAGGTACTTACCTTATGGGAATAAAAGGTTAAGGAACAAGAAAAAACAATGTGGATGAATAGAACTGTAAAGAAAGCAATAAATGACAAAAAGAAAGCATTTAAATCACTAAAACAGGAGACTTGCGAGGAAGCACTGAAAAACTATAAGGAAAAAAATAGAATATGTAATAAACAAACAAAGCAGCCAAATTAGAGGCCGAGAGATTAATTGCCAAAGAAAGCAAAACTAACCCTAAAGTTTTTCAATTATATAAATGGTAAAAAGTGTAAATCTGAAGGTGTTTCGGCCCTCTACAGAGTAATGAGGGGGGAGTTGCAGAGAGCGATGAGGAGAAAGCAAAGCTATTAAATATTTTTTTCTCCACTGTATTCACTGAAGAAAATAAGCTAGTAGTAATGAAGGGCCGGCACTCACTTCCAGATGTTCTCAATAATTGCCGATCCTAGGACGCAAGCACCACGAGGTTTATCTGCAGTGCCGACCTATTGGATAAAATACTATGAAGAAAATAAACTGTCAGATGAAATGCAGAATGCAAAATTTGCCATTAAAAGTGCCCTGTCTGACCCAGGAAGAAGTACAGCGGCATCTTAAAAAGATTAAAATAGACAAATCACCAGGACCAGATGGCATACACCCCTGTATCCTAAGAGAATTAAGTAATGTCAATTATAGCTTGCTGAATTTTCAAAGTGCTGCTTTTATAAGGGCATTGGAGATATTCAGGAGACTAACTTAGACTAACTTATGCTACTTTCACAATAGCGTTTTTCTTTTCCGGCATAGAGTTCCGTCACAGGAGCTCTATACCGGAAAAGAACTGATCAAGCATATCCCCATGCATTCTGAATGAAGAGTAATCTGTTCAGGATGCATCAGGATGTCTTCAGTTCAGTCATTTTGACTGATCAGGCAAAAGAGAAAACCGTAGCATGCTACGGTTTTATCTCCGGCCCAAAAAACAGAAGATTTGCCTAAATGCCGGCTTTTTTTTTCCATAGGAATGTATTAGTGCCGGATCCGGCAGCCCGGTATTTTGAATGCCGGATCCGGCATGCGCAGACCTTTAAAAATTAGAAAAAAATTTAATACCCGATTCGTTTTGCCTGATGACACCGGAAAAACGGATCCGGTATTGCACTGCATTTTTTTGACTGATAAGGCATTTTTCAGACTGCTCCGGATCCTGAGTCTAAAAAATGCCTGATCAGTCAGAAAAAAATTACATGCGTTTGCATACAGTTTGCCTGATCAGGCAGGCAGTTCAGGCAATGGAACTGCCTTCCGGAATCAAACAACGCAAGTGTGAAAGTACCCTTAGAGCTTTTCCACTGTAGCAGAACTTCAGCTGTGTTTCTGGTGGATACTCAGACACTGCTTCCAAACAGCAGAACTTCAGCTGTGTTTCTATTTGATACTCAGACACTGCTTCCAAACAGGTAAGGAATTTGTTAGACAGGTTCTCACTATTGTCTGATTGCAAATGAGCATAGGTGATTAAGGTGTTAAATTTGTTGTTGGAGGAGGAGCTTTTGTGGGAGTGTGTGTATATATAGCCACATCGTATTAGCTTGCCTAATTATAGCTTGCTGCATTTTCAAAGTGCTGCTTTTATAAGTGCATTAGAGATATTCAGGAGATACTCAGGAGGTGGATACAATCTAAAAAAAAGTAAGGTTTGTTTAAAATCTTTCCCCTCTTAAAATGGCAGACCTGGTTCTAAGCAGGAATTGTGCTTTTATTTCAGGTTCCACTCTTCAGAGGTTTGAATACTGTCTGATCTGTAGACAGCTCTCCATAATGCAGCAGGAAATAGCATTTTTGAAATCTGAGAATTGTAAATTAACTGTTAAACAAACTCAGGCTGGGGATGTTGCAATGCCACTGCCACAGAGGCCCCCTAGAAATGGAAGATGTGTTACTGCAGGTTCTGGTAGACTGAGAGTTGTGGATAGAAGACAAGTCCCACAGTCAGTGGCTCTCCATAATTCATTTGCAGCACTTTCAGAGCGCAAGAGCAACATGGAGGATGGCTCAGACACAGTGGGTGAGGAACAATCATCTTCCATGCCTACAGTATGCAAGACTGCAGCCAAAGACAAAAAGGAGAAGGTGAGGACTGATATTAAGCAGCTGTTGGTGGTGGGCGATTCTATCATAGGAGGTGTGAAGTTTGAGGAAAATGGTTTTGTGAGATGTCTCGCTGGTGCTACCGCTAGCAGGGATAGATAACGTATCCTTAATATTGTTAGGCAAGCAAAGCAGGAAAGGGAGGTGGATGTTATTGTCTATCTTGGGACAAATGATCTGGCTTGCAATGAGGATTCAAAGGTGAAGGAAGCTTTTCACACACTTGGAAATGATATACGGGAGGTTGCATCAACTGTTTCATTCTCTGCAGTTTTGACTGTGCATAACCTTCAGCATGACAGGAAG
This sequence comes from Bufo bufo, assembly GCF_905171765.1. NCBI lineage: Eukaryota > Metazoa > Chordata > Amphibia > Anura > Bufonidae > Bufo > Bufo bufo. The sequence continues at coordinate 727,915,076 of NC_053389.1, read as the reverse complement.
ATGCGCATTAAGGAATTCAATGTATGGCTTGGTGAATGGTGTCTGAACCAAGGGTTTGGCTTTGTGTCTCATGTTAGCTCTCGATGGAATGGAAAAGAACTGTACAAGAAAGATGGTTTGGATCTTTCTCTCAAGGGAACGAATGTCCTCAGTGAACAGTTCAAAGTATTTGTGAGGAGCATTTAAACTAGGAAATGGGGGCAAAAGGGTGATAATCCAGCAGTCCGACTGTCCCCCGAAACAATGCCAGAAAATGCCAGTAGCACAGAGGTTAAGAAATGACAAGCTCAGAGTCTTGTCTACAAATGCTCGAAGTTTATGGAATAAGATCAATGAACTTGAGTCAATAATGGCATCTGAGAATATATATTTAGTGGCTGTTACTGAGACATAGGAAATAAATGTAACACTGCGCGCTAACATTGGGTGATTGTATTATATAAAAATAACTAGCCACAAACTGAAAAAACCATCTACCACTCTGGCATACAGTGCCGCAAAAAAACCACTAGATGCGTATAGGTCCTACCTTAACGCACGTGTGTTTGTGGCGGTGCAATGTTCTGCAGCGGTCCTCCTCTTGTATTCTCTAAGCAGAGTGAGAGAAATGGATCCAAGGGGAGGGGATGGCCAGCATGGACTGGTGAGTGTAAGAATATTATAAGTATTGGGAAGCTCGCCCCGGCCGGTGGCAGAGTATTCCCGTTACCTGTAGGTTAATGCTCACGTCTGAGCCAGTGACGTCACCGCTAGTGAGTTACGGGTTGTAGTGGGAGTCAAACTTCCAGCTTTGACTCCCACTACAACCCGTAACTCACTAGCGGTGACGTCACTGGCTCAGACGTGAGCATTAACCTACAGGTAACGGGAATACTCTGCCACCGGCCGGGGCGAGCTTCCCAATACTTATAATATTCTTACACTCACCAGTCCATGCTGGCCATCCCCTCCCCTTGGATCCATTTCTCTCACTCTGCTTAGAGAATACAAGAGGAGGACCGCTGCAGAACATTGCACCGCCACAAACACACGTGCGTTAAGGTAGGACCTATACGCATCTAGTGTTTTTTTTGCGGCACTGTATGCCAGAGTGGTAGATGGTTTTTTCAGTTTGTGGCTAGTTATTTTTATATAATACAATCACCCAATGTTAGCGCGCAGTGTTACATTTATTTCCTATATTTGTTATTCGTACAGCTCGTCTGCACAATACCCTTCATAGCAGGTACGGGTCTGCTATAAACACCGCTGCGATCTCATATATATGGTGAAGCGCCAGTTGAACTATATATCATGTTACTGAGACATGGTTCAATGGGAGTATTGACTGAGATATAACAATACCAGGGTTCTTTCTATATAGGAAAGACAGAGAAGGCAAGAAAGGGGGAGGGGTGGCCCTGTATGTGAAAGATAGCATAAAATCAAATTTAATACAAGTTAGCGAGACCAATTTAGAGTCAGTTTGGGCCACCTTGCAGCTTGATATTAATAAGGTAATTCGTGTAGGTGTATATAGATATATAGACCACCTAGCCAAGTCAAAGAATTTGATAATCTACTAGTTGAGGAAATAGCTAAAATGACATTGAAAGGGGAAGTTATCATTATGGAAGACTTTAATCTTCCTGATGTAAACTGGAAAATCAAAATAGCTAGTTCTGCCAGGAGTACAGATATTCTAAATTCCCTACTGGGATTATCTCTACAGCAAGTAGTTGAGGAGCCAACCCTGAAGGAGGCCATTTTAGATTTAATATTCACAAATGGAAATTTGGTATCTGATATTACTGTAGGGGAAAGCTTGGGATCTAGTGATCACCAGTCAGTGTTGTTTACTAAGTACAGTGACTGAGTCACACCACACAAAAACAAAAGTTTTAGATTTTAGAACTCACTTTTCTAAAATTAGATTAGTAGTATACGAGTCCCTATCAGATTAGAACAGTTTCAATGGAGTCCAGGAGAAATGGGACAACTTAAAAGTGGCACTATTGAAGGCAACAGATAATTGTATTAGATTTGTCAGTAAAAGCAAAAAAAAAGGAAGAGACCACTGTGGTAATCAGCAGAAGTGGCCAAAATCATTAAAAACAAAAAGATAGCATTTAGTAATGAAAAAAATGAAAAAACGAGGATGACAGGCAAATTTATAAGATTAGGCAGGGAGAGGGCAAACAAGAGCTTCTAAAGCACAGGCAGAAGAGAAATTAGCTCAGTCAGTGAAAAATGGCGATAAGACATTCTTCAGATAAATAAATGAAAAAAGGAAACTAAAACAATGAATTTACAAATTAAAAACAAAAGAAGGAAAGTAAATGGAAGAAGATAAAGAACTAGCTGACTGCCTCAATGAAAACTTCTGTTCAGTTTTCACAAAGGAAAATGAAGGAAAAGGACATCAGTTAGGAAGGAAGACTAATGAATCTTTTGATTCATGTGTCTTTACAGAGGAAGAGGTTCTAAGTCAGCTGTCTAAAATTAATACAAATAAGTCACAGGGGCCTGATGGGATACACCCAAAGCTATTAAAAGAGCTAAGCGGTGAACTAGCAAAGCCATTAACAGATTTATTTAACCAATCACTGGTAACAGGAGTCGTCCCAGAAGATTGGAAAGATTGGAAATTAGCAAATGTTGTGCCCATTCACAAGAAAGTTAGTAGGGAGGAATCGGGCAACTATAGGCCAGTAAGCCCGACACCAATAGTGGGAAATTAATGGAAACCATACTTAAGGAGAGGATTGTGGAACATCTAAAATCCCATGGATTGAAAAATGAAAAACAGCATGGGTTTACTTCAGGGAGATCATGTCAAACTAATCTTATTGATTTTTTTGATTGGGTGACTAAAATAATAGATGGCGGAGGTGGTAGACATCGCTTATCTAGACTTTAGTAAGGCTTTTGATACCGTCCCACATTGAAGGCTTATCAATAAATTGCAGTCTTTGGGCTTGGACTCCTATATTGTTGAATGGATTAGGCAGTGGCTGAGGGACAGACAACAGTGGGTTGTAGTCAAAGGAGTATATTCAGACCATGGTCTTGTTACCAGTGGGGTACCTCAGGGATCTGTTCTGGGACCCATATTGTTTAACATCTTTATCAGCGAAATTGCAGAAGGCCTCGATGGTAAGGTGTGTCTTTTTGCTGATGACACAAAGATTTGTAACAGGGTTGATGTTCCTGGAGGGATACACCAAATGGAAAAGGATTTAGGAAAACTAAGGAATGATCAAAAATCTGGCAACTAAAATTTAATGTTGATAAGTGCAAGATAATGCACCTGGGGCGTAAAAACCCAAGAGCATATAAAATCAGTGATACAGTCCTAACCTTAGTATCTGAGGAAAGGGATTTAGGGGTCATTATTACAGAAGACTTAAAGATAGGCAGACAATGTCATAGAGCAGCAGGACATGCTAGCAGAATGCTTGGGTGTACAGGGAGTGCAGAATTATTAGGCAAGTTGTATTTTTGAGGATTAATTTTATTATTGAACAACAACCATGTTCTCAATGAACCCAAAAAACTCATTAATATCAAAGCTGAATATTTTGGAAGTAGTTTTTAGTTTGCTTTTAGTTTTAGCTATTTTAGGGGGATATCTGTGTGTGCAGGTGACTATTACTGTGCATAATTATTAGGCAACTTAACAAAAAACAAATATATACCCATTTCAATTATTTATTTTTACCAGTGAAACCAATATAACATCTCAACATTCACAAATATACATTTCTGACATTCAAAAACAAAACAAAAACAAATCAGTGACCAATATAGCCACCTTTCTTTGCAAGGACACTCAAAAGCCTGCCATCCATGGATTCTGTCAGTGTTTTGATCTGTTCACCATCAACATTGCGTGCAGCAGCAACCACAGCCTCCCAGACACTGTTCAGAGAGGTGTACTGTTTTCCCTCCTTGTAAATCTCACATTTGATGATGGACCACAGGTTCTCAATGGGGTTCAGATCAGGTGAACAAGGAGGCCATGTCATTAGATTTTCTTCTTTTATACCCTTTCTTGCCAGCCACGCTGTGGAGTACTTGGACGCGTGTGATGGAGCATTGTCCTGCATGAAAATCATGTTTTTCTTGAAGGATGCAGACTTCTTCCTGTACCACTGCTTGAAGAAGGTGTCTTCCAGAAACTGGCAGTAGGACTGGGAGTTGAGCTTGACTCCATCCTCAACCCGAAAAGGCCCCACAAGCTCATCTTTGATGATACCAGCCCAAACCAGTACTTCACCTCCACCTTGCTGGCGTCTGAGTCGGACTGGAGCTCTGCCATTTACCAATCCAGCCACGGGCCCATCCATCTGGCCCATCAAGACTCACTCTCATTTCATCAGTCCATAAAACCTTAGAAAAATCAGTCTTAAGATATTTCTTGGCCCAGTCTTGACGTTTCAGCTTGTGTGTCTTGTTCAGTGGTGGTAGTCTTTCAGCCTTTCTTACCTTGGCCATGTCTCTGAGTATTGCACACCTTGTGCTTTTGGGCACTCCACTGAAATATGGCCAAATTGGTGGCAAGTGGCATCTTGGCAGCTGCACGCTTGACTTTTCTCAGTTCATGGGCAGTTATTTTGCGCCTTGGTTTTTCCACACGCTTCTTGCGACCCTGTTGACTATTTTGAATGAAACGCTTGATTGTTCGATGATCACGCTTCAGAAGCTTTGCAATTTTAAGAGTGCTGCATCCCTCTGCAAGATATCTCACTATTTTTGACTTTTCTGAGCCTGTCAAGTCCTTCTTTTGACCCATTTTGCCAAAGGAAAGGAAGTTTCCTAATAATTATGCACACCTAATATAGGGTGTTGATGTCATTAGACCACACCCCTTCTCATTACAGAGATGCACATCACCTAATATGCTTAATTGGTAGTAGGCTTTCGAGCCTATACAGCTTGGAGTAAGACAACATGCATAAAGAGGATGATGTGGTCAAAATACTCATTTGCCTAATAATTCTGCACTCCCTGTATAGGGAGAAGCATTACCAGTAGAAAGAGGGAGGTGCTCATCCCGCTCTACAGAGCACTAGTGAGACTTCATTTGGAGTATTGTGCGCAGTACTGGAGACCATATCTCCAGAAGGATATTGATACTTTGGAAAGAGTTCAGAGAAGAGCTACTAAACTAATACATGGATTGCAGGATAAAACTTACCAGGAAAGGTTAAAGGACCTTAACATGTATAGCTTGGAAGAAAGACGAGACAGAGGGGATATATTAGAAACTTTTAAATACATAAAGGGAATCAACAAGGTAAAAGAGGAGAGAATATTTAAAAGAAGAAAAACTGCTACAAGAGGACATAGTTTTAAATTAGAGGGGCAAAGGATTAAAAGTAATATCAGGAAGTATTACTTTACTGAGAGAGTAGTGGATGCATGGAATAGCCTTCCTGCAGAAGTGGTAGCTGCAAATACAGTGAAGGAGTAGAGATGTCCCGAACTATTTGCCGGCGACAGTTCCCGGTGAACATCGCTTGTTCGCGTTCGCCGCGGCGGGCGAACATATGCGATGTTCGGTCCGCCCCCTATATGTCATCATACCTCATCGGTCCGCCCCCTATACCTTTTTAGGGCTGGTACATCAGTCTGCTTTTTTTTTTATATATATATATATATTGCAGTTGCCTACCCGTGTGTGAAAGGCCACAGGCCCACAGACTGTACTGTGTGCACACCACTCATATCGGGTGGCACAGTACCTTGCAGATAAAAAAGTCATTTAATTTTTTTCTCTGTAATATAATTGCAGTTGCCTGCCAGTGAGTGCCAGGCCCTCAGACTGTATTGTGCCCTCTGCCCACCACTCATATCGGGTGGCACAGTACCTTGCAGATAAAAAAGTCATTCAATTTTTTTCTCTGTAATATAATTGCAGTTGCCTGCCAGTGAGTGCCAGGCCCTCAGACTGTACTGTGCCCTCTGCCCACCACTCATATCGGGTGGCACAGTAGCAGTTACCTGCCAGTGTGTGTCAGGCCCACTGACTGTACTGTGCCCACTGCCAGTGCCCACCACTCATATCGGTTGGCACAGTACCTTGCAGATAAAAAAGTCATTACATTTTTTCTCTGTAATATAATTGCAGTTGCCTGCCAGTGAGTGTCAGGCCAGACAGACTGTACTGTGCCCACTGCCCACCACTCATATAGGGTGGCACAGTACCTTGCACGCATAGTACCACTAATCTAAAGAAAATGACAGGCAGAGGCAGGCCACCCCGCAGGAGCCGTCGTGGTCGTGGTGCTATGATTTCCTTTGGCCCTAGAATAATGCCCAGTGTTCAGAGGCCAGGTACCCTGAACTCGAAAAATTCTGAGGACATAGTTGACTGGCTTACACAGGACACCCAATCTTCTACAGCTTCCGCTCGGAACCTTTATGCATCCTCCTCCAGCTCAGCTTCGGGCACCTCTCAAGTTACCACTCGCCCGCCCGCCGCCACCACCAACACTAGCACCACAGCCACTTCACATGATCTGTCAGAGGAGTTATTTACACATCAGTTGGAAGAAATGAGTGATGTGCAACCATTATTGCCAGAGGATGTAGATAACAGGGATATGTCTCAGTCAGGCAGCATTACACACATGGACGTACGGTGTGATGATGATGATGTTGTACCTGCTGCTGCTTCCTTTGTTGAGTTGTCAGATACAAGTGAAGCGGTTTATGATGACGATGTGTCCGTGGATGTCACGTGGGTGCCTGCTCTAAGAGAAGAAGAACAGGGGGAAAGTTCAGATGGGGAGACAGAGAGGATGAGGATACGAGTTGGAAGCAGGGGGAGGTCGTCGCAAGGAGCTAGTGGCACAGTCAGACAGCATGTATCGGCACCCGGGGTCAGCCAGACAGCACGCCAATCAACGCATGCTGTTGCCACCACCAGAATGCTGTCATTGCAAAGCTCAGCAGTGTGGCATTTTTTTTGTGCGTCTGCCTCTGATAACAGCGATGCCATTTGCAACCTGTGCCAAAAGAAACTGAGTCGTGGGAAGTCCAACACCCACCTAGGTACAACTGCTTTGCGAAGGCACATGATCTCAGATCACAAATGCCTATGGGATCAAAACATGATGAGTACAAGCAGCACACAAACTCATATCCACCATCCTCCTCCTGGTCCAGCATCTTCAGCCATGTCAACCACTGCTGTCCTCCTTGCCCCCGCTCAACCACCCATCACTCCGCCTCTCACCTTCAGCAGTTCCTGCTCATCTGCCCACAGTCAGGTGTCTGTCAAGGAAATGTTTGAGCGTAAGAAGCCAATGTCACAGAGTTACCCCCTTGCCTGGCGTCTGACAGCTGGCTTGTCAGAACTCTTAGCCTGCCAGCTTTTACCATACAAGCTGGTGGAGTCTGAGACCTTCAAATTTGTAGCTATTGGGACACCGCAGTGGAAGTTACCCGGCCAAATTTTTTTTTCACAATAGGCAATCCCCAACCTGTACTCTATTGTGGAAAAGGAAGTCATGGCATGTCTGGCACACAGTGTTGGGGCAAGGGTCCATCTGACCACATATACCTGGTCTTCAAAGCACGGTCAGGGCAGGTATATCACGTATACTGCGCATTGGGTAAACCTGCTGATGGCTGTCAAGCATGGAATGCGTGGCTCTGCAGAGGAGTTGGTGACACTGCCACGACTTGCAGGCAGGCCTGCTGCCACCTCCTCTACTCCTCCTACTCCATCCTCTTCCATAACCTCCTCGGCTGAGTCCTCTTCTGCTGCTGCGTCTTGCTCCACATCAACTGCACCCCTCCAGCTCCCCAGAGGATATTCCACTTCCCAGATACGACAGTGTCACGCCGTCTTGGGGTTGATTTGCCTGAAAGCAGAGTCACACCGGACCAGCACTCCTGTCCGCCCTGAACGCACAGGTGGATCAGTGGCTGACCCCGCACCAACTGGAGATCAGCAAAGTGGTGTGTGACAACGGAAGCAATTTGTTGGCGGCATTGAATTTGGGCAAGTTGACACATGTGCCGTGCATGGCACATGTGTTGAATCTGATCATACAATGCTTTGTGCATAAGTACCCAGGCTTACAGGACGTCCTCAAGCAGGCCAGGAAGGTGTGTGGCCATTTCAGGCGTTCCTACACGGCCATGGCGCACTTTTCCGATATTCAGCGGCGAAACAACATGCCAGTGAGGTGCTTGATTTGCGACAGCCCGACACGTTGGAATTCAACACTCCTAATGTTCAACCGCCTGCTCCAACATGAAAAAGCCGTCAACGAGTATTTGTATGACCGGGTGCTAGGACAGCCTCTGCGGAGCTGGGAATTTTTTTGCCACGTTACTGGATGCTCATGCGCAATGCCTGTAGGCTCATGCGTCCTTTTGAGGAGGTGACAAACCTAGTCAGTCGCACCAAAGGCACCATCAGCAACATCATCCCATTTGTTTTCTTCCTGGAGCGTGCCCTGCGAAGAGTGCTGGATCAGGCAGTAGATGAGCATGAAGAGGAAGAGTTGTGGTCACCATCACCACCAGAAACAGCCTTATCATCATCACTTGCTGGACCTGCGGCAACGCTGGAAGAGGAGTCTGAGGAAGAGGAGTCAGAGGAGGAATGTGGCTTTGAGGAGGAGGAAGACCAACCACAGCAGGCATCCCAGGGTGCTCGTTGTCACCTATCTGGTACCCGTGGTGTTATACATGGCCGGGGGGAAGAACAGACCTTCAATGAGATCAGTGAGGATGAGGAACGGGACATGAGTAGCTCTGCATCCAACCTTGTGCAAATGGGGTCTTTCATGCTGTCATGCCTGTTGAGGGACCCTCGTATAAAAAGGCTGAAGGAGAACGACCTGTACTGGGTGGCCACACTACTAGACCCCCGGTATAAGCAGATAGTGGCTGAAATGTTATCGAATTACCGGAAGTCGGAAAGGATGCAGCAGTTCCAAAACAAGTTAAAAAGTATGCTTTACACAGCGTATAAGGGTGATGTCACAGCACAATGGGAATCTAACAGGGGAAGAGGTGAAAGTAATCCTCCTCCTACCACGACCACGCTGGCAAGGACAGGACGCTTTAAAGACGTGTTGTTGATGGAGGACATGCAGAGCTTTTTAAGTCCTACGCATCGCCACAGCCCTTCGGGGTCCACCCTCAGAGAACGACTCGACCAACAGGTTTCAGATTACCTCGCCTTAACTGCAGATATCGACACTCTGAGGAGCGATGAACCCCATGACTACTGGGTGTGCAGGCTTGACCTGTGGCCTGAGCTATCCCAATTTGCGATAGAACTTCTGGCCTGCCCCGCTTCAAGTGTCCTATCAGAAAGGACCTTCAGTGCATCAGGAGGTATTGTCACTGAGAAGATCGTATACACACACTGGATGTTTTAAAGCACGTTATTCCAAACAATTTAGGAATGTTAGGTGATTTATGCCCTTTATGGATTAACTACGTAATTTTCCATGGGAGTTTTTCCATTGATCCCCCTCCGGCATGCCACAGTCCAGGTGTTAGTCCCCTTTAAACAACTTTTCCTTCACTATTGTGGCCAGAAAGAGTCCCTGTGGGTTTTAAAATTCGCCTGCCTATTGAAGTCTATGGCGGTTCGCCCGTTCGCGAACATTTGCGGAATCTCGCGTTCGTCGTTCGCGAACTGAAAATTTTATGTTCGCGACATCTCTATGAAGGAGTTCAAGCATGTATGGGATAGGCATAAAGCCATCCTTCATATAAGATAGGGACAAGGGCTATTCATAGTATTCAGTATATTGGGCAGACTAGATGGGCCAAATGGTTCTTATCTTCCGACACATTCTATGTTTCTATGTCATAGCCAGATCCTTATTTCTGATATTTAAGGACTCTGTACTGACAGGGAGTGTTCCACAGGATTGGCGCATAGCAAATGTAGTGCCAATATTCAAAAAGGGTCCAAAAACAGAGCCCGGAAACTATAGGCCGATAAGTTTAACATCTGTCGTGGGTAAACTGTTTGAAGGTTTTCTAAGAGATGCTATCTTGGAGTCCCTCAATGAAAATAAGGAAATAAAGCCGTATCAGAATGGCTTCATGAGGGATCGGTCATGTCAAACTAATATAATCAGTTTCTATGAGGAGGTAAGTTCTAGACTTGACAGCGGTGAATCAATGGATGTTGTATATCTGGACTTCTCCAAAGCATTTGACACTGTACCACATAAAAGGTTAGTATATAAAATGATAATGCTTGGACTGGTAGAAAATGTCTGTATGTGGGTAAGTAACTGGCTCAGTCATATAAAACAGAGGGTGGTTATTAACGGTACACACTCAGATCACTGTCACTAGTGGAGTACCTCAGGGGTCCGTATTGGGCCCTATTCTCTTCAATATATTTATTAATGATCTTGTAGAAGGCTTGCATAGTAAAATATCAATTTTTGCAGATGACAGTAAGCTGTGTATAGTAATTGACACGGAAGAGGACGGTATACTGCTACAGATGGATCTGGATAGATTGGAGGCTTGGGCAGACAAGTGGCAGATGAGGTTTAACATTGACAAATGTAAGGTTATGCACATGGGAAGGAATAATGCAAGTAACCCGTACATACTAAATGGTAAAACACTGGGTAACAGTGACATGGAAAAGGACCTAGGAATAGGCAGTAGAGTTGAGCGGACTCCTAAATATTCGGGTTCGACGGGTTCGGCCAAACTTCACAAAAAAGTTCGAGTTCGGGACCCAAACTTGACCCCGAACCTGAATTCCTGAACCTGAAATCAATGGGGACCCGAACTTTTGAGCACTAAAATAGCTATAAAAAGTCATGGAAAGGGCTAGAGGGCTGCAAATGGGAGCAAAATGTGATTAAGAGCATGGCAACTGCTCTGCAAACAAATGTGGATAGGGAAATGACTTAAAATAACATAAAATACGTAAAAATAAAAAATAATAATCTTGATCTAGGAGGAGGCGATCCATATGGAGTAGAAGGTTGAGGAGGCAGTGGATTTGGAGGTGTAGGTGGAAGCGATGGAGGAGGAGGTAGCCAACACTGGTTTTTGGTTTTAATTTTTTTTTTTTTTGTTTAAATTAGGGTACACCCAAAAAGAGTGGTAAATATCAAAAATACAAAAATTAGCAATTGTGCTGGAGTATAACAATGGCTGGGTAAGGTCGGTATACTGTATGCCTATTCTGCACAAGGTACGGACAAGTCCTGTGGGATCCATGCCTGGTTCATTTTAATGAACGTGAGCTTGTCCACATTGGCTGTGGACAGGCGGCTGCGCTTGTCTGTGATAACGCCCCCTGCCGTGCTAAACACAGGTTCAGACAATACACTGGCTGCAGGGCAGGCCAGCACCTCCAAGGCGTAAAGGGCAAGCTCAGGCCATGTGCCCAATTTGGAGACCCAGAAGTTGAAGGGGGCAGACCTATCATTCAGTACGTGTAGGCGTGTGCACACATACTGCTCCACCATGTTGCTGAAAGGCTGCCTCCTGCTAAGACGTTCCATATCAGCTGGTGGTGCTGGTTGTTGTGGTGTGCTGACAAAGCTTTTCCACATTTTGGCCATGCTATCTCTGCCTTCTGAGGTGCTGGCAGTGCCCCAGCTGCGTTGGCGACCTCGTCCTCTGCCTTCGCCTTGTGCTTTCACTGTTCCCCCGCTGTCAGGTGGGAATGCCACCAGCAGCGTGTCTACCAGCGTGCGATTGTACTCGCGCATCTTACGATCACACTCCAGTGAGAGAATTAAGGATGGTACGTTGACCTAGTAACGGGGATCCAGCAGCTTAGCCACCCAGTTATCAGCACAAGTTAGAATGTGGGCAACTCGGCGGTCGTTGCAGAGACACTGCAGCATGTAATCGTTCATGTGTGCCAGGCTGTCCAGAGGCAACGAAAAGCTGTCCTCTGTGGGAGGTGTAACGTCTGTTTTCTCTGTATCCCCCCAGCCACGCACCAGTGATGGCCATGAGCTGGTTTGGGTGCCACCCTGCTGTGAACACGGTTCCTCTTCCTCCATCTCCTCCTCCTCATCCTCCACCACGTCATCCTCCAGGACTGTGTCCTGGCTGGACAATTGTGTATCTGGCGTTTTTGGGTGCAGGAACCCACCCTCAAAGCCACTTGTGAATGACTGGCCTGAAACCCTTGGAAATGAACCCTCTTCCTCCTCCTGTGCCACATCCTCTTCCATCATCGCCCGAAGCGTTTTTTCAAGGAGGCATAGAAGTGGGATAGTAACGCTGAGAATGGCGTCATCGGCACTGGCCATGTTGGTGGAGTACTCGAAACAGTGCAACAAGGCACACAGGTCTCGCATGGAGGCCCACTCAGTGGTGAAGTGGTGCTGTTCCACAGAGCGACTCACCCGAGCGTGCTGCAGATGAAACTCCACTATCGCCTGCTGCTGCTCGCACAGTCTGGCCAGCATGTGCAAGTAGAGTTCCACTTTGTGGGCACGTCGCATATGAGGCGGTGAGCGGGAAGGCCGAAGTTACGCTGCAGCGCTGACAGGCGAGAAGCAGCAGGGTGAGAACGCCGAAAGCGCGCACAGACGGCCCGCACTTTCTGCAGCAGCTCTGACATATCGGGGTAATTTTTAGCACATGCGCCAGGCAAGGGATGTGCGTCAAAGTGGCTAGGCCCAGAGCTGCTACGAGATTTTGCCCATTATCGCACACCACCAGGCTGGGCTTGAGGCTCATTGCCACTGATTGAAAAAAAATATGAGACTTCTACTGTTGTAGCTGGCTAAGTGTACATCTATACACATGACAGCTGCCCCAACACAGCCAGCTCTACTATATCTCTATATATGACAGCTGCCCCAGCAAACCCAGCTCTGCTACATCTATACACATGACAGCTGCCCAAACACACCCAGCTCTGCTACATCTATACACATGACAGCTGCCCCAGCACACTCAGCTTTGCTATATCTCTATATATCTATCTACTGTATAGCAATACTTAGAGATACACTGCGTGCAGAATTATTAGGCAAATGAGTATTTTGACCACATCATCCTCTTTATGCATGTTGTCTTACTCCAAGCTGTATAGGCTCGAAAGCCTACTACCAATTAAGCATATTAGGTGATGTGCATCTCTGTAATGAGAAGGGGTGTGGTGTAATGACATCAACACCCTATATTAGGTGTGCATAATTATTAGGCAACTTCCTTTCCTTTGGCAAAATGGGTCAAAAGAAGGACTTGACTGGCTCAGAAAAGTCAAAAATAGTGAGATATCTTGCAGAGGGATGCAGCACTCTTAAAATTGCAAAGCTTCTGAAGCGTGATCATCGAACAATCAAGCGTTTCATTCAAAATAGTCAACAGGGTCGCAAGAAGCGTGTGGAAAAACCAAGGCGCAAAATAACTGCCCATGAACTGAGAAAAGTCAAGCGTGCAGCTGCCAAGATGCCACTTGCCACCAGTTTGGCCATATTTCAGAGCTGCAACATCACTGGTGTGCAATACTCAGAGACATGGCCAAGGTAAGAAAGGCTGAAAGACGACCACCACTGAACAAGACACACAAGCTGAAACGTCAAGACTGGGCCAAGAAATATCTCAAGACTGATTTTTCTAAGGTTTTATGGACTGATGAAATGAGAGTGAGTCTTGATGGGCCAGATGGATGAGCCCGTGGCTGGATTGGTAAAGGGCAGAGAGCTCCAGTCCGACTCAGACGCCAGCAAGGTGGAGGTGGAGTACTGGTTTGGGCTGGTATCATCAAAGATGAGCTTGTGGGGCCTTTTCGGGTAGAGGATGGAGTCAAGCTCAACTCCCAGTCCTACTGCCAGTTTCTGGAAGACACCTTCTTCAAGCAGTGGTACAGGAAGAAGTCTGCATCCTTCAAGAAAAACATGATTTTCATGCAGGACAATGCTCCATCACACGCGTCCAAGTACTCCACAGCGTGGCTGGCAAGAAAGGGTATAAAAGAAGAAAATCTAATGACATGGCCTCCTTGTTCACCTGATATGAACCCCATTGAGAACCTGTGGTCCATCATCAAATGTGAGATTTACAAGGAGGGAAAACAGTACACCTCTCTGAACAGTGTCTGGGAGGCTGTGGTTGCTGCTGCACGCAATGTTGATGGTGAACAGATCAAAACACTGCCAGAATCCATGGATGGCAGGCTTTTGAGTGTCCTTGCAAAGAAAGGTGGCTATATTGGTCACTGATTTGTTTTTGTTTTGTTTTTGAATGTCAGAAATGTATATTTGTGAATGTTGAGATGTTATATTGGTTTCACTGGTAAAAATAAATAATTGAAATGGGTATATATTTGTTTTTTGTTAAGTTGCCTAATAATTATGCACAGTAATAGTCACCTGCACACACAGATATCCCCCTAAAATAGCTAAAACTAAAAACAAACTAAAAACTACTTCCAAAATATTCAGCTTTGATATTAATGAGTTTTTTGGGTTCATTGAGAACATGGTTGTTGTTCAATAATAAAATTAATCCTCAAAAATACAACTTGCCTAATAATTCTGCACTCCCTGTATATAGATGTAGCAGAGCTGGGTGTGCTGGGGCAGCTGTCATATATAGAGATATTATAGAGCTGAGTGTGCTGGTGCAGCTGTCATGTGTATTAGATGTAGCAGAGCTGGGTGTGCTGGGGCAGCTATCATATATAGAGATATAGCAGAGCTGAGTGTGCTGGGACAGCTGTCATATAGAGATATAGCAGTGTTGGGTGTGTTGGGGCAGCTGTCATGTGTATAGATGTACACTTAGCCAGCTATAACAGTAGAAGTCTCATATTTTTTCAGTCATTGGCAAGGCAGCTCTTATGGCTGTGTGGGTAAGTGCTTTGCCTCTGATACAGAAGGTCGTGGGTTCGAATCACAGCAGAAACTTTTCTGAAATACAAGCACTGACTCCATATATGGACATACAGGGCGAGACACAGGAAGAGGCTGCATCGCATCGCTGACATGGAGGCAGGGCCGGCGCCACCAGTAAGGCGACTTAGGCAGTCGCCTAGGGCGCCATCTAGCAGGGGGCGCCCTTTTGCGGTGAAAAAAAAAAAAGTTGGTAATATAAGTTCGGGCGGCCGGCCAGCGGCGCCCGTCATGCTGCCCCTCCTGAGCGCTTGCCGCTCTAAAGAATCTCCGGCTCAGTGCTGCGCAGCCTGCTGTGTCTGCCCTGTGCTACTGCTGTTGTTAATGTAGCGTGGCCGAGCTCTGTTCGGTCCGCGGTACAGGAGCTTTTGTTTCCTGTACCCGGCCGGACTGACAGGAAGTGCTCACTTAGTGTGCACTTCCTGTCAGTGCGGCCGGGTACAAGAAACAAATGCTCCTGTACCGCGGACCGAACAGAGCTCGGCCACGCTACACTAGAGGTGACAAGGGAGGGGGGGGTGTAAAATGAGAGTGACAAGGGGGGGGGGTGTAAAATGACAGTGACAAGGGGGGGTGCAAAATGAGAGTGACAAGGGGGGGTGTAAAATGAGAGTGACAAGGGGGGGAGTGTAAAATGAGAGTGACAAGGGGGGGGTAAAATGACAGTGACAAGGGGGGGTGTAAAATGACAGTAACAAGGGGGGGTGCAAAATGAGAGTGACAAGGGGGGGTGCAAAATGAGAGTGACAAGGGGGGGGGTGCAAAATGAGAGTGACAAGGGGGGGTGCAAAATGAGAGTGACAAGGGGGTGTGCAAAATGAGAGTGACAAGGGGGGGAGTGTAAAATGAGAGTGACAAGGGGGGGGTGTAAAATGAGAATGACAAGGGGGGGGGGGTAAAATGATAGTGACAAGGGGGGGTGCAAAATGAGAGTGACAAGGGGGGAGTGTAAAATGACAGTGACAAGGGGGGGTGCAAAATGACAGTGACAAGGGGGGGCTGTAAAATGAGAGTGACAAGGGGGGGAGTGTAAAATGAGAGTGACAAGGGGGGGGGTAAAATGACAGTGACAAGGGGGGTGTGTAAAATGACAGTAACAAGGGGGGGGGGCAAAATGAGAGTGACAAGGGGGGGGGGTGTAAAATGAGAGTGACAAGGGGGGGTGTAAAATGAGAGTGACAAGGGGGGGTGTAAAATGATAGTGACAAAGGGGGGGCAAAATGAGAGTGACAAGGGGGGGTAAAATGAGAGTGACGAGGGGGGTAAAATGAGAGTGACAAGGGAGGGGGGGGGGGAAAAATGAGAGTGACAAGGGGGGGGGTAAAATGAGAATGACAAGGGAGGAGGGGGGGTGTAAAATGAGAGTGACAAAGGGGGGTAGAATGAGAGTGACAAGGGGGGGGTAGAATGAGAGTGACAGGGGGGGTAGAATGAGAGTGACAAGGGGGGGAGAAGAGAGTGACAAGGGAGGGAGGGGGGGAGAGTGACAAGGGAGGGGGGGGGGCAGAGTGACAAGGGAGGAGGGGTGAGAAGAGAGTGACGAGCGAGGGAGGGAGGGGGGGAGAAGAGAGTGACAAGGGAGTCCCCAGAGCCAGACTGCAGCCAGAGACCAGATCATCTTATTGTCCTGGTGGTAAGTAGACAATGCAATATGTTTATTATGTAATTGTTTAGTTATTAATACTACATTGGAAACTAATTTACCTCACATTTAGGGTCCATTCACACATCCGTGTGTGTTTTGCGGATCCACAAAACACGGACAGCGGAAATGTGCGTTCCACATTTTGCGGACCGCACATTGCCGGCACTAAGAGAATATGCCTGTTCTTGTCCAGAATAGGACATGTTCTATTTTTTTCAGGATCGGAATTGCGGATCCGGGTCCGCAATTCCGTTCCGCAAAAAGGGACAGCTACAAGAAGCTAGATTAACCGTAAGGGAAACATAGCAGTTCTTTTAATTTAAAAGCTGAGAAAGGGGTGGAACATATGTGATGTCATGATATGGGCAGATCATCTGATAAGGGGGGGGCGGCAATTTTTATCTTGCCTAGGGCGGCAAAAATCCTTGCACCGGCCCTGCATGGAGGTAAGTATAAGTGTTTTTTTTTTTAATACCCGACTGTTACTGCCATGGGGGGAGCGGGAGGCACTTGATACTGGCACATGGGGGGAGGGGGGTTGGCACCTGATACTGGCACATGAGGGGAGAGGGGTTGGCAGCTGATACTGGCACATGGGGGGGGAAAGAGAGGCACTTGATATTGGCACTTTTTTTTGGGGGGGGAGATGGCACTATGATACTGGGACATGGGGGGGGGGAGGAGAGAGGCACTTGATACTAGCACGTGGGAGGGGGGGTTTGGCACTTGATACTGGCACATGGGTGGGGGAAAGAGAGGCACTTGATACTGGCACGTGGGAGGGGGGGTTTGGCACTATGATATTGGCACATGGGGGGGAAAGGCACTTGATACTGGCACTTTTTTGGGGAGGGGGAGATGGCACTATGATACTGGGACATGGGGGAGGAGAGAGAGGCACTTGATACCTGCACATGGGGGGGGAGAGAGGCACTTGATACTGGCACGTGGGGGGGGGGTTGGCACTTGATACTGGCACATGGGTGGGTTTGGCACTATGATACTGGCACATGGGGGGGAGGCACTTGATACTGCCACTTTTTTGGGGGGGAGATGGCACTATGATACTGGGACATGGGGGGAAGAGAGAGGCACTTGATACTGGCACATGGGGGGGTTTTGCACTATGATACTGGCACATGGGGGTGGGAAGGAGAGAGGCACTTGATACTGGCACGTGGGGGGGGTTGGCACTTGATACTGGCACATGGGTGGGTTTGGCACTATGATACTGGCACATGGGGGGGAGGCACTTGATACTGCCACTTTTTTGGGGGGGGAGATGGCACTATGATACTGGGACATGAGGGGAAGAGAGAGGCACTTGATACTGGCACATGGGGGGGGTTTTGCACTATGATACTGGCACATGGGGGTGGGAAGGAGAGAGGCACTTGATACTGGCACATTGGGGGGGAGATGGCACTATGATACTGGGACATGTGGGGGGGAGGAAAGAGGCACTTGATACTGGCACATGATGGGGGGCATCTATGGGGACACTTACTGGCACATTATTGGGGGGCATTATGGGGGACACTAGGCCGGCAGTCTATCAGAGGCCGGACACTGAGGGGCTTCTACTGGGGCACTATATATGGGGCATTTTATACTGGTACATTATGGGGGGCACTAGCAGGAAGGGGGGAGAGGAGCACTATGGGGGAATTTACTGGGGGCACTATATAGGGATATTTTATACTGGGACATTATGGGGGCACTATGGGGGCTTTATGGGGACATTAGCTCAACTGGGGGCATTACAAGGGGGTATTTTTGCACTGTCACATTATAAGGAGAATTATTTCTACTGGGGGGGCATTATGGTGGGCTTTATTACTCCCCCCATGGTATGACCCCCTAGTAGCAGCACCAGCCTCTCCCTGCTCTTCTATCCCTCTGCCCCTTCTCCAAATCCTTATTATGAAATCTTTCTCATTAGGATAAAGCACAACAGCTCTGCCAAGCCCCCGGCCAAAGTGTTGAAGTGGCGTCCGAGATCCCCAAGGGCCAAGCCAAGTAATTATAAGCTTTCATATGAAATATGTTTGTTATACACATATAGCATACAATGTGCCCCACAATATACAGTATACCGCTACACTGTGCCAAAGGAGTGGGGTTTACACAGGAGGAGGGAGGTGCGAAGCGCGCTGGTGGGGGGGGGCCCTTACAAATATTTGCTGTGGGGCCCAGTCACTTCCAGTTACGCACCTGAAACTAACAGATGGTTTATGTCAGGCAACAATGTAACCGCCAATAGTCAACAATTAAGTTCCCTGACAGTAAGGCAGTGTGGTGTCATAAAGAGGAACAGTGTGACAGGCGACTTTTATAAAAATTTCTTCACGGTCACATTTTTTAAAAATTTCTCAACCAACAATGTAACAGCAGTATTGACTGGTTGTATTGGACTGTCAGAAATGCAGCAAAGGCCACAAATGTATTATCTTGCAACAAAATGGGTGTTTTTTTAATACCAGAATATAACAGCAGTATATAACGCTTGTATTGGACTGTCACAAATGCAGCAAAGGCCGAAATGTATTATCTTGCACAAAATGGGTGTTTTTTTAAACCCAGAATATAACTGCAGTATCTAACGCTTGTATTTCACAGTCACAAATGCAGCAAAGGCCGCAAATGTATTATCTTGCCCAAAATGGGTGTTTTTTTAATACCAGAATATAACAGCAGTATCTAACACTTGTATTGGAATGTCAGAAATGCAGCAAAGGCCGCAAATATATTATCTTGCCCAAAATGGGTGTTTTTTTAATACCAGAATATAACAGCAGTATTTAAAGCTTGTATTTAACTGTCACAAATGCAGCAAAAGCCCAAAATGTATTATCTTGCACAAAATGGGTGCTTTTTTAAACCCAGAATATAACAGCAGTATCTAACGCTTGTATTTGACATTCACAAATGCAGCAAAGGCCGCAAATGTATTATCTTGCTCAAAATGGGTGTTTTTTTAATACCAGAATATAACAGCAGTATCTAACGCTTGTATTGGACTGTCAGAAATGCAGCAAAGGACCCAAAATGTAGTATCTTGCAAAAAATAGGTGTTTTTTTTAAACCCTGATTATAACTGGAGTATTTAAAGCTTGTATTTGACTGTCACAAATGCAGCAAAGGCCCCAAATGTAAGGTCTTGCACAAAATGGGTAGTTTTCTAAACCCAGAATATAACTGCAGTATCTAACGCTTGAATTTGACAGTCACAAATGCAGCAAATGCTGCAAATGTATTATCTTGCCACAAAATGAATGTTTTTTTTTTTATATCAGAATATAACAGCAGTATCTAACGCTTGTATTTGACAGTCAAAAATGTAGCAAAGGCTGCAAATGCATTATCTTGCCCAAAATGGGTGTTTTTTTAATACCAGAATATAACAGCAGAACAGCAGTATCTAACGCTTGCTTTTGACAGTCACAAATGCAGCAAAGGCTGCAAATGTATTATCTTGCCCAAAATGGGTGTTTTTTTAATACCAGAATATAACAGCAGTATCTAACACTTGTATTGGACTGTCAGAAATGCAGCAAAGGCCGCAAGTATATTATCTTGCCCAAAATGGGTGTTTTTTTAAACCCAGAATATAACTGCAGTATTTACAGCTTGTATTTTACTGTCACAAATTCAGCAAAGGACCCAAAATGTATTATCTTGCAAAAAATTGGTGTTTTTTTTGAACCCTGAATATAACTGCAGTTTTTACAGCTTGTATTTGACTGTCACAAATTCAGCAAAGGACCCACAATTTTGGGTCTTGCAAAAAATTAGTGTTTTATTAAACCCAGAATATAACTGCAGTATTTAAAGCTTGTATTTGACTGTCACAAATGCAGCAAAGGCCCCAAATGTAGGGTCTTGCAAAAAATTGGTGTTTTTTTAAACCCTGAATATAACTGCAGTATTTCAAGCTTTTATTTCACTGTCACAAATGCACATATGCTGTGCTGGTGCACTAAACTTGTACAAAATTGCTGCCGACGCCCACCTAACTAACAGACGGATGAAAGTTATTTTTCTGTCTCAGAGCACGGTAAAAAAATGGTGCACTGCACCCACAAAACAAAGTCACTGTAGATCGCAGAGTTAGGCTGGATTCACACGTCCGTGGAACACGGTCCGTGTGATACAGCCTGGATTTCTTCTGATTTCAGGAGCGCACGGCGTCATTGGTTGCTATGATGCCGTGCGCTTCCTGCTGCCGCCGCAGTACAGTAATGCATTCGTATAGATCATACCAGCGTATTACTGTACTGCGGCGGCAGCAGGAAGCGCACAGCGTCATAGCAACCAGTGACGCTGTGCGCTCCTGCACTCAGAAGAAATCCAGGCTGGTATCACACGGACCGTGTTCCACGGATGTGTGAATCCAGCCTTAACAAGCACTTCTGATATCAGATTCTTTCCTATTCTCTCCCTCACAGCAGCAGCATCCTATCCCTACACTAGTAAGAGCAGAGTGACGTGCAGCGCTACGTGACTCCAGCTTATATAGAGGCTGGGTCACATGCTGCACTGGCCAATCACAGCCATGCCATTAGTAGGCATGGCTGTGATGGCTTCTAAGGGCACACGAGTTAAGCACTTGTTGATTGGCTGCTCTGCAGCCTTTCAAAAAGCCCCATTAACTCGCCGAACACCGAACTCGAACCCGAACTTTTACTGAAAAGTTCAGGTTCGGGTCCAAAAATCCTAAAGTTCGGTCCGAACCCGAACTTTACAGTTCGGGTTCGCTCAACCCTATCAGGCAGCTGCTGTCAAGGGCAATACGATTATGGGTTGCATCAAAAGGGGCATAGATGCCTGTGATGAGAACATAGTCCTACCACTTTACAAATCACTAGTCAGACCACACATGGAGTACTGTGTACAGTTTTGGGTTCCTGTGAACAAAGCAGACATAGCAGAGCTGGAGAGGGTACAGAGGAGGGCAACTAAAGTAATAACTGGAATGGGGGACTACAGTACCCTGAAAGATTATCAAAATTAGGGTTATTCACTTTAGAAAAAAGATGACTGAGGGGAGATCTAATAACTATGTATAAATATATCAGGGGTCAGTACAGAGATCTATCCCATCATCTATTTATCCCCAGGACTGTGACTGTGACGAGGGGACATCCTCTGCGTCTGGAGGAAAGAAGGTTTGTACACAAACATAGAAGAGGATTCTTTACGGTAAGAGCAGTGAGACTATGGAACTCTCTGCCTGAGGAGGTGGTGATGGTGAGTTCACTAAAAGAGTTCAAGAGGGGCCTGGATGTATTTCTGGAGTGTAATAATATTACAGGTTATAGTTACTAGAGAGGGGTCGTTGATCCAGGGAGTTATTCTGATTGCCTGATTGGAGTCGGGAAGGAATTTTTTTCCCATTAAGTGGGGAAAATTGGCTTCTACCTTACATGGGTTTTTATGCCTTTCTCTGGATCAACTTGCAGGATAACAGGCCGAACTGTATAGACAGATGTCTTTTTTCGGCCTTATATACTATATTACTATGTAAAATTGAGCAGTTGCAGTGACTCTTAAAGGATCCATGCACCAATTATGCCGCCATTGTCCAATGCAACGCGCACTTAAATTGCAGTCTATCTTACATTGTAGTGTGGTACAGGGTATAAAAAACTATAACACTGAGGACAGTACCTTTCTGGATTGTGATGACCCACCACCACCAGTGCCCCTTACTAAAGCCATAATGGGGTCGGATAAGGACCACCCTGTGGCCATTGTCATTGCTACTAGGGACTTTTAACTGCTGCATCAACAGCAAAGACGACTTCCAGTCCCTTCGGTAAGGGATAGCAGGCCATCTGCCAGGTGAAGTTTACCCCCGTTGCCTTTACTACTGCAGTGGTAGGGCCAGAAAATAGCCAGTCTGTGGCCTTTTTCACCGCCACTACTGAACTCTCCAGGCCAACTACTACTGCTGTACAGCCTGAGATGAGAGCCAAACGGGAGCACTGTCCTGAAGTGCACGGGAAAAAGGAGGTCCACTGATACTGCTCCATGCACTACGGAACCACCACCAAATGCAGAGCTCCTTGCTATGAAAGACCAAGAGTCTATCCTTTACTGCTGTCCAGAGAATCTCTCACCTACCATGAAAAAGCCAAGACTTACAGAGGATCCTCCAGAAGATTGTGATCCTGCAGTTCCAAATTCTGCCACAGAAGGCCTCCAGCACAGCTTGTGTTGGAGTTGCAGCTGCAGAGAACATCAGACCTAGCAGCGATGGTGATGAGGATGCTGCACAGCTTAAAGAAGGACTTTTGCATCCTCAACCCAGGAGGAAGACCTCGTGCTGTAAGGAGAACCATACATTGGACTACTGGAGCCACAAAATGGACTGCTTCTGAATAGTGAGAGAGTTGTTGGTCTTTTCCGTTTTGTTGCCCTGTTTTACCGCTTGCCCACAAGACCACGGATTGTTAGGACTCCATCCATCAGCCAAAAAACTATCTCCAGGTTGTGTACGTTGGCGCCATACCTCACCTCATGTGGATTACAAATTACCTTTTTTTTGCACTATGTGTTCCAGTTTTGCAACATTATAAGCCAGCACCCAAAAATTAGACTCAAACATGTACCATAGCTCTTTGTGACCTCTACTGTGACATTTTTGCACCAAAGTTTTCACGTTTTTGGAATGTTCAAGTATTTCTGCCCATTGTATGGACTCTCTTTGATTGGAGCAACAATGTGAAATTTTTGATGCACTTTTCGAACGGACTTTGGACTTTATACGATTAGCTAGATAGTAGATAAAAGAAAATGAATAGGGCGCACTCACTAATGCTACTGTATGTTGCAAAAGCAGTCCTTTAAAAGGATTCTGTCACCAGGTTTCACCCCTGTCAGCTAAACATATGCTGATGTTCAGGGCCTCATCACGATTCCTAATGTGGGCTTATAAATGTGATCTGTAGCCTTATTTTGCTAAAAAACAGCTTTTACTAACCTGTCAGTCAAAGAAATAAGATGCCCAAGGGGATGTGAAGTGATGCAAGGTGCCGGCCTCACCCGCCGCCGTTCGTGCCCAGCGCCGCCTTTCCAGACTTCTGCGCCGCCTCCTAATCCTCTGTGCTGCCTCTCGCTCTCCCCTTCTCCTGAAGTAAGATCTCGCACGTGCGCACAGGGCTCTGCCTGATGCGCCCGTGCGGACTTCTCCATTTGCCTTCTTACAGCGAAGTGCGCGTGCGCATGCGCCGGCACTTCGTTCAACCCCCTGTATGACCTGCACCTGGCGCCAGCCTCTCAGAGCCCTGTGCGCACGCGCAAGATCTTACAGCAGGAGGAGGAGGGAGGGAGAGCGAGAGGCGGCAAAGAGGATTAGGAGGCGGCGCAGAAGTCTGGAAAGGCGGCGCTGGGCACGAACGGCGGCGGGTGCGGCCGGCACCTTGCATCACTTCAGATCCCCTTGGGCACCTTATTTCTTTGACTGACAGGTTAGTAAAAGCTGTTTTTTTTAGCAAAATAAGGCTACAGATCACATGTATAAGACCACATTAGGATTCGTGATGAGGCCCTGAACATCAACATATGTTTAGCTGACAGGGGTGAAACCTGGTGACAGAATCCCTTTAATCTTGAAAAACCGGCAGGGGTAACAGGCAGGGACGGTGTGCACACATCCCACACATATTAGCAGTGACAACCGTTTCGCGCCAATTCGCGCTTCTTCAGGCCACTGACGAGATAGTTAGCTAGTTAGTTAGTTAGCATCCTTGCTTCTTTGCTCATATGGAATGCCTCTGAGGATGCAAAAATACTAATGGCCCCACTTTGCCTTGTGTCAGCGTAGAAAGCCTACGTAGGTATTGTATTGTATGATTTGCATATGCCCTTAAAGGGGTATTCTCATCTTCCCTTTTCATACTTACCTTCCTTGAGCGCGACGTTCACTTCCTGGATTCTTCTCCCGGCCGGGCCGCTCTTGCGCAGAAGACTGAAGATTTTCTCCCGGCCGGGCCGCGCAATGCCCTGAACGCGCACGCCGTTGCGCATGCGCCATTGTGACTTATTCCTGGCCTGTATAGTACAGAGCCGGCGTGCGTGTTCGCGGCTCTGTACTATACTGGCCAGGAAGAAGTCATCATGGCGCATGTGCGGCGGCGTGTGCGTTCAGGACATTGCGCGGCCCGGCCGGGAGAGAATCTTCAGTCTTCTGCGCAAGCGTGGCCCGGCGGGATTTGACAGGAGAGGTGGCCGTAGGGGAGACAACATCAGGTAAGAGGGGACTTATTTTCTAAAAAAGGGTGGGAATTGGGTAATAAAATGTATTTAGAAAAATGATCACTGTCAAATCATTAACAGATTTAACAGTGATCATTAAGATGAGAATACCCCTTTAACCTTTTTCTCTTTGCAGACTTGGGAGGGGAAGGAGCCAGTATGTCCCGTGTCTTTGGGTTCATGTGCTCTTGCTAAACAATGCCCTAAGATACTGTGCACTGCCTTAGAGAAAATGTGAAAATCTACCAGTTTAGTCATCAGGGTGACGAGGTGTAAAGCATGATTAGACCTTGATACATAGAAGGATTACAGGATGAAGCCACCCACCTATTTGCAGGTCTTCATTGCATAGTGGTGGAATTACAGAGTAAAGACAACCCTGTGCTTTCAGTGGTACACACGTGGACAAAATTGTTAGCACCCATCCATTAATGAAAGAATAACCCACAATGGTCACTAAAATAACTTGAAACTGACAAAAGTAATAATATTTTTTTTTTATTGAAAATCAACTAAATAAAATCAGACATTGCTTTTGATTTGTGTTCAACAGAATAAAAAAAAATAAAAAATAATGTCCTGGGCAAAAATGATGGTGCCCCTAGAAAGATTGAAAATAATTTGACCATAGGGACATGTTAAACTAAGGTGTGTCCTGTAATTAGCATCGCAGGTACCTTCAAGCATGTAATCAGTCAGTCTGCCTATTTAAAAGGTGAAAAGTAGTCACTGTACTGTTTGGTATCATGGTGTGTACCACACTGAACATGGATCGATGAAAGCTAAATAGAGAATGGTCTCAGGGGTTTAGAAAGAAAATTATAGACATACATGTTAAAGGTAAAGGCTATAAGACAATCTCCAAACAACTTGAAGTTACTGTTACTACAGTTGCATATAATATTCAGAGGTTTAAGGTCTACAGGACTGTAGCCAACCTCCCTGCATGTGGCCACAAGAGGAAAATTGATGACAAACTGAAGAGAAGGATAATACGAACTGTAACCAAAGAGCCCAGAACAACTTCCAAAGAGATTAATGTTGAACTCCAAGGTCAAAGTACATTAGTGTCAGAATGCATCATTCATTGTTTTCTTAGTCAAAGTGGACTTAATGGAAGACGACCGTGAAGGAATCCCTAGTTGAAAGCAAATCCTAAAAATGCGAGACTGGAATTTGTCAAAATGCATATTGACAAGCCACAAAGCTTCTGGGAGATTGCCCTTTGGACAGATGAGACATAAATGGAGCGTTTTGGCAAGTCATATCAGCTCTATGTTCACATATACGCATAAATGAAGTATACAAAGAAAATAACATTGTACCTACTGTGAAACATGGAGGAGGCTTAATTATGTTTTGGGGCTGCTTGTTCCATCTGGCACAGGGTATCTTGAATCTGTGCAGTGCAGTCATAGGTCATGAATCCTCCAACCCAAAAAAAAAACATCCAAGAATGGCTAAGGGCAAAGCATTGCACTATTCTGAAGTGGCCTTCTATGAGCCCTGATCTAAATCCCATTGAACATCTGTGGAAGGAGCTGAAACATGCAGTCTGGAGAAGGGACCCTTCAAACCTAAGACAGCTGGAGCAGTTTGCTCGTGAGGAGTGGGGCAAAATACCTGTGGATATGTACAGATTTTTATTTATTATTACTTTTGTCAGTTTCAAATTATTTGAGTGACCATTGTGGGTTTTTTCTTTCTTTAACGGAAGGGTACCAATTTTGTCCATGTGTGTATGTAATAGCTGTCACCTAAATGTTAAAACTGTAAAAATCAATTGCTGCCACAACAAATGGATAATTTTTAATATTAAGTAAGGTCCATATGTCAGAGTAAGGCATGGACCTGGCAACTTCAAGAGACAATTGTCTCCAGTGGTCTCTAGGTCTGTGTTTCAGGAGCAGGGCTGCCATCATGGCAGTACTGGTGGTACTTCCTTCAGAGGGTCAATGACAGTCCTAAGCTTGAGGGTACCCAGAAGTTAGTGCAGTCATTGCCGGGTCCCTCCTCCCAGCTGCTGGCCAGCTGCATAACATGCTGCTGTTAATTAACGCTGGGAGCGCTGGGAGTGGATGCAGGTACCCTCCTGGATCCATCTGAAAGTTGTCCTTTGGATGATGATACAGTTGAATACTGCTGTGAGGCATCCTTGTACCACTGTTCACCCTCATAGGCCTCAGCATACTAGGCCTGAAGACTATGAGGCTCTGCAGCAGCGGCAGGGAACCGACGGTCCAGGTGGTTTGAATTACCTGTCCATTACTGGGGACACTATAGAACATTACTGGGGACACTATGTGGACATGTCTTGTAGTGGGGGCATTATTATAACTGGGGGCATTATAGTTGGTATTATTTGTGGAAGCACTATGGGGCATAATTATTGCTAGAGGCACTGCAGGGGGCATTATTAATACAAGGGGCACTATGGGGGCATTATTATTACTTGGGGAACAATGGGGCATTATTAATAATTAGAGAAATACAGTGGGTATTATTATTCCTGGAGGCATGATAAGGAGCATTATTATTACTGGGGGCATAATAGGGACATTATTATTGCTGGAAGCTTTATAAAGGACATTATTAATGCCAGAGGCACAATGGAGGAATTATAATTACAGAGGGGAACAATAGGGGCATTATTATTGCTAGAGGTGCTATAGGGGCAATATTAATACTTAGGACAATATAGGAGGCATTATTATCAGTAAAAGCATTATGGAGTACAATAGGGGCATGATTATTGCTGGAAGCATTATATAGGGGTTTATTGATCCTGGGGGCACTATGGGAGCATAATTATTAGTGAGTAAACAACAGGGGGAATTATTATTGGTAAAGGTTCTATAGGGGCAATATTAATACCTAGGCAAATATAAAAGGGCATAGTTTTGATGTGGCAGCAGGATGACACTGTTGGGGCATCAGGATGGGGAGTTTGTGATGAGAAGGAGGATGGGGAGGATGATGAAAAGTGAGGATTCTAAAATGTCTGTGTATAATGTCTGAAAGAAGTCATCATGGCTGTCTGGTCTGAATGGAGAAGTTGAGGAAAAAGTGTGTGTACATTAGTAAAGATGTCACTGGATATAAGAGGTATGTAATGCTGTATTCTACTGTATGACCAGGCAGCATGCTGAAGGTAGGGCTATTAAAGAAGGGATTTGGCACATGTGGAGTGGGCCATTAGGCATGCAGGGGACCTGACAAAACTTGCCTTATGGGGCCTTGACATTCCTGATGGAAGGCCTGTCCATGAGACCCGGCAGCAGAATGCCCTGAGTTTTTCTGCATAGACCCTTGCTGGTGTGATTAGCACCATTTACTTCTAAAGGTCCATGTGCTGTCCATTGCACAAATTTCACATGTACGTATGGTTATGTGAATAAGCTGCCAAGCTCCTCAAACATATGGACAGACATGATATAGGAAGTTTTCTTGTTTAAGACCTCACTTATAAACTAGAATGCTTTTGTAATCCTACTGTACCATATTCCTTTTGAAATACACAGTACAGTTAGTTACTATTTGTATTAGTTACTATAGTTAGTAAACCTGGTGGATAGATAGACAGATATAAATTACTGTTACATATACACATACATGCACATATACATACTGTATGTGGAATCCCTATCCTGTCTGGTTACTGTTGAAGCACTTGTCCTGATAAGGACAACCCTCAACCAATCTACAACCTGGATCTCACTCTAAATTTCCCTCTCCTAATATCTCAGTAAAAAACCCTTGCTAGGGATTCCACCGATGCACTAGTTGAGTGGCAGGGCAATTGAATCGATCATTTCTTGCAAATATAATTTCAGGAAACTAGACCTTTATGTACAATATGTTACTAGAAGGTCACCTCCATGAAAGCAAGGATTACATATATGGCTATTACTGTGTAGTAATAATTGGACTATCAGTACAGAGCTGAGATGCTCTAGTAGCACCCTTTGGATATTTTTCCTCAGACCAGGAGCTGACGGACTCCTTATCTCTTCTCTCTGACCTCCTAAACACTCATTATAGCTCAGTTCTTATGTTACAGATAAGAATGTCACTTTAAAAGATAAGAATAACCTCTTAGAACGTTAGAGATAAGGTTTATTAGATGACCAGCACAAAGTGAAAGTAAAAAGTACCAGTCACACAGCTAGAAAAAACTGTTTGTGACAGAACAGCTCAATATTTTTTTAAAAAAAGGCCAATTGAAAAAATTAATTTTAGCCAAAAATGAGTAAAATACAATCATAAAAAAAATGCATCCAAAGGTGTACATAGTCTTTAAATGTACAGGGAGTGCAGAATTATTAGGCAAGTTGTATTTTTGAGGATTAATTTTATTATTGAACAACAACCATGTTCTCAATGAACCCAAAAAACTCATTAATATCAAAGCTGAATATTTTTGGAAGTAGTTTTTAGTTTGTTTTTAGTTTTAGCTATTTTAGGAGGATATCTGTGTGTGCAGGTGACTATTACTGTGCATAATTATTAGGCAACTTAACAAAAAACAAATATATACCCATTTCAATTATTTATTTTTACCAGTGAAACCAATATAACATCTCAACATTCACAAATATACATTTCTGACATTCAAAAACAAAACAAAAACAAATCAGTGACCAATATAGCCACCTTTCTTTGCAAGGACACTCAAAAGCCTGCCATCCATGGATTCTGTCAGTGTTTTGATCTGTTCACCATCAACATTGCGTGCAGCAGCAACCACAGCCTCCCAGACACTGTTCAGAGAGGTGTACTGTTTTCCCTCCTTGTAAATCTCACATTTGATGATGGACCACAGGTTCTCAATGGGGTTCAGATCAGGTGAACAAGGAGGCCATGTCATTAGATTTTCTTCTTTTATACCCTTTCTTGCCAGCCACGCTGTGGAGTGCTTGGACGCGTGTGATGGAGCATTGTCCTGCATGAAAATCATGTTTTTCTTGAAGGATGCAGACTTCTTCCTGTACCACTGCTTGAAGAAGGTGTCTTCCAGAAACTGGCAGTAGGACTGGGAGTTGAGCTTGACTCCATCCTCAACCCGAAAAGGCCCCACAAGCTCATCTTTGATGATACCAGCCCAAACCAGTACTCCACCTCCACCTTGCTGGCGTCTGAGTCGGACTGGAGCTCTCTGCCCTTTACCAATCCAGCCACGGGCCCATCCATCTGGCTCATCAAGACTCACTCTCATTTCATCAGTCCATAAAACCTTAGAAAAATCAGTCTTGAGATATTTCTTGGCCCAGTCTTGACGTTTCAGCTTGTGTGTCTTGTTCAGTGGTGGTCGTCTTTCAGCCTTTCTTACCTTGGCCATGTCTCTGAGTATTGCACACCTTGTGCTTTTGGGCACTCCAGTGATGTTGCAGCTCTGAAATATGGCCAAACTGGTGGCAAGTGGCATCTTGGCAGCTGCACGCTTGACTTTTCTCAGTTCATGGGCAGTTATTTTGCGCCTTGGTTTTTCCACACGCTTCTTGCGACCCTGTTGACCATTTTGAATGAAACGCTTGATTGTTCGATGATCACGCTTCAGAAGCTTTGCAATTTTAAGAGTGCTGCATCCCTCTGCAAGATATCTCACTATTTTTGACTTTTCTGAGCCTGTCAAGTCCTTCTTTTGACCCATTTTGCCAAAGGAAAGGAAGTTGCCTAATAATTATGCACACCTAATATAGGGTGTTTATGTCATTAGACCACACCCCTTCTCATTACAGAGATGCACATCACCTAATATGCTTAATTGGTAGTAGGCTTTCGAGCCTATACAGCTTGGAGTAAGACAACATGCATAAAGAGGATGATGTGGTCAAAATACTCATTTGCCTAATAATTCTGCACGCAGTGTATGAGATAAAACAGTCTGGGATATCAGAGAGAGAGAGGGAAACATATACTCCACTAATGTCACGGCGGACATGCACTCAGTATAAAAGATAACACACCAACCAGGCTCTGGACGAGAGACAGGGGAAGGGTCACCTCCTAATCTCTCCCTGACCTCTTTCCCTTCACTGCTCAGCCCACAGGCAGACCTTGAAGGTAGGTGTGCTGTGTCCTCCAGCCTGGACTGACAAAACCCTGAACTCCCTGAGATGGTGAAGTGGGGAGAGAGGAGCAGCCTGCTCGCACAGAACCTGGATGGGAAAGATGACACAAACAACCAAACTAGAAATTACACTTATCTTCTGAGAGCAGGAACTGACAGCCAACCTTCCCTTCAAACTTCCCAGACCAAAATGATCAGTATAATGCGCTCAGAGCGCTTAGCTGGAGGCCATTTAAACTAATAACTCCACCCAGTGCACCTGATGAGAGGCGGATCCAGCACGGCACCAAAACAAATACTAAACTCGTGCTGCTATCCTGGCCGACCTCCGCACATCGTCAGAGTGGGGCATGACAGTACCCCCCCTTCTACGGGTGACCTCCGGACACCCTGGACCAACCTTGTCCGGATGGGACCTATGAAAGGCCCTCACCAGTCGGCTGGCGTTGACATCTGACGCCGGGACCCACATCCTCTCCTCAGGACTGTATCCCCTCCAGTGCACCAGGTACTGGAGGGAACCCTACAGAACTCTCGAGTCGAGAATCCTGGAGATCTCGAACTCCAAGTTTCCCTCGACTAGAACAGGAGGAGGAGGCAATGGCGATGGTACCACCGGTTTAACAATATTTTTTTAGTAAAGACTTGTGGAAGACATCATGGATCCTTCAAGTCTGCGGCAGATCCAGTCGAAACGCCACAGGATTGATCACCGCAGAAATTTTATACGGACCAACAAATCTTGGACCCAGTCTCCAAGAAGGCACTCTCAACTTGATATTCTTAGTGGACAACCACACCAGATCACCCACACACAGGTCCGGACCAGTCACATGTCTCCTGTCAGCCATTCGTTTATACCTCTCACCCATCCTCTCCAAATTCCCTTGAATCCTCCGCCAGATAGAGGACAAGGCAGAAGAGAATCTCTCCTCCTCTGGCATCCCGGAGGAACCAGACCAAGAAAAGGTACCAAACTGAGGATGGAAACCGTATGCGCCAAAAAATGGCGACTTACCCGTGGACTCCTGCCTACGGTTATTCAATGCAAATTCTGCTAAGGACAAGAATGAGGACCAGTCCTCCTGATTCTCAGCCACAAAGCACCTCAAGTAGGTCTCCAGGTTTTGATTGGTACCCTCCGTCCGACCATTCAACTGTGGATGAAAAGCCGATGAGAAAGAAAGTTGAATGCCAAGTCGAGAGCAGAACGCCCTCCAAAACCTGGAGACAAACTGCGTGCCCCTATTAG
Source organism: Bufo bufo (assembly GCF_905171765.1). NCBI lineage: Eukaryota > Metazoa > Chordata > Amphibia > Anura > Bufonidae > Bufo > Bufo bufo. The sequence goes on along the minus strand of NC_053389.1, from coordinate 727,882,995 downwards.
AGACCACATCCGAAGGAATACCGTGCAATTTCACAATATTATCCCCAAAAATCTGCGCAAGAGTCTTAGCGTTAGGCAGACTTGTTAGTGGTATAAAGTGAGCCATTTTACTGAAACGGTCGACTACCACCAAAATCACTGTTCTCCCGGAGGAACTCGGCAAGTCCGTAATAAAGTCCATGGACAAATGCATCCAAGGACAAGATGGACTAGACAATGGAAGAAGTGAACCAGGCGGTCGAGTATGAGCAACCTTTGACCGAGCGCAGGTTTCACAAGCTGTCACGTAATTTTCAATACTCTTACACAACCCTGGCCACCAGAACCTCCGGGACACCAGATCACAGGTGGACTTACCACTAGGATGTCCAGCGAGAACAGTATCGTGATGTTCCTTGAACACCTTGTATCGTAGGCCCTCAGGAACAAACAACCTCCCTGGGGGACACGAACCAGGAGCCCCCTCCTGAGCTCCCAATACCTCCATCTCTAATTCAGGGTACAGAGCGGAGACCACCACTCCATCCGCCAAAATCGACGCTGGATCTTCTGAATCACCTCCCCCAGGGAAGCTGCGAGACAAGGCATCTGCCTTGACGTCCTTGACCCCTGGGCGAAAGGTAACCACGAAATTGAACCTGGTAAAAAACAATGACCATCTGGCCTGTCTAGGGTTCAGACGCTTGGCAGATTGCAGGTAAGCCAAATTCTTATGGTCTGTATACACAGTAACGGGGTGAGACGCCCCCTCTAACCAGTGACGCCATTCCTCAAAGGCCAACTTGATAGCCAACAACTCCCTATCTCCAACATCATAATTCCTCTCGGCGACCGAGAGCTTCCTGGAGAAGAAGGCACACGGGACCCACTTGTCAGGAGAAGGACCCTGCAAAAGCACCACCCCAACCCCCACCTCTGATGCATCAACCTCGACCACGAATGGCTGAGATACATCCGGCTGCACCAGAATGGGAGCAGACGCAAAACGCTCCTTAATAGCCGAAAAGGCCTGCAATGCCTCATCCGACCAGACAGAGACATCAGCGCCCTTCTTGGTCATATCAGTAAGAGGTTTGACTAGCGTGGAATAATTCAAAATAAATTTTCTATAATAATTCGTAAACCCCAAAAACCGCATCAAAGTTTTCTGATTCTCTGGTCAGTCCCACTCCAGAACCGCCCGGACCTTTTCGGGGTCCATACGAAAACCGGAATCAGAAAGCATGTATCCAAAGAATGGAAGCTCTTGCACCGCAAACAAACATTTCTCCAATTTTGCATATAACTTATTCTCCCGAAGGATCGTCAAAACCTGTCTCACATGATCCTGATGGGTCTTCAGATCAGGAGAATAAATTAAAATGTCATCTAGGTAGACTACTACGAACCTCCCCACCAAGTGATGAAAAATATCATTGACGAATCGCTGAAATACCGCTGGCGCATTAGTCAACCCAAAAGGCATTACCAGGTTCTCAAAATGACCCTCGTGCGTATTGAAGGACAATACTTTCGCATGACCTCTCTCTCGGGTTGAGAGAGGTTGTAGAGCCGAGACTTAGGCAACTTAGCCCCCGGAATGAGATTCACTGGACAATCATAGTCACGATGAGGGGGCAATTCCTGAGCCCCACCCTTCGAAAAGACGTTCGAAAAATCCGAGAGATACTGAGGCAAGACCGCAACGGACACTTCAGAAATAGATGTGACAAGACAATTATCCGAACAAAACTTGCTCCAACCAATGATTTGTCTCGCTTGCCAGTCTATAATTGGTTTATGTCTAGACAACCATGGCAACCCCAAAACTATTGGAGCTGGCAAATCCTTCATGACGAAACAAGAAATAATCTCAGCAGGTGAATCACCCACCCTTAAATGAATACCATGAACAACGTGAGTAAGGCTCCCTTGAGAAAGAGGGGAAGAATCAATAGCAAAAACACGAATCTCGTTCTCTAACGTGCAAGTACTTAGTCCCAGACCCTGAAGAAACAGAAAGTCAATTAAATTTACCCCAGCACCACAATCAAGAAAAACATCAACAAACACATTTCTAGACTCTAGCACCACCATAGCTGAAAGGAGAAAATGAGAACTGCAGGGAACTTGCATACCAGTCTGCTCCACCACACCATTCATACTACCAAGTGTGAGGGGAGGTTTTTTTTCTCTTTTTTCTTTATCTCTTCCCCCTGTGGTTCAACATAAGGACAAGAAAAAACAAAATGACCCCTCTTCCCACAATAGAAACATAGATTGTGCACTTTTCGAAAGTTTCTACTATCCGAATGGCAAGATATCTGACCTAACTGCATGGGTTCCTCCCCGACCCCAGAATAACAAGCAATATCACCCTGGGCAGCTGGTGAAACAAAACCACACGCGGGAGGAATCCCCTGCACGGAGGGACCCTTACACCTCTCTCTGATACGTCTATCCAAACGTATAGCCAAAGACATTGCGTTCTCCAAAGTATCTGGGTATTCATGAAAAGCCAGAGCATCTTTCAACCTTTCAGATAACCCCTGACAAAACTGACTACGTAATGCGGGGTCGTTCCACCCCGACTCAGTAGCCCACCTCCTAAACTCTGTGCAGTAAACCTCAGCAGTATGTTTACCCTGTAGTAAGTTACGTAATTTTGATTCTGCCATCGAAACTCGATCTGGGTCATCATAAATCAATCCCAGGGCTTTAAAAAATTCCTCCACCGACCGGAGGGCCAGAGAACCGGGCGGCAGAGAAAAAGCCCAGGATTGCGCGTCCCCTTTAAGCAAAGACATGATGATACCCACCTGATCCTCATTACCTGATGAAAATGGGCACAATCGAAAGTACAAATTACATGACTCTTTGAAATGGAAAAAATCATCAGTACCCCCTGCAAATTTCTCAGGAAGAGCGACTTTAGGCTCCCCAACAATTTGACCTGTACCTGAAGCCAGCACCCTCTGACACTGTGTGACCGAACTACGCAGATCCGCAACCTCCAAGGACAAACCCTGCATGCGGTCAACCAGTGCATCAATTGACGCCATCACATAAACGCTGAGCAATGGCAGTCACAGTATGGCGGATTATAATGTCACGGCAGACGTGCACTCAGTATAAAAGATAACACACCAACCAGGCTCTGGACGAGAGACAGGGGAAGGGTCACCTCCTAGTCTCTCCCTGACCTCTTTCCCTTCACTGCTCAGCCCACAGGCAGACCTTGAAGGTAGGTGTGCTGTGTCCTCCAGCCTGGACTGACAAAACCCTGAACTCCCTGAGATGGTGAAGTGGGGAGAAAGGAGCAGCCTGCTTGCACAGAACCTGGATGGGAAAGATGACACAAACAACCAAACTAGAAATGACACTTATCTTCTGAGAGCAGGAACTGACAGCCAACCTTCCCTCCAAACTTCCCAGACCAAAATGATCAGTATAATCTGCTCAGAGCACTTAGCTGGAGGCCATTTAAACTAATGACTCCACCCAGTGCACCTGATGAGAGGCGGATGCAGCACGGCACCAAAACAAATACTAAACTCGTGCTGCTATCCTGGCCGACCTCCGCACATCGTCAGAGTGGGGCATGACAACTACTCATAGTATTTCCAGTTACAGAAACAGTTGCAAGCAACTTTTACTTGACTTTCTCAATGATTTTGAAAGGCTTATGTGATGTGATATCACAGTAAACTTAGAAGCCGCTCTCTCATGTCCCATGACCTACATTTTTTATTCGCTGTCATGTTGCTTTATTGCATGTTGTTTGATTTTGTTGAACGTTTGTCCCTGCTGTCTTTCTGTAGTCTGGTTCTGATGTTATCTGTCCCTACAGATGCAGCCAGCGTTATCCACCCACCAGGTGGTACCTCTTCCCTGCTCTAGCCTACTCCATGTTCTAGTATTCACACAACTTTTCACCTGCAGTTTGTGTGTCTCTACAAGATTTCAGCTGGTCTGGATTCTTTATACATGCCCCTTCAGCTAAAGGAACATTCACATATGTGGCAGTGTATCCGGCAGGCTGTTCTAGCAGAGAACAGCCTGCCAGATTTTGCCAGATCTGGCATTGCAGGATTCTACAGCTCACGACAGATCTCTATTGACTATACTCGGGTCCGCTGTGATCCAGCCGCCTTTGTGCTGGATCAGGCTACAGGATCAGGCATGTTGCAGATTTGAATGTACCTTGAGTTGATACTGTCTGATAAGTTCTGTGGTGTGAGTACAGCCTAGTTACTGTCTTAGAACATGTTCCATCTGTACATATACACTGCCTATCGATAAAAATGTGGTATACTTTAGGACTGTGAATTCATGTAAAATAATTACCATTCATGCAAAACTCAGAATATATAGCTCTTATATGCTGGGATACAATCAGAAAGGTCTAATTACATGGAAGAGGATGCCATACTGTATATATACGTAAAACACAGCAATTCTGAGCACTGTACACTTTTATGCATCACATTCTACTCATGACACGAGGACCCAACCATGTCCTTGTTTAAAGTTGTGGAAAAGGTTGAGGCCGCCATGTGGTTTTCATTTCCCACCCCTGACAAACATAAAATCCATCTTTGCACATACAATGTCAAACATGATATTCATCGCAGCTGGGGCTAGATCTGTTATTCCAACCAAATCTGATTTAATCTTTGTTTGTCAGAGTGAACAGAGGGTGATTGGGTTTGATCTGTTTTTTCAGTGTAAGTATTGTAGAAATTCTGTGAGACATATCATGGTAGCATCATCTCATACCTACAGCTTCTGATTTTGGGGAAATTACAATGCAGAATAATTTATGGTAAAGACATGCGGTCATAAATCCTCATCATAATGTATATTACATCATATTTTATGTGTTTTACTACTGCTAGGCATCTACGCTTAATTATTACTAGAGATGAGCGAATCGAAGTTGACAAAGTGGAATTCGATCCGAATTTCAGGAAAAATTCAATTTGCACCGAATCCGAATTTCCTCAAGCTTCGTGGTAACGAATCACATTTTTTGCTAAAATGGTTGCTGCACATGTGAGAACATGGCGCTCTGGGAACGAGGGATCACCCACAATGCCATGCATGCAGCCAATCAGCAGCCAGCCCTGTGATGTCACAGTCCTATAAATAGGCTTAGCCATCTTGGATTCAGCCATTTTCCAGTGTATTTAGTGCAGGGAGAGACGTCAGAAGGCGCTAGAGACAGTGGTAGAAAAGACTTTAAATCTTTTATTTTGCTGTATGGAAGTTCAGGGAAAGAGTATTAGAAGTGTAGGGAAAGGATAGGGAGGAATTATCCCACAATATTGAAGCAGAACAGGGTTCAGTAGGGGAGTAAACTGTCTGGGTAATAGGAAGACCTTTTACACTATAATAATTACACTTTGCTGCACTGACTAGGGATCCAAATTGCCATTATACAGCTCTATAATTCCAGCAAACCATTCTTGTTATTGGGGTGCAAGTGCTTTTTGATACAGCCAATAACAGGGTTTATTACAGGGAAATATATGTACGTCTTATTTGCCCTTGTGCGGTGCAGTTATATGTTCTAAAGCTTTTTTTTTTGGCTTGTATTAGTGGGAAAAAAGGGCTTATTAACCGTTGTGTGGTAAAGTGCGAAAATTACAGCCCTTTTTGGCGTGTATTAGTGGCACAAAAATATATATTATTTGCCATTTAGTGGTGAAGTTATATGTTCTAAAGCCCTTTTTGGCGTGTATTATAGTGTTGATCACGAATATTCGAATTGCTAATTTTTATTGCGAATATCGGCACTTCGAGAATTCGCGAATATTTAGAATATAGTGATATATATTCGTAATTTCGAATATTCAAGATTTTTTTTTACTCAGTACACATGATCCCTCCCTACTTCTAGCTTGTGGGCCAATGAGAAAGCTGCAATATCTTTGACTTTAGCAGTAGTGTTGATTGCGAATTTTCGTAATGCGAATTTTTGTAATGAGAATCAAAGAGATCGTGAAAACTCAGATCCGATGGTATATTGTAACCCCCAGGCGTTCCCATGGTGACGGGGACGCTTGTTGGGGAGGAGTATGCCAAAGTGGAACAACTGTACAGATAAAAAAAAAAAAGACGAATATTCTAAAAAACTAATATATTTGATTTTTAGAATATTCGTAATATTCTAAAACAAGAATATATAGCAATATAGCGAATATTCGTAAAAAACGAATGTAGAACAATTTAGCTAATATCTTTTTTTAATAGTCTGAACTTCAGATGAGAAAAAAATTACAACTATTAGACAAAGAAGATTATAGCACTTTGTGACAGATCCATCTGTATAGACCTATATTGCTGGTTCGTCTGTTTGCCTTCATTTCGCTGGATTTCCTGCCCGTATGCCCCTGTTCGTGTGTTTCCCCAAATACCGATTGGAACTACTGAACGGACGGCCACCCAGGAGAAGAGTGTGCTGCTAGTTAACCCAAATGGCCTCATTGTTCACAAAGGACTTAAACAAACTTGAACTCCTGGTCTAATGCGTGCCATTTTGGGATGTTAAATGTCTGTGTATTGAAAAGGGTTGTGACATTGTATGTTTAAATGGTGATGTCTGTTCTGTTGTCCCCACGTGTGTATTGTGGTTTCCCTCTGTCTTGAGAGATAATGGGATTACTCCTCGGGTCTCCAGGGCAGAGAGGAGGAGACCATGATGCATTGTGGGGGATGTATTGTCTCTGTAGTGCTGCATGTCTGTCCTGTGTCAGTCTCCATTCTGGTCCCCTAGGGGCGTGTCCACCAGATGGAGACCTGCATAAATACGGGTGGGTAGCCCTCAATAAAATTGATTCCTGTTTGACTTTCAAGACGGAGCTTGGTCTCGTTTGTGGAGGGATTTATTATTGGGACAGCGCTTTTGTATATTGCTAGCTGTGGAAGGAGTTCGACTGAATTGCTGATCGGGAGTTGCCACTTCGTATGTTCCATTCGGGAGTTTGACGATCGGCTGGATTAAAAACTGCATTTCTGGAGAAAGGGGCTTATTCACTAAACGGCGGCTTCATCTACCTGGCGGTGAGTGTCGTAACACACTTTATTAGCTAAATTGCTCTATATATTAGTTTTTTTTCGAATATTCGCTATATTGCTATATATTTTTTAGAATATTCGTAATATTCTAAAACAATAATATATAGCAATATAGCGAATATTCGAGATTTTTTTTTAATCAGTACAAATGATCCCTCAATGTTTCTTGCTTGTGGGCCAATGAGAAGGCTGCAATATCTTTGACTTTAGGAGTAGTGTTGATTGCGAATTTTCGTAATGAAAATTTTTGTAATGAGAATTTTCGTAATGCGAATTGTCGTAATATAATAATTTGCTATATTGCTATATATTCTTGTTTTAGAATATTACGAACATTCTAAAAAACGAATATATAGCAATATAGCGATTATTCGAAAAAAAAATGTATTTTGAGCAATTTAGCTAATATAGTGCTATAATCTTTGTCTAATAGTTGTCATTTTTTTCTCATCTGAAGTTCAGATTGGAAAAAAATTACAACTATTAAAAAAAAAGATTATAGCACTATATTAGCTAAAATGTTCTACATTTATTTTTTTAGAATATTCGCTATATTGTTATATATTCGTTTTTTAGAATATTCGTCTTTTTTTTAAAAAATCTGTACAGTTGTTCCACTTTGGCATACTCCTGCCTGACAAACGTCCCATCACCATGGGAGCGCCTGGGGGTTAGAATATACAATCGGATGTAAGTTTTCACGATCTCATTGATACTCATTGCGAAAATTTGCATTACGAAAATTCTCATTACAAAAATTCGCTATCAACACTACCCCTAACGAATATTCGAATTCGCGAATATTTGACGAATATTCTACGAAATATTCGCAAAATATCACGAATATCACTAATTCGAATATGACCCCTGCTTCGATATGGTGGTCCAGCCTGCCGCAGCAACCGCTGCATCACCCAGTGGCACGCACCCGGTTTCAGGAAGTCAAGGCTCCACCACCTCAGCCAAAGGGAGCTGTCTGTCCTTCCCATCATCTGCTGGTCCTGATGCTCCTGCTCCTCCTCCTTCTCCTCGTCAGTCATTCCGTCAGCAATCGATTGCCAAGAGACAACAGTATGCGTGCACTCATCCAACGGTGCAGAAGCTGAATGTGCTCCTGGCCAAGTTGCTGGTGCTGTAGTCCCTCCCTTTCCAAGTGGTGGACTCTGCACCTTTCAGAGAACTGATGGCTTGTGCCGAGCCAAGGTGTAGAGTCCCAAGCCGTCATTTCTTTGCCAAAAAGGCAGTACCAGCCCTGCACACGTATGTAGAACAGAAGGTGGGCCAGTCCTTGAGCCTGTCGGTGTCTGCCAAAGTGCACGGCAGCGCCGACATGTGGAGCTGTAACTAGGGTCAGGGACAATACATGTCCTTTATTGCCCACTGGGTTAATGTGATTCTTGCACAGACAATTTTTCGGCTGACTGACTGACCTTCATTTCTTAAAGTAATGATGGCCACTCTTTTCTCTTTACTTAGCTGCTTTTTTCTTGCCATAATACAAATTCGAACAGTCTATTCAGTAGGACTATCAGCTGTGTATCCACCTGACTTCTCCTCAACGCAACTGATGGTCCCAACCCCATTTATAAGGCAAGAAATCCCACTTATTAAACCTGACAGGGCACACCTGTGAAGTGAAAACCATTTCAGGGGACTACCTCTTGAAGCTCATCAAGAGAATGCCAAGAGTGTGCAAAGCAGTAATAAAAGCAAAAGGTGGCTACTTTGAAGAACCAAGAATATGACATATTTTCAGTTGTTTCACACTTGTTTGTTATGTATATAATTCCACATGTGTTAATTCATAGTTTTGATGCCTTCAGTGTGAATCTACAATTTTCATACTCATGAAAATAAAGAAAACTCTTTGAATGAGAAGGTGTGTCCAAACCTTTGGTCTGTACTGTATATAGTAGGGTTTCTCTCTGGTAGACAGGATTAGCGGACGCAGTATAGAGGCATCAACAAGTTCTTTGGATCAAACAGTTCAGTGTTTTTTTCACACTTTAGGCAAGTGACAAAACAAGCAGCCATAAAAAGTCACCTTAGGGTGTTGGTGGTAATTCGCACCATGCGGCAATTCTGCCTCAAAGAGTCCTTGAGCATAGCAGCACCAACCTGTTTTCACGCCAAACAGGTAGCAAGCCTTTATCCAGACACAAGGCTCCCAGATCCCAACACAGAGACCTCACTTCTAAGCCCAGCTGCCTATTTAAGAACAGCCAGGTGCTGCCAAAACCCGGATCGGAACTTAAAATCCGGTCCGGTATTTGATCTCATCTGGCTATAAATCAGCTCAGCAGCACATGCTGGGAGGAAAATACCTGTTTTCCCAGACCAAACCTCTCACTGTGTCCTATACCCCCCTTTGTTCAACCCTGAAAGGGTGAACACACGCCAGACAGTGTACCCGGGACAGGGCATCTGGGTTTCCCTGTAACCGGCCTGCCCTGTGTTCCACCGAAAACTTAACATTTTGTAGGGAGAGAAACCATCGGGTGACCTGGGCATTTCTGTCCTTGGCCTGGCTCATCCACTTGAGAGGGGAGTGGTCAGTCACCAGGCAGAATTTTCTCCCCAATAAATAATAGCGGAGAGATTCTAGTGCCCACTTGATAGCCAGGCACTCTCTCTCCACTATACTATACCGGGTCTCGGCTGGGGTGAGCTTACGGCTGAGAAAGACAACGGGATGCTCCTCCCCGTTGACTTCCTGAGACAGTACAGTACCAAAGCCTACTTTGGAGGCATCGGTTTGTACTATAAACTCCCTTTTGAAGTCGGGCGTCACCAAAACCAGGGACCCGCACAGGGCCGACTTCAAAGCGAAGAAAGCCTCTTTCACCCGATCATCCCAGCGAACCATCGTTGACTTGTGTCCCTTCAAGTGTCCTGTCAAGGGCGCAGCTAGAGTAGCAAAGTGGGGAACAAACCTCATGTAACCGCTTGTAATAGCCCACCATTCTCAGGAATTACTTTATTTGCCTAGTGGTGACAGGTCAGGGCCAATTCCGTATCGCCTCTATTTTGATCACTTGGGGTTTGATGACTCCGTGCCAAATGACATACCCCAGGTACTTAGTCTCTTTTAACCCTCCCAAAGGGAGTCCACTACAGCCTGCACTTTGGGTAGGTGACTTTCCCAGTCGGTACTGTGGATGACAATATCGTCCAGTTAAGCCAAAGCGTACCGACGATGTGGGAGAAGCACAATGTCGCTGAAAAGTGGTGGGGGCGCCATGCGGACCAAAGGGTAAGACCTTGTATTGATACAGTCCCTCAGGTGTGATGAAGGCAGTTTTCTCTTTGGCAGCCTCCGTTAAGGGCACCTGCCAGTACCCTTTCGTGAGGTCCAAAACAGAAAAATACCGGGCTTGTCCTAACCTCTCGATGAGCTCATCCACACGAGGCATGGGATACAGAATAGAAGAAGGCAGCTCTCACCTGTGTCCTCTTGCCACGAGCACGGACGTAGTGCCTGGTTTTCACTATAGGTAAAACCTCAGAAAAAAGCTTGGTGTTCAAGATGTAAACTTTATTCCAGCGGCTATTAAAAACTTGCGGTACACACAGATATGTTACGTGTTTCAGACCATTATCAATCTTGGTCTCTCATCATGACATACCCAAGCATGGGATACGCATCGAATTTGGAAACCTCGTACCCTTTCGTGAGGTCCAGAACAGAAAAATACCAGCTTGTCCTAACCTCTCGATGAGCTCATCCACCCGGGGCATGGGAGTGCATTCAGGGTGGTCCGAGAACACATCCGTGACTAACGAACTCCCTGGCCTCCTGAGTCTGTTTAGAGGAGAGGCTGTCATCAATTTTTATTGTGGCAGCCGCCTCTCTTGCATCAGACAGAGGGGCCAGTACCTCTTCTCCTAGAAAACCCGGCCGCGGGCTGTCTTCTGTACAGGTTTCCCTATCTTTCCACAGTTTGAGTAAATTCACATGGTAAACCTGCTCCAGTTTCGCCGGCCTGGCTGGTGTACCTAGTTTACATCTCCAATTTTCTCAAGTACCTCGTATGGCCCGTGCCACCTAGCCAGGAACTTACTGTCCACGGTCAGCACCAGAACCAAATCCCGATCACCCGGGTTAAAGATCCGGACCCAAGACTGCAAATTATATACCCGACTCTGGGCTTGCTGAGCTGCCTCCATATGCTCCCTAACAAGAGCCAACACTGTCTCTATCCGATCTTGCATCTGGGTAACGTACTCAATGACACTTTTATGTGGAGTGGGTTGTTGTTCCCACGCCTCTTTGGCCACGTCCAAGAGACCGTGAGGATGTCTGCCATATAACAGTTCGAAGGGCGAGAACCCAGTAGAGGCCTTGGGTACCTCTCGCACTGCGTACCTGAGATAGGGCAGAAGGAGGTCCCAGTCCTTCCCATCTTTAGACACTACCTTTTTCAACATATTTTTTAATGTTTGGTTTAACCGTTCTACCAGACCGTCCATTTGCGGATGGTAAACGGACGTCCGAAGTTGTTTTATGTGCAGCAACTTACAGAGTTCCCTCATCACCTTGGACATAAAATGAGTCCCTTGGTCAGTCAGAACCTCTTTAGGTAGTCCCACTTGGGAAAACATCTCCATTAACTCCCTAGCTATGAATTTGGCCAAGGTATGATCGCGCAGCCGGCCTGTGTGGCCGGAGCCTTCAGCCCGGGAATCTACATAGGCTCCGCCTACACAGTGCTGCAGAGCGATCTGTATCTGCAGTGGAGATTGGACTGTGAGCTTCAGGAGCGGGACAAGGTGAGTAGGTACTGTGCTTTTTTTTTATTTAACAGAGGGGGCACAGAGGGCATTTCTACCATGGAGGGGGCACAGAGGGCATTTCTACCATGGAGGGGGCACAGAGGGCATTTCTACCATGGAGGGGGCACAGAGGGCATTTCAACCATGGAGGGGGCACAGAGGACAACATTTCTACAAAGGGGTCACAGAGGGCATTACTACTACAAAGGGGGCACAGAGGGCATTATTACTACTACAAAGGGGGCACAGAGGGCATTACTACAAAGGGGGCACAGAGGGCATTATTACTACTACAAAGGGGGCACCGAGTGCATTACTACTACAAAGGGGGCACAGAGGGCAATACTACTACAAAGGGGGCACAGAGGGCAATAATACTACAAAGGGCATTACTAGTATTATGGGCACAATGGGCATTACTACTATAAATGGGATACAATGGGCATTATAACTATGAAGTTGGGACAATGGGCATTACTTCTGTGAAGTAGGCACAGTGGGCATTACTGCTGTGAAGAAGGAACAGTGGGCATTATTACTATTAAGGGGGCACAATGGGCATTACTACTATGAAGGTGCACAATGGGCAATGCTACTATGAAGGGGGCACATATGGCATTACTACTGTGAAGGGGGCACAGAGAGCAGTACTCTTGTAAAGTGGGTGGGCATAATTGTTATGGGGCACTGAGTGGGCATTATTACTATGAAGGGGCACAGAGGGCATTATTACTGTTATGGGGGCACAGTCAGGGCATAACTACTCTGAAGGGGCACATAGAGGGCATTACAACTGTGAAGGGGGCACAGATAGGGCATTACTACTTTGAAATGGGCACAGAGGGCATAACTACTGTGAGGGAGGCACAAAGAGGGCATTACAACTGTGAAGGGGGCACAATGAAGGGATAAGTACTTTAAAGGTGTCACAATGTGGGCATAACTGCTGTGAAAGTTGTACAGTGAAGGCATAGCTACCTTGAAGGGGCACAATATGGGCATAACTACCATGAGAGGGCACATATCTGGACAAAACTACTGTGAAGGTTGTATAATGAGGGCAATGCTACTGTAAGGGGGTACAATTTTTTTAAGTATTGGTGGGGGTGCCAGAGAAAGGACCCGCCCCGGGTGCCAAACACCCTAGGCACGCCACTGCCGAGTGGCGTAGTCTAGAATGACTAAGATGTGTTGATGCCCTCTGGCAGACTTCAGTACTGGGCCTATGAGATCCATAGCTATTCGGTCAAATGGTACTTCGATAATCGGGAGAGGTACTAGGGGACTACGGAAGTGTGGCTGGGGGCTAGTTATCTGGCAGGTCAGGCAAGACTTACAAAACTCTTCCACTTCTTTGAATATGCTGGGCCAGTAAAACCTCTGCAGAATACAATCCTGAGTTTTCTGCAGCCCCAGGTGACCCCCGAGAACGTGTTGGTGGGCTAGATCTAACACAAGCTTGCGATAAGCCTTGGGGACCACCAACTGTTCAATAGGCTCACCCCGTAGTTGGTTTACCCGATACAACATATCCTGATGAACCACAAAACGGGGAAACACTGACTCTGCCCCAGGTTGTTGTGGTTCACCATCTAGTATTAACACATTTTCCCAGGCGCGGGATAGGGTTGGGTCCCGACGTTGGGCGGTACCAAAATTATCCCCGGAGACTCTCATAGCAGGCCACAGTGCCGGCCCGGGAAGCCCGGGAAGTCTCTCCGTATTATGAGTTCATAATGTAGATTTATGGCGACACTGCCTGTTTAAAAGCCCCTTTATACTAGCTGAGTACTGCATTCAGGGCCGGACTGCCCATCTGGCAATTCTGGCAAATTCCAGAGGGGCTGCTGCTAGAGTGGGCTGTCTCAGGCTATGCCAAAACATCCAAGGTTTGGGCCCTAGATATCTTTCCCACGGTCCTGAAAGTAGTGGCCCTGTACAACAGTATCACCATCCTCAGAACTTCCCACTGACAGGCCACAAGGCCTGAAGACAATAAGACGACCTATGCCAGATCTTACATAATCGTGATGACGTCATTGTGCCAAGACACAGATGGCCAGAAGAGGCCTTTGGCCTACTTAACAATCTAGAGCAATATGGGGAAGGGGGAGTGCAGTATAAGTACAAGTACACTGTAATAACTGGGGGCACCACAGGGTGACATTACAAGTACTGTGGCCAATACAGGGGAACATTATAACTACTGAGGGACATTATAAGTACTGAGGCAATAAAGGGAGGCATATATTATTATTACTGGGGGCACTACAGGAGGGCATTATGACTACTGGCGGCACTACAGGAGGACATTATAAGTACTGGGGCAGTACAGGGAGGCATTATAGCTAATGAGGGCACTGCAGGGGGATGCTATAACTACTGGGGTCATTACAGGTGTGCATTATAACTATTTGGTGGCACTACATGGGGACATTATAAGTACTGGGGCAATACAGGAAAATGTAACTACTGGGGGCACTACAGGTGGCCATAACTACTGGGGGCACTATAGGGGAAAATTATAAGTACTGAAGCAATACAGCTGGCATTATAACTACTGGGGGCCCTACAAGTGGGAATTATAACTACTGGGGGAACTACAAGGCGATATTATAAGTACTGGGGCAATACAGAGAGGCATTATAACTACTGGGGCCACTACAGGTGGGCATTATAATTACTTTGGGGGCACTACAGGTGGGCATTATAACTACTGAGGTCACTACAGGGGTAGTGGCGTGGATTTTGTGCCCACAAATTATGTTGAAAACGCTTGCAAATAATCTCCATTGATTTCAATGGGAAAACTCTAGTTACGTATGAAATCTCTAATAACATGTTGTAATGAAAAAAAAACACATCAGAAACTATGTTGGAATAAAAACTGCTGCTAAAAAAATATGCAGGACCCTGAAGCAGAATCTGTGTAGTTTTTTATTTATTTTTTTAGCCCAGAAAAACTCAGTGTGAACATACCTTAAAAAAGTACCAGCTAAGTCAATTTTCAAAATCCTATCTACATGATGTGGAAATTTTCAGTGTGGAAATTGACCTGCATTGTGGATTTTGAAATCTGTAGCATGTTATTTGTCGTGAGGATTTAGTTGCAAATTTCATCCTTCGCAATGCAAGAGTGAGACGTGGGGCAAATCGACGCCAAAATGCACTACAAAATCCGTAAATATCAAATTCATATTTTGGGACATTTATTGAGTCTACTACGCCAGTTTTGTGGTGTAAAAATGTTACAAGTGATGCCCGCGTACAACATTTGGTGCATATTTTGAAACCACTGCAGATTATAAATTCCCCCCTTGGTGCAGAAACACATTGAAATGTGCCCAAAAATCGTCATGAAAAATCTGCATAAACTACACTGCCGTGGGCAAATAACTTTTAGTTTATGCCGTCTAAATTATAGTCAGGATTAGTAAATTTGCCTCATAGTCTTTAAAGAAAAAATATGCTCACTAGTTACGCCAGAGCACTGTAATTGACGACCTCCATCTCCTGTGAACCTCCACATTTGGCACTTATCTCTCTAGCTTCGAGCTACCTACTTGGGCATCAAAGGCTGGAGTAAATTGAATGAATATGGGTATCGTTGCAAAGATCTCAAGTATTGTCACATGGAAGTTCAAATTGGGCAATCACATGGAAACACCAAGAAAATGCCAGCAGCTATGGAAAACTATTTAGCCTGTTTAATAACAGTCAGCCAAATCGACAGGATACTCTGCACAATATGAATGTAGCCTTATTAGGAGCAGATGCCTCCTGGCAGGCGTGATAAAGTAAAATGAGGAGGGGAGGGGGGGGGTCTCCTGAATTCATGCAAATTATCAAGGGTCAGAGAAGGATTCATCATCTGACAGCTCGGGATTTGAACCATTCTGCCGCATCCCCCTTCATCTCACAGCAAGGCCTGTTTCCAGAAATTATTTATTAATCTCCATTGAAAAGTCCAGGAGCATTTCACAGAGTATGGTTCATGTGCTCACCAGATGGGGGGAACGCATGCATTTGTCAAAGTCCAAGAGCCAGAGTTCCATCCATTTCCACTTTGGCAATGTCATCAGGTGAATGCCTATGAAATGAAGTGTGTCTGCTGCAACCTTCTCTGCTGACGCAATGAGCTGTACAGGTGTTTCCTCCATAGCATTATCTGTTTCCCATAACATTCAGCCAGAGTTATGTCAGGCTGACAGCGAGATCTTGCATCATGTTTTTTATTACGGAAGAAAAGCGCACACTGACTGATTTGTACCACTATATATACATCAAGAGACAGAGGAAATTTATTGCCTCCCTCACTCAGCATGTACATTCCAAGGTATCTGCCATTCATCAAGTCAGCAAATCAGGTCTACACGTGCGGGACATATGCCACCAGCTATATAGTATCCAGATGGCCAGGTAATGCGAGCGGGGAATGATGGAGAGCAGTGCATTGCAAAAGCTATTGAGAATATTGGAGTCAATTGTAGGTTGCCATGTTGGAACTTACATCAAGGATTAGTCCGACTTCTGGTGAACTTGGGGATGTGTTAGTTAAATACACTGAGATTCGTCACCAGTCTACATAATACCAATGAGACACTTGTCCGCTCGAGGAAAAGCAACACTCTAAGGCCATGTTCACATGTGACATTTACACTTTTTGAATCTGCAACAAAGTACATTACCATTCATGTGAATGTGGTTATAGAAATGTTACTCAGACACAGAAGGACATTTTACAGATTATTTTACCTGCAGTGCGTTCTTTTCAGCCACAGATTTATTCTGCCATGAATTTAATCTATTCTGTTGTAAGTAGTAAGGGATGGATTGACCATAGACCCTAAAGGGACATTTCCCGGTGGGGTCGATGCCCCAGGGGGCCACCCGAGCCCTCCTGTCTGCTGCTGGCCAGGTACATAATGAGCTCTCAGCAGTAATAAATGCTGTAAGAATCAGGTACTCATGTACCCGGCCAGCGACCGCACATGAATTAAGCCCCCTGCTCCATAGACAACTGGAGGAGGAGGACAGAAGATGGTAGCTATTGATGGCCACCACAGAGGGACAGCTTTTGGGGCAGTAAATTATGCTAGACTGTGTTATTTCGTTCTGCTGGGATGGTATTTTGAACTATGGTATTGTTGACCCCACCTACTTGTGTTGTCCTGCCTTCTGTTAATTTGGACCTGCCTACAACCTGGGGCCACTTTTATTTTTATTTTTCCAGGGCCACTTTAAGTTCCTAGTCCTCCCCTGTAAGTGGTGATCCACAGTTGACCTACCAGCAATTAGCTGAGCAGTCATGTCCTGTGTATCGAGACTGGCCAGGTTGAGACCAGGGGCGGACCAGAAAGCCTAGTAACGGGAGCAGCGGGGGATCGGTAAGGGGAGTATGGCTTATTTTATTATCTTACATCATTTTGAACCTTAAAACAAAAAAAAAGTTTTACAATTTTTTTTAATCAAACTTGAGAAAACCTACGGCAAAGCCACTCTATGTAATACAAGGTAGTGTAAGGTAACCAATGCTTTATTCTTGGACTGTTCACCTATGTAATCGTAATGTCCACACAGGGAGTATATTCTGCAGATTTCACGCCATCACCGTTTGAGGCCACCTGCACATGTTGCGAAATTTATGCATATTTTTCCGTGCGTATTCAGTCCATGCCGAAAAACCGCAGCGTATTACAGTGCCAGCAAAGTGTATGAGATTACACTAATCTCATGTACACTTTGCGGCTTTATTTCCATGTGGAAATCGACCTGCATTGTGTTTTTCAAATTTAACAGCATGTCAAATTTGTTTGCGGTTTTAGCTGCGTATTTCAACCTTTTAAATGAAAGGGTGAGATCTGTGGCAAAACTGCATCAAATCCTCCCTGAAAGCCGCTGTTACACATTGCAGATTTCCGTGCAGATATGCTGCAGAAACGCACATAAATCTGTATGGAAATTCATGCGTATCTTATGTGCGTTCACCCGCACCCGTGTGTAGGTAACCTAAGGGTGGCTGCACACGATGTCGATCACAGAACGTGTTTTTTTCTGCGTGGATTTTCATGCAGAAAACCATAGCGTCATACGGTACCAGCAAAGTGTATGAGAATAGACAAATCTCATGGGCCCGATGCTTTTTCTTCTGATGCAGAATTCTTGTGGACTTTCTGCACACAGATCTGCAACGTGTGCGCGAGGCCTAAGGGTTTAATTCATGAAGAATCCAAATCACGATCTGTAGAAAAATCCGCATTTCATTCATGTGGATTTTGCTGTGGAGTCTCAATGGACTTGCAGTGAGGTTCATGATGGCAACGCACCTAATGATGGTCACTGGGGTCCCGAAGAGACATGTGACATGCTGCAACTGCAATGCAACATTTCCAAAAAATCCAGGACTGTTGGATTTTTGGTCACAAGTCTCATGATGCAACTTTGCCATCATAGACCACGATGCAAGTTACATGAAATTTGCTTGTGACTTTTCTGCGGATTGGTTGTGTTTTTACAGTGAAATCCCAGCTCTAAGATAATCATGTGTCAGCAAGTTGCAGATGAGTCGCACAAACGTATTTGGTTGCGCAACTTCTCTGAGACTTGCTGTCACATGACACACACCGCCACGTAGCAGCAGCCTAATAGTGCTGGATTTTTATGCCTACACCACAGTGCAGTCTACTGTCTAGATGTGTGAAATTAAAAAAAAAAAATATTTGGCTGCTTTTACGAACTTCGACAACAAATTTGATTAGTTACAAATTACTTTGTTATGAATCACTTTCTATTGTATGGAGCAGGGTCATTTAACCCCTCAGATGACGCGTTCAACACTGATTGCTGCATCTGTGACTCACAATAAGCCTTTCAGGGGTTAATCACTGGTGCCACGAATCCAGTGTGATCACATGGTGACATCATTACGCTTGCCGCAGGTCCTTTGATGGGTTTTCGTCAATCAAGACGAGATCGGACGGCCTCTCTCAAGTGGATGAGGTCAGTTTTTTTTTTGTTTTTTTTTAGCCACCATTTTAGGAAAGATTGATTCATTACCACAAAATGTAGGGAAATTCGACTTTGTAATGAATCAAATTTTTCCTGAAATTCGGATCGCAGTCCACTTCGGATGCCTCGATTCACTCAACACTACAGCACTGGTCTTTCCACACTCAGCAAGCCCTCTCTCATAGCTCGAGCCCTCCTCTCTCTAATGTAACCCAGCATATAGAATCCATGTCATGTGCAAGCATGTAAGCCCCAGAACCCTGTATTTGCAGTACATTAGGCATTTGGAGCCCCCTATCCAACACACCCCTGAATACCAGACTCCGATGGCTTACAACATACTTTTCCTGATCTCCAGGATCAAGGTCGGTGCAAGCATTTTTGCCGCCCTAGGCAAAGATCCATTTTGCCGCCCCCTCATGTCACTCACTCACTGACAGACAGACACGCACTCAGACACTCACTGACAGACACACATACACTCACTGACAGACACACATACACTCACTGACAGACACACATACACTCACTGACAGACAGACACGCACTCAGACACATTTACTGAATGACGTACACATACACTCACTGACAGACATACTCACTGACAGACACACATACACTCACTGACAGACAGACACACACTCACTCACTGACAGACACTCACTCACTGGCAGACAAACACACACATATACTCACTGAAAAAAAACACACAGATACTTACTGACCGACAGACATCCACACTCACTGACATACACTTACTCACTGACATACACACACAGACACTCAATGACAGACACACATACATTTACTGACAGACATACATACACTCACTCACTGACATAAATACACAGGCAGACACTCACTCAGTCAAACACTTAAACACTCACCTCCCTGGGGTCCAGTGTGGTGCAGCTCCCCAGTCCTCCAGCGCGCAGTTTAGTATGCCGCGGCCGGAATTACGTCATATAACGGCATCACAGAGGGCGCACGAGGGAGGAGTGGGGAGCTGCTAGAACAGCCTCCCTTGCCGCCCGCCTCCTCTCCTCCGGTAATTTACTGGCAGAGCAGGCACCTGCCATCAGGGTAAGCAGATGCCTGCTCTGCCATATTTAAGAAGGACCTCCACCTCCTGGATCCCCTGTAACGGCGCTGAGGGCGGCTCAAGAGCTGCAGCCCCAGTCAGGGGGAGCACACTAGGGCGCCCCCAGCAGACCGGCGCCCTAGGTGAACGCCTAGTTCGCCTATATGGTTGCACCGGCCCTGTCCAGGTTTCATAAATGGGATAGAGAAGTCAAACATTTCAATTTAATCAGAACACATCTATGTCACTTTAGTGTATATTGTTTTGCGCTTAATATAAACTACAGATTCTTGCCTCGCTGAAAGGATTCTGTAGTATCCATTTGGTTGAAACTACAAAATCAATTGTAAATCAATATTAAAAGAGGGCTTTATTCTGAGGTCATGTTATATTTCAGCCATAGCAAGAAGGAGCAGCTGTATCAGGCGAGATCATCCATCAATGTAAAACTGCATTGTGGGCCCCATCTATTTAGATTTGTCTGTTGAAACGTGTGTGTTGGGCCAGAGACGAGAAGTCCATGATTGCATTACCAGAAATAAAATGTCACAGCTGCCATTTTGTCTTATACATAACATAGGAAGACTAGAGGATGATAGATATCCTGCTCGGTTTTCAGCTGGAATATTCTATTAGAGAACAGGAGCTCTGTTATAGTTAGCCTCGAATCGCACATGGAGTTTTTGGAGTCAAAGCCAGGAGTTTGCCATATCACAGCATTGACACATTAAAGGGGTTTTCTGGAACTTATCAAAATAGGTCATCAGTATTAGATTGGTCACCCCACCAGTTATCTATATTGGGCAGTAGTGATGACCTTGCGTTTTGCGCCAAACTTTGCTTGTTCGCGATTCGCCGAACATGAGAACATATGGCTATGTTCGCATGCGTCATATTCTTTTGCATTGCGCCGAACTTTGACCCATGACACATCCATCAGGTGAGACTGGACAGCCAATTGAGACATTTCAGCACATGGACGCACACCCACCCTATAACAGAACCCGATCTGGCAGCCATTTTTCATTGTGTGTTTTGCCAGTGTAGGGAGAAGTTGCTTTGTGGAGCAGGGACAGACTGTTAGAGACACCAAACGCTAGCTAATAGGGCAACAAAAGTCCTTTTAAGGACTGGTATAGGTGTGCTATCGATAGGTGTGACATACTGAGGGGTGTGATATACTTATAATATACTTTCTAACATAGAAAGTATATTATAGTGCAATTGTATTGTGCAGCAGTTGTGTGTGGTTCTGCTGCGATACCGCAGGTATATAGAGGAACAAACGCTATTGGAATAACTAATTGCAACTGGTGTGATGTACCTGTTGCCCCCCAAAAAACTTATTGAGGGGTGTGATATACCTATAATATACTTTCTAACATAGAAAGTATATTATAGTGCATTTGTATTGTGCAGCAGTTGTGTGCGGTTCTGCTGCGATACCGCAGGTATATAGAGGAACAAGCGTTATTGGAACAACTATTTGCAACGGGTGTGATATACCTGTTGCCCCAAAAAATACTGATTGAGGGGTGCGATATACCTGCTTCCAAAATATGCTGATTAAGGAGTTTGATATACCTGCTTTCACAAAGTACTGATTGAGGGGTGTGATATACCTGCTTCCACCAAATATTGATTTAGGTATTCTATATACCTGTTTCCACAAAATACTGATTGAGGGGTGTGATATACCTGCTTCCACAAAATACTGATTGAGGGATTTGATATACCTGCTTCCATAAAATACTGATTTAGGGGTGCGATATACCTGCTTCCACCAAATATTGATTCAGGTGTTCTATATACCTGTTTCCACTAAATATTGATTGAGGCCTGCGATACACTGGCTTCCACAAAATACTGATTGAGGGGTGTGATATACCTGCTTCCACCAAATATTTATTGAAGCCTGGGATACACCAGCTTCCACAAAGCACTGATTGAGGGGTGTGATATACCTGCTTCCACCAAATATTGATTTAGGTATTCTATATACCTGTTTCCACAAAATACTGATTGAGGGGTGCGATATACCTGCTTCTACAAAATACTGATTATGGGGTTCTATGTACCTGCTTCAACAAAATACTGATTGATGGGTGCGATATACTTGCTTCCACAAAATACTGATTAAGGGGTTTGATATACCTGCTTCCACAAAATACAGATTGAGGGGTGCGATATACCTGCTTCCTCCAAATATTGATTCAGGTGTTCTAGATACTTGTTTTTACAAAATACTGATTGAAGGGTGCGATATACCTGCTTCTACAAAATACTGATTAAGGGGTTTGATATACCTGCTTCCGCAAAATACAGATTGAGGGGTGCAATATACCTGCTTCCACAAAATACTGATTGAGGGGTTCGATATATGTGCTGCTACGCAGTTAAATCTATATAGTTTAATTCATATGATATTCTATATTTGGTTATATGCTCCCATCTAGTGTCCGTTTTTTGTAATGCACTTGTTTTTTCTTGTTTGTGATATCTATGATTCATTTCCTTGCTCCACCCCTTCTTCTGTGTACTTCCCTTCCTGTATCTTTATACTGCTCCAGACATATGCACAGGTACACATGTATTCTCATGTACGCTTATGAAAGCATCATCTTTTGACCGCACAATACCGGAATCCATCTGTTCTGCTGTACTCTGTTATCTGGCTTACAGAATAAAGCAACTTACACGGATAAACTTGGTGTTGGTGAGTTCAAGCTATCTGATAAGGATTGTCCACAGTGATTATATCTGCTTATACAGGCCAGGCATAGAGGTCTCACTAGGGATAAATCGCTATTACAACAATCAGAGTCAGAATAATATACCTGCTTCCACCAAATATTGATTCAGGTGGTCTACAGTATATACCTGTTTCCACAAAATACTGATTAAGGGGTACAATATACCTGCTTCTACAAAATACTGATTATAGGGTTCTATATACCTGCTTCCACAAAATACTAATTGAGGGGTGCGATATACCAACTTCCACCAAATACTGATTGAGGCCTGAAATATACCTGCTTCCACAAATACTGCTCTTTGCCTAGCTCACGACAGTGTGGACTAGCTCACATTTCTAAAATTTAATGAGGCATGGCTCTCGGAGGAATTCAACACCTGTGATGACGACCTGTAATTGAATTTCCTCATGCCAGCCCACACATATCCGCCACCACACAGAACAAAGAATGGTCCTTGTCTTATGTATATACAGCGGCATAAAAGGCCTTTTCTGTCAGGTGAATGCCTAATTTTTGGGGCCTCTACTCCAATGGCCTACAGTAAAAAAAATTATCCAGTGACAGCCTAATGTACCTCCAGACACATAATCACTAGTTCTTTTCTGTCAGGTGAATGCCTAATTTTTGGGGCCTGTATTGGCCTACAGTAAAATTGTTATCCACTGACCGTCTAATATACCACCAGCCACATAATCACTTGTTCTTTTCTGTCCGGTGAATGCATAATGTTTGGGGCCTGTACTCCACTGGCCTGCAGTAAATTTTTTATCCGCTGACTGCCTAATATACCTACAGCCACATAATCACTTGTTCTTTTCTGTCCAGTGAATGCATAATTTTTGGGGCCTGTACTCCACTGGCCTACAGTAAAATTGTTATCCACTGACTGCCTAATATACCACCAGCCACATAATCACTTGTTCTTTTCTGTCAGGTGAATGCCTAATTTTTGGGGCCTGTAGTCCCGTGGCCTAAAATAAACATTTTCTAGGCTCCAGCAGGGCACATTTTTGAGAGTTTCCCTTTAAGATGCATAAAAATGGCCCCTGATTAAAATACATATTTTTTGTGGGAATTTTTGCCATTGTTCCCCCACTGGTATGTCACTGTCCATGTTGTGGGACTATTTGTGCACTTCTAGTAAGTATATGGTGGCTGCAAATATGACCTGAAGTTTTTTCAGGTTCGCCTGCCATCAAAGTGAATGGGCCTCGCTGCGAACGCGCGGTTCACGAACATTTGATCGCAAACACGTGTTTGCGTTCGTGAAACGTCCCGGCCAATGTTCGTCCATCACTATTGGGCAGTCACCGACGCCAGAAATTGACGGAACAAAAGCAGAATACTCACTCCATTGTGTAGTACCTATGTCAGGGCACTACGGCTAAGCTTCCATTCAAGTAAAAGGGAGCTGAGCTGCAGTATGTCAGCTCCGGAAACTAAAACGCTCCTCATTGTGTTGCACATTTGACAAATCTTTATGCTGTAGGGGAGAGGGGGTTGGGGACACTTCATGTAAATGACTTCTATTTTCCTGTCTCAAACACTTGTACATGCCTCCAGCTAATTTAATAACCACTTATGCTCTAATGCAACTTATCTCCAAGAACTAGTGTATCCTGGCACAGGGTGGCCCATGTTCCATGCTTGAGAGCTGGATACATGATCTAGCTGCTTACTTTACATGCTCAATACTGGAAATAACCAGTAAATACATCTGTGCTTTAGATAACTGTATTTTAACCCTTAAAGAACCACTTTGAAGCAGTGGCATACTAAGGGTGGGCGGGGTGCGTGGGGGTTGGTCCGCCCCGGGTGCCAGAAGCAATGAGTAGATAGTAGCGCTCATTGCTGGAGCACAGAGAGCTGGTTCCTGTCACTCACTGCTCAGCTCCCCGCACTCCTCCCCTCCTTCATGCCAGGGGCACACAGAATGGTGAAGCAGGAAGATTTATCCCGGCACCACCATTCAGCCTGCAGAAACACATATCGCGCTGCTGGCCTGTGTGGGCGGAGCCTGTGTGAGATTGTGAAAAAGCTCTTATTGCATGAACACTGTTATTTTGCTGTTTGGCCACAAGAGGCCGCTGTTTCCCCACACAGCTAAGCACACTGCTTAGATTTAAATATTCATGGGAGGTGGAGCTGTGTGTCTAGAGGAAGGAAGCTGGTGTTCCTCTTAGTTGCAGACTGGAAAAGTTTGTGAGAGTAGAAATCCATTAACATCCAAGCGTGCAATCACGCTTTTGCCACCAGGACTGCAGCCAAGTGAAGCTGATCATGTCAAGGACCCGTATCCCGTCCAGGAGAAGGAGTACAGCTGTCAGGATCACTGATGAGAGCTGAAAAGCAAAGCAACGGACCCTGCGGTACTGCACGTGTGTTGGATCAGCCTATGTTCAGTTCGCAGTCATCAGTGGAGACAGACCCGGGTCGGTAAAACAGAGTGTGCACAAACCTCAATATAAGATTGGCGTCTAAATACTAGAAACTGAGATCAAACTGTCACACCTGTGACAGTTGTTAGAAGGTCTGAAAGACTGACTGCACATGAGTGATCTGAAAGCCTCTTTTGGTTTAACTTTGTGTGTTGCTGGTATGTCCACACCTCCTGTTCAGGTGTGGATCATGTGACCTTTACCTCTCCCTATTTTGTCTGACTTTACCCATCACTCCTTGCTCTGGATAGCTTGATTTGGTTTTGGAAGAGCTGGAGTGTGGTTCTTGTTGAAGTCCTGTTTATCCATCATCCTCAGAAGTTGTGTTCCGCTTGTTGTGTTTTGTATTCCATCCCCCCCCCCAGTTGTTTACTAGGCCTCAGCGAGACGCTGTTTCCTTCACCATGGAAGGAACGGGTTGTCTCTGCCCTGTCATTACCTTTAGGGCATCCAAGGGTTACCAGGGTTTTCCAGGTTCCTGTGTATTGGCATCTTTACCATGGATTGGAGTTAGGGCAAGGAGCAGGGTTTTATAGGTGGTGACCCTTATCCTTCCCTAGCGGTGAGGCCTAGTGTCTTTCCTCTTCCTTCTTGTTGTCTTTTGGTGTTCTCCCCTACTACATCCATGACACAAACCTGCCGGTAGTTAGTTAGTGTCGCTGAGTGGCAGGCTACCAAGAATTGCTGCTTGTTTATCACAAGGTTCTGGTTTGCTCCTGAGATCCGAAAGCACTTTTTACCATAATCTCCAGTTACCCCAGCGTGTTTATCGGGAGTGATATATATTAGGGACGCGCCACATTACAGTTTGGGAAAAGGGTGGGGAATAGTACTGTATAGTCTGGTAAGATTGTAAGCTGCTGTGTCGCACCGTGGGCTAGCCTGTATCTCACCCACACACATGATTGTTCCTGTTCTTCAGGGTAATAACAGGTTTGGAAAGGCAGAGTTAGCTATGCTCGTAGTAGGTGAATTGCGCAAGTGTTTTTTGGCTACCATAGTAGGGCGCTGTGCTGTGCGACACAGGGGTCTCAGCCTCCGGGCTGAGTGTATGTAACCTGATTGTATGTTCACTGCATTTGGGAATGTGTTTGACATTCCGTATTTTTTATTTTATTTCGGTAAAAATAGATTTGTTGCCACGAAGCGCAAGGAAATTCGGCTTTGCGGCAAATTGAATTTTTCCTGACATTGGGATCGAAGTCAATTCGTTTGACTTTGATTCGTTCAACACTAATCCTAATGTCAAAGTGGTTATCCAGGATTAGTAAAAGGGATGTTTATCCAGGAACAGTTTCACTGTTATCCATGAGCTGTGTCTCATATTACAGCTCATCTTCATTCAAGTGAATATGTGCTACAGGCAGAGGGTGTGGACTCATTGCACCAATTAACTGGCGTGGCTTAGTTCTAACTCTAAGGGTGGTATTCTGGCATTCCCCCGGTATTCACAAATTAACCCCTATACCGGAATATGAACTGCGCTGCGGATAAGCTACCAGGCTGCTGCCTCTGGAGATAATCCCAGTGTGGTTGGCAGCTAACCCACAGGGGCCAGAGACACCAGTGCAAGGCACAAAACGGTCAGGCAATATGTGTAGTTTGGAGATGGGCTTAGGTGAGAGCAGGCAGCGTACAAAAGTATATGTAAGATAAGTCCAAGGTCAGAGTAGGCAGCAGTAGGGAAATCCAAGAAACAAGCTAAGGTCAGGGTAGGCAGCTAGTAGTCTGGAGGATAGTACACTGGTAATTAGACAGAGAATACTTATTTGCTGGTTACTAGAGACTAGGAAATTTAGGACTAGAGACTAGGAAGCTCAGGAACCCTCCCACTAGCAATTGGCTGGAGACAACTAGGGTACTCACGCACTGGGAGCACGGGCATTCTCTTAAGATAGACTTGGCCCTCTTAACTAATCCTGCAGGGGACACTGAAAATGCCACTGGTGAGCGGCGGGGAGTAAGCAGGTCCTGGCCACCGGCCTAAGAGAAGAGTGGTGAATACAGTTACAGCCCATGGACAGAAGTGGAGCTGTTTCTGAGGGGGGAAAAAATCAGACTCTATTTTCTAACCCTTTTAATCAAAAGTTTACAAAATATCAAAGATCTATATATTAGAGTAGAAATAAGGAGATCAGTGTTGAGGCAGAACTATCATTTTCATCCATCACAGGGTAGACATCCATGGTGGTCAACCACAGAGAGCTGCAGATTCCTACCAAGAACCATATGAGAGATTCACACTCAGTGCCCAGCCATCTCCGCAATACTTAGGATGAAATATCTTCTGCTGAAATATAAACATTATGCTAAGCAAGTAGAACAAACAGCCTCAAACCCAGTTAATTATCAATGAGGCTTAATTCTCATCATTCATATTAATTGTGGAATTATACCTTTTCTCCAAGAGACTCTGGCTAATAATCAATCCATTTGTCTCTTTTAAGATAAGCTTCATTTTACTGAGCAGTCTGTCTCATTCAGGAGACGAATGGTTGGACTTCGGGCCAATGAGATTAAAGGCTTGATAGGGATTCATTAGTCAACGATAATGAAACGGGTTCAATCGAAGAAGATCTTTTAATATGTGTTATTTGTATTCATGGTTAAATGATGTTGTAAATAAGATACCTTTACTGCTTTGCTGATGAGCTAAAATTCAGGATGTTTAACTGCTTAATGTCTTCTCCTTGTAGCCTACAAATGTCCTCACATTTCAAGTACCAGCATTTTAATCAGATCAGCATTATTTTGCACATCATTAAAATTATACAACCTTTAAAACTTTGCCTGCCTTTTATCACTTAGTGCCTCTGACTAGATGGGACAATGAATAGAGGATTCATATTTAGTGGTAACTCATCTAAGGCTAGATTAAGATTGGTGGGGGCCCCAATCTCACTCCTGTGTCTGCAGGGTCAGACTGGGGTTTTTTGGGCCCACTAGAGGAAATTATTTTTAGAGCCCAAACTGCATATTATCAGTAAATAGATAATAGATTTTGTTTCAAAGAAACAGATCCTAGTGGCAAGTTATTATCTCCAAAGGCAGATCCGAATGTTTTAGTTTTTTCTCCTGGACCTTTGCAGTCCACTATGGTTTCAGAGCCTGGACCCACCAGAGGATCGTCTATTACTCTGGTGGGCCAGTCCGATGCATATGGAACTCATCATCAAAGTTTATGGGAGATGTAGAGTCAGCCGAGCCAGTGAATTCCTTACAAATTAACAGAGAGAGACACATGCATAGGTGGCCACCTCTCCACCTTTTCTGGTCTGGACATGCTCACCAAACAACAATCAAGGAGTGTGAGTGGTGGAGGCTCTGTAGCATATGACCCATATGTCTGTGTACTTCTCAGTTTAACCTTGTTATAGGGACACTGTATGGATCAAAGCGACCTTCAAGATCAGTGCATCAGGAAATTGATGCAGATGGTGGCAAGAATCCATACTAAAGGGACTAAAGCTACAATCATTAAAATCAACATGGAATCTGTTTAGCAACCAAAACACTTTTGTGTCCTGTAGTATATCCATAACTAACATAATCCAATCTATTCATTGTCACTGTTTTAATTTTGCCTTGCATTTATACAGTCTCAGTTCATAGTCTAGAAAATATATTTAAAGACCCTCTGTCAGTATGATCAACCCCATTAAACCAGGCATATTGCCAGGTATGAGTGATCATGCTGATTAAAACTATATATTTTTTTTGTTTGTATCTTGAAGGCTGCTGAAAAATGCGTACATTTATTTTTATGCAAATTAGGCAGTTGGAGCACCCAGGGGAGGGTGTACCTCTTGGAGTCTTCTCATGCTGCTTTGTCACCAATATTCTCCTTGTAAATATAATAGTAAATAAGCAATGGCAGTATGTCCAAATTTCTGATAAAACTATTCCTAGTAGAATGCATGATTTTGCTAGTGCCCTATTGCATATATTTGACTGCTGAAGCTCATTGGTGACAGTGGAGCCTCTGCAGGAGGGAGCGAGCGCTGTGAGAAGAGAATACTTACTGTGTGCTCCTCCACTCTGTGTGATGCTACAGTGGAGGAGCACAGCTGCAGGGAAGATCACATGGTAAGTGTTCTCTTGTCCCTGGACAGCCCTTCTGCAGAGGCTCCACTGCTACCAATGAGCTCCGGCAATCAAAAATATAATCAATACGGCATTAGCAAATTTATGCATTCTTAGTAGAATGCATAATTTGATTTAACACACGATTATTTATTATTAAAGCGCCATTCATTCCATAACGCTGTACCGATGAGTTCTAATTATATTTACAAGGAGTCATATTAGTGACACAGCTATCTTGTCTAGCCCTGTTCATCAAAGGGTAGAGACAGTCTACTAAGCACCGAGTAGAGGTGCTCCAAGACCTACGCCAGCCCCTCGGTGCGCCAACTGCCTTATTTGCATAGAAATAAAAGTACACATTTATCACTAGCCATTTAAGATGCAAGAAATATATATTTTTACTCGGTATGATCAACCCTACAAGGCAATATTCCTGGTTTAATATAGTTGATCATGTTGACAGAGGCGCATTAAAAGTTTAGTTTCAAATAGACTCCCCTAGATATTTGTCCTGTGAGTTAATATGGCGATGAAAAAGTAGATGGGCTCCTGCTTTGAGTCCCTCTCTATACAGAGCAGCTCCCACTCTAGCAGCTCCTGCTTATGTGGACATTCCATTGTGGCTTAATATATAGTGCCCAAATGACACTACTCAACCCAAAAAATTAGGGGATATACCTGAATCCTGTGTAGTTGTCTTTCCATAATATTGGGCACCAAAGTGAGATCACTGCAAGCTCAATTGGAGCAGTGGTAGCAACCAGACAGGTTGCGTTTCCCAAGGTCAAGCTTGGGGCCAAAACAATGAAATATCTTTGTGCAATTTACAAAAAGATCTAAAATGTGTCATATCATTTTTTTATTTTTTTTTCTACTGTGTAAAGTTTTGTAAGATGAGATTGAAACATACACTGGTTTATCAACACCCGATGGAATTGCATGCGTAGAAGGCACCAAAAACTTAATGAATGTATCCCATCGAGTAATTTGATTGCTTTTGGTGGTGGTAAAAACAGAGTGCACAAAGCTGTATAAGAACAATCTTTATGAACATATGGCCGGTAACATTAGAGTTCTGACTGAGGAATGTTGTTAGAGAGGTACACTTAATGGATCAGAGGAGGGAGGTGTTTATGCCCCATAAAATCTAACAGTAAAACAGTATGCGCTGCATAGAAGGACCCATGAAACAAGACCTTCAGGGCAACTAAATCAATTAGACATAATGCAGAGAGAACATGCACTGTGAAATACACCAACAGAGCTGTTATTGTCTGTCTGTAGCACATTATTACAGGCAGTAAACAATATAGTGCTGATTTATATACCCCCAGACAGTGCTACAATTGTTGAATTTGCAGCCATAGGGGTGAAAGGTTGCATGACTCACCAGTCCCTTTCTTTCTCATTATACCCTTTTGGCTCATCTGGGCAACTCTTGGCAGACAACCTTTAAATTGAATATGGTGTTGTCATCTTGAAACGATATTACGAAAGTTTCATTGTGTTGAGTGGGACTCCGATTCTGAGAAAGTAGGTAATTGGCACATCATAAAACCAGATGGTAGTAAAGGAACAAGTCCAGCTGAATGAAGAGAATTCTTAGGGGAAGAACTTGCATAAGTGAAGGAAGTGTGTTAAAGACAAACATAGGATAACAATACTTGGTGAACAGTATAATTGTCATGCAGGATTTTGTTCAAAATATTGAGAAACCTGATTTCCTTTTTTTTCATGCATGTGTCCAATTTTCAACCATATCTGAGAGCTGCAGCTTTATGACCAACACGTAGAGCAGTTGCTTCCAATCAGTGGAAAACTCCAACAACTAGCACTCCCTGATAGACACAGGTTCCAAGATGAAGACCACTGATATGGAAAAATTAACTAGGAAGACTATTGTCTTCTATATAGGCTATGTGTCATCTAAGCTCTGACTAGAAAGGAAAGCCATGCAACGTTTCTCCAAACCCTATTTTTTAGTAAGTGATGGTGTCTATTGTCATATTACCTGTCTGGCAGGAGTGTAAAGTTACTATTTGAATTTAACGTTGGTACCAACCAGCAGATATACCTAAAGAAACACCATATTAACAGTCTTAAAGATGTAGATAAAATGTCACAAAGGTGAAAAATCTTTCAAATGCTTTATGAAGAGACTTTTTTTGAGAAGACTAAAGTGTTTATTAACTTAAAGGGTTGTCATATTGAGGGCCTATCTTTAGTATAGGTCATCAATATGACACCGTGGGGGTCCGACTTCTAGCACCCTTGCCGATCAGCTTTCTAAAGAAGCTGTGGTGCTCACGGGAGTTCAGGTGTGCACTGCAGCCTCCTCACAGTGTACCAAGCACAGTGCCATCCATTGAATAGTGGCTGTGCTTGGTATTACAGCTCTGTCCCACTCACTTGAATGGGATTGAGGTGCGCCTAGGCTATGTGACCTATAGACGTGACATCACTTGGCCTAGGAAGAGGCTTAAGCTCTCACAGAGTATCACGGCATCTTCATACAGCTTCTCAGCAAGGGTGCCAGGAGCCCCCCAATTTGATATTGTTAGCCTATCCTGAGGATAGGCCATTAATATCCAAATCCTGAAGAAGGCCTTTAATATCTACATACAGTGTATTATCTTGTCTAGCGTCCTGCTTAGGAAGGAAGTTCCCAACTGGATGTACATGTCCCCTGCCATGACCTCCAAGGGTGAAGTGTAGTATAATATGGCGTCATTCAAATGAATTGCCGTATGAAACATGGATGGGCTGGGTCCAACTAAGTGAGATCCAGTGTTATAGAGGGGGTCCTCTGCTCTTGACTCCTCAGTATGATGTACATATCTCCTAATTGGGAATAAGAACATTGTAAGGCCTAACGCGACAACCCCTTTTTAAAGGGAATCTATCATCAATGACCTCCCTAGCCAACTGTTTGCATAGATACATACTGTAGCTGTTGCTCACCTGACTAAAACACTGTTCTTGTTTTGTTGATTCAAGGCTCCGTTCCCAAGTTATAATACGTTTTCTTAATATGCAAATTAGGCCTTTGGTGCAATGAGGACATCATCGTTGCTCTTGTTGCACCTAACCTCTACTCCTTTTTATTATCTAGCCTCTCCCTGGCTGCATTGCCACTGCATGGCCCTGTCAATCAAAGCAGAAAGGGAGAAGCTGACCACAGAAAGGAGCAGAGCTTGGAGGCAACAAGAGAAATGACACCCTCATTGAACCAAAGGCCTAATTTGTGTGTTAAGAAAAAGTATCAGGTGAACTACGGATATGTGTCTATGAAAACAGTTAGACAGGGAGGTCGCTAGTGACAGATTCCCTTTAAGCCAAAATTTAGTGATCCTAGTAAGTTTGCAAATTAGGTTGTAAAATAAGTAGGTAGGAGCCTTTATTTTCAGATTATTTGTAAGTAACAAAATGGTTGAAACTTCCTTTTTAAAATTCTAATAACTATGGAAAACATGCTTTAAATGAAAGCACATGGTGGATTGCGCAAAGGGGATAAACTGCGGCGGGTGCTGAGTTTACAAGTGACATTGTAGCTAGGGATTATTGTCGAGTAATATGGAGAACATCCTGCAATCAGGTACATATTCATGTCTGTAGAAGATTAGGACATATTACATCCTTATCTGCTCAATTCCTGCACTGAACATTCATGTACTGTTGCTCTTCAGTAAGGTTCAATGATCCCTCTCCATGGTGACAATTATTTTGCCCTCATTTAAAGGTTGGTCGTCATTCATACCGAGGAGCCAGAGATATCATTTATATGTATGAGACTCCGCTAGCTACGGCTGACTCTTGTGGTCAGCACACTCATCATTGTCCTTTCAGAAACGTGAACACATCTGTAATTTATCCAATAGGTATAATAATGAAGTTCGTAAAACTCATTATCAACCCTATTCCTTATTGTAGATTTCTCAGGCACTTCACCCCTCCCTGTAGAAAGTCATATTTTTACTAGATGGTGACAAGCTGTTACTGGGTAATTCCATTGTACAATCCTCATAATTACACCTTTCTTAAATGAGGTTCTGCTGTACTCTATGAAGGTGTATACATTCTGAAGTCCCAAGGGCAAGTTAAATTACCCCGATTAATACTCGGCACTCCTCGGAATGAGAAGGCAGGTTAAATCCCAATCTGTTACATGATAGAGAATGAAGCATTTAAATTCCATTTTCACTTACAAATAAGTAGTACCAAAGTAATAGATTATGTGTGAATGGTCATTATTTTGGCAATAGAAAATGGAGGTTAATAGTAATCACAGTGTGCACTTGCAGTGAGTAGAATAAATGAACCAGGGCTTAGTTTCTCAGTGGCAAAGTCAATAAGATCCTACATGTGTATTTGTGCAGGGATGAGCTGCTGGTGGTGACCTACAACTGTATTCCAGCAAATGCCTTTACTTATGATAATAAAGGCTAATGGTTCTCTGTAGTCCCTGAAGCGTCTGTAAATCTCCCAGCAATTCTAATTGAATAGCTGAAGATTTATGATCTAATAACTTGAAGATGCTTTGTACTTATCAAAGGATGTAATTGATGTCAATGCTGGAAGGGTTATTCCGCATACTGGTCTAATTTTCTTCACTGAATCTGAATTTACACATGTGGATCCTACACACTGTGGTATGTCACATAGTGGCACTTTAAATGGAATCCTATCAGGATTTTTATGTTTTTCAACCATTGATTACAGTCAAGACTATTGCAGGTACGGTTTCGGAGTAACCCAGACCTAGGGGTATCTGCCATTGTTTGTCGTGTAATAACCGTATATTGTATTTTTATGTTTTCATGTCATTTATTCCAGCAGAGGAGGTAATGGTTGGCAGTGGTTGACAGGAACAGGGCTAACCACCCTGTTCCTCCCACTTAGTGGGAGTGGGCTGGTCTTGCTTGCTACCAGGAGAGGGTGTTCCAGTCTAGTGTGACAGAGAAGAGAGGAGGGGGGAGTTCCTGTTCAGATAGTGGGGGATTGAGGATGCACATGTCAGAGCTCCCACTCCATATTTTTTTTCGCCTGTGGGACCAACTCTCCGGAGGGAAACTCCGGAACCAGATATTCCTGTCCTGTCAGAAATACTTAATCCTGCCTCAAGTAACCACTTGAGAGACAAGGCAGAAGAGTGATCAGTGAAATTACAGCTTTACAGATACTTTTGCAAGGTGAGGGACTACAGGTCAGACACCATCACCTACTTAAACTACGAGGCCAGACTAACTTCAAACCTAAATCACAGTTTACACCATATGGAGCTCCCAAAAAAAAACATTAATAAAGGTTTTAGCTGACTGAAGACATACTGCCATCATCTGGAAAGAAGTTGGCTGAGTTTCACATTTTTGCTTGTTAGTTGTTAGTCCACAAATGATATTCCCATGAAATAACAATCCCCCTGCTGCCTGACCACTGACCCCCTACATGTTGGTATATTATTTCATTATGCAGCTTTGCCACAATTTCTGCTGCAAATTTATTGTGACCACATTGTTTCTAATGTGGTTTTCCATAAATTGCAGCAAATCCACAGATAGAATACTGTAGGTTCAGGACTTTTAGTGACATCTAGGCACCACAGAAACGAGGAGGACCAGTGGTTGTAAGTAGAAGGTAGTGATGGAAGGTAATTAGAGGACTAAGAAGGAAGGGAAGCATTCTCTGTGAGAAAGGAAGGAAACACAGGGAGCTGTCTGGGTGTGAAAGAGTATACAAGAGACCAGTCAATGTAACGGTGTATTAAGAGCAGTCTGTGAAAAATAAGGCTGGGGTAACCGGCATGAAGATACTCCGGACCTCCTTAGTAACATGTCTTATTTGTCAAAGAGAAACTCTTCACCTGAGAGGCAAACAGTAATGCCAGTTACACAACATTGTAGACCTTGTTCTTCACCTTTACAACAGATATTGTCGCTGAGATACATATGGTTTGTAGAACCTCCACCACCACCCCCAATTTACTTTTCCACTGTCTAGAAAATGATATAGGGACATATGTCTATGAATTTAGAAGTAGGGATAAATGAATGAAAGGTGTCCTGGCTGCTTCACCTTACCATCTTCTCCATGAGATCACTACACAAGTAATGAGAGGAGAAAAGGAGAAGGAAACTACCGAGCATATTAGTCCACATCTGAATGCAGGAGAAGGTGGACTAGGAAGGTAAACAGCAGGGGGCGCTACTAGAGAGGAAAATGTTATGTACACAAGAATCCTTACAATATACTTCACATGAAATACTTCATATAAAATGCCCTATTCCCGGAACAGTGATACTTTTCATTGGATAACCATGTTAACCTTCAAATAGGACTCCTAACAACCCATACACATTAGCTGAATTTGCGATGGAACTGAATGTCTGTTTAAAGGCTATTATTGGGAATTAACAACTAATTCCTGATAATGGCTTATGGTAAACAGAGGGGAGAGCTGCATTTAAATGTAGCAATCATTCCCTCCATATGGGGACAAGCGATCACTACTGATATCACTTGCCCCCATAGAGAAGCAATAGAGAATCATTGTTTGTTGGCATCAGATTCCTGTTTACATGGCAAACAATGATTTCATGTGCTACAGGACATATACCATTACCCAATAGGCAACCATTTGCTTTTTGATCGAGTCATCAGCCACACTTTTACACAGGGCAATTATCAGGAACCAGTTGTCCTAAGAACACTGTTTCCTGATAAATGCCTCAATTGTTGTTCCATATATATATATATATATATATATATATATATATATATATACAGTATGTATGGGAGTCTCCTGAAGATGTCATGGGAACAAACAATTGGGCATGTTGAATTATATACTGTATATATATTGTGGGGATTTGCCCCAAATGTAGCCTTCTGATAAACACACAGCAGCCTTTTTTCGGTCAAAAGCAAAGTAACAAATGTCTTTTATTGTTGGCAAACAATAAAGCAATAAGCGGTAGTGATTGGCTTGCTCCAGCCGACACTAAAAGAAAACAATACAGTCCAGTATCTGATTGAGTTACACAGGTATGATTTTGGGCACAATACTGTAACCCCCCATGGGGTGTATGTGGACCTCGCTTTGTCCTTAGACTTTCAGTAGAGCCACTCCAGCTCAGACTCAGCTCCAAACACACCGCTATTCAGAGCTCTACAGTCATATAGGTAATTCCCTCCACCTGAACCTGCTGGCTGTCTTTTGTAAGCGAGTCAAAACCCGGCCTGTACTGTGGGGAGTAGGCACCCACCCAGCACTATGACTACTCCCAGTAAGAGCTGTCCCAGATTAGCTTTTCATAGCTATGCTAACTACCAAAGTATCAACCAGCTACTGCTGCTAAAACATGCAATACTGGCTCTTAATTCACCGAGGCCAGGAACCTCGGTGACACATATCTCCCATCAACGATGGTCCCTTGTGCCTTCCTACATACCCCCCCTGCCGAAAGCCGGGGGTCTTGGCAACTCCATCAAACATGCAGTGTACCCTAGACAGGGCATCTGCATTCCCTTGTAGTCTACCCGGCCTATGCTCTACAGAAAACCTAAAGTCCTATAGGGCCAGAAACCAGCGGTTGACACAGGCATTCTTACCCTGTTTCTCCCTTTAACATTTCAGAGGGGCATGATCCAATACCAGATTAAATATCCGTCCCAAGAGGTAGTATCAGAGGTAATCAAGCACCCACTTAATGGCCAAGCATTCTCTTTCAATTATCGAATAATTCTGCTCTGCCGGGGACAGTTTTCTGCTGAGGTAACACACGGAATGTTCCTCCCCATTTATGACTTGAGACATCACTGTCCCTAGGCCCACCTCTGATGCATCTGCCTGAATAATAAATTCCCAGGAGAAGTCATGGGCTTCCAAGACTGGCTGTCTACAGAGGGCTGACTTAAGCTTCTGGAAGGCCTCTTCAGCCTCGGGGGACCACTTGATCACAGCAGATTTCCCCCCTTTGTAAGGTCGGTCAGGGGTACTGCTATTTCTGAAAACCTAGGGACAAATCACCTGTAATATCCCACAATACCGAGAAATGCCTTCACCTGCTTCTTGGTAAGTGGCCGGGGCCATTCCTGGATAGCTTCCACCTTATTTACTTGGGGTTTTATCACTCCTCTTCCCACAATGTATCCAAGTACCTAGCCTCTTCCAATCCCATGGCACACTTACTTGGATTTATAGGGAAGCCGGCCTTTCTTAGCGCATCTAGCATGTTTTGAATTTTACTTAGGTGATTCTCCCAATCACGGCTGAAGATCACTATATTATCCAAGTAAGCGGCCGCATATTCCCGGTGTGGGCGTAAGATCTGGTCCATAGCTCTCTGGAAGCTGGCAGGGGCCCCAAATGGCATTCTAACGTACTGGAAAGACCCTTCTGGTGTAGAAAACGCAGTTTTTTCTCTAGCTTCCCTCGACAACTGAATTTTCCAATATCCCTTGGTAAGATCCAGGGTCGTTATATAGCGCACTGGTCCTAGTCTCTCAATAAGCTCATCCACCCGGGGCATGGGATATGTATCTACTTTGGATACCTCATTTAATTTGCGGTAGTCATTACAAAGCCGCCATTCCCCATTGGGATTTGGGACTAGCACTATGGGACTGGGCCACCCACTTTTCGATTCCTCAATCACCACCAGTTTTAACATTCTTTGGACATCCTTGGAAACTATCTCCCTCCGGGCCTCGAGAATCCTATATGGTTTTAAATTTACTCACGTATGAGGCTCCGTTATAATCTCATGTTACACAACATTGGTTAACACGGGGGATTCTGTATACAAGTTCCTATTCTGCTGCAACAGGAGCTTGTATTGGTATTTTTGGGAGAGGGACTGGGCTTCGGCAATCTTCACATTATCTATGCTGGCGTTTGGTTGGGTCATCAGACATGGGGTCTCAAGAGAGTCCCTATCTTTCCATGGTTTAAGCAAGTTGATGTGGTAAATCTAATAGTGCTTTCTTCTGCTTGGCTGATGTACCCGATAGTTAACTTCGCCCACCCTCTCAATTATCTCATAGGGCCCTTGCCACTTTGCCAGGAACATGCTCTCTACAGTGGGGACTAGGACTGGAACCTGGTCCCCTCGACTGAACTGTCTAAGATGGGCCATCCTGTTATATACTTTAGCTTGTGCCTCTTGGGCCTGGAGCATATGCTCCCTCACAATGGTTGTTGCAATGTAGTGACATGTTCAATCACGCTTTTGTAAGGAGTGACCTCACTCTCCCATGTCTCCTTAGCGATATCTAACAGGCCTCGAGGATGCCTGCATACAACAATTCGAAAGGCGCGAAACCTGTTGAAACTTGGGGCACCTCTCTGATAGTATATAGTAGGTATGGCAACAAGTAATTCCAATCTCAGCCATTTTTTTCGACTACCTTTTTCAACATGGCCTTCACGGTTTTATTGAAACGTTCCACCAAGCCATCTGTCTGTAGGTGGTACACCGATGTACGCAATTGGTTAATTTGCAATACTTTACAGAGATCCTGCATTACCCTTCACATGAACGGGGTCCCCTGGTCAGTCAAGATCTCCTTGGGCAGCCATGTTCTGAAAAAAATGTGAAATAGCTCTCTGGCTATAACTTTAGAGGTAGCTTTTCACAAGGGCACCGACTCATAATCCATTACCACTAATATATATTGATGCCCCCCTAGTGGACTTCACCAAAGGCTCGACTAAATCCATTGCAATTCTCTCGAAGGGTACCTCGATAATAGTTCAATGGTATTAGAGGACTACAAAAGATGGTGACTGGAGAGGTTACTTGGCATGTAGGGCAGGATTGGCTGTAATCCTTCATTTCTCTGTAACACCCGGGCCAATAAAACCTTAGTAAAACCCTTTTAATGGTCTTATCTGCCCCTAAGTGTCCCCCTAAGACATGGCTATGTGCCAGGTCCATTACCATGTGTCGGTATGGCTTGGGAACCACGAGCTGTTCCATCAATTCTTCCCGGATTTTTGTCACACGGTATAACAAATCTTCATTCATGGCAAAGTGAGGGTACCTTTCATCTGCCCCTGGCTCTTGATGTGCCTTTCAGAGTTTCATCTCAGAACTGGCCGGTCCCAAAGTTTCCTCGAGATACTTCTAAGTCAGGGACCATCTCCTCAAGGGCAGACTTCATCATTCTCGCCTATCATGACCGAGAACAGAAATTCAGGGACCACCTCAGTGTCAGGGAGCACGGGGCTGTCTGTGCACCTAGGGCATTGTTGCTGTACTGTCTTGGCCCAAAGATACCAGAACAAAGGACAATCCCAGCCAATAATCATCTCGTGCATCAACTCCTGCACCACCCCTACCTGGTGGTACACTGTACCCTCTTCTATTTTTAAGGTGACCTGGGCTATTGGGTAAACCTTGGTATCGCAATAAATGCAGGTGACCCCCAAGGTTTTCCCAGGAACCAAACTATGAGGGATACGGGCAGTTAGAAGCATGACCAGGCTTCCTGAGTCCATAAGTCCCGTTGTGGGGGTGTCATTAACATTAATTGAACAAAAAGGAAGTCCCTCCTCAACATTTGTAACCGCACTACACACAAACATTGAGGTTTGTCTCCCCACAGAACAGTCCATTTGTTCTGAGCTGATGGGACACTGGACTGCCAAATGTCCTAGGGAATGGCATCTCCAGCAGATGACCTCTCTCAGGGAAGGTTGTGGCGTTGGCTCTGGTAGGCTCTTGGCCTCATAACGTCCTCCCCGAGGGGGTTTTAGTCCTGACCTTCAGAGTCAGCCCGCGCACTCCAGTAGGGGGAGTTCAAGGATGCTGAGGCAGCTAGTGTGGGCCCCACGGCATAATATCTCTCTACCAAGCCTATTAAGTCATCTGCAGTCTGCGGGTTTCCTTGTGCAACCCAGCACTGTACCAGCTTAGAGAGAGCATGCATTAAGCCGTCCATTACAACCTGCTCCACCATTTTGGCTGGGGAACAGACATCCGGCTGTAGACATTTTTGGACGAGGTGCAGTAGGTCAAACATTTGGGACCTGGGAGGCTTGCATCTCTTAAACCCCCACTGATGAACCCTCTGAGCTCGGACGGTGATAGTTACCCCCAGACATGCCAAGATCTCCGCTTTTAGTCTGGGGTATTCCCATGCATCCTGCAATGATAAATCATAATACGCCTTCTGGGGTTCGCTTGAGAGAAAGGGGGCCAGCACCTCGGCCCATTGCTCAGCTGGTAGTCTCTCACGCTCAGAAACCCGCTCAAAGACTGTGAGGAAGGCTTCTACGTCATCCTCTGCGGTCATTTTTTGTGCCTTCCTACAATATATATTATTCCACTCACTCAAAAAGAATAGGAAAATGTACCAGAACCTTTAGATTTTACCAGAGTTATCCAGCAATTCATAATAATGAATGCAGGAAGCCGCTGGGCTCACCGGAGCTCTGGTGACTGCAGTAGGCTCCCGGCAGCTTTCCAAGCACAGCGCCATATATTGTATAGTGGCAGTGCTTCGTATTGCAGCTAAGCCCCACTGACTTAAATGGGGCTGAGCTGAAATTAGGCCATGTGACCAATGTACAGTTACATCACATGGCCTAGGAAGAGGAGCGCCCGACCTCTTTTAACAGCTGATTGTCAGGGGTCCCCCGCCAATCTGATATTCATGACCTATTCAGAGGATAGGTCATCAATATAAATTTGAGGATAACCCCTTTAAGTTAATTCAAGGACAGAAAGTACCTGACTTTGAGTAGTGACGAGTGGCAGGGGCAATATTCAAATTTGCGATATTTCACAAATATTTTGTAGAATATTTGTCATATATTCGTGAATTTGCGAATTCGAGATTATATACTTGATTGCAAAAATCGGCAATGTATTATTTGCGTAATACACGCAAAATACCGGCGTGGGGTAGGCAACTTATATTGGTTGCTACGGATGTTGCTAAGCTGTGACAAAGCCTTCTCATTGGCCCACAAGCTAGAAGAAGGGAGGGATGATTACCTGATATGTACTGTGTTAAAAAACAAAAAAATACAGAATATGCGTTATAATGAATATATAGCACTATATTCTAAATATTCGCGAATTCTCAAAGTGCCGATATTTGCGGAAAAAAATAGCTTTTCGAATATTCGTGCTCAACACTAACTTTGATGTGCCTCCAATGTAATCAAATTTTTTGCAGATTCAGAGTTTCTGTAGGATATGAAAATTGATGTCTGCCATTCCAAACAGGTACGTGCTACATTATGAAGCTGACTTGACTGTTGGCCATTTCTCTGCATTCTCTTTTAGATTTTTGCACTGGAAAATAGAAAATGACAGTAATTAGCATATTTTTTTTATTTTGTCCTCAGCTTTGGAGACACAGAAAAAACATTCTTTCAACAACTTGGTCTTTTCATGTATTTGGATGGCTGTCTTTTTCCCTTTCTGACATCAGCCCAGACTTTGTAGAGTGAAAATGCAATATTAAGCATTCTCCTGGTCTCCGTAGTAATGTAATTCTTTGTAATTGAACAAGAGTTTTATTAAACACCTCTCGGGATGAACACTTTCCCTGTTCTCTGTATCCAAACCTTCACTTTCAATTACTCGCCTTATGTTGGCAGCTTAAAAAAAAATTTAAACTGCATTACCAAAAAACTAAATTACTATCCCTCAGGAGCCCGCGCCAGCCAGTTAAATCTTTTCATTAACGCTTTTGGTTCTAGAATGCGAGGTTGCGTAGAGTCTAAGAAATGTATTTACAGCAATCCAATAAAATGTAACATAACTTGTATCACGTCAACATTTCTAGAGATTTAGGAGAAAGAATAAATCACAACTACATGAATATATAAAAATAAGGCAAAGAAGGGAAGAACGGTAACAAGTCTGTAGGGAGGAGACCCAATTACAAATATGGTGGTCTGAGATCTCCTGCAGTTCTAATGTATCCTTAGGTTGGTAGGAACAACCCAAAGGGTAAATTTACATTGTGAAATGTACCCAATTCACGTTTTGTTTCCCCTTATTAGATAAAAGAACCGAAGCCAAAACTAAGAAGAGGCTAGGGATAAGCTTCTGAGAAGAACTGTCATGTCCCCATTGGTTGTAGAAAGTTGAGCTGTCTGGGGACTTTGCCAATATAGGGCTTAACATTAGTTGGACCTTATTAAGAAAGAGGGATTTTCAGGATCTGAAGGATGTGTCTTTCTGGGGATCCTGCCAATAGGAAAGAACTTGGCTTGCCATATAAATTATAATCCAACTGTTAAGTGAGCTTTGGACCTCTTCATTGCCCTATTGTAAAGAGAATGTGCTGTATGCTTAACTGTCGCTAGAATATTTGCTGCTTCTGATCTGAAAAGAGCAGATGACTGACAGGGCTTTCATTCTCAAGCACCTCTGAATATTCTTTCACAGGGACTGTTGGGGTACTGTAGATTGGAGATCCCCTTAATGCTGTTTCTTTGATATCTGTGACTGGTGCTTTAAAAGCATTTTCCAAGACTTAAAAACTGATTGATGGGGATCTGATACCCAGCTGTTTGAGAAGGCACCCAGCCTTCTTGCAGCACACCAAGCACAGCACCGTACATTGTATAGTAGCTGTGCTTGGTATCGCAACTCAGTGACAC
This sequence comes from Bufo bufo, assembly GCF_905171765.1. Lineage (NCBI taxonomy): Eukaryota > Metazoa > Chordata > Amphibia > Anura > Bufonidae > Bufo > Bufo bufo. Next base: position 727,840,173 of record NC_053389.1, on the reverse strand, counting down.
TCACTTCAATGGGACTGAGCTGCGCCTAGGTCATGTGACTGATGAACTGGTCATCACTTGGCCTAAGGAAATCTGGAGAAGGCCATGGGGCTACTGCGAGCACCGTTGCCTTCTCAAACAGGTGTCGGACCCCCACCGATCAAATACTGATGAGTTGACCTATCCAGAGGATAGGTCATGAGTATATGTCTTGGAAAACCCCTTTACAGCTTAAAGAAAGAAAAAATAACTGTGGCTGCAAAATAACTATTTCTTCATCATCTTCACTGGCTTAGTCAAAGCCTTTCTTCATTCGCTACACATATAGACCGAACCCTAAACGTTGTTGCATGTTGAAAAAACTGTAAAATCACAGTAATTGGATATGATGTGATGTGGCATTGCATGGCATTGACCTACCTATACATTGCTGTTTCACTGCACATGCAGTCTAGTAGCACATCTCTACAGTATAGTGTGGTACTACATGTTCTGGACCGCCCTCTGCTATGTCAGGATGAGCTGCTGCTTTGGATACCACTTGAGAGCAGCTCAACTTTTTTATTGCTGAACAGGAACTTGAAGAAGCTCCTGTCTTCTCCATAGAAAGTGATTTATGCTTCCAGCACACTTTCCTAGAATGGGAGCAGGACTGGTTGCCACCACTTGCAGATCTGTCCAGGGGAGTGAGGGGGCGTGGCCTCACTACACTGGTCTGCAATAGATGGTATTGATGTTATCCTGTCTGATATGCCATCATAGCTGAGCAGCCTGACAGGAAAACTCTCCAATATGTAGTATATACAAGTACCAGAGCATAGTGTATAGTGAGACCCCATCCGCTCACTCCTCTAGGCGCTCTACAACTTGAGGCAGGGCCGCCATCAGGGGGGTAAAGCCGATACCCCAGTAAGGGGCCCGGACCCAGGGGGGGCCCCGGCCAGTCCCGAGCCTTTTTTTTTTTTTGTGTCAGTGTGTTGACTTTAAATCAGCGCTCATATCTTTACTATCTTACACTGACTCAGTAACAGGCAGTGTGGGGGCGGCGCTCACTCACTGACGTCACGCGCCTGCTCCTCCCACTAGGCGTGAGTGAGCGTTGCCGCCCGTACTGCCTGTTACTGGAGGGAGCTGAATGTAAGGTAGCAAAGAGATGAGCGCTGATTTAAAGTTACTGTCTGCAGGATACAGATTACAGTTTCAAAATGTATACTACTGTGAGCGGCGGTGAGGGGGATCTAGGGATGGCGGCACTGTTATAGGGAGGGGGATCTGTGGATGACACTGTTATGGGGATCTAGACTGTGGATGGCACTGTTATGGGGGGTCTGTGGATGACACTTATGGGGGGGTCTGTGGATGACACTTATGGGGGGGTCTGTGGATGACACTTATGGGGGGGTCTGTGGATGACACTTATGGGGGGGATCTGTGGATGACACTTATGGGGGGACCTGTGGATGACACTGTTATGGAGGGGGATCTGTGGATGACAAATAGCATAAGATGCTATATACGGTATGTGTCATCCACAGATCCACCCCCATAACAGTGTCATCCACACATCCCGCTCCATAACAGTGTCATCCACAGATCCCCCTCCATAACAGTGTCATCCACAGATCCCCCTCCATAACAGTGTCATCCACAGATCCCCCTCCATAACAGTGTCATCCACAGATCCCCCTCCATAACAGTGTCATCCACAGATTCCCCCCCATAACAGTGCCATCCACAGATCCCCCATAACAGTGTCATCCACAGATCCCCCATAATAGTGTCATCCACAGAACACTGTTATGGAGGGGGATCTGTGGATGAAACTGTCATGGGATGGATCTGTAGATGACACATATAGCATAAGATGCTATATACGGTATGTGTCATCCAAAAATCCCCCAGAACCGTGTCATCCACAGATCCCCCTCCATAACAGTGTCATCCACAGATCCCCCTCCATAACAGTGTCATCCACAGATCCCCCTCCATAACAGTGCCATCCACAGATCCCCTTCCATAACAGTGCCATCCACAGATCCCCCTCCAGAACAGTGCAATCCACAGATCCCCCATAATAGTGTCATCCACAGATCCCCCATAACAGTGTCATCCACAGATCCCCCATAACAGTGTGTCATCCACAGATCCCCTTTAACAGTGTGTCATCCACAGATCCCCCATAACAGTGCCATCCATAGATCCCCCCCCATAACAGTGACTGGAGCAGACCTGCTGATTAACACACCTAGGCCACCACCAGTCAAGGTAAAAACTTACAGTTGTCAATAATGTAATGTAGTGTAGGGGGCCATGTAATGTTTTGAGGCCAAAATGGCACAGATGACCACCAAGAATATCTAGAATATCTAAAATTAGCTGGTCAAGTAAAATGTTGCATGAAACAATAATTAAATAAGTGGCTGACAAAAAGGGGCGGGTTAAAGGGTGTGGTCAATGGGCTGAGTCAAGGGGGGTGGCAAACTTAGCTTTCGCCTGGGGGGGGCAGGATTTGAGCTGTGTTAGGGGCCCCAAAATTTCTGATGGCAGCCCTGACTGGAGGCAACAAGTGCTGCTCACATTCTAGGACAGGATGCTAGGGACCATTTTAAATCATTTCCAGAGAACCCACTTAAGGACCTTTAAGGATGTAGACTAATTTGTAACTAAAGACTCCAGTGATTTTTTTTTTTTACATTTATTTCTGCATTTTAAAATCTGTAACAGTGTATTTTATTTTTTTCCTTGACATAGCTATATACTCCTGTATTACTGTGCATAGTCATTCTGACAGCTAGGTCAGGACATGGCAGACTTGGGACCTGTCAGAAGATCCCTGGCTGTTATGAGAACTACTGTACTCTGCTCCCTGTGAACGCATTTGTGGGACGTCGATCAGAAGACAGAAGGAGCCCCCCCCCCTCTGTCTAACCTCTCCAATATTGCGTTTGCTATTGATCGTGGCATCTGAGAGGCTAAACTGCTGGCATTGAAGTTATCTCCAATCCTGGCAGTGATAGCAGGGTGCCAGCTGTGCAATACAGCTGGTACCCAGAAGCGATGGCGCGAACACAGCTCTTGAGCCCGCACCATCATCATGATGTACTATTATGGCACTGGGCACATTTATGGCACTGAGGATCTCAGTGATGTAATAGTATGCTAGTTAGCAGTAAGGGGTTAATCTTCATTACTCCTAATTTTTGGGATGACATTTTGGGTCTTTGGAACCAATTAATAGGTTTCCATAGAGGGGGTACAATGGTTTCAACTTACAATGGTCGCCCAGGAATGCGAGGGGCCACTGTGTACTATTCTGTAGATGGTGCCCCCTCTTCTCCATTATGTCAAAAACCAAGTTTCAAAGGAATATCAGCAATGAACCGGTATGGAATAGAAACAACAATATGCTAAATATGCGCTCACTCATCAGTACTATTTATATAGTTTAGAGTTGATTCATCTTGTGCCTGATCATCATGAAAATTAAGTTACATAATTTATAAGGTATTTATTGGTATTTAAATCAAGTATATGTTGCATTTGTTAGTTCTGATACTGACAATAGCCTGATAAGTACTCTGGTAAAGAAGGTAGAGTTATTTGCAGGCAACATGGCTGCCCCCTAGTGGCAAAAAATGTAATTTATTTATAACTATACCATATACTACCCAACTTTTTGGCCTTTCAAAGAGGGATACTTCCAAGTCATTGTGTAAAAGATCCAAATACTGGCTATTTCCTGCCGTCTCAAGATAGTAGCAAGAAGTGGGGTGCATTGGCGACCCGTCATAACTCTAGCACCGGAGAATCGGTAAGATGGGTATAAGTTCTGCTATTTTTTTTTTTTTTTTTGTGCAGCCCCTGTGCTGGAATACCCCTTTAAATATTAGCACAAAAATCATCCAATATAGATATTTTTAAGTTGAAGTGTAATCTACAGGTGGGAACTAGACAGATAGTTTCTGGAGCAGTTTAGTAAGTTTATTAATCTACATTTATTACCCAGGTCAAATAAAGGGATATTTAAGTAGCAAACAGAGACAAAAGGACTTTGGTCAAAAAGAAGGACTGTCCCTTCAAAAGAGGGACACTTGGGGGCCATGTTATTACAAGATCTGCTTTTAACTGGTGAATGGGAACTTCATTGATTACAGAGGCTAGAACTATGTCCTGGACATATAAGGATCACACTAGTAGATCGTGGGTTTGATTAAATGAGCCCTACACCTGTTCTAATGGCAGATATTTTAACTAGTGTTGAGCGAATTGAAGCATGCAAAATAGAATTCCATCCGAAATTTAGGAAAAACTTCATGAAGTAACAAATTGTGGTAACAAATACATTTTTCCTAAAATGGTGGCTGAAAAAAAAATTATACTTACCTCATCCACTTCATTGCAGAGTGATGACGTCACTGCCAGTGTGATTATTTGGTAATGTCTAGTGATGATCGAGCACCAAAGTATTCGGGTGTTCGGCCCGAACACATTGCTATATTCGTGTGCTCGACCGAGCACCCAAGTATAATGGAAGTCAATAGGAGACAACCAGGCACCTCCTGCTCTGAAGAGGGGAGGGTGCTTGGTCCATTGGAAAAGGTCAGAAAGTGACAAAAACACCACCAAAATGGATCGGGAACAGCATGGGGACGGTGTCTGGATGCATCTTGGACGAATAAGCATGTTGATATGATGAAAGAGGAGGAGGAGGAGGAGGAGGAGGAGAAAAGGAAGATTCAAACATATAAACATAAAGGAGGGCCTCATTCACATTGTGGTACAATTATTCAGGTAGTGGGACTTCTACACTCATAAAGCTTATGCACTAAGTGAAAGGGGTGGCAAAAATTACAAGGAACCAGCACTCCAAAACACCCTTTGTTACACATAAAAGAGGGCATCATACATACCCTTGAAAAATTATGATTGCCGGCCTGCTGGTGACTCTCAAAAACATTTGAAGCAAGGGCTTGCTGATCTGACCATTCAAACCATTAGGGGCGAGGGCCTGCTGCTGAGCTGACCCTCTAAAACATTAGGGGCGAGTGCCTGCTGGTGAGCTAACGCTCTGAAACATTATATGCGAGTGCCTGCTGGTGAGCTGACGCTGTAAAACATTATATGCGAGTGTATGCTGTTCAGCTGACGCTCTAAAACATTATATGCGAGTGTCTGCAGGTGAGCTCACGCTCTAAAACCTTATATGCGAATGCATGCTGTTCAAATGACGCTCTAAAACATTATATGCGAGTGCATGCAGTTCAGCGGACCCTATAAACAAAAATTTGAGTTGAGGGCCTGCAGTTGAGCTGACCCTATAAAAAATTTGAGTTGAGGGCCTGCAGTTGAGCTGACCCTATTAAAAAAAATTAGAGTGGAGGGAATATATACAATCTGGATGAGGAGGAGGAGGAGAAAACAAGATTCAACCATATACTCTTTTTTGTGGTGGAAAAGGTGCATGGGAATACACTACAGTAGATTGAGTACATTATAAATGATAGATTGAAATTACCTTTATGTTCAGCATCAGCTCAGCTCTCCTCTGGTGGAGTTGAGAAGTCAGGGGCATTCCAGGCCTTGTTCATTTTTATCTGAGTCAACCTGTCAGCATTGACAGGTGACAAGCGGATACGCTTAACTGTTATAATGCCACCAGCAGCACTAAATACACGCTCAGACAAAACGCTGGCGGCAGGGCAGGCCAGCACCTCCAAGGCGTAGAGCGCAAGTTCGTGCCACGTGTCCAGCTTGGACACCCAGTAGTTGTAAGGCACTGAGGGATCATTTAGGACACTGACATGGTCTGCTATGTATTCCTTCACCATCTTTCAAAACTTTTCCCTCCTTGTACCACTAGGCCACGCTTCAGGGTGAGGTTGCTGGCGGGGTGTCATGAAAGTGTCCCATGCCTTGAAGAGTGTTGCCCTGCCTTTGTTGGAACTGCTGTGAGTTCCCCTTGTCTCTCTTCCTCGGTTGCCTAAGGAAGTACGGACTCTGCCAGCCGTGTTATCAGATGGAAAATTTTGGAGCAATCTCTCAACAAGTACCTTCTGGTTTTGCACCGTTTTACTCATCCTCTCCACCACAGGAATGAGAGATGAGAAGTTCTCTTGTAGCGTGGGTCGAGAAGGGTGAACACTCAGTAATCCGTGTTATCTAAAATGCGTATAACGCGAGGGTCGCTGGAAAGCCAGCCTAACATGAAGTCAGCCATGTGTGCCAGAGTACCAACAGGCAAGACGTCGATGCCGACATCAGGATGACTCTCCATCTCCTCCTCCTCCTCTTTTGCTCATCCACGCTGAACAGATGGAATTAAAATTCCATGGGTACTACTATCTGTAGCAGAAGCAACTGTCTCCAGCTCCCCCTCCTCCATGGTCTGATTCATGCTGTGAAGACGAACTGTGGGTGGTCTGGCTATCACCCTGTGTAATGTCCTCGCCCATTTCTTCGTCTACCACACTCAGAGCGTCATCCTTAATTGTGAGCAGCGATTGTTTGAGTAGACACAGCAGTGGGATGGTTACGCTGATAATAGCGTTATCGCCACTAACCATCTGTGTGGATTCATCAAAGTTTTTTAAAACCTCACAGAGGTCTGACATCTTTGCCCACTGCTCTCTTGTGAATAGTGGCAGTTGTCTCGAAAGGCAACGACCATGTTGCAGCTGGTATTCCACAACTGCCCTCTGCTGCTCACAAAGCCTGGCCAACATGTAGAACGTCGAGTTCCAGCGCATGCTCACGTCGCACAACAGTCGGTGAGCTGGAAGCTGCAAGAGCTGCTGCAGCGTTGACAGACCGGCTGAAGCTGTGGACGACTTGCGGAAATGGGCACACAAATGGGACTCTGATGGACGTAGGGCACGCAATCCTGGGCGTGGGTAGTACCTGTGCGACTCACTCCTGGCCTCCACAACATTCACCCAGTGTGCGGTCAGGGAAATGTACCGTCCCTGGCACCAGCACTTGTCCATGTGTTCGTGGTTAAGTAGAGCTTCCCAGTAACTGCATTGGTCAGGGCACGGGTGATGTTCTGGGACACATGCTGGTGTAAGGCAGGCACGGCACACCATGAAAAATAGTGGCGGCTGGGGACTGCGTACCGAGGGACGGCTGCCGACATCAGGCTGCGGAAGGCCTCAGTGTCCACAAGCCTAAATGGCAACATTTCAAGGGCCAGTAATTTGGAAAGTTGCGCATTTAATGCTATGGCCTGTGGGTGGGTATTTGCACTTTCGTTCAAATGACTGTGTTATGGACATTTGTACGCTGTGCTGGGACAGGGAAGTGCATGGTGCAGGGCGAGGAGCATCCGGGCCTGTGCTTTCCACAGGGGATTGGCCAGCAGTGCGTAACACAGGGAAAGAGGAGGCAGTGACCCGCAGACCCAGATTGTGTACCCAGGCATTCGGACCACTTATTAGGGTGCTTGGATGCCATGTGGGAGATCATGCTGGTGGTGGTGAGGTTGCTAGTGTTCACGCCCCGGCTCATTTTGGTATGGCACAGGTTGCAAACTACAGTACCACTCTTTTGTCGTCTGCACTTTCCTCAAAAAAGCGCCATACTGCGGAACACCTACCCCTTGGCAAGGTAGATTTGCGCATGGGGGTGCTCGGTGTAACCATTGCGGGCCTGTTTGGTGTGGGCCGACTTCTCACTTTTGCAACCCCACTGCCTCTTCTAGCCTGTTGTGGTGCTGCGGATCCCTCCCCCTCTGTACTGCTGTCCTCGCTCGGCTTTTCACTTCCCATGTTGGGTCAGTGACGTCATCGTCCACCACCTCCTCTTCCACTTCCTCACTCTGCTCATCCTCCTGACTTGACCTAACCACAACCTCAGTGATTGACAACTGTGTCTCATCATCATCCACCTCGTGAACGAATGATTGCCGTTCACCACCATCATCTTCTTGAGACTGTGAAGGCTTTAGAGGTTGGGAATCAGGGCACAATATCTCAGGTCCCTCTTCAAGTGTGCTGGGCACAAGGGCCAAATGTAAAAGTGGCGCTGGAAAGAGCTCCTCGGAATATCCGAGTGTGGGATCACTCGTTTGGCAAGCCTCTCCATGGTGGGAGAAAGGATGATCAGAGTGAGGATTCGGTTGACGAGACTCTTGGCTACAGAGACTGGACTTGGTGGAAGAGAGCGTGGTGCTTAACCGACTGGAAGCATTATCTTCAGCAATCCAACCGACCAACTGTTCGCACTGGTCTGACTTGGACAGTGTTGTCCTGCGACGCCCAGCTAAGTTGGACATGAAGCTGGTTAAGGTGGATGTTTTTTTTTCTGGTGCAGTGGCAGCAGGCACAGTTTCATTGCGCCTAGGGCCACCGCCTCTGCGTGCACCATCAGCATCACGCCCACTTCCCCGCCCTTTAGTGTTCGCCTTCATATTAATGGTTTTGTCACTAGATGTGGCGCAGATTGTGTTACAGTCTGCTAAAGACACATTTGGTTGCAGGACAGTATATGTTGCAGAAACCCACATAATATGGACACTATATTAGGCCCAGATTATTGGAATTTGCAATAGACACTGTTTTCTGATGTAGTACAGTATTGGTTACAGAACACCACAGAATATGGACACTATATTAGGCCCAGATTATTGGAATTTGCAATATAGACACTGTTTTCTGATGTAGTAAAGTATTGGTTACAGAACACCACAGAATATGGACACTATATTAGGCCCAGATTATTGGAATCTGCAACAGACACTGTTTTCTGATGTAGTACAGAGTATTGGTTACAGATTATGGACACTATATTAGGCCCAGATTATTGGAATCTGCAATACAGACAATGTTTTCTGATGTAGTACAGTATTGGTTACAGAACACCACAGATTATGGACACTATATTAGGCCCAGATTATTGGAATTTGCAATACAGACACAGTTTTCAGATAGAGTACTGTATATGTCACGGATGTGTATTACACGCACACACTACAGAGACAGTAGATGAGGGATGGCCCCTGATTATTTAAATTTACGCAAAAAAAAAACAGTTTTCGGATAGAGTACTGTATATGTCACGGATGTGTATTAAACGCACACTATAGACAATAAATGTGGCGCTGATTATTTGAATTTACGCAAAAAGACACAGTCTGCAGATGCCGTCAAACACACACACACTGTAGTCCTTAAAAATACTTTGGGGTCTTTGAAAAGCTTTTGGTAGTAAAAACAGCAAATTTCTCTCCCTGCACTATCTGACCCTTCCTCAGCACGGATGTCCCTGAGACTGATCAATTTAGCGCAGGTAAAAATATATTGCTGCTCTAAAACATACACACACACACACAGTAGTCCTTAAAGGGACTTTTGGGTCTTTGAAAAGCTTTCTTAGAATAATAACTGAGAATTTCACTTCCTACACTGGCTTTCCCTTCCTACCCTCTGCTCTCCCTGACTATGACTGATCCGAGCATGTGTCATCGGGTGCTATATAACGACCTATGACGCGTGCCGGCCAGCCAATCACTGTAATGCCAGCAGCCAACATGGCTACTGGCATTACAGTGATGGCAGTACTTACCTGAACGTTTATTGGCTGCTTATCAGCCGCGAAACGTGAGGGGAAGAGACTGGAGCATGGAGTTCGAGCACATGCAATACTCGGCCGAGTACCGCCATGTGCCGAGCATAGCGATGCTCGAGCCGAACCGGTATTCGGCCGAGCATGCTCGCTCATCACTAGTAACGTCATCATGCTCGCCTTTGGCGGGATTTCTTCACTCAAGATGGAGTGGACGGCCTCTGCGTGATCAAGGGGGTGAGGTGAGTACAATTTTTTTTTCTCCGATTAAACCGCTGAACACCTGAATGTGAGTCTCAGATGCCGTGATCAGCGATGAAAGTGGCTTCTGAGGGGTTAAATGACAGGGAAGCAGCGCAATTGCCATTCCTCATCATTGTGCCTGCTCCATAAAATAAAAAGGGATTACTTCGTCACAAATCGAATTTCTTGATGAAGTTCGGAGAAGCTGCTGAATCAAATTTTTTAAAACTTCACAGATCACAAATTTTAACCATCTGGAAGTTAAGGCTATCAATCACTGACAACAAGCACATATATTGCATAATGTTTCAGCTCTGTTTGCAACAACCAGTTAACTCCATTGAAAGGGGTATTCCCATCTGAGACAATGGGAGCATACCGCTAGGATATGTCCCCATTGTCTGATAGGTGCGGGTGTCACCTCTGAGACCTGCACCTATATCGAGAATGGAGCTGGGAATGTGGTGGCTGTAGGACCCCGGGTCCGGCCATTACCAAGCTCTCTCCCCGCAGAAGTGAATGGGAGCGCACCGTGCTTGTCTGGCCACCACTCCCATTCATTTCTATGGGGCCGATGGAAATGGCTGAACCAGAGCTCTGCTATTTTTACTGGCCGCATAGAAATGAATGGAGGGCGGCTGCCATATCAGAAAATGGGGGCATATCCTAGTGATATGCCCCCATTGTCTGAGATGGGAATACCCCTTTAAAAAGTGACTATAGGACTTTATGACTGTAGGTCTCATGGCAGAGCAATGTGGCATAATAGTTCCTTATGCAATGTGAGGCATGCACAGTAAGTCCTCATGTATCTGTGTGTTACCCTAATATGACATGTGTGGAAAAAGAAGCCTTAAAGAGTTGTCAGGCCTCATGTTTTTTGCCCGGATAAGAGGCGGGTGCGTTGCGGGAAAAATTGTAATGTGTTTTGCACTCGCGTGAGAAAAATCCGCATGTTTGGTACCCAAACCCGAACTTCTTCACAGAAGTTCGGGTTTGGGTTAGGTGCTGGGTAGATTGTATTATTTTCCCTTAAAACATGGTTATAAGGGAAAATAATAGTATTCTTAATACAGAATGCATAGTACAATAGCGCTGGAGGGGTTAAAAAATAATAAAAATTTTTTTAACTCACCTTAATCTACTTGCTCACGCAGCCCGGCTTCTCTTCTGTCTTCTTTTTTGCTGTGTGCAGGAAAAGGACCTGTGGTGACGTCACTCCGGTCATCACATGGTCCATCACATGATCTTGTACCATGGTGATGGACCATGTGATGACCGGAGTGACGTCACCACAGGTCCTTTTCCTGTACACAGCAAAGAAGAAGACAGAAGAGAAGCCGGGCTGCGCGAGCAAGTGGATTAAGGTGAGTTAAATTATATTTAAAAAAATTAACCCCTCCAGCGCTATTGTACTATGCATTCTGTATTAAGAATGCTATTATTTTCCCTTATAACCATGTTATAAGGGAAAATAATAAAGATCGGGTCTCCATCCCAATCGTCTCCTAGCAACCGTGCGTGAAAATCGCACCACCTCCGCACTTGCTTGCAGGTGCTTGCGATTTTCACGCAGCCCCATTCACTTCTATGGTGTCTGCGTTGCGTGAAAAACGCACAATATAGAGCATGCTGCGATTTTCACGCAACGCATAAGTGCTGCGTGAAAATCACCGCTCATATGCACAGCCCCATAGAAATGAATGGGTCCGGATTCAGTGCGGGTGCAATGCGTTCACCCGAGGCTGGTCATTGGCTGCAGCAATACGGTTGTTGACAGACAGAAATAGCAGTGGAAATCAGCATTCATTGACATGATGCCAGTTTAACATTTGGACTGTAGGTCAATTTATGCTTTATATTTCTTTGCAGCAGGTGGATGACACTTTTTATAATCTCATTCCCACTGCCGGTGCACAAATCTGCAGTGCAAGTCTTGTGTGGACGTACCCTCAAAGAGTACGGTAGACCCTACATTGTGCAACAGAGAAAGCTTTTTATGACCCTCACCTGTTTCAATACTTCTCCTTTTCCCCAGTATTTTAAATCTGATGGGTCCTTAACCCCTTAAGGACACGGCCATATTTCACCTTAAGGACCAGGCCATTTTTTTGCAAATCTGACCAGTGTCACTTTATGTGGTAATAACTTTAAAACGCTTTTACTTATCCAGGCCAGGCTAATTTCCAAATTTCAATTTCTCTACTTTTATAATAGATAGTAATACCCTCCAAAAATAGTTGTCATTTTACATTCCCCATATGCCTACTTCATGTTTGGGTCATTTTGGGAATGACATTTTATTTTTTGGGGACGTTACAAGGCTTAGAAGTTTAGAAGCAAATCTTGAAAAAAAAAATCTAAAACCCACTTTCTCAGGACCAGTTCAGGTCTGAAGTCACTTTGTGAGGCTTACATAATAGAAACCACCCAAAAATGACCCAATTTTACAAACTACACCCCTCAAGGTATTCAGAACTGATTTTACAAACTTTGTTAACCCTTTAGGTGTTCCACAAGAATTAATGGAAAATAGAGATAACATTTCAAAAGTTCACTTTTTTGGCAGATTTTCCATTTTAATCAATTTTTTCCAGTTATAAAGCAAGGGTTAACAGTCAAACAAAACTCATTATTTATGGCCCTGATATTTTAGTTTACAGAAACACCCAATATGTGGTTGTAAACCGCTGTACGGGCACACGGGAGGGCGCAGAAGGAAAGGAATGCCATACGGTTTTTGGAAGGCAGATTTTGCTGGACTGTTTTTTTTGACACCATGTCCCATGTGAAGCCCCCCTGATGCACCCCTAGAGTAGAAACTCCAAAAAAGTGACCCTATTTTGAAAACTACGGGATATGGTGGCAGTTTTGTTGGTACTATTTTAGGGTACATATGATTTTTGGTTGCTCTATATTACACTTTTTGTGAGGCAAGGTAACAAGAAATAGCTGTTTTGGCACCGTTTATATTTTTTGTTATTTACAACATTCATCTGACAGGTTAGATCATGTGGTATTTTTATAGAGCAGGTTGTCACAGACGCGACAATACCAAATATGAAAACTTTTTTGGGTTATTTGTTTCAGTTTTACATAACAAAGCATTTTTTTTAAACAAAAAAGATTCTTTAGTGTCTCCACATTCAGAAAGCCATAGTTTTATTTATTTTTTGGGCGATTGTCTTGTGTAGGTGCTCATTTTTTTCAAGATAAGACAATGGTTTGATTGGCACTATTTTGAGGTGCATATGACTTTTTGATCACTTGCTATTACACTTTTTGTGATGTAAGGTGACAAAAAATGGCTTTTTTTTTAACCGTTTTTTTTTAAAATCATCTGAGGGGTAAGGTAATGTGATATTTTTATAGAGCAGGTTATTACGGATGTGGAAATACCTAATATGTCTACTTTTTTTTATTTATGTATGTTTTACACAATGATTTTATTTTTTAACCCCTTAAAGACACAGCCTTTTTACACCTTAGGACCAGGCCATTTTTTGAAAATCTGACCAGAGTCCCTTTAAGTGCTGATAACTTTAAAACGGTTTGACTTATCCAGGCCGTTCTGAGATTGTTTTTTCGTCACATATTGTACTTCATGACACTGGTAAAATGGAGTCCAAAAAAAATTTTTTTTGCACCAAAAAATACCTAATTTAACAAAAATTTGAAAAAAAAATGCAAATTTCAAAGTTTCAGTTTCTCTACTTCTGTAATACATAGTAATACCCCCAAAAATTGTGATTACTTTACATTCCCCATATGTCTACTTCATGTTTGAATTGTTTTGGGAATGATATTTTATTTTTTGGGGATGTTATAAGGCTTAGAAGTTTAGAAGCAAATCTTGAAATTTTTCCGAAATTTACAAAAACTCAATTTCTAGGGACCAGTTCAGGTCTCAAGTCACTTTGCGAGGCTTACATTATAGAAACCACCCAAAAATGACCCCATCTAAGAAACTACACCCCTCAAGGTATTCAAAACTGATTTTGCATACGTTGTTAACCCTTTAGGTGTTGCACAAGAGTTATTGGCAAATAGGGAGGAAATTTGAGAATTTCATTTTTTTGTCTAATTTTTCATTTTAACCCATTTTTTCCACTAACAAACCAAGGGTTAACAGCCAAACAAGACTGTATCTTTATTGCCCTGACTCTGCCATTTACAGAAACACCCAATATGTGGCCGTAAACTACTGTACGGCCACACAGCGGGGCGTAGAGTGAAAGGTGCGCCGTTTGGTTTTTGGAAGGCTGATTTTTATGGACTGGTTTATTTACACCATGTCCCATTTGAAGCCCCCTGATGCACCCCTAGAGGAGAAACTCCCTAAAAGTGACCCCATCTAAGAAACTACACCCCTCAAGGTATTCAAAACTGATTTTACATACGTCGTTAACCCTTTAGGTGTTGCACAAGAGTTATTGGCAAATGGCGATGAAATTTGAGAATTTCATTTTTTTGCCTAATTTTCCATTTTAACCCATTTTTTCCACTAACAAAGCAAGGGTTAACAGCCAAACAAGACTGTATCTTTATTGCCCTGACTCTGCTGTTTACAGAAACACCCCATATGTGGCCGTAAACTACTGTACGGCCACACAGCGGGGCGTAGAGTGAAAGGTGCGCCGTTTGGTTTTTGGAGGGCTGATTTTTATGGACTGTTTTTTTGGCACCATGTCCCATTTGAAGCCCCCCTGATGCACCCCTAGATTATAAACTCCATAAAAGTGACCCCATCTAAGAAACTACACCCCTCAAGGTATTCAAAACTGATTTTACAAACTTTGTTAACCCTTTAGGTGTTGCACAAGATTTAATGGAAAATAGAGATACAATTTCAAAATTTCACTTTTTTGGCAGATTTTCCATTTTAATATTTTTTTTCCAGTTACAAAGCAAGGGTTAACAGCCAAACAAAACTCATTATTTATGGCCCTAATTCTGTAGTTTACAGAAACACCCCATATGTGGTCGTAAACAGCTGTACGGGCACACGGCAGGGCGCAGAAGGAAAGGAACACCATATGGTTTTTGGAAGGCATATTTTGCTGGACTGGTTTTTTTGACACCATGTCCCGTTTGAAGCCCCCCTGATGCACCCCTAGAGTAGAAACTCCAAAAAAGTGACCCCATTTTAGAAACTACGGGATAGGGTGGCAGTTTTGTTGGTACTAGTTTAGGGTACATATGATTTTTGGTTGCTCTATATTACACTTTTTGTGCGGCAAGGTAACAAGAAATAGCTTTTTTGGCACAGTTTTTTTTTTGTTATTTACAACATTCATCTGACAGGTTAGATCATGTGGTAATTTTATAGAGCAGGTTGTCACGGACGCGGAGATACCTAATATGTATACAATTTTTTTTTATTTATGTAAGTTTTACACAATGATTTCATTTTTAAAACCAAAAAAATGTTTTAGTGTCTCCATAGTCTAAGAGCCATAGTTTTTTCAGTTTTTGGGCGATTATCTTAAGTAGGGTCTCATTTTTTGCGGGATGAGATGACGGTTTGATTGGCATCTATTTTGGGGTGCATATGACTTTTTGATTGCTTGCTATTACACTTTTTGTGACGTAAGATGACAAAAAATGGCTTTTTTTACACCGTTTTTATTTTTATTTTTTTACGGTGGTCATCTGAGGGGTTAGATCATGTGATATTTTTATAGAGCCGGGCGATACGGACGCGGCGATACCTAATATGTATACTTTTTTTTATTTATGTAAGTTTTACACAATGATTTCATTTTTGAAACAAAAAAAATCATGTTTTAGTGTTTCCATAGTCTAAGAGCCATAGTTTTTTCAGTTTTTGGGCGATTATCTTGGGTAGGGTATGATTTTTGCGGGATGAGATGACGGTTTGATTGTTACAATTTTGGCGTACATGCGACTTTTTTGATCACTTTTATTACCTTTTTTGGGAAGTAAGGTGGGCAAAATTTCAATTTCATCATAGTTTTTTATTTTTTATTTTTATGGTATTCACCGTTCGGGTAAAGTAACATGACCGTTTTATAGATCAGGTCGTTACGGACGCGGCGATACCAAACATGTGTAGGGAATTTTATTTTTTTCATTTTTTATCAGTGATAAATGTGTTTTTTGATTTTTACTTTTTTTTCACTTTTATTCACTTTTTTTTGACCCAGACCCACTTGGTTCTTGAAGATCCAGTGGGTCTGATGTCTGAATAATACAGTACAGTACAATATATATTGTTCTGTACTGTATTTTACTTACACTGAACAGATCTATGCCTTTCAGCACAGATCTGTTCAGCACCATGGATAGCAGGACGCCTGAGAGGCGTCCTGTTGCCATGGGAACCTTCCCCGTCTGCTCAGAACTTCGCAGACGGGGAAGGGTAAGGAGGGGATCTCTCGGGGGGCTCTCTGGGGGCTCTCTCCCTCCCCATCGGGGGGCTGCAAAGGCACAGCAGCCCCCCGATGGGAGAGGGAGGGAGCTCCCTGCGCTGTTAACCTTTTCCATACAGCGGTCCGTACGGACCGCTGTATGGAAAGGGTTAAACGGCTGACATCGCATCGCAGATGTCATCCGTTTATACCAGGGTGCCAGCAATGTGCTGGCACCCTGGTATCCCCACTAGACACCAACGATTATACAAGGGGAGGCGGGCGGGGATCGCGATCCCGCCTGCCGCACCGCCCGCCTCCCGCACTGCCCACACCGCCCGCAACCCTCCCCCTGCACCTCCCGCCACCATAAAAATCATTCGGGGGTGCAGGGGGGGTGAATAAAACTTTTTTTTTAGGCATATAAAGTTTCTGATCCCCGCGGTCAGGGACTGCGGGGACCAGAAACTTCAGAAATCGCAGCAAACCGCAGGTCTGAATTGACCTGCGGTTTGCCGCGATCGCCGACATGGGGGGGTCACGGGACCCCCCCGCGCATTTAGCCTAGGTGCCTGCTCAATGATTTGAGCAGGCACCGGGTTCCGATCACTGCCAGCCGCACGGCAGTGATCGAAAATACACAGGGCGTACATGTACGCCCTGTGTCCTTAAGTACCAGGGCACAAGGGCGTACCTGTACGCCCTATGTCCTTAAGAGGTTAAACAAAAAAAAATCATGTTTTAGTGTCTCCATAATCTGAGAGCCATAGTTTTTTCAGTTTTTGGGCAATTATCTTGGGTAGGGTATGATTTTTGCGGGATGAGATGACGGTTTGATTGGCACTATTTTGGGGTGCGTATGTCTTTTTGATCGCTTGCTATTACACTTTTTGTGAGGTGACAAAAAATGGCTTTTTTACACCATTTTTTAAAATTTTATTTTTTATGGTGTTCACCTGAGGGGTTAGGTCATGTGATATTTTTATAGAGCAGGTTCTTACAGATGCGACGATACCTAATATGCATACTTTTTTTATTTACTTAAGTTTTACACAATACCAGCATTTTTGAAACAAAAAAAATGATGTTTTAGTGTCTCCATATTATGAGCCATAGTTTTTAAATTTTTTGAGCGATTGTCTTAGGTAGGGGCTCATTTTTTGCAGGATGAGGTGATGGTTAGATTGGTACTATTTTGGGGGGCATACGCCTTTTTGATCACTTGGTGTTGCACTTTTTGTGATGTAAGGTGACAAAAATGGCTTTTTTTTTACACCGTTTTTATTATATTTATTTTATGGTATTTATCAGACTGGGTGGATCATGTGATATATTTATAGAGCCGGTCATTACTAATGCGCCGATACCTAATATGTGTGGTTTTTATTATTTTTTCAGTTTTTTATTATAAAATAAGTGGAAAGGGGCGTTTTTTTTCTTTTTTTACTTTATTAATTTTATTACTTTATTAGTTTTATTAAAAACACTTTTTTAACTTTTTTTTTCTTTACTTTATTTCTAACATTCACTTTTGGGGTCTGATCCCCTCTGCAATGCATTACAATGCGCGGGGACTCGATGGGCTCCCTCAAACACAAACCCCTTCTATGCCGCGATAGCGGCATAGAAGGGGTTAATCCGCAGCAATCGCCGATACAGGGGGTCACAGGACCCCCCTGGGCATTGACCCAGGGTGCATGCTGATTGATTTCAGCAGGCACCCAGTTCCGATCACCGCTCGCCGAGCGGCAGTGATCGGAAATACACAGGGCGTACAGGTACTCCCTGTGTCCTTAAGTACCGGGACATCAGGGCGTAAGAGGTACATCCTGTGTCCGTAAGAGGTTAAAGCCATTGTCTCACTTCAGTAAATGGCATTTATCATGTAATGTATTGTGTGTCCATATTGCCTCCTTTGCTGGCTGGATTCATTTTTCCATCACATTATACACTGCTTGTTCCCATGGTTACAGACCACCCTGCAATCCATCAGTGATGGTCGTGCTTGCACACTGTAGGCAAAATAGTCAGCCTCTCTGTTGGCCGGGACCTTGGGAGTGCACATAGGCTAGTGTCTTTTCCTATATTGTGCAAATACTGCCACCACTGATGGATTGCAGGGTGGTCTGTAACTATGGAAACGAGCAGTGTATAATATGTAAAATGAATCCAGCCAGCAAAGGAAGCAATATGTATAATAACTAGGGATGAGCAAATCAACTAAACATCGATTCGCATAAAACTTCGTTCCAATGCTGTACGGAGCAGGAGCAGCATACAGTATTAGAATGTATTGGCTCTGATGAGTCAAAGTTATTGCTTCGCGAAGTCTCGCAAAATTTCTGGTAATAACTTCATAAATTCATTTGTACTGTAAAAAAACATTTCTCGAACTCTGGTTCGGTTTCACGCTAAGCACGCATGTGTTCGCATTTTGGAGACGGAAATAAGCTGCTGTCAGACACCTGTGATGGCAGTTTATCTGCCTTTAGGACAAAGGATTGGGTATTGCATATTCATAATCTTTCTTACCTTTAAATCATGCTGTGGTGGGAGAGTTGAGACATGATATACACATTAGATGGTTAACCAATCCTGCCAAGATCCCTGGGTTTGGCCGAGGTTTGTCTAATGTGTATGGCCACCTTTACTCTAAAATTAGAATGTAATGTAATTGTATTTCAACTGTGAGTCAAGTTGCTATATCAGTAGCAGTTGCATAACTACAAATGACTGTGCCCCCCAGCCAATTTTTTAACGACCCCACCCCCTCCCCCAGCAACTTCTTCGTATTCTTCGTAACCTTCAACCTCCTGTGCAACCCACACTCCTGCGGCTAGTCAAGATCACTCTCTCAGACCAGGCAAGGCAGCTGCTCCATACGTTTCATACAGTATCACTGTACATAGTGTCATTGTATAACAATGTTGAGGGGGCCTCACAAATGTGTCGGACTAAAGTCCATTGGGACCACCAGATGAAATTATTCTGAGAGCCCCCTGCTTTCTTTGGGGTCCATTATTTTCAGAGCTTGGGCCCATTGTAGGATCCTCTGGTACTCTGGTGGGCCAGTCCGACCCTGACTGACAATAACATTTTTAGTCCTCCTGAGTGGCCCATTCTGATTTCAGACTATAAAGCAGCCACTTCCCCTACTTTCCCTATACCCCTGCTTAGTAGGCTTATTTTAGTTGTGAACTTCAGCTATATATGAGCATCTGAAGCTGTTTTGTCATTGGGTGATGTTGGATGACATCCACACAGGTTACTTTAAGGCCAAGGGAGATATAGTACTTGATCTTCCATTGTACATATGAGCTGTAATTGAGAGATTTCCGTGCACTGGTGTTGTACATGGGATTATATACATAATGACTAAACATCCATAATTTATTTTTGACTTAGACATGAGCACACAATAAAATTAGGTGGACAAATTTAGGCCACGGACAGCTTTATTAAGGAACTGCTTTGTGGGCATCTTTTATGACTCAATTTGGTCTAAAAATCACTTTTTCAATTGGTCTTTATTAAAAATGTTTAGCTGGTTCTGAGTTGCAAGAGTTAAAAAATTTGCATGTTTGCAAGTTGTGACTTTCTGTTTTGTTTGAATCCTGGTCAATCAACTGCTCAGATAAAGCTCTTACAGTATCTCTGATATCCTGACCTCACAAAAATTATTTAAGCCATATTCCTATCAGTTTAATAATAATTAAGCTATAATGAGTATTTATGAGGTCAGGAGATCAGAAATAAGAGTGTGATGAATGGAGGGTATGGCACACATCCGTGGTGTGCTCTACTTTACTATGGCAGCCCCGTTCTCGAGAGGTGGGACCCATACCTATCTTTTTTTTTCTAATCAGATATTTCTTATTAAACATTTTTTTTTAAAATTGTGCAAACAATAGGGACCCCTTCATTACAAGTAATAATGTAACATAGTTACATAGTTACATAGTTGATACGGTTGAAAAAAGACATAAGCCCATCAAGTTCAACCAAGGGATAGGTGGGGACGTGAATCCCAGAAGGAAGTGAGACTCAGATTTCTACATGTTTTCATAAGCATTAATGTTGTTTACTTTTAAGAATTCATCTAAATAGTGACCATAAAGTAATAACCTTCCAATTATCATTCAAAAGAGTGTTTCTTCAGGGAGGAACAAAAATACCAAACTTCAAAAAAGCTAAATTTAGCCAACTAAGGGAGGCCATAGGCCTAACTAAGTGGGACAAAGTGCTCAAAAATAAAACCACAAAATGGGATATTTTTAAAAGTATCCTAAAATCTAATTGTGAGAGGTATATACCTTATGGGAATAAAAGGTTAAGGAACAAGAAGAAACCAATGTGGATAAATAGAACTGTAAAGAAGTAATAAATGACAAAAAGAAAAAAGGAAAAAAAGGAAAAAAATTAAATGTGTAAAAAAACTAATGAAAGCGGCCAAACTAGAGACCGAGAGATTTATTGCCAAAGAGAGCAAAACTAACCCTAAAATGTTCTTCAATTATATAAATGGTAAAAAGTATATATCTGAAGGTGCCGGACCTTTACAGAGTGATGATGGGGGAGTTGCAGAGAGCGATGAGGAGTAAGCAAAGCTATTAAATATTTTTTTCTCCACTGTATTCACTGATGAAAATAAACTGTCAGATGAAATGCAGAATGTAAAAGTAAATTCCCCATTAAAAGTGCCCTGTCTGACCCAGGAAGAAGTACAGCGGCGTCTTAAAAAGATTAAAATAGACAAATCGCCAGGACCAGATGGCATACACCCCTGTATCCTAAGATAATTAAGTAATGTGTGACGGTCACGTATACTACACACAGGGGGGAGGATAGTGACCACTGCGGTCCACCCTCACCCCTGGCCCTGCCTACTTGCCTCGCAAGTCCTAATGACAGAGGACAACTAGACGGCAGTCCCTAACTTAGGATACGTGCTGGGAAGACAGACAAGACAAATAACGGAACGTGAACGGACCTGGTCAATACCTAGAGAGCTACGCAATACTAAGGAATGAGCAGAGAATAGTCAGGAAAAGCCGAGGTCAAAGACCAGGAGAAAAACTAAGTACAACAGGAGTCCGCAAAGAATCGTCAGGTGGAAGCCAGGGTCAGGATACCAGGAGAGATGCGCAGTACAGGAGGAGCAGGCAAAGGATCGTCAGGGAACAGGATCAGGTAGTATTCAGTAGTCCAACAAATAGCCAGGAATCTAGAATTAACAGGCAACCTGTGGCCAGCAGGCTGCCTGTATTTATAGTGGGGTCTGAGGGTCATGTGACGTGGCCAGCGTCACATGACCGACAGACAGACAAGTCGAGCACCGAGTGATCAGCTCGGCGCTCAAGGCAGACCTAGGAGCAGG
Organism: Bufo bufo; assembly: GCF_905171765.1. Classification (NCBI taxonomy): domain Eukaryota; kingdom Metazoa; phylum Chordata; class Amphibia; order Anura; family Bufonidae; genus Bufo; species Bufo bufo. The sequence continues at coordinate 727,818,645 of NC_053389.1, read as the reverse complement.
GAGCCTCCCAACTAGTAAAGCCGCCCTGGGAACGAGGCCAAACACAGATCCTCGCTCCCGAAGCTAAGCAGCAGGTCTGCGGCTGATGGGAGACCGAGTGCGCCTTTGGCGCCCCGTGACATAATGTCATAGCCAGACCCTTATTTATGATATTTAAAGACTTGTTACTGACAGAGAGTGTTCCACAGGATTGGCGCATAGCAAATGTGGTGCCAATATTGAAAAAGGGTCCAAAAACAGAGCCCGGAAACTATAGGCCAGTAAGTTTAACATCTGTCGTGGGTAAACTGTTTGAAGGTTTTCTAAGAGATGCTATCTTGGAGTACCTCAATGAAAATAAGCAAATAACGCCTTATCAGCATGGCTTCACAAGGGATTGGTCATGTCAAACTAATTTAATCAGTTTCTATGAGGAGGTAAGTTCTAGACTTGACGGCGGCGAGTCAATGGATGTCGTATATCTGGATTTCTCCAAAGCATTTGACACTGTACCACATAAAAGGTTAGTATATAAAATGAGAATGCTTGGACTGGGAGAAAATGTCTGTATGTGGGTAAGTAACTGGCTGAGTGATAGAAAACAGAGGGTGGTTATTAGTGGTACACACTCAGATTGGGTCACTGTTACTAGTGGAATACCACAGGGGTCAGTACTGGGCCCTATCCTCTTCAATATATTTATTAATGATCTTGTAGAACGCTTGCACAGTAAAATATCATTTTTTACAGATGACACTAAACTGTGTAAAGTAATTGACACGGAAGAGAAAAGTATACTGCTACAGATGGATCTAAAAAGATTGGAGACTTGGGCAGAGAAGTGGCACATGAGGTTTAACACTGACAAATAGGTTATGCATATAGTAAGTAATAATGCAAGTCACACGTACATACTAAATGGTAAAACACTGGGTAACACTGACATGGAAAAGGACCTAGGAATTTTAATAAACAGCAAACTAAGGCTACTTTCACACTAGCGTTCGGGTGCTCCGTTTGAAGGGGCTCACAAGTGGCCCCGAACGCATCCCTACTGCCCTAATGCATTCTGAGTGGACGCGGATCCGCTCAGAATGCATCAGTCTGGCAGCGTTCAGCCTCCGCTCCGCTCAGCAAGCGGACACCTGAATGCTGCTTGCAGCGTTCGGGTGTCCGCCTGGCCGTGCGGAGGCAAGCGGATCCGTCCAGACTTACAATGTAAGTCAATGGGGACGGATCCGTTTGAAGATGACACAATATGGCTCAATCTTCAAACGGATCCGTCCCCCATTGGCTTTCAATGTAAAGTCTGGACGGATCCGTCTGAACTACTTTCACACTTAGAATTTTTTTTAAACTATAATGCAGACGGATCCGTTCTGAACGGATCCAAACGTCTGTATTATAGGAGCAGATCCGTCTGTGCAGACATCAGACGGACCCGCTCTGAACGGTAGTGTGAAAGTAGCCTAAGCTGTAAAAACCAGTGTCAGGCAGCTGCTTCCAAGGCCGATAAGATAATGGGTTGCATCAAAAAGGGAATAGATGCCCGTGATGAGAACATAGTCCTACCACTTTACAAATCATTAGTCAGACCACACACGGAGTACTGTGTACAATTCTGGGCTCCTGTGAACAAGGCAGACATAGCAGAGCTGGAGAGGGTCCAGAGGAGGGCAACTAAAGTAATAACTGGAATGGGGCAACTACAGTACCCTGAAAGATTATCAAAATTAGGGTTATTCACGTTAGAAAAAAGACGACTGAGGGGAGATTTAATTACTATGTATAAATGTATCAGGGGTCAGTACAGAGATCTATCCCATCATCTATTTATCCCCAGGACTGTGACAATGGGACATCCTCTGCGTCTGGAGGAAAGAAGGTTTGTACACAAACATAGAAGAGGATTCTTTACGGTAAGAGCAGTGAGACTATGGAACTCTCTGCCTGAGGAGGTGGTGATGGTGAGTACAATAAAGGAATTCAAGAGGGGCCTGGATGTATTTCTGGAGTGTAATAATATTACAGGCTATAGCTACTAGAGAGGGGTCGTTGATCCAGGGAGTTATTCTGATTGCCTGATTGGAGTCAGGAAGGAATTTTTTTCCCTTTAAGTGTGGAAAATTGGCTTCTACCTCACAGGCTTGATCAACTTGCAGGATAACAGGCCGAACTGGATGGACAAATGTCTTTTTTCGGCCTTATATACTATGTTACTACACTGAACAAAAATATAAACACAACACTTTCCGTTTTGCTCCCATTTTGCATGAGCTGAACTCAAAGATCTGGAAACATTTTCCACATACACAAAAGACCCATTACTCTCAAATATTGTTCACAAATCTGTCTTAATCTGTGTTAGTGAGCACTTCTCCTTTGCCGAGATAATCCATCCCACCTCACAGGTGTGGCATATCAAGGTGCTGATTAGACAGCATGAATATTGCACAGGTGTGCCTTAGACTGCCCACAATAAAAAAGCCACTCTGAAATGTGCACAGTTTTGCCTTACTGGGGGGGAAGGCAGAAAACCAGTCAGTATCTGGTGTGGCCCCCATTTGCCTCACGCAGTGCAACACATCTTCGTCGTATAGAGTTGATCAGGTTGTTGATTGTGGCCTGTGGAATGTTGGTCCACTCCTCTTCAATAGCTGTGCGACGTTGCAGAATATTGTCAGGAACTGGAACATTCTGTTGCATACGCCGATCCAGAGCATCCCAAACATGCTCAATGGGTGACATGTCCGGTGAGTATGCTGGCCATGCAAGAACTGGGATGTTTTCAACTTGCAGGAATGGTGTACAGATCCTTGCAATATGGGGCCGTGCATTATCATGCAGCAACATGAGGTGATGGTCGTTGATGAATGGCACAACAATGGGCCTCAGGATCTCGTCACGGTATCTCTGTGCATTCAAAATGCCATCAATAAAATGCACCTGTGTTCGTTGTCCATAACATACCATAACTCCACCGCCACCATGGGCCACTCGATCCACAATGTTGACGTCAGCAAACCGCTAACCCACACGACTCCACACATGCTGTCTGCCATCTGTCCTGAACAGTGAAAACCGTGACTCACCCGTGAACAGAATGCCTCTCCCACATGCCAGACGCCATTTAATGTGAGCATTTGCCCACTCAAGTCAGTTACGACGATGAACTGCAGTCAGGTCCAGACCCCGATGAGGACGACGAGCATGCAGATGAGCTTCCCTAAGACGGTTTCTGACAGTTTGTGCAGAAATTCTTTGGTTATGCAAACCGATTGTTGCTGCAGCTGTCCGGGTGGCTGGTCTCAGACGATCATGGAGATGAACATGCTGGATGTTGAGGTCCTGGGCTGGTGTGGTTACACGTGGTCTGAGGTTGTGAGGCTGGCTGGATGTACTGCCAAATTCTCTGAAACGCCTTTGGAGATGGCTTATAATAGAGAAATGAACATTCATTGTACAGGCAACAGCTCTGGTAGACATTCCTGCAGTCAGCATGCCAATTGCATGCTCCCTCAAACATTGCGACATCTGTGGCATTGTGCTGTGTGATCAAACTGCACATTTCAGAGAGGTCTTTCATTGTGGGCAGTCTAAGGCAAACCTGTGCAATATTTATGCTGTCTAATCAGCACCTTGATATGCCACACCTGGGATGGATTATCTCGGCAAAGGAGAAGTGCTCACTAACACAGATTTAGACAGATTTGTGAACAATATTTGAGAGTAATGGGTCTTTTGTGTATGTTGAAAATGTTTCAGATCTTTTAGTTCAGCTCATTCAAAATGGGAGCAAACCCGAAAGTGTTGCGCTTATATTTTTGTTCAGTGTATGTAAACCCTTTTTAAAACTGTCCACTGTTCCTGCTGTGACCACGTCCTGAGGAAGTCTATTCCACAGTTTAACCATTCTTACAGTAAAGAAGCTTTAACGCTTCTGGAGACTGAACTTTTTCTTCTTCAGTCGGAGGCAGTGCCCCCTTGTTTTTTGAGGGCATTTGACATTTGACAGTTTTTCACCGTATTTTTTGTCTGGCCAATTTATATATTTGTATAGGTTAATCATGTCCCCCCTTAGAAGTTTTTGCTCAAGACTAAATAAATTCAATTATTTTAATCTTTCTTCATAACTAAGACCCTCCATGCCCCTTATCAGTTTAGTCGCTCTTCTCTGTACTTTTTCCAGCTGCAGTGCGTCCTTTCAATGGACTTGTCCATGACAATATCCTGGTGACCTTAGAAGCAGCTGATTGTGACATTTCATAAAAACAAGTCAAAATATGAAATACAGAGCCATTAAGTAAGCCCCTCCCAAAAAAACACCCAATCCCCCCCCCCCCCAGCGAAGAGACTGTCCGCCATTTGTGACAAAAGTATCACACCTCATCATACTTATCATCTGATAGTCAGTAAAATCATATCCATCCTATGTAGGTCCTTTCCATATCCATACCTAGCCACTCAGTCAGGGCTCCCGAATCACTCTTCTTCAGTCCAACCTGATTTGATTCCTGTCATATGCAATTCTTATACGCAAATACGGCTGTCCAGTCACTCAGCCCGGTCTGCCCCCCACCAACACAAGGGACCCATACCTATCTAACATTCATTGCATATCCTAGCCATATGGCATCAATGTCCCAGATGGACGAACCCCTTTAAGCAAAAATAATTTCATAGTGAGCCTCCAGCCACAACTCAGCCATCTTGAAGGTTTGGTTTCCACTCTTATTGAGAACAGGTGGATTATACACTTCCTGACATGTCTTTCTTCACACAAGAGCCATTGAAGACTGACATAAATTAATGAAACTGCTGAGGGCAATGTCATATAAGCTTGTTCAATCCAGTAGAAGCCTTCATTAGCTTTATGGTCGTAAAAAAATCCTTTGCACCTGTTAATTATCTGTAATTAGAAGGTGTCATCTATCAGGCCGCCTAAATCTAGGTTTATAGAAGAATGCTGCGTCCTTGACTATTTCCTGGGAATGTACGGTATATTTGGGAACAAGCGTCATCGGTCGGCAGATCATTCATTCATGGTCAGGAATGAGTTAGACCTCCGTTCACTCCTTTTCCTTGCTCTGTCTCCATTGCCAAAACATTTTACTGCATATAAAATCTGACTCCCTGTCTCTCTGTAGAAAAGTTGAACTGTCTTTCAGTTGCGTGTCATTTAACAGAGTGACAGCACACGGCAGAAGCGTTTTAGCAAATGGAGCCTGTGATGTAAATAGATTGTGACATATTCCAAACATGTAATAATAATTAATGCTGACACCTTAATCTGCCACCGGAGTTTAAATGTACAGTATTAATCTATAATTAAGCGATCCTGGCGTAATAAGACAGTGTTGCCACGCTGACTGGTGACTACACTTTGAGAAAATATTGACATAAGCGCACGGGTTAAACTGGGCAGCTGGTTTGATTTTCTAGCGAATTGACATTATTTCCATCTTGAAGCAAGGCGTTATGGGTAAACAAGTCCAGCAGTGAAGGCACTTGGAAAATGAACAGATATAGCGTGCAGTCACCTGGCAGAGCTTCTATGATTAATAAACACAGCTTAAAATGATCAGAGATCTGTTCATAGTAGAAGAAGTTGAGAATTTTAGGTGTAATAGGGTAATTCTGAAATTGCCGAATTGGTGTTTCACAAAATTTGGTAAAGATTAGTGAGTTCACCGTAGGCCGCCAAACATTTCACATGCTGTATGTACCGGGCACAAGGGCAGGGCATCCGAGTAACAACCCTTAAAGGAAATACCTTTATATATATAATATTGCACGTCACCAAAAATGATATCTACCAGTTAAACGCAGATACCAACACATATCCTTTTTTTTTTTCTAACTACAGTTTTTTTTATATAGCTAAGAAGGATCGGCTCTCACTTTCTTGACGATATGAAGAGACTATTTCTTGACATAGCGTCAAGAAAGTGAGTGCCGTTCCTTCTTCGCTATATACTAAAATATTGCTTTACGTCAGCCGCATGGCCAAAAGATGCAATTAGAGATGAGCGAATCGAAGTTGACGAAGTGGAATTAGATCCAAATTTCAGATTTTTTTTTCACCGAATCCGAATTTCCACACGCTTTGTGGTAACGAATCAAATTTTTCCCTAAAATGGCTGCTGCACGTGTTAGGACATGGAGCAAGGAACTCTGGGAATGAGGGATCAACCACAATGCCATTCATGCAGCCAATCAGCAGCCAGCCCTGTGATGGCACAGCCCTATAAATAGCCTCAGCCTTCTTGGATTCAGCCATTTTCCAGTGTACTTAGTGCATGGAGAGACGTCAACAGGCGCTATGGACATTGGTAGAAAAGACTTTTATTTTGCTGTATAGAAGTTTAGGAAAAGGATAGGGAGGAATCATTCCACAGAATTGAAGCAGAATAGGGATCAGTAGGGGAGTTTACAGCCTGGGTATTAGGAACAATCCTATTACACCTTGCTGCACTGACTGCGGATCCAAATTGCCATTATACAGCTCTGTAATTCCAGCAAACTGTTTTTGTTATTGGAGTGCAAGTGCTGTTTGATACAGCCATTAACAGGGTTTATATTTCTATGTCTTATTTGCCCTTGTGTGGTGTAGTTATATGTTCTAAAGCATTTTTTGGCTTGCATTAGTGGGACAAAAGGGCTTATTAGCCGTTGTATGGTGAAGTGAGAAAATTACAGCCCTTTTTGGCGTGTATTAGTGGCAAAAAATATATATATTATTTGCCGTTCAGCGGTGCAGTTATATGTTCTAAAGGCTTTTGTGGCGTGCATAAGTGAAAAAAATAAGGGTCTATTTGCCATTCAGCAGTGCAGTTATATGTTCTAAAGCCCTTTTTGGCATGTATTAGTGTCCAAAAAATATATATTATTGTCACGATGCGGTACTCTGGGAAGCGGGGACGGCAGGGGCGCGCTCGCATCATCAGCACGCCCGGCGTCACCCATTCCCATGACAACCGCAATAGGGCTAAGTGCCGAGCTGATCACTCGGCGCTCGGCTGCATCAGAACTCAGAAGTCATGTGATGCTGGCCACGTCACATGACTCCACCAGCGCTCTATTTAAACAGTCAATCTGCTGGCCACAGATTGCCTGTTATTGAGGTCCTTCCTGCATGATACTCACCTGGTTTGTTTGTTCTTGCTTGGCTTTCGATTTCCCGTCCGTCTCATCCTCTGGTCTTGGCGTGCTCTCCTGGTTTGACTTCGGCTTGTCCTGACGATTCTCTGCTTGCTCCTCCGGTACCTGTTCTGCTCTCTTGGTTTTGACGCGGCTTGTTTGACCTTTCTGTTTATGTGTTGTTTGTCTTCCCTGCACTATCCTAGCTAAGGGTTTGTCGACAATTTGTCCCTTGTCGCTAGGACTTGTGAGGCAAGTAGGCAGGGACAGGGGTGAGGGTGGAGTTCAGTGGTCACTACCCCACCCCCTGTGTGTGTGTGACAAAATAACAGGCCCACATTACCACTGTTATCATGAATCCTTTGGTTACCCTGACAAGGCATGTTTCTAATCTGACTCAGATGGTTCAGGAAACTTTATTTCAGATTATGCCCCTTGTCATCCGGTTCTGAGAGCCAGAGTGTGGGCATTGTAATCTCCTGTCTCCAGGGAGATCCCCAGGATTGGGCTTTTTACTTGCCTGCTGATGCTGGTTGTCTCAGCTCTGTCGAGGGGTTCTTCCAGGCCCTAGGTACCTTGTATGATGAACCTGACAGGGCCATGGTAGCTGAGACCGCTCTTAAGGCTTTGGTACAGGGAGACAAACCTGCCGAAGAGTATTGTACCCAGTTCAGGAGATGGTGTGTTCCTTCTGGCTGGAATGAACCAGCCCTAAAAAGTAGAGATGGGACGGGGGATTCGTCGAATCCACGAATCCCTCGAATCCCTCGAATCTTGTTGGATTCGTGGGATTCGTGGACTCGAATCCCGACGTAATTTGCCTGAAACGAATCCGACGAATCCGGTGGGAGGGACTGGGAGGCGGAGCTGGGGGCCGGTGCGTTCACTGTGCTCCGGCCCCTCCGCTCCAGTAGTTATAAAAGTGTAATTGTGATTAATAATCATGCTGCCCCCTCTGTCTGCAGTATTACATGATTCAATAAATCTTACTTACAGGGCTAGTACTGCTATCGTAACAGGCCGGCCGGGCAGACGAGCGGCAGCGTCACTGACTGACGTCACCTGCCTGAGCCGCCTGCTTCATTCATAAAGCAGGCGGCTCAGGCAGGTGACGTCAGTCAGTGACGCTGCCGCTCGTCTGCCCGGCCGGCCTGTTACGATAGCAGTACTAGCCCTGTAAGTAAGATTTATTGAATCATGTAATACTGCAGACAGAGGGGGCAGCATGATTATTAATCACAATTACACTTTTATAACTACTGGAGCGGCAATGGGGGGGTCTGTGGATGACACTGTTATAGGGTGGGGGGGTCTGTGGATGGCACTGTTATAGGGTGGGGGGGGGTGTCTGTGGATGGCACTGTTATAGGGTGGGGGGGGTCTGTGGATGGCACTGTTATAGGGTGGGGGGGGTCTGTGGATGGCACTGTTATAGGATGGGGGGTCTGTGGATGGCACTGTTATGGGGTGGGGGGGGTCTGTGGATGGCACTGTTATAGGGTGGGGGGGGTCTGTGGATGGCACTGTTATAGGGTGGGGGGGTGTCTGTGGGTGGCACTGTTATGGGGTGGGGGGGTCTGTGGATGGCACTGTTATAGGGTGGGGGGGGTCTGTGGATGGCACTGTTATGGGGTGGGGGGGTCTGTGGATGGCACTGTTATGGGGTGGGGGGATCTGTGAATGCCAGGGGGAGAGGTGAGAGGCACTATGATACTACTGGCACATTGGGGGGAGGCACTATGATACGGGCACATTATGGGGGGAGATGGCACTATGATACGGGCACATTATGGGGGGAGATGGCACTATGATACGGGCACATTATGGGGGGAGATGGCACTATGATACGGGCACATTATGGGGGAGATGGCACTATGATACGGGCACATTATGGGGGGGAGGTGGCACTATGATACGGGCACATTATGGGGGGAGGTGGCACTATGATACGGGCACATTGGGGGGGAGATGGCACTATGATACGGGGACATTATGGGGGGAGGTGGCACTATGATACGGGCACATTATGGGCGGAGGTGGCACTATAATACTGGCACATTGGGGGGGAGATGGCACTATGATACCGGCACATGGAGGGGGAGGAGAGAGGCACATGATTAGGGGGGCATCTATGGGGACACTTACTGGCACATTATTGGGTGGCACTGTGGGGCCACTTCTTATTGGCACATTATTGGGGGCACTATGGGGGCATCTACTGAGGCCACAAAGAAGGGGTATTTTATATGGGGGGCTCTGTGTGGTACTAGTATTATCAGGGGTATTATCTGTTTCTGCAGTATAGTATTGGGGAGCACAGCGGAACAGTATTGGGGGTGTTAGGATGATTTGTCCAGAAGATGGGAGGATGATGGAAAAGTAGTAAACTAAGATTTTTTTTTTTGTCAAGCTGCAGAGACTAAAAATGGCTGAAAAATGGTGTCTGGTCTGAAAGGAGAAGATAAGGAAAGAGAACATCTACAAGAGACGTCTGTTCTGTAGTGATAGGAGCAGGGGTCATCGCGGTCATATAGGGTGCGACCGTGACTGGGAGGTGGAGGTTCAGACAAACTGACGCGGTCTGACTTTGTTTCTTACACCGTGCGTTCACACAATTATGTACAGGATTCGTAGGATTCGAGATTCGAAAGATTCGATATATTCGAGAACCTTTTCGGATTCGGATTCGGAAAAAATTGGATTCGTCCCACCTCTACAAAGCCAGTTCAGGTAAGGGTTGTCTGAAAATCTCAAAGACCTGTTAGTGAACTACCAGCTTCCTGAGACATTAGAGGAGACCATGACACTCGCTGTTCGACTTGACAGACTTGTTAGGGAGAGACAGCAGGAACGTCTGCTTTTTTCCCAGGAGGTGCTCCAGTCAGTGGTCTGTCCTGTGAGCAGAGCCGATTTCTCTTCTGAGGAACCCATGTAGGTCGGGATGACTCGTAGAGATCAGCGTCGCCGACAAGGGGCTTGTTTTTATTGTGGCGAGTCAGACCATTGGATAAACCAGTGCTCCAAGAAACCTTCTTCCGGTAAATCTACCAGGACAGGGGAGCTTAAGAACCAGGTATTTCCTAATGTGGTCAAGAACAAGTTATTTGTACCTATTACTGTCTCCTTGGGTATTAACAAATGCTCAGGTAATGCGTTCATTGACTTTATTGATATGAGATTTGCATTAAAGTTGGGTATTCCGATTTTGACACTTCCCACTCCCATCCACATCATGGCTATCGATTCCACCCCCCTGGTGGGTGGTACTGTGAAGTATTCTACCCCGGAGATATCCTTGACTGTGGGGGTGTGTCACTCTGAAATGTGTTCTCTGTTGGTTCTAGAAAACTTACCAGTAGAGGTGGTACTGGGCCAAGGGGGAATTGGTGAAATGGGGGGTTGAATGCGACTCGTGCTTGTCTTTTAGTGCAATCGGGGGTCTCAGCAGATCCCAATACATTGCCTCTACTAATATTTGGATGTGTTCTCCTCCTCGAACCCCGAGTTGCTACCGCCCCAAACACTTAATGATTGCGCCATTGAATTGTTAGAGGGGGCCAGATATCCCAAGGGACGTATCTATAATATTTGCAGACCTGAACACAAGGCCATGGAAGATAATGTTGAAGAGAGTCTCAGCAAGGGACACATTAGGCCTTCTGTATCTCCTATGGGGGCAGGATTTTTCTTTGTCAAAAAGAAAGATGGAGGCCTCAGACCGGGAGTTGAATAAGATTACGATCAAGAATCAATGCTCCCTTCCATTGATTCTTGATTTGTTTAATCAGGTAATGGGGGCTTCCTGGTTCTCTAAAATTGATCTGAAGGGGGCATATAACTTGATTCGAATTAAGGAGGGAGACAAGTGGAAGACAGCTTTCAATACACCAGCTGGACACTTTGAATATCTAGTAATGCCTTTCGGACTCAGTAATGCGCCAGCTGTGTTTCAAAACTTTATGAATTATATTTTTAGTGAATTCTTGGGTAAATTTATAATTGTTTACCTTGATGATGTTTTGATTTTTTCTCCTGATTTTAAGAGTCATCTGTCTCATGTGAAACAAGTGTTGGGGGTTTTGAGAAAGAATCAATTGACGGCCAAACAGGAGAAATGTGTTTTTGGGGTTTCTGTATCTTGGGTATGTCCTCACTCCTCAGGCTTTTAAAATGGATCCTAGCAAGATATTGCCAATTTTGGACTGGGTAAGGCCGTCATCCTTGAAAGCCTTACAAGGTTTTTTTAGGATTTGCTAATTATTACCTTAGATTTATAAATAATTTTTAGGTAATTGCTAGGCCCTTGACCGACCTCACCAAAAAAGGGGCGGACCTGGAGAACTGGTCTGTTGAGGCTACTGAAGCATTTGAGACACTTAAGAAGGCTTTCAGCTGCGCCCCAGTTTTGATTCAGCTGGATCAAGAGAGACCTTTCATTGTGGAGGTGGATGCCTCTGAGGACGGAGTGGGGGCGGTCCTCTCTCAAGGTCCCGCTAGTCTTACCAATTTAGGCCTTGTGCCTTCTTTTCCCAAAAATTCTTTCCAACCGTGAAAAATTATGATGTGGGGAATCGTGAATTGCTGCCCATTAAATGGGCATTTGAGGAGTGGAGACATTTTCTTGAAGAGGCTAAACATTGTGTTACCGTTGTTACTGATCACAAAAATCTGATGTTTCTTGAGTCTGCTAAGAGGTTGAATCCCCGTCAAGCCAAATGGGCATTGTTTTTCACACGCTTTAATTTCTCCATCACTTTCAGACCAGGAAGTAAGAACGTGAAGGCAGATGCCCTATCCCAGAGTTTCTGTGCGTTCCAGCCCACGGACGCACCGCCTGAAACCATATTGCCAGCTAGTGTCTTTTTAGCAGCCGTGTCCCAAGATCTTACGGCTCTTATTAAGGCAGAACAACATCTGGCTCCGGCACTCACACCAACAGATAAGTTGTTTGTTCCTGAACAGTTCCGTTTCCGGCTGTTGGGTGAGTGTCATGACTCTGTTTTGTGTGGACATCCTGGTATCAAGAGTACTAAAGAGCTGGTATCCAGGTCTTATTGGTGGCCCACCCTGTTCAAGGATATCAAGTCCTATGTGTTGGCCTGCGAGGTGTATACCAGGTCCAAAACTCCTAGGACTCGTCCTGCTGGTAAACTGCGACCCCTACCCATTCCGAGTAGACTCTGGTCCCATATTTCTATGGACTTCATCACGGATCTGCCACCTGCTGAGGGTAAAACTGTGGTTTAGGTAGTGGTCGACAGATTCAGTAAGATGGTACATTTTTTTCCCCTTGCTAAACTTCTGAATGCTAAGACTCTGGCCTTTGTATTTGTGGAACAAATTGTATGTTTGCACGGTGTACCCGAGAACATTGTGTCTGATAGGGGTGTCCAGTTTGTGTTGAGACTTTGGAGAGCCTTCTGTCAGAGGTGCCAAATCTCATTGTCCTTCTCGTCTGCCTATCATCCTGAGAGTAATGGGCAGACGGAGCGACTTAATCAGTCTGTGGAACAATTTCTCAGGTCATATGTCTCTGGTGATCAACAGTTGTGGGTTAAATACCTTCCTTTGGCAGAATTTGCGATTAACAACCATATTAATTCCTCCGCTGGTGTTCTCCCCATTTTTTTGTAACTACAGTTTCCACCCTCGTTTTCATTCTGGGTCATCTATCTCCTCGTCTAACCCTGAGGCGGATAAGGTCTCATCTGAACTGTGCACAGTTTTGGCCCGGGTTCACTCGAACCTAGAGAAGGCTCAAAATAATCAAAAAATCTAAGCTAATAAGATATGTTCTAGGGGGATGGATTTTCAGGTTGGAGATCAGGTGTGGCTGTCCTCTAAGAATTTTCCTCTTAAGGAGGTAATCATTCCAGTGTCGTTTAGATTAAGGTTACCTGATTCGTTCCACATCCATGATGTCTTCCATAAATCTCTGCTGAAAAGGCATGTTACCTGTCGTTCCTTTATAGCTCGCTCCGCCGCCAGTACTGGTTAATAATTCTGAGGATGTTAGGAGAGTCCGCAACTCCTTACAGTATCTGGTACACTGGAAAGGCTATGGACCGGAGGAAAGGTCCTGGGTACTAGCTAAGGATGTTCACGCCACTAGGCTTGTCGAAAAACTTAATATGAAACATCCTGAGAAGCTATCGCCTGGGACCTTGGGTCCGGTGGCCCAGCGTAAAAGGGGGGGGGGGGGGGTTCTGTCACAATGCGGTGTTCTGGGAAGCAGGGACGGCCGGGGCGCGCTCGCATCATCAGCCCGCCCGGCGTCGTCCGTTCCCATGACAACCGCAATAGGGCTGAGCGCCAAGATGATCACTCGGCGCTCGGCTGCATCAGAACTCAGGAGTCATGTGATGCTGGCCACGTCACATTAATCCACTATTGCTCTATTTAAACAGGCAATTTGCTGGCCACAGATTGCCTGTTATTGAGGTCCTTCCTGCATGATACTCACCTGGTTTGTCTGTTCCTGCTTGGCTTCCGACCTTTCTGTTTATGTGTTGTTTGTCTTCCCTGCACTATCCTAGCTAAGGGTTTGTCGACCAGTTGTCCCTTGTTGCTAGGACTTGCGAGGCAAGTAGGCAGGGACAGGGGTGAGGGTGGAGTTCAGTGGTCACTACCCCACTCCCTGTGTGTGTGACAATTATTTGCCATTCAGAAGTGCAGTTATATGTTCTAAAGCCCTTTTTGGCATGTATTAGTGGCACACAAAGAAGTATTTGCCGTTGTGTGGTGAAGTGAGAAAATTACAGCCCATTGTGGCATGTATTAGTGGCAAAAAAATATATATTTGCTGTTCAGCGGTGCAGTTATATGTACTAAAGCACCTTTTTGTGTGTATTAGTGGCACAAAAAAAAGTATTTGCCATTGTGTGGTGAAGTGAGAAAATTAAAGACTTTTTGGGGTGTTTTAATTTTCTTTTCATTTATGTATTTGATCTAACAGTATGTGAGACAGAGAAGTGCCAGGCCCTACACAGGGGTGTGGCAGAGGCCTAAATGTTTCTGGCGCAGGCACAGGTCGCAGCAGAGTAAGGGGGCGTGACAGCAGGAGTTGCAGCAAGAGGCCTGAGCTCCCATTGTCATCTAGCGGTCATATCTTGACCAGCAACCCAGCGGTTCTTGAATGGTTGACTCGGTCATCCACTTTGTCCCAAGTGACATCAGACACCCCCAGCCAAGAGTCGGTGGGTTCGTCAGACACAATCGTTAGTTGGCATGGCCCGGGAGCCGGCCCTGTGCCCTCACCTGTCCTCAACCTGCCTCTGTCCTTTTCTGTTCCCTCAGCCAGAAAAGTATTATATGCTGTGGGCTCAGCTCCACTATACAGTGAGGATGAGCTACTAGAGGACATTCAGCAGCTACTGGCCAGCCAAGATGTGGAGGAGACATCCGACGCTTCCTCCGGTAGGCAGGGAAGTAGTGATAAGGAGAGTGGCGTGGGAGCTGGGGTTGCGAGCGGTCAGGCTCCTGACCCAGAGACCAATGAGGAGGACATCAGTGCCGTGCAGAAGTACTCAATGATGAGCATGTAGCTGATCGCACTTGGGAACTGGGTGAATTAGGGGCTTCATCATCGGGAGAAGGAGGTAGCAGCTTGCCCGTGAGGCAGTGGAAGAGCCAGCAAGTTGCTAGCAGTGGGAGGACAGGAGCCAAATGTGCCTGGGGTATGCCACCCACTTTGCAGCAGCCTACCTGCCTGGAAAGTAGTGGTGCAGGATGCAGGATGCTCCACAGACAGAATCCGTTTTTTGGGGGTTATAGTTCTGACGGATCAGAGGAAGGGCAAAATAATCAGTGACGTCAACACAAACTTACTGCTGACATCCTCTCCACTCTGTCATGGGGGCTCTACTTGTATATGCGTTTAATAGAGCAGTCTCTGTAGACATCTATGTGGAATTAGCTGCCAACAGTGTAAAAGGAGTGCGTTACTTCTTGATGCTAACATTGACCTGTAAGGCTGAGTTCACACTTGAGTTATTTGGTCAGTTTTGGCCCCGTAACTGCCCAAATAAGTGAAATGTGCAGTGATTCTAAGAGCGATGCCTGTCATCTGCATGTCATATGGACTCACAGTATTGTTTCACTACCACAGCAGACTCCCTATGTGTGTTACTGCAAGGCACAGTGTTCTACCCCACTATAAAGGCTGTCTGCAGCCAGGAAATAGCCGCTTTTTAACATGATTCGCCACAAATAAATTCGGATCAAACCAAATTTTGGGGAAAAATTCTGTGACCCGGCCGAATCCAATTTTTTCGACTCTCTAGTTGCAATGGTCTGGAGGGGACCTAATTGATTTCTCCGAGAGAGTTTTCTGCGCATGCTCTGTGACCTGTACAGAGGTCATCGTACAAGGAAAGAATAGATAAGATTTGACAATAACCTATTGTGACAATAACCTATTGACAATAACCTATTGTGTCTTATCTATACACAGAGGTGATATCATTACAGGCAGGATTAGAATGACAGATAAGCAGGTAACTGCACTAAAGTGATCTGTACTAGTGATGAGCGGGAGGTGCCATATTTGATTTCGGAATATTTCGCAAATATTCGATTAAATATTCTTCTTATATTCGTGGAAATTGAATATTCGTCATTATTCTATTTATCGCGAATAATATGCAATTTAATTATTCGCGTATTGCGATATTTATATATTATTTTTTTTTACTTTCCTATTGTTTGGCTATGGCTATGTCTAATATGTGTATTTTACGAATATTCGCTATATTGCTATATAATCTTGTTTTAGAATATGACGAATATTCTAAAAAACTAAGTTATAGCAATATAGCGAATATTCGTAAAATACACATATAGACTGTAATTTAGCTAATATAGTGCTATAATCTTTTTTTTATAGTCCAATTTTTTTTGTCTCTTCTGAACTTCAGATTTGGAAAAAAATTACAAAATACTATAGCACTATATTAGCTAAATTGCAGTCTATATGTGTATTTTATGAATATTCTCTATATTGCTATAACTTCGACTTTTAGAATATGACGAATATTCTAAAAAACGAAGTTATAGCAATATAGCGAATATATTCGTTATTTAGAATATTCGTCTTTTTTTTTTCAATCTGTACTGTTATTCCACTTTGGCATACTCCTCCCCGACAAGGGTCCCCGTCACCATGGGAATGCCTGTGGGTTAGAATATACCATCAGATCTGAGTTTTCACGATCTCAGGGAAAGGAGTATGCGAACAGATTGGAAAAAAAAGGCGAAAATTCTAAATAACTAATATATTCACTATATTGCTATATATTAGTTTTTTAGAATATTCGTCATTTCTTTCCATATGAAAACATGATTCCTTCCTGCTTAAGTTGCTTGTGGGCGAATGACTCATTGACCCGCAAGAAAGAAGCAGGGAGGAATCATGTTTTCAGATGTTAAAAAATGACGAATATTCGATATAGCGAATATATAGCACTATATTTGAAATATTCGCGAATTAGCGAAGTTGCAATATTCGCGATTAATATTCGCTATTCGAATATTCGCGCTCAACACTAATCTGTACAGACCAAGGAGTGGCGCCTATTATTAGGTCAGTGCAAAAACAGCAGGGTTTTATGTTTTTTTTTGTTTAAATATAGATATTGACATAGAAAATTAAAAACCAAAAAAAATATAAAAAAATATGTTAAACATACAGTAAAACGTGATATAAACAATGGGTCATTTTATGATAACACATTGCCTTTAAAGGCTTGTGTCACCAGTAAATATTATTTTAATATAAATCCACATGAAAAACTAGTTACTTTCATAATTTGCTTATATTGGGGACTAGAGATGAGCGAATTTCATATTTTGAAATTCGTTCAAACTACGTTTGTTGGTTAACCACTTAAGGACCACAGGTTTATACCCCCCTAAAGACCAGGCCCTTTTTTACAAATCGGCACTCCACAACTTTAGCGGTTTATTGCTCGGTCATGCAACTTACCACCCAAATGAATTTTACCTCCTTTTCTTCTCACTAATAGAGCTTTCATTTGGTGGTATTTCATTGCTGCTGACATTTTTACATTTTTTGTTATTAATCGAAAATTAACGATTTTTTTGCAAAAAAATGACATTTTTCACTTTCAGTTGTAAAATTTTGCAAAAAAAACGAGATCCATATATAAATTTTGCTCTAAATTTATTGTTCTACATGTCTTTGATAAAAAAAAAATGTTTGGGTAAAAAAAAAATGGTTTGGGTAAAAGTTATAGCGTTTACAAACTATGGTACAAAAATGTGAATTTCCGCTTTTTGAAGCAGCTCTGACTTTCTGAGCACCTGTCATGTTTCCTGAGGTTCTACAATGGCCAGACAGTACAAACACCCCACAAATGACCCCATTTCGGAAAGTACACACCCTAAGGTATTCGCTGATGGGCATAGTGAGTTCATAGAACTTTTTATTTTTTGTCACAAGTTAGTGGAAAATGATGATTTTTTTTTCTTTTCTTTTTTTTCTCATATTTCACTAACTTGTGACAAAAAATAAAAAGTTCTATGAACTCACTATGCCCATCATGAAATACCTTGGGGTCTCTTCTTTCCAAAATGGGGTCACTTGTGGGGTAGTTCTACTGCCCTGGCATTCTAGGGGCCCAAATGTGTGGTAAGGAGTTTGAAATCAAATTCTGTAAAAAATGACCAGTGAAATCCGAAAGGTGCTCTTTGGAATATGGGCCCCTTTGCCCACCTAGGCTGCAAAAAAGTGTCACACATCTGGTATCTCTGTATTCAGGAGAAGTTGAGGAATGTGTTTTTGGGTGTCTTTTTACATATACCCATGCTGGGTAAGATAAATATCTTGGTCAAATGCCAACTTTGTATAAAAAAATGGGAAAAGTTGTCATTTGCCAAGATATTTCTCTCACCCAGCATGGGTATATGTAAAATGACACCCCAAAACACATTCCCCAACTTCTCCTGAGTACGGAGATACCAGATGTGTGACACTTTTTTGCAGCCTAGGTGGGCAAAGGGGCCCATATTCCAAAGAGCACCTTTCGGATTTCACTGGTCATTTTTTACAGAATGTGATTTCAAACTCCTTACCACACATTTTGGCCCCTAGAATGCCAGGGCAGTAGAACTACCCCACAAGTGACCCCATTTTGGAAAGAAGAGACCCCAAGGTATTCGCTGATGGGCATAGTGAGTTCATGGAAGTTTTTATTTTTTGTCACAAGTTAGTGGAATATGAGACTTTGTATGAAAAAAAAAAAAAATAAAAAATTCATCATTTTCCACTAACTTGTGACAAAAAATAAAAAATTCTAGGAACTCGCCATGCCCCTCACGGAATACCTTGGGGTGTCTTCTTTCCAAAATGGGGTCACTTGTGGGGTAGTTATACTGCCCTGGCATTTTCCAGGGGCCCTAATGTGTGGTAAGTAGGTAAATGACCTGTGAAATCCGAAAGGTGCTCTTTGGAATATGGGCCCCTTTGCCCACCTAGGCTGCAAAAAAGTGTCACACATCTGGTATCTCCGTACTCAGGAGAAGTTGGGGAATGTGTTTTGGGGTGTCATTTTACATATACCCATGCTGGGTGAGAGAAATATCTTGGCAAAAGACAACTTTTCCCATTTTTTTATACAAAGTTGGCATTTGACCAAGATATTTATCTCACCCAGCATGGGTATATGTAAAAAGACACCCCAAAACACATTCCTCAACTTCTCCTGAATACAGAGATACCAGATGTGTGACACTTTTTTGCAGCCTAGGTGGGCAAAGGGGCCCATATTCCAAAGAGCACCTTTCGGATTTCACTGGTCATTTTTTACAGAATTTGATTTCAAACTCCTTACCACACATTTTGGCCCCTAGAATGCCAGGGCAGTAGAACTACCCCACAAGTGACCCCATTTTGGAAATAAGAGACCCCAAGGTATTCGCTGATGGGCATAGTGAGTTCATGGAAGTTTTTATTTTTTGTCACAAGTTAGTGGAATATGAGACTTTGTATGAAAAAAAATAAATAAAAAATCATCATTTTCCACTAACTTGTGACAAAAAATAAAAAATTCTAGGAACTCGCCATGCCCCTCACGGAATACCTTGGGGTGTCTTCTTTCCAAAATGGGGTCACTTGTGGGGTAGTTATACTGCCCTGGCATTTTCCAGGGGCCCTAATGTGTGGTAAGTAGGTAAATGACCTGTGAAATCCGAAAGGTGCTCTTTGGAATATGGGCCCCTTTGCCCACCTAGGCTGCAAAAAAGTGTCACACATCTGGTATCTCCGTACTCAGGAGAAGTTGGGGAATGTGTTTTGGGGTGTCATTTTACATATACCCATGCTGGATGAGAGAAATATCTTGGCAAAAGACAACTTTTCCCATTTTTTTATACAAAGTTGGCATTTGACCAAGATATTTCTCTCACCCAGCATGGGTATATGTAAAATGACACCCCAAAACACATTCCCCAACTTCTCCTGAGTACAGCGATACCAGATCTCTGACACTTTTTTGCAGCCTAGATGCGCAAAGGTGCCCAAATTCCTTTTAGGAGGGCATTTTTAGACATTTGGATACCAGACTTCTTCTCACGCTTTGGGGCCCCTAGAATGCCAGGGCAGTATAAATACCCCACATGTGACCCCATTTTGGAAAGAAGACACCCCAAGGTATTCAATGAGGGGCATGGCTAGTTCATCGAAATTTTATTTTTTTGGCACAAGTTAGCGGAAATTGATATTTTTAATTTTTTTCTCACAAAGTCTCCCTTTCCGCTAACTTGGGACAAAAATTTCAATCTTTCATGGACTCAATATGCCCCTCACGGAATACCTGGGGGTGTCTTCTTTCCGAAATGGGGTCACATGTGGGGTATTTATACTGCCCTGGCATTCTAGGGGCCCTAAAGCGTGAGAAGAAGTCTGGAATATAAATGTCTAAAAAATTTTACGCATTTGGATTCCGTGAGGGGTATGGTGAGTTCATGTGAGATTTTATTTTTTGACACAAGTTAGTGGAATATAAGACTTTGTAAGAAAAAAAAAAAAAATTCCGCTAACTTGGGCCAAAAAAATGGCTGAATGGAGCCTTACAGAGGGGTGATCAATGACAGGGGGGTGATCAATGACAGGGGGGTGATCAATGACAGGGGGGTGATCAATGACAGGGGGGTGATCAGGGAGTCTATATGGGGTGATCACCCCCCTGTCATTGATCACCCCCCTATAAGGCTCCATTCAGATGTCCGTATATGTTTTGCGGATCCGATCCATGTATCCGTGGATCCGTAAAAATCATACAGACATCTGAATGCAGCCTGACAGGGGGGGTGATCAATGACAGGGGGGTGATCAGGGAGTCTATATGGGGTGATCACCCCCCCTGGAAGGCTCCAGGGAGACGCCTGTATGTGTTTTGCGGATCCGATACATCTATCAGTGGATCCGTAAAAATCATGCGGACGTCTGAATGGAGCTTTACAGGGGGGGTGATCAATGACAGGGGGGTAATCAATGATAGGGGGGTGATCAGGGAGTCTATATGGGGTGATCACCACAGTCATTGATCACGCCCCTGTAAGGCTCCATTCAGACGTCCGTATGCGTTTTGCGGATCCGATCCATCTATCAGTGGATCCGTAAAAATCATGCGGACGTCTGAATGGAGCTTTACAGGGGTGTGATCAATGACAGGGGGGTAATCAATGACAGGGGGGTGATCAATGACAGGGGGGGTGATCAATGACAGGGGGGTGATCAGGGAGTCTATATGGGGTGATCACCACAGTCATTGATCATGCCCCTGTAAGGCTCCATTCAGATGTCCGTATGTGTTTTGCGGATCTGATCCATGTATCCGTGGATCCGTAAAAATCATACGGACATCTGAATGCAGCCTGACAAGGGGGGTGATCAATGACAGGGGGGTGATCAGGGAGTCTATATGGGGTGATCACCCCCCCTGGAAGGCTCCAGGGAGACGCCTGTATGTGTTTTGCGGATCCGATCCATCTATCAGTGGATCCGTAAAAATCATGCGGACGTCTGAATGGAGCTTTACAGGGGTGTGATCAATGACAGGGGGGTAATCAATGACAGGGGGGTGATCAGGGAGTCTATATGGGGTGGTCACCACAGTCATTGATCACGCCCCTGTAAGGCTCCATTCAGACGTCCGGATGCGTTTTGCGGATCCGATCCATCTATTAGTGGATCCGTAAAAATCATGCGGACATCTGAATGGAGCTTTACAGGGGGGTGATCAATGACAGGGGGGTGATCAGGGAGTCTATATGGGGTGATCAGGGGTGATCAGGGGCTAATAAGGGGTTAATAAGTGACGGGGGGGGTGTAGTGTAGTGTAGTGGTGCTTGGTGCTACTTTACTGAGCTACCTGTGTCCTCTGGTGGTCGATCCAAACAAAGGGGACCACCAGAGGACCAGGTAGCAGGTATATCAAAACAGCGTCTAATATACCTGTTAGGGGTTAAAAAAATCACATCTCCAGCCTGCCAGCGAACGATCGCCGCTGGCAGGCTGGAGATCAACTCTCTTACCTTCCGTTCCTGTGAGCGCGCATGCCTGTGCGCGCGCGTTCACAGGAAATCTCGGCTCACGCGAGATGACGCCAATCGGCGTTAGTGTGACCTGGGAGCGCCGCAGAGATGACGCCTTTCGGCGTTAGCGTGACGGTAAGTGGTTAAAGGTGAATTGTGTTATGGATTCCGTTACCACGACCATAATGCAATTCTATAACGGAATGCCTTTAGAGGCATTTTGTTATTCATTCCGTCATAATAGAAGTCTATGGGCTGCAAAACGGATCCGTCCCGTTTCCGTTATGCAGGACAGGAGTCCCCTGCATAATGAAAAAGGGACGGATCCGTTTTGCAGCCCATAGACTTCTATTATGACGGATTGAATAACAGAATGCCTCTAAACGCATTCTGTTATGCATTCTGTCATAGAATTGTGTTATAATCCCTGGTAACGGAAACCATAACGCAATTCACCTTTAACCAACAAACAAAGTGTGAACGAATTTCATAAGCGGAAATTGGCTCATCTCTACTGGTGACCTCTGGTATTTAATCAGTACAGTAATGTGCATTTCCACCTACTGAGCTGGATAAACATAGTCGCACATGCTCAGTTTTATCCTCCAAGCTGTAGCAGAAAGGACATGCTCCTGAACTGTTACAGGGGGAGAGCCGCAGCAGAAAGGACATGACCAATGAGAAAGGACATACCACCTGAACTGCCTGCCCAGGGAACTAAAAGTGGCCCCATGTTGTAGATGGGTCCAAACTGACAGAAGGTGGGGCGAGATAATTAGGCAGGGCCAGCAATACCATAGTGCAGAGCAATATACTGCCCCATCTGAACTAAATACCACAGTGCAGCACAAAATCCTGCCACCTGCTGCATAGTATTCAACTGTATCGATGTCCTGAGGACATAGATACAGTTG
The DNA here is from genome assembly GCF_905171765.1 of Bufo bufo. Classification (NCBI taxonomy): domain Eukaryota; kingdom Metazoa; phylum Chordata; class Amphibia; order Anura; family Bufonidae; genus Bufo; species Bufo bufo. The sequence goes on along the minus strand of NC_053389.1, from coordinate 727,796,059 downwards.
AATTCAGGAGGACTGGCCAGATTATTATGTATCCAGCTGGTGGCCCTGAGGAGGGCTTGGGTGGCCCTCCTAGGGATCGGCTCACCGGGAAATTTCCCTGTAGGGTCTATGGACAATCCACCCCTGTGCCTGCCTGAAGAGAATCTAGAAGAGCAACTGGAGCAATGATTGGGGGGAATCTCTAGATCCATGTAAGGTACATGACTGGTTCTAGCTTTGTTTGAATTACATAGTCATGTACAATATGATGTCTAATTTCCACGTTCTACATAAAACATGGCGTAACCCCTTTAAAGTAGGTTTCCAAGATCAGAAAAGGGGAGAAATGTCTTAAATAACAAAAAAATTCTAAACTCACTTGATCAATTCTGAGCCATTCCAGTGCTCCTTGCAGGCCTATATTTACTTTGTAGCAGTGACAATGTGCCCATATACCCACGGGAATGCTGCAGCCAATCAATAGACTCAATGTTCTCGTGCAATGCACCACTAAGGCCAAAGGCTGGCTGCTGCAGTCATGTGGGTAGCCAGGAGCAATGGGGCTGGTGTGGTGGGGGATTTATTTATGATGCATGACTTGGAATAAGCAAATCTTTAACAATTCTCTATTGATTTCCCAATATGCAAATCTCCCAAGTCATAAATCTAGATTTTTACCAACTTTAGGCATGAATCTAAGGCATGAAATCCATGGCCACATGGCACCACCCACAATCTGTGATAATGCTGTATTTTACACCAACTCATGGGCGACACTGTGTTGTTGTAGAGCCCAAGTTTAATTAAAACTGCTTAATTATAATCTTTACGAGTCATAAAATGTGCAATAAAAAATATCTTAATTTACTCACTGTAGAATTTCTATAGACATGGGATGCCAGCTGTTTTAAATTGCCTTGACCATTTGCAGAATATGGGAATCTTTGAAAAATTGCCAAGGTGGCTATATATAAGTCACATTTATTTTATGGCGATACACCACTACGTGTATATTCTTTGAAAAACGTACATTTCAATTTAACTTAATGCTGCTCTGTCACCAGGATCAACCCTATTAAACCAGATACTGGCTGGTAGGGCTCATCATGCTGATTAAAACAATATATTTTTTTTTCTGTATTCTAAACAGCTGCAGAGATATCTGAGTTTTTATTTGTATGCAAGTTAGAAGCTGGGACACCGGGAGGTAGGGCTGAATCCTTTGAGCACTGCTTTGTAACACCCCGTGTGCTCTGCACACTCCCCTTGATTGACAGGGATAGATATGCTGAGGGCAGAACTAACATCTACATATCATTTTCACAATATACTGTACTATAGTTTCACCACACTGAGATCTGCTCAGAAAGCTAATATACATTTTAGGGTGGGTTCACACTAGCGTGGGTTATAACGGAACATAACGGAATCCAAAGGATGGAATGCAAAATGGAAGCCTTTAAGATTCCGTTTTGCTCCGTCCTAATAGAAGTCTATGGTAAAACATAACGGATCCGTCTGGGTCCCGTTATGCAAGACGGAAAACAAAGTCCTGTCGACAGGACTTGTTTTCCGTCTTGCATAACGGGAACCAGACGTATCTGTTTTGATTCCCATAGACTTCTATTAGGATGGAAAGCAAACGGAATGCCTTTTAAAGGCGTCCGTTTTGCATTCCGTCATAATGCAAGTCTATGGGCAGAAGAACGGAACCGTCCTTCCGTCTTATGGATTCCGTAATTTTCCATTATAACCCTGTTATAACGGAAAGCCATAACAGAATCCCTAACGCTAGTGTGAACCCACCCTTACAGCTTTAATCGCAAGCACAATATATAATTAGAAAGACACCATTAAATGTGTTTGCTTATAAGTAGAGTTGAGCGAACACCTGGATGTTCAGGTTCGACGAGTTCGGCCGAACTTTCGAAAAATGTTCGGGTTCGGGATCCGAACTCGACCCGAACTTCATCCCGAACCCGAACCCCATAGAAGTCAATGGGGACCCGAACTTTTGGGCACTAAAAAGGCTGTAAAACACACCCGGAAAGGGCTAGAGGGCTGCAAAAGGCAGCAAAATGTAGTTAAATCCCCTGCAAACAAATGTAGATAGGGAAATGATGAGTTAACATAAAATAAATAAAAATTAAACAATATTAATTGGAGTGAGGTCCCATAGCACAGAATCAGGCTTCAAGTCACCCACCAATGGAGAAGGTCACTTATTATTATTTTGACCACAGCACCCAGACAAAGGAGAGAGGTCCCACAGCAGAGAACCAGGCATCATATCACCCACCACAGGAGTAGGCCACCATTTAGTTACTTTGACCCCTACACCCAGACGGAGGAGAGAGGTTACACAGCAGAGAATCAGGCATTTAGATCACCCACCACAGGAGTAGGCCACCATTGAATCAGACCCCGGCAACCATGTCAGATGGCACAAGCATAAGCTTTATATCAATCAGCACAGGAGAAGGCGACTTTGACAGACTTTGACCCCTACACCCGGACGGAGGAGAGAGGTTTCAAAGCAGAGAATCAGGCATTTAGATCACCCACCACAGGAGTAGGCCCCAATTTAATGGGACCCCGGCAACCATGTCAGATGGCACAACCATCAGCTTCATATCAATCAGCACAGGAGAAGGCGACTTTGAAAGACTTTGACCCCTACACCCAGACGGAGGAGAGAGGTTTCACAGCAGAGAATCAGGCATTTAGATCACCCACCACAGGAGTAGGCCCCCATTGAATCAGACCCTGGCAACCATGTCAGATGGCACAACCATCAGCTTTATATCAATCAGCACAGGAGAAGGCGACTTTGAAAGACTTTGACCCCTACACCCAGATGGAGGAGAGAGGTTTCACAGCAGAGAATCAGGCATCATATCAACCACCACAGGAGAAGCCACCATTTAGTTACTTTGACCCCTGCACCCAGGAAGAGGAGAGAGGCACCACAGCACATATTCTGGCATCATATCAGCCACCACAGGAGAAGCCACCATTGAGTTACTTTGACCCCCGCACCCAGGAAGAGGAGAGAGGCACCACAGCACATATTCTGGCATCATATCAGCCACCACAGGAGAAGCCACCATTGAGTTACTTTGACCCCTGCACCCAGGAAGAGGAGAGAGGCCCCACAGCACATATTCTGGCATCATATCAGCCACCACAGGAGAAGCCACCATTTAGTTACTTTGACCCCTTCACCCAAACAGAGGAGAGAGGTTCCACATCAGAGAATCAGGCATCATATCAACCACCACAGGAGTAGGCCACAATTTAATGGGACCCCGGCAACCATGTCAGATGGCACAACCATCAGCTTCATATCAATCAGCACAGGAGAAGGCGACTTTGAAAGACTTTGACCCCTACACCCAGACGGAGGAGAGAGGTTTCACAGCAGAGAATCAGGCATTTAGATCACCCACCACAGGAGTAGGCCCCCATTGAATCAGACCCTGGCAACCATGTCAGATGGCACAACCATCAGCTTTATATCAATCAGCACAGGAGAAGCCACCATTGAGTTACTTTGACCCCTGCACCCAGGAAGAGGAGAGAGGCCCCACAGCACATATTCTGGCATCATATCAGCCACCACAGGAGAAGCCACCATTGAGTTACTTTGACCCCCGCACCCAGGAAGAGGAGAGAGGCACCACAGCACATATTCTGGCATCATATCAGCCACCACAGGAGAAGCCACCATTGAGTTACTTTGACCCCTGCACCCAGGAAGAGGAGAGAGGCCCCACAGCACATATTCTGGCATCATACTAACCACCACAGGAGAAGCCACCATTGAGTTACTTTGACCCCTGCACCCAGGAAGAGGAGAGAGGCCCCACAGCACATATTCTGGCATCATATCAGCCACCACAGGAGAAGCCACCATTGAGTTACTTTGACCCCCGCACCCAGGAAGAGGAGAGAGGCACCACAGCACATATTCTGGCATCATATCAGCCACCACAGGAGAAGCCACCATTGAGTTACTTTGACCCCCGCACCCAGGAAGAGGAGAGAGGCACCACAGCACATATTCAGGCATCATATCACACACCACAGGAGAAGGCCTCTTTCAGTGATTTAGGCCTTTGGACCCAGACAGAGGAGAGAGGCACCACAGCACATATTCTGGCATCATATCAGCCACCACAGGAGAAGCCACCATTGAGTTACTTTGACCCCTGCACCCAGGAAGAGGAGAGAGGCCCCACAGCACATATTCTGGCATCATATCAGCCACCACAGGAGAAGCCACCATTTAGTTACTTTGACCCCTGCACCCAGGAAGAGGAGAGAGGCACCACAGCACATATTCTGGCATCATATCAGCCACCACAGGAGAAGCCACCATTTAGTTACTTTGACCCCTTCACCCAAACAGAGGAGAGAGGTTCCACATCAGAGAATCAGGCATCATATCAACCACCACAGGAGTAGGCCACAATTTAGTTTATTTGACCCCTGCACCCAGGAAGAGGAGAGAGGCCCCACAGCACATATTCTGGCATCATATCACACACCACAGGAGAAGGCCTCTTTCAGTGATTTAGGCCTTTGGACCCAGACAGAGGAGAGAGGTCAGAGATTAGCTTCATATCCCCCAGCACAGCAGAAGACCGCTTTATTTGACTTAGGCCTCAGCACCCAGACAGAAGACAGAGGTAGCATGGCAGAGGTTATGGCTTCATGTCACCCGTTAGTTTAACCGGCCACTTTCATCTGGTTAGGCCCCGGCGCCCAGACAGAGAAGAGTTTCATTCAACTGTGGGTTTCATAAAATTTGTATCAAATAAAGAAGTGGCCCGTAGCACAACAAGACATGTTTTAGGCAGTTAATAAGGACTACTCTGCACAAGGGAGGGACAGGTCCTGTGGGATCCATGCCTGGTTCATCTTTATGAAGGTCAGCTTGTCCACGTTGGCTGTGGACAGGCGGCTGCGCTTGTCAGTAATGACGCCCCCTGCCGTGCTGAATACGCGTTCAGATAAAACGCTGGCCGCCGGGCAGGAAAGCACCTCCAAGGCATAACATGCTAACTCTGGCCACGTGGACAATTTCGAAACCCAGTAGTTGAATGGGGCCGAACCATCCGTCAGGATGTGGAGGGGTGTGCAGACATACTGTTCAACCATGTTAGTGAAATGCTGCCTCCTGCTAACACGTTCCGTATCAGGTGTCGGTGCAGATAGCTGTGGCGTGGAGACAAAACTTTTCCACATTTCTGCCATGCTAACCCTGCCCTCAGATGAGCTGGCCGTGACACAGCTGCGTTGGCGACCTCTTGCCACTCCTCTGCCTTCACCTTCCACCTGTTCCCCTGTGACATGTGGGAATGCTCTCAAGAGCGCCTCTATCAGCGTGCGCTTGTACTCGCGCATCTTACGGTCGCGCTCCAGTTCAGGAATTAAAGTGGGCACATTGTCTTTATACCGGGGATCCAGCAGGGTGGCCACCCAGTAGTCTGCACACGTTAAAACGTGGGCAACTCTGCTGTCGTTGCGCAGGCATTGGAGCATATATTCGCTCATGTGGGCCAGGCTACCCATGGGTAAGGACAAGCTGTCCTCTGTGGGAGGCGTATCGTCATCGTCCACCGTATCCCCCCAGCCACGCACCAGTGATGGGCCTGGGCTGCCACCCCGCTGTGAACTTGCGTCATCCTTGTCCCCCTCCACCTCCTCCTCCTCATCCTCCTCGTCCTCCAGTACAGTGCCTTGGCTGGCGACTTGTGAACCTGTCCTCTGCTGCTTAAACAAACCTCCCTCTGAGCCACTTCGAACAGACTGGCCCGAAAGTGTTAGAAACGAGCCCTCATCCTCCTCCTCCTCCTCCACCTGGGCCACCTCCTCTAACATCATTGCCCTAAGTGTTTTCTCAAGGAGACATAGAAGTGGTATTGTAACGCTGATAACAGTGTCATCGCCACTGGCCATGTTGGTGGAGTACTCGAAACAGCGCAGCAGGGCACACAGGTCTCGCATGGAGGCCCAATCATTGGTGGTGAAGTGGTGCTGTTCGGCAGTACGACTGACGCGAGCGTGCTGCAGCTGAAACTCCACTATGGCCTGCTGCTGCTCGCACAGTCTCTCCAGCATGTGCAAGGTGGAGTTCCACCGGGTGGGCACGTCGCATATGAGGCGGTGAGCGGGAAGGCCGAAGTTCCGCTGTAGCGCAGACAGGCGAGCAGCGGCAGGATGTGAACGGCGGAAGCGCGCACAGACGGCCCGCACTTTATGCAGCAGCTCTGACATGTTGGGGTAGTGGTGAATGAACCTCTGCACCACCAAGTTCAGCACATGCGCCAGGCAAGGGATGTGCGTCAAACCGGCTAGTCCCAGAGCTGCCACGAGATTTCGCCCATTATCGCATACCACCAGGCCTGGCTTGAGGCCCACCGGCAGAAACCACTCGTCGGTCTGTTGTTCAATACCCCGCCACAACTCCTTTGCGCTGTGGGGCCTGTCCCCCAAACATATGAGTTTCAGAATGGCCTGCTGACGTTTACCCCGGGCTGTGCTGAAGTTGGTGGTGAAGGTGTGTGGCTGACCGGATGAGCTGGTGGAAGCAGTGGAGGAGGAAGCCGAGTAGGAGGAGGAGGCTACAGGAGGCAGAGAATGATGCCCTGCGATCCTAGGGGGCGGAAGGACGTGCGCCAAGGAACTGTCCGCCGGGGGCCCAGCCGCCACTACATTCATCCAGTGTGCAGTTAGTGAGATATAGCGTCCCTGGCCGTGCTTACTGGTCCACGTATCTGTGGTTAGGTGGACCTTGCCACAAATGGCGTTGCGCAGTGCACACTTGATTTTATCGGACACTTGCATGTGCAGGGAAGGCACGGCTGTCTTGGAGAAGTAGTGGCGGCTGGGAACCACATACTGCGGGACAGCCATGGCCATCAGCTGTTTGAAGCTGTCTGTGTCCACCAGCCGGAATGACAGCATTTCAAAGGCCAGCAGTTTAGAAATGCTGGCGTTCAGGCCAAGGGCTCGAGGGTGACTCGGGGGGAATTTGCGCTTCCTCTCTAAGGTTTGAGATATTGAGAGCTGAACGCTGCTGTGTGATATAGTGGAGACGCTAGTTGACGGTGGCGGTGGTGGTGGTGTCGGTGGCACATCCTCTGTTTGCTGCTCAGCAGGTGGCAACATTCCTCTCGAGGCGGAAGCCGAGGCAGCAGCGGTAGAGGGAGCAGGGGGAGCCTCAGCGAGTGCCTGGTTTTTAAGGTGTGTACCCCACTGCAGTTCATGCTTTGCATGTAGATGCCTGGTCATGCAGGTTGTGCTGAGGTTCAGAACGTTAATGCCTCGCCTCAGGCTCTGATGGCAGAGCGTGCAAGTCACTCGGGTCTTGTCGGTAGGACATTGTTTAAAGAAGTGCCATGCCAGGGAACTCTTTGAAGCTGCCTTTGTGGGGCTGGGTCCCTGTTGGCGATGTCCAGTAGCAGGCGAACTCTGGGGGCGGCGGCTCGTCTGCTTTGGCCCCCTGCTCCCTCTTTGGCTTCGCTGTTGTCTCGGTCTCACCACTACCTCTTCCTCTGAACTGTGAAAGTCATCGCCACGACCTTCAGTCCATGTGGGGTCTAAGACCTCATCGTCCTCTGCATCGTCTTCCACCCAGTCTCCCTCCCTGACCTTCTCCTGTTCAGTCTGCACACTGCAAAAAGACGCGGCAGTGGGCACCTGTGTTTCGTCATCATCAGAGAGTCGGTGACTCTGCTGTGGTGGTATTCCCATGTCCTCTTCATCTGGAGACATAAGTGGTTGTGCGTCAGTGCATGGTATGTCTTCCTCCACTGGGGAAGGGCTAGGTGGACGCCCCTGGGAAACCCTGGAAGCAGAGTCTTCAAACAGAAGAAGAGACTGCTGCATAACTTGTGGCTCAGACCGTTTCCCTGATATGCTTGGGGGTGATGTGACAGACTGATGGGCTTGGTTTTCAGGTGCCACCTGTGCGCTTTCCGCAGAAGACTGGGTGGAAGACCATGTGGTGAACGTGCTGGAAGCACTGTCGGCCACCCAATCGATTAATGCCTGTACCTGCTCAGGCCTTACCATCCTAAGAGCGTCATTGGGCCCCACGAGATATTGCGGTACATTCTGCCGGCTAGTTGAGGGAGTTCGTTCCCTACTGTGTGCGCCTGGGGCCGAACGGCCACGTCCTCTACCAGCAACAGAGGCTCCACGGACACCACCACGACCGCGTCCTCGTCCCTTAATAGTATTTTTCTTCATTGTTGCGATTCAACTTGCACCACAATGAAATATATTATTTTTTATAAGCAAAATCCCCTCACTGGAATACTTTCAGTCTTTTGACTGTATGGATTACAGATGGAATGACTGTTATATGTGAGTACCGCTTTCTTTGACAGATTCTAGTATGGTTACATATATGTTTTCCCAACCCCAGCACATTAGTTTGCTAATTCCAGATGTATGAAACGCAGGCCTAACTGTATCTAGTATATTGAACGCCAGATAAACTAACTTGGCCTTTTTTAAATAAATAAAAAATTCCCTCACTGGAATACTTTCAGTCTTTTGACTGTATGGATTACAGATGGAATGACTGTTATATGTGAGTACCGCTTTCTTTGACAGATTCTAGTATGGGTACATATATGTTTTCCCAACCCCAGCACATTAGTTTGCTAATTCCAGATGTATGAAACGCAGGCCTAACTGTATCTAGTATATTGAACGCCAGATAAACTAACTTGGCCTTTTTTAAATAAAAAAAAAATTCCCTCACTGGAATACTTTCAGTCTTTTGACTGTATGGATTACAGATGGAATGACTGTTATATGTGAGTACCGCTTTCTTTGACAGATTCTAGTATGGGTACATATATGTTTTCCAAACCCCAGCACATTAGTTTGCTAATTCCAGATGTATGAAACGCAGGCCTAACTGTATCTAGTATATTGAACGCCAGATAAACTAACTTGGCCTTTTTTAAATAAAAAAAATCCCCTCACTGGAATACTTTCAGTCTTTTGACTGTATGGATTACAGATGGAATGACTGTTATATGTGAGTACCGCTTTCTTTGACAGATTCTAGTATGGGTACATATATGTTTTCCCAACCCCAGCACATTAGTTTGCTAATTCCAGATGTATGAAACGCAGGCCTAACTGTATCTAGTATATTGAACGCCAGATAAACTAACTTGGCCTTTTTTAAATAAAAAAAATTCCCTCACTGGAATACTTTCAGTCTTTTGACTGTATGGATTACAGATGGAATGACTGTTATATGTGAGTACCGCTTTCTTTGACAGATTCTAGTATGGGTACATATATGTTTTCCCAACCCCAGCACATTAGTTTGCTAATTCCAGATGTATGAAACGCAGGCCTAACTGTATCTAGTATATTGAACGCCAGATAAACTAACTTGGCCTTTTTTAAATAAAAAAAATCCCCTCACTGGAATACTTTCAGTCTTTTGACTGTATGGATTACAGATGGAATGACTGTTATATGTGAGTACCGCTTTCTTTGACAGATTCTAGTATGGGTACATATATGTTTTCCCAACCCCAGCACATTAGTTTGCTAATTCCAGATGTATGAAACGCAGGCCTAACTGTATCTAGTATATTGAACGCCAGATAAACTAACTTGGCCTTTTTTAAATAAAAAAAAAATTCCCTCACTGGAATACTTTATGGCTTTTCACTGTATGGATTACAGGTGGACTGGTATTAGTAGGGGTGACACAAGCACACCCAAGTCCCTGATGTAGGATTTCTATGGCACAGACCACTATTACAAGTGATTAATGGACGTTGGGAGAGATTGTGCTGCAGCACTAGTCCCAAGATGGCCGCCGCCTATCAGCCCAGTAACATGTGCCACAAAATGGTCTGCACAACCTTTAAAAAAAATAGCCTTGGACTGTGCTGCTAAATCGCTATTGGTCTGAATCCCAGGTGTAGATGTCTGACTTGTTTGGAGCTTTGGAATGCACACTGTGGCAGCTTCTGCTGCAGCACTACAAGTCGCAAAATGGCGGCCGGCGGTCAGCCCAGGTACATGTGGATGGAAAAATCACTCTGGCCACTCTAAAAATAGCCAATCCCTATCAAAAAAGCAGCTCAGCTGCAGTTGTTCAGATGAATCACAGGTGGAGGAGAGAAATTTGCTTCCAGTTATTCAATTATCCCTGCCTATTCTCGCCCTAGCATCAGCTGCGTCTATCCCTGTTCTATTCACATCGGGAGTGAGCACGTCCCGACGTGCGCACAAGCTTATAAAGAGGCTGAGTCACATGCTGCACTTGGCCAATCACAGCCTTGCCAATAGTAGGCATGGCTGCGATGGCATCTTAGGGCAAGTAGTATGATGCATGTTGATTGGCTGCTTTGCAGCCTTTCAAAATGCGCCAAAATACATGCCGAACGACGAACCCGAACCCGAACTTTTACGAAAAAGTTTGGGTTCGGGTCCGTGTCACGAACACCCCAAAATTCGGTACGGACCCGAACTATGCTCGAACTGTTCGCTCAACACTACTTATAAGCATAGAAAAGAGATACTTCTCTATGTGGTAATACTTTAGCTTCGTGGTAAGTTCATGGTTTTGCATGTGGAGATCCCAGGTTTAAATCCTGGGAGAAACTTCCAGGTTTTTTTTTTTCTGATATTTTTTTTTCTTCCACATTTAACCCATAATAAAAGTCTATATCCTTCTCACACTGAGAATAATGTTTTGTTTTGTTTTTGCCAAAAAGCAAATATTGTTGGTTTCTTTATAATTATATATTGTGCATGTGAATAAACCAGTAATAGTTTTCAGGTTTCTAAGCCAAAACAAGCCACTTTTCTCAATATAGTAAGGCCTTTTATTGTTATTATACAAATATATGTTATTATTTATAATAGAACATTTTATTATGGGTTAAATGACAGAAAAAAAAAGTTTATGTAAGACTTTCCCAGGATTCAAACCAGGGATCTTTATATGCAAAACCATGCACTTACCACAAAGCTATAGCATAACCACATAGAGTTGCATGTTTTTCTATGTTTATAAGCTAACACATATTATTTATGTCTATAATCATATATGAATAAAGCAGTAATATGTACAGTACAGACCAAAAGTTTGGACACACCTTCTCATTCAAAGAGTTTTCTTTATTTTCATGACTATGAAAATTGTAGATTTACACTGAAGGCATCAAAACTATGAATTAACACATGTGTAATTATATACATAACAAGTGTGAAACAACTGAAAATATGTCATATTCTAGGTTCTTCAAAGTAGCCACCTTTTGCTTTGATTACTGCTTTGCACACTCTTGGCAGCTTCAAGAGGTAGTCCCTTGAAATGGTTTTCACTTCACAGGTGTGCCCTGTCAGGTTTAATAAGTGGGATTTCTTGCCTTATAAATGGGGTTGGGACCATCAGTTGCGCTGAGGAGAAGTCAGGTGGATACACAGCTGATAGTCCTACTGAATAGACTGTTAGAATTTGTATTATGGCAAGAAAAAAGCAGCTAAGTAAAGAAAAACTAGTGGCCATCATTACTTTAAGAAATTAAGGTCAGTCAGTCAGACGAAAAATTGGGAAAACTTTGAAAGTAAGGGCTATTTGACCATGAAGGAGAGTGATGGGGTGCTGCGCCAGATGACCTGGCCTCCACAGTCACCGGACCTGAACCCAATCAAGATGGTTTGGGGTGAGCTGGAACGCAGAGTGAAGGCAAAAGGGCCAACAAGTGCTAAGCATCTCTGGGAACTCCTTCAAGACTGTTGGAAGACCATTTCAGGGGACTACCTCTTGAAGCTCATCAAGAGAATACCAAGAGTGTGCAAAGCAGTAATCAAAGCAAAAGGTGCCTACTTTGAAGAACCTAGAATATGACATATTTTCAGTTGTTTCACACTTGTTTGTTATGTATATAATTCCACATGTGTTAATTCATAGTTTTGATGCCTTCATAGTCATGAAAATAAAGAAAACTCTTTGAATGAGAAGGTGTGTCCAAACTTTTGGTCTGTACTGTATATTAGCTTTCTAAGCAGATCTCAATATGGCGAAGCTATAGTACATAGAGTATATGATATGTAGATGCTAGGACACAGCTCTCCCCTCAGCATGCTGTTATCTAGCCCTGTCAATCAAGCAGAGGGGGGGAGTATATACAGAGCACAGGGGGGGGGGTTACAAAGAAGTGCTCAAATGACTCAGTCCTGCCTCCTGGTGCTTCACCTTCTCATTTGCATATTAATAAAATGCAGATTTCTATGCACGTGTTTAGCATAAAGACAAGACATGATATGCTCTACCAGCCAGTATATCTCTCTTAATAGGGTTGATCCTGGTGACAGAGCCGCTTTAACCCTTAACGTTTCCTATAATTATGTTAAACTGAAGCTGCCAGTTTTAGGGCTCTCCAATACAAGTGTATTTCAGCTCTATACAACCTCTTAGACTGGTAGGATGCTGTAATATGGCATCCATACATTTCTATGAGGCCCCTCTCTACCTCCAAGTTTATACAGAGGCAAATAGGAGGTTTTGTCGTGTAGAGGCCAAAGGGCACGATATTATGAAATGGAAACTAATTCAGTAATAGAGGTGAGGAAATTACTCAAAACTTGATTCAGGTTAAGAAGTTAACCTGAGTAAAAGTTAAGAAGCCTGTGAGCTGAAAGTTGTGGTTACCTACTTTTAAACTGCTGAACTGTATTTCAGAAAGAGAGAAATTTCATGCCAGGATGATGATAGGAAGGGAGGCATTTACTAAGTGCTTGAGATTGTGACTGCTGGGCCCATCTTCTTCACTGTCTCCCTTTCCATTTTGTCTCGCAGCTGTCCTGCTGTTGCTCGGCTATTGGAAGGAGCCGCTGCTCAGGATTCCAGTTATCGCAGAGCTGAGTAAGTCTTTCTGTGTGCTGTAAATTCACAGGAATAAATCTGCTCTCTGCATTATTAATAGGATTGAGTTTGAAAGTTCCTCTTGGACGCTGAGCAAGCTCAATTTCTCAGTGCTGAGTAAACATGAAGAGGCAGCTCGGCCTGGATGTGGTCCTAGTAACAGATGATTCAGAGGTGAAGACTACTGAAAAGGAAAGACCTCTCAGGAATATGCCTGAGAAAAAATGTATTCTTCATTAACAAAGAGGCTAATTATAAGGTCTGTCAAATAGAACCTGTCCGCAATAATTACTTTCATTCCCACATAATTTAGTAGCATTTCCTGTAAATAAATCCATTCAGTGTGTGACCACCTTTGCACATCGTTTTACGGGTGTTTCCAAAAATGTATCTATATCAAATATTTCCTTCTGATGCCCTATGACATTTTATTAGATATGCCTGTACGCCGCCCCCTCTGCTGTAACCCATGGGTGTATCGAAGACAGCCTAACAACTCTTAATGGAGAGGTCAACATGTCAGGATAGTCTTCTCTCCACCTCTTCTTGCTATAAATGGTGTGTAGGAAGCTAAAGACTCGCTTACAACACCAGATACCACTGATCCGATTGTGATTTTTAGTGTTGAGTGAATCAAGTTTCGGATCTAAGTCATTTTGCTCAAAACTTAGTTTTAATGCTGTATGGAGACCCATCTCCGTGCAGCATTAAAATGTATAGGCTCTGGCTAGGTGAAATTCATTATCACCGAAGTTTAGTGAGACTTCAGTGAATAACTTCGGCATTCGATTTTTAAACTTGAAAATCTTTTTAAAACAGGAATCCGAAGTCAGCTTCTGTACCGGCTGGTACCTTGGTACCGAAGCTGACTTCGAATCCAAGTTTTAAACTGGTTTTCAAGTTTAAAAATTGAAGTCCTGTTGTCTCCAGCGAGGGAACCTGGGCAAGAAGGGTGGTAGATGGAGACCACAGAAAAGTTGTCTTGTGTGCTATCCGTGTAAACTGGCCCTGGTTACATGACCTCATCAGGTAACCATAGTGGCTAGTTGCAAAGGAGTGTGCATACAGGTATAGAGCTATTGAATGCTGTAGGTGACATCAGTATGGAGAATAGCCACATGTAAACAGTGGATTTATTGTGGGCATTGACATATATTTTCTGGATTTATTACTGCTTAATAGCCAAGAGCCGCACTTTCTGTAGACAAATAATTTTAGATAATGGGGGGTCATTTATCAATCTGAAAAATGCCTAAATTAGGCGTATTTCAGGCGCAGATTGCGGCACACCGGTTAGTAGACTTTCCCCCGCTCATGCCAGGTCTAAAACTGTGGGTGTGGCATGGGTGGGGAAGAGGACAGGCCCAGAGGCCTGTCTCATTTACCATTTCCTACGCCTGTTTTAGGCTTAGAAAATGGTCTAAATGTAAGACAGGAAGCTTCTGACCCCTCTTCATAACTTCGGCGGATTCACCGCCAGCTTCTGGGTTTATTAACTTAATAAATGTGCCCCAAAATCTCCAAGTATTTCTTCTTGACTAACTGGGCCTCATGTATCAAATCTGTACCACAGAAAACAAAACAATTTAAATTTCATTTTCTAATTTTCTTACTACATTATGCACAATGGTGGAGATTTAGTAAAGGTAGGCGCATGGGGAAAGTGGCCATATTCATCAATCAGTTTTGAACATTCCCCCTAAATATTTGATATCCCTGTCCAGTAACAGTCTGAGGTTTTTAGTGCAAATCAGAAGTTTAAAAAGTCTAGAGCAGGGATACTCAACTGGCAGACCACGGTCTGACCACTCCATATCCTGATTTCAACTTTACCTGTGTTCTTAAGACACAGATACAGTTAAAGGATTGGCCACTTTGACCAATTTGTATGTAAAATGACTATATGACACTTATGAATACAGCCTTTGCTTGCTATGTGCCGTTTGCTAAATTTCATGCCCCCTTGTTGGAAAAATATTCAATGCTGTCCACACAGGAGATTTGTCCATAAGATGGCGGCTAATGGAGGGTCATGTGACCAGGCAAAAATAATTCACATCACTCAGCCTTCTTCCCTCAAATACATCTGCCATCTACACTTCCAATGTTGAGAGTTTAGTGCAGGTGTGCTATATTTTAATGGAGGAAACTGAGTAATTTGCCTGGTCCCATGATCCTCCATCAGCAGCCATTTTATGGACAGGACCTCTGTGTGGACAGCGCAAAAGACTTGGCCAAAAAAGAGAGAATATCTTATGAAATACAGGAAATTGTGCAAAATATCAACAAAGACTATATTAGCAAGTGCCATCTAGTCATTTTACATACACATTGGTCAACAATAGCCTGAAAGCAGCCAACATCTTTAAAAACAACGAAAAGCAGCTCCCTGCTTCATCAATCCTCTGTCATAAGTGGTTCAACGCAGGCTGGTATGATGTAGTGAGACACAGGCACAGCACAGAATGGAGAAGACTCTGCTCTTTGGGGGAATGTGGAGTTGGTATGTATTCAAATTGGAGGCAATAAGGGGCATCATTCTCGGGGGGGGGGGGCACTTACAGGGGCTTTACTCTGTGTGGTGAGTCACATCAATCTTTCCATGTGGCGGGCAGTTAAGAAGTCTAATACTGTATAGGCATCACTCAATTGGGCCTCACACTGTATGGGTGGCACTTAAGGGGACATCACTCTGTGTTGGAACAACTTAAAGGGGAATCAGACTGTGTGGGGACATAAAAGGGGCATCATACTGTGTGGCCGCATCATTACTGAGGACATCATTACTGTTTGAGGGGCAGCACAATATATACCACTGGTGTTGTCACTCCTTACATTTTTCAACTTGAACCTTCATCTGAGGTAAGACCCAGGTATGTGGACCTTGGCAAAACCCCTGGTCTACAACAATGTGAGTAACAGTCCTTAAGTATCCCCAACAGGTCATGATTTGAGAATACCCTAAGGAGAGGTGACCTGTTATTGTTTAGAGTAGACAGTATAAAAAAGACTGACTATGGGTGAATTGATAAGTAAGCTGTTGATGAACAACTGTTAAAAGCAAAGTATTGTAACTTCTACCATTATTTCGCCAAGCAAAAGGATGTCTAAGACATGTTTCTATTTCAAATGTATCTTCTCAAAAGAGACAAGAACAAAGAGTGAGTTCTTCAGTTATGTTAATTAATATCTGTATTAGTTTATCATTGGTCATAGTTGATTAGATTTTTCTCTTGGGCATCTAATAGATTTGAAATTTTAGGTTTTAATTGACAAAAATGGCAGTCATTTTTCCATTCAGTTAATGGATCTTTGTAAATATAATTTTTTATGTACAGTATAAGGGGTGTACTCACCATTCAGGCAGCAGAAGTCATACTTACCAAAAATGTTGTTGGTAAATTTGGAGCATTCAAGCCATATGCTAGCAAATTACCCCCAATCCCACCCAGGAATGCCCCCCTCACAGTAGTTATGCTCACACAGTACCCACTCAAGGAAGTTATGCCCTCATCTCTTTAATGTGCCCCATGACAGTAGATATGCCCACATTGTGCCCCCTCACAGTAGTTATGCCCTCATTGCGCCCCTTCACAGTAGTTATGCCCACATTGTGCCCCCCACATAGTAGTTTTGACCTCATTGTGCCCCTTCACAGTAGTTATCCCTTCATTGTGCCCCCTTCACAGTGGTTATGCCCAAATTGTGCCCCCTCACAGTAATGCCCTCATTATGCCCCTTCACATTAGTTATGCCGTCATAGCACCCCTTCACAGTAGTTATGCTCACATTGTTTCCCCTCACAGTAGTTATGCCCTCATTCTGCCCCCTCACAGTAGATATGCCTTCTCTGTGGCCCCATAATAGTTGTTATGCCTGTTTGCAGTAGTAATGCCTACCCTACACACACACACACTACTGTATAGATGACACACTATTCACACACACAACACCCTATACATATGATACTATATTCACACATAGCACATAGATGACACACTATACATACACACAACACCCTATAATCATGACACCCTATTGACACACACCACATAGATGACACCCTATTGACACACACCACATAGATGACACCCTATTGACACACACCACATAGATGACACCCTATTGACACACACCACATAGATGACACCCTATTGACACACACCATATGACACTTACTCTATTTACCCAGTTTAGTCCTCCTCCTTTGCAGCTCTTTGCTGAAGAACCCTTATCATGTGCCTGTGACATCACGGAAGGTCCTGCAGCTTCTGCTTGCTGTATATGGTGAGATGTTCCACTAGAATGTATGGTTGTAAACCCGCTCACTCTCCAGTCCGCTCTGCTCCCTGCTAGATAGCTGGGGCAGGTGAGAACTAGTGTTGGGCGCGAATATTCGAATCGTGAATATTAATCGCGAATATCGTCACTTCGATAATTCGCAAATATTTAGAATATAGTGATATATATTCGTAATTTTGAATATTCTAGATTTTATTTTCATCAGCAATCTCCCTTCTTGCTTGTGGGCCAATGAGAAGGCTGCAATATCTCTGTCATAGCTTAGCAACATCCCTAGCAACCAATAGGAAAGCTGCCTACCGCTTACTATATAAGAACCTCCCCAGCAGCCATTTTCTACAGTTTTTTAAAGTTCTGGGAGAGAGAGAGCAGTGACATTGCTGTGCTCTGTGCTTTCCACACTACATTACATTAGATAGTTAGATAGCTCATATATATAATACAGATAGTTAGTGGGAGATAGTCAGTGTAGGTTAGATCCTGATATAGTATAGCGGTTGTGTGCAGTGTGTTAGGTAGTGTGATAGGTTCTGCTGTCCATACATACATGCAGACCTGCTAAAATGTGAAGTTTCATGTATTGTGCCAAAATATTCGCATCATTAGTGCCGATTAGCGCAATCGCTTATATATTGGAGCACTCTAACTGCATATAAAACCATTTTTAATGTTCGCCCGTGCCAACCATTTTCTCCAGTCTCAGGAAACTTCTAGCAGCTTGGAAAATGTAGCAAAAGTGACCCACGCCTGTATTTCATGTACACGAATATTACATTGCCGATTTTTTGCAATCAAAAAAATAATCTCGAATTCGCAAATAGATGACAAATATTAGCCCAAATATTCGTGAAATATCACAAATTCGAATATAGCCCCTGCCGCTCATCACTAGTGAGAACTAGGCTGGTGCTGGATACAGAGACGAGGCATCCCGAGGGAGGATTATAAGCAGCACAGCAACACAGAAAACAGGCTATCAGGGAGAAGGAATCCTATAGCTGCTCACCTGACAGCCTGCTGCCTGAAACATGTTCTGTGGTGCTCCCTTCACAGCTGTCACCCGGGGCGGACCCCACCGCCCCCTTCTTTGGCACGCCACTGGTTGGCAGAACTTCTAGCAACTGTTTCAAGGTCCTAGAACCATACACTGTAGGGGTCATTTATCAAACAGAAATACACCTAAATTAGGCGCACAAAGGTCCTGGGCGCCGCAATCTCCGACTTCTCAGCGCTCACGCCAAGTCTAAAAAGTGGGCGGGAAAGGGGACAGGCTGGCAGGCTCCTCGTAATTACTATTTTCTATGTATGTCTTACATCTAGAAGCAGTGGTGGATCCACCGAAGTTATACAGAGGCCAACGCCTCTTCATAACTTTAGCGGATCCTCCGTCAGATATAAGGGTTATTAATAGAGATGAGCGAATTTCATGTTATTAAATTCGATCATGCTTCGCTTGGTGGTAAAAGCAGAATTGCGTTATGGATTCCGTTACCACGGACCATAACGCAATTCTATGACGGAGGCATAACGGAATGCCTTTAGAGGCATTCTGTAATTCATTCTGTCATAATAGAAGTCTATGTACTGCAAAACGGATACGTTCCGTTTCCGTTATGCAGGGGTAGTCCTCACCATAACGCAATTCTGCTTTTACCACCAAACGAAGCGTGAAAGCATTTCAAAATATGAAATTCGCTCATCTCTAGTTATTAAGGCCGGTGTCTAAAGTTCCAGTCTTAATAAATGTGCCCCTATATCTTTATATACAGAGGTCCATTTAACTTGTGTCGTGTGTGGTAAGGTGATCCATGACTCTTACTGCCCAGACAATTCTAAAACTGCCCCGGTACATATTTTTTTTTTTTTGGTGCTGAATTTTATTTTACTGGGAAATGAATGCTGCTGTCGTCAGCTATATCTAATATACTATACAGATACTGCCTTGCAGTGTGTTTGTGCACAGAAATAGCCCTTGCTATTTTAAGCTAAAATACACCATACATTTCTTGATAATCTGACATTCAATTTTGCTGAGGTTTTATGTATGATCACCAGGTCTTCCCCATATGCGAACTTAGCCTTATGATATTTTGTCCGCCACCTTTTTGGCTGTCATGTTAGCCGAGATTGCTATGCCTTGGAGTCAGTAGTGTATTTTGGTGCCTGAAATACTCTGCTCTTTGCTAGACATGGTTTTACAACTTGTACATACTGACAGAACTGTGTATCTGTCTTTGGCTACATCAATAGTACATGCCTGCCAGTGACCTGGCAAATGCACGCTTGTTATTTTATCATTCCTTTTCCTGTGTTAGCAATGATTCTGCTACTAAATGCATCTAATCAGCACACATGCCACTAATTAAATCATCGTGTGTGTATTAGCAATGAAACCACCTCACAAATAAAACCGACGGGTGTCTACAGTTTAATTAGGAGCTCTCTAAAGGTTCCAGCATGCTGGGAGGTGATGCTTGTCAAATTAATGCTACATGGCATAGCCTGTTATGTGATTGCACAGGGAGGTCCCCTCACTTTTTAACCAAAGCAAAGTTGACAGCTCCTCAGCCACAGAGAAGGGTTTAGTTTGAGGCCTGTGTCATCTTACTTCTGTTGCAGAATCCTACTGAGATACATTACCATGTTCAGGGTTAAGCTATACTCCAGGATGTGTTACAGTGAGTAGGTTATCAGAGATTAATGCTGATGGAAATTATCAAAGAGATCTCATCATCGAGTACTCATTCTGATTCTGATGTGCCACCGCCTACTAGTAGAACCTGTCTGGAACTTAGCATAGAGATAACCAATATGCTTCTAACGTACATTATATTGACTCTTATGGATTCTTAGGGCCTTATATCAGAGAGCTGAAGAGGGTTCACAGAAGAACAATGAAATTAATAAATATAATCAGAGGTATCTCTGATGGTGGTAGCTGCTACAGTATGCTGTCTACCTGGACATTTAAACTATAGTATATGGTCTACCACACTCTAGAACAGCACGGGATAGCTGGGGCTCTCAGGTTCATCCTCTTGAAGAGGGTGACCACACTCCCCATCCTTTTCTCCCTCCAGATCTAGGAGAGCCCACCTGAAGAGGGTCTCCAAACCCCCATCCTCTGATCCCTCTTTATCTAGAAAAGCCCATATAGAGAGAGTTTCCCTACCATCATCCTCTACTCCCTCTGAATCTATGAAAGCTCAAGGATAGATCTGGAAATCCCAACCAGAGAGGGTCTCGACACACCCGTCCTCTGCTTTCTCTGGTTCTAGAAAAGCCAGAGGAATGGGCCCTGCCGAACCATAGATGTAGGTCATAACAGTCCTGGGATCATTCCTACCAGAGCAAAGAGGTTTGGTTCATAAAAGGTTAAACACATGGCTACTATAGGGTGTAATGGGAGAAAGTTGTGGCCTTTGGGACTGTAGATTACATATATTGCAGTAGACTGCATGAAATAATAGCACCATTATTAATGTATTTACATATAGACAAGGGAATACACTTATAGTTACATGTGGCATGTAAATCTGGGGTGGAAATATGGTTCCTTCATCAGTGTAGGTATAACACCTAACAGAGCCTGCTAGAATGTCTAAGAGTGAGGTGGAACCAAAGTTCAGAAGACAGTTGGAGAAGTTTTAGAAGTCTGCACCACAGGATCTGCTCTAAAGTTGAGAAACAATCTACAACATGTTCTGGACTGAGAAATATCAAAATCAGAGGTATCTATAGACCTAGAAAGTGTGACCTGCTGAATTCAGAGAAGAAAAGCTGCAACTTAAAGATACTTTACAGAGCAGACCAAGCTGTATGCCAGCCCCAGGACAAGGGAAGTGTATTGCCATAGAGAAACAGTGTGTCACGGCTGAGGATGGGGAAAACCCTCAGCCGTGCGATGACAGAAGATGGTGGTCGCTGCTAGGCCAGGACAGGAATCAGGGAGCAGGTCACCTCCTAATACGTCCCTAATTCTGACCCTATCTTCTAGCCGTATGAGCCGACCCTGATGGTGGGAGGGCTCATACTCTGGAACCTATAATCCCTACTAGCCCTCAGGGTGGCCCTGGACTAGGAGCAGGGTAAGACGACCTGTTCCTCCAAGACACGGACGAACAGGAGTCTCACTGGCCAGACTGCAAAGGAAGGGGAACATAAACAGCATATGGCAATGGCAGGTAAATGAAACAAGTACAACACCTACCTGCCACAGACACACAGCCTGGAACCCATGTACAAGTGCTGCTGTCCACAACAACACAAACGGACACAGCACACACCAACATCACGCAGGAACCCAGGAAACCATAGCTGCAATAAACAAAGAGACCACAGAAACATCTTCATAACATCATACATAAACTTTTGACCACAAGGGTGGCCCTCACTGGCAGATGGTATATAACCAGGAGGATGACTCCAGCTAACCATGGCTGAAGTACCCCTCAGAGTCTGGCATCCAGCCGGAGCTAAATAGCCCCAAGTGGTTACACCCACACACAGACACACCCAGTGTCCTTCCTACACTAGGCAAGGGAAGAAAGCCACTTAAAAGGGAAGTGTACCAACAACTTCCCCTTGGCAACCATGTCCTGGGATACAGCCAGAAGGCCAAGAAACTGCCACGACATGTACACAACAACACACGTTGCCACGGACAACCACAAGTGACAAAAAGTGTCACAATGCACACATACACAACCTCGTGCACAACAAACCGGGAAAGTGCACACATACAAAGAGAGGTTGCCAGGTGTAACCGCATGCACTTGACAGCAAGCTGCCTAGCAACAGCTCAGGCTGCTATACTGCCAAATACAGTCATGTTGCCAACGGCAACCACACGTGAGGCAAGATACTAGCCCTCACCTGTGGTTGACAACAATACCAGACCGCGGGCAAATGCATGCGTAACAAGGATCACGACCATGACCATGGTCGTGACACAGTGTGATCTCAGAACAAGCACTGGAGGGCAAGTACAGTCTGAGGACAAGTAGTTGCGCTACAAGTAATAAACAGAAAGGAACGCTGTCTCATGGAAAGAGAGGCTGAAAGAAGAGGCAGACCAAGAGGAAGATGCTGGGAGTGTGACAATGAGAGACATATTGCTTTAAACTGCTCATACCACCGTCAAGCTGCCAACGAGAAAATTTTTAATTAGTGCAGCTGGCGGTTGAGGGGAAAACCACAGGGGGAAGTGTCTGAGTATGCCCCTAGTTAGAAGCAAACGACTTTTGACTTGGTTGGCAAGAGCCCTGTGGTGGTGGCCAAGTTTAATGGAGTGGAGCTCTCCTGCCTAGTGGACACAGGGTCCCAGTTAGACTTATTTCCTCTACTCCCTGTGTGAAAGCAACTCCACCTGGATTAATCTGAAGGCTTGCCCTTCCCAACAGTCAGAGTGATGCAAGCAGACATTGTGATATGGGGCTGATAATTAAAGAAGAAACGAGTAGTTGTGAAGGAGAAAGTAATGGACCCTAATATTCCAGTGATTCTGGGAATAAATGTGTTACAGGAGCAGGGTCCCACTTATGTGTGTACAAGTGGTCCCCTTAAATTTCTGTATAATTATTTGTATTTAATGTATTGTATTTCCTAATATCAGGCTGGCATTGTCATGACATTGATTCGCCCCTAGGTGGTGCTGGCACCACATATTATATACAGTGGCGGAAATAATTATTTGACCCCTCACTGATTTTGTAAGTTTGTCCAATGACAAAGAAATGAAAAGTCTCAGAACAGTATCATTTCAATGGTAGGTTTATTGTAACAGTGGCAGATAGCACATCAAAAGGAAAATCGAAAAAATAACTTTAAATAAAAGATAGCAACTGATTTGCATTTCATTGAGTGAAATAAGTATTTGAACCCCTACCAACCATTAAGAGTTCTGGCTCCCACAGAGTGGTTAGACACTTCTACTCAATTAGTCACCCTCATTAAGGACACCTGTCTTAACTAGTCACCTGTATAAAAGACACCTGTCCACAGAATCAATCAATCAAGCAGACTCCAAACTCTCCAACATGGGAAAGACCAAAGAGCTGTCCAAGGATGTCAGAGACAAAATTGTAGACCTGCACAAGGCTGGAATGGGCTACAAAACCATTAGCAAGAAGCTGGGAGAGAAGGTGACAACTGTTGGTGCGATTGTTCGAAAATGGAAGGAGCACAAAATGACCATCAATCGACCTCGCTCTGGGGCTCCACGCAAGATCTCACCTCGTGGGGTGTCAATGGTTCTGAGAAAGGTGAAAAAGCATCCTAGAACTACACGGGAGGAGTTAGTTAATGACCTCAAATTAGCAGGGACCACAGTCACCAAGAAAACCATTGGAAACACATTACACCGCAATGGATTAAAATCCTGCAGGGCTCGCAAGGTCCCCCTGCTCAGGAAGGCACATGTGCAGGCCCGTCTAAAGTTTGCCAATGAACACCTGAATGATTCAGAGAGTGACTGGGAGAAGGTGCTGTGGTCTGATGAGACCAAAATAGAGCTCTTTGGCATTAACTCAACTCGCTGTGTTTGGAGGAAGAAAAATGCTGCCTATGACCCCCAAAACACCGTCCCCACCGTCAAGCATGGGGGTGGAAACATTTTGCTTTGGGGGTGTTTTTCTGCTAAGGGCACAGGACAACTTATTCGCATAAACGGGAAAATGGACGGAGCCATGTATCGTGAAATCCTGAGCGACAACCTCCTTCCCTCTGCCAGGAAACTGAAAATGGGTCGTGGATGGGTGTTCCAGCACGACAATGACCCAAAACATACAGCAAAGGCAACAAAGGAGTGGCTCAAGAAGAAGCACATTAAGGTCATGGAGTGGCCTAGTCAGTCTCCGGACCTTAATCCAATCGAAAACCTATGGAGGGAGCTCAAGCTCAGAGTTGCACAGAGACAGCCTCGAAACCTTAGGGATTTAGAGATGATCTGCAAAGAGGAGTGGACCAACATTCCTCCTAAAATGTGCGCAAACTTGGTCATCAATTACAAGAAACGTTTGACCTCTGTGCTTGCAAACAAGGGTTTTTCCACCAAGTATTAAGTCTTTTTTTGTTAGAGGGTTCAAATACTTATTTCACTCAATGAAATGCAAATCAGTTGCTATCTTTTATTTAAAGTTATTTTTTCGATTTTCCTTTTGATGTGCTATCTGCCACTGTTACAATAAACCTACCATTGAAATGATACTGTTCTGAGACTTTTCATTTCTTTGTCATTGGACAAACTTACAAAATCAGTGAGGGGTCAAATAATTATTTCCGCCACTGTATAGCCAGGGGTTTGTTAATAAAGTTAGTTGAAGTGAGTAATGTAGGAAGCAGAGAGGAGAAGGAAGTTAATAGAGGAGGTGAACAGCAAAAGTCCAAGATGTAGCTGTCTTTCTTTCTTTTGGGCCCTGATCAAGCCTGGAGAGGACAAACCAAAAGTTTACTGCAGCCCAGCACAAGACAGTAAGTCTAAGTATGAATATAGAGAAAGTCTAGTGAAGATTAGAGCTAAGTCTAGCCAAGGGACTTTACAAGCACAAGTGACAGGGAGGAACTTAAAGGTACCTGGATACAACTGGATGATTAGTGCGCAGAATTATCCTTTTTCACTAAATGCCTTCTGGTAACATAGTGAACCTGAAAACTTCAGGAGAGCATCCTGCATCAAATAATGTAGCAGAGAGTCTGCCTACCACGAGGGAGAACACCCTTATTGGATTGCTCAAGATAAATAGGAAATCATTATATTCAGTACCTGAGTGCTAGAAAGTGGACTTAGTGCAAATTTACCCATTCTTTGCCTGTAAAGTAACAGCATTACATTACAGAACTCCTCAACTGACAATTGCCAGACCTGTTATAAGGAATTCCTGTTGAACTAACATCTGGATTATTTCTTTTGCTGTATTGATTAACTGTAACAACTGCCCTGAGATGATTGATTCAGTAAATGTTCAACTGTTTTCTACTACAACTGACTCCTCATCCTTTCTACTACTCTCAACATTTGCATTTTACGGTGCTGGCGTCACAAACACAGGGGCCCAGCCACCAAAGCACCCTAAGCATACCCTATACCATCAAGGGCACCTCAACTTCCATCTGGCTAGTGTTCCGTGCGATAGAGAGTGCCCCGGAGGATTTAGTGTTGTCCTTCCCTTCACTGCACTGCCGGCACAGGGACGCTCTGCTAACCGTGAGTAAATGAACTACTACCCCATCGGTCCACCGTAACTCACGTGTTTCCCCTGCGGTCTTGTATGCTTCACACGGGCTAGATGGACGAATGGCCTGCGAGTTTGGACCCAAATTCTGGAAACATGTCCTGAGTAAGGAGCCCCCACAGATGGTGTTGCAGAGTTTACTGAACCAGTGTCAGGTCCAGACAACATTGTTAAATCTGCCAGAGAGAGTAGGTTGTGTGAGGGTACCCCCACCAGACCCCTTGAAGTCCTGGGCGGTCACAAAGTCCTGCTTCCCCTGCCAGTGGACACAAAAAAGGTTTGAATGGAGTCACAGTGCCAGTGTTGCAAAAAGTGGAGCCCAAACTCTAAGCACAGTCAAGGTTGGGTAGGTGGTGTTAAGAATGGAGAATATCAATAAGCAGTGTTTCCCTCGCACTGTAAGAGCTGATGACTGAGGTATTATCAGTAGAGGAAGTTAATCTTTTGCAGGAATATAGTTGGCAGATTGAATCAGGTAATGCAAATACAGCTACTCTGACAATATGCCAAGTCCACAACGATGACAGAAGCATGGGTGCTAATGGCAGTGCAGTTGGAATCCGAAAAGCTGTCAAATGTAAAACTTAGATAGTGAGAGTTCTAGGACAGCTTCCGAATGCCTTATCCTGGAATTAGACAGACGCTGGGTTGCAACAGTCCCTGGGTGTCCCCTATTCTGTTAGTGAAGAAGAAGGATGGAAGCTTGTGTCTCTCTGTGGACTATCAGTGTCTAAATGCGTGTACAGTAGGAGATGCCTATCCACTTCCATTAATTGAGGATTCACTGTCAGCTTTGGACCTTGCAAAGTATTTTTCCACTCTGGATCTGGCCACTGGATACTGGCAAGTACCTGTTGCTGAGAAGGATAGAGAGAAGATAGCCTTCATCACACCAATAAGTCTATTAGAGTTTCTGTGGATGTCCTTTTGCCTTTCAATGCTCGAGTAACTTTCCAGAGGATGAGCTTTGCCTGGAACAGCTGAAGTTTGAGTGATTGCTGATTTATCTTGATGACGTCATCATCTTCTCAGCTATCTTCTATGAACATCTAGAGAGGCTGGACCTGGTACTCATACATCTGAAAGAGCATAGGTTTAAGCTAAAGCCCAGCAAATGTCACCTGTTTAGAGAGAGCATTAAGTATTTGGGACATGTGGTGACCAAGGGTAGGGGTTCCTTCTATGGTTTCAAATATATATGAGCATCACAGCAGCGGCATGTACAAAGCAATATCAGTGAATTCCATGGTTTTCTGGGACAGATGGGGCACTACAGATGATTCAAACAAGCCTTTACCAAAGTGACAGAACCCTTGTATGTCTTCGTGAATGGGACCTTCCCTGGAGCCACATAGCCTGGCTTGGGCTGGGAAACAGCAGGCCATAATAAACCACATTCAAAATGTTTACCCCTTACAGATGGTGATTATGGACTAACTGATGGTGAAAGAAGTCTGACAAGGATAAAAGTACTTATTGGTTATTGGAGATCATTTCACCAACACAACAGGTAGCAGGCCACAATAATGGGGATCGACGGGGATCAAACCCGATAATTTACATTAGATGCCAAGGTCAATAGCGATCAAAGCATCTGTGGAATTACGCAGATGGAGGGGGCTCCTCTGCCTTCCGATCAGAGCCCCTGCAGTGAAATTTCTGGGCATTGATTGGTTAATATGGAAGCCTGGGACCTTCCGAAGGTTCCCAGACCTATCATGGTAAACTGCCTTCAAAGACGTGCATGAGCCATTGCTCAGCATGCAGAGTGTCACAATCTCATAGACCATAATTGTACTCTATTATGGTTTATTATTCCCAAAATGACAAGAATTTCAATGATGCCAAACTTGATAATTTAACCCCTCATATGCAACAATTAGTAGAGATCACAGCATCTGTGGAGTTAGGCAAAGGGAGGGGGCTCCCCTGCCTTCCAATCAGAGCCCCTTCTAAAGGTTCCCAGGCCTATCATGGTAAACTGCTTGTAAAGCCTTGCACAAGGCACAACTCCGGGGCTGTACTCTAAATAAACAAAATAAATTAACATAACAGGTATCGCCATGTACGGAAATTTCTGAACTATTAAAATATAAAAATATTTTTTCGCTGTGGTGTACCCTGTAATGAAAGAAATATATTAGAACATGAGTGTTTGACCATTTTTTGTCATCTTATCCCCCCAAAAATTATCAAAATGTCATATATACCTAAAAATTGTACCAATATACACCACAATTCAGACCGTAAAAAAACAAGCCATAATACAGCCCTAAGGAGTAGGGATGAGCGAACCCGAACTGTATAGTTCGGGTTCGTACCGAATTTTGGGGTGTCCATGACACGGACCCGAACCCGAACATTTTCGTAAAAGTTTCGGGTTCGGTGTTCGGCCCTTTCTTGGCGCTTTTTGAAAGGCAGCCAATCAACAAGCGTCATACTACTTGCCCCAAGAGGCCATCACAGCCTCGCCTACTATTGGCATGGCTGTGATTGGCCAGTGCAGCATGTGACCCAGCCTCTATATAAGCTTGGGTCACGTAGCGCTGCACGTCACTCTGCTGATACAAGCGTAGGGAGAGGTTGCTGCTGCGACGTTAGGGCGAGATTAGGCAGATTAACTCCTCCAAAAGACTTAATTCAGTTGTGGATCATTGAAGTGCTGATATTGAATTGCTCACTTTTTTTAGGCTGCCCAGAGCGTTTTTATATCACTTTTTTCTGGGGTGATCTGCGGCCATTTTGTGGCTTGTGGTGCGCCAGCACAAGCTACCACCAAGTGCATTTAACTATCAATAGTGTGGTTATTTTTTGCTATATCCTACATCAGGTGCAGGCTGAGCCTGTGTCACCCAAGTGCATTTAACCATCAATAGTGTGGTTATTTTTTGGCCATATACTACATCAGATGCAGGCTGAGCCTGTGTCACCCAAGTGCATTTAACCATCAATAGTGTGGTTATTTTTTGCTATATCCTACATCAGGGTCAAGCTTTCATCAAGTGCATTAAACCATCAATAGTGTGGTTATTTTTTGGCCATATACTACATCAGGTGCAGGCTGAGCCTGTGTCACCCAAGAGCATTTAACCATCAATAGTGTGGTTATTTTTTGCTATATCCTACATCAGGGTCAAGCTTTCATCAAGTGCATTTAACCATCAATAGCGTGGTTATTTTTTGGCCATATACTACATTAGGTGCAGGCTGAGCCTGTGTCACCCAAGTGCATTTAACCATCAATAGTGTGGTTATTTTTTGGCCATATACTACATCAGGGGCAAGTTGAGCCTGTCACCCAGCGCCTAAAAAATAGGCCTGACATTTCTATTCCTCCAAATCAGTACAGTTTTAGCTGGTCAAGTTATATTTAGTGACCGTAAAAGCACAGTTTTTGTTCTGGGTTGAAAAACTATTCCCAAATTTGCCATTCTCAAAATTAGTAGTTTCTGCTATATCAGGCCTACTTTAAATCTATCCCAAAAAGGATATCTTAGATTGAAGGTGCTGATAGTGTCATTCTGAAAAACTTAACACACACGCTACCGTGCAGATACAAGTCTAATTCTGTGATTAAAGGTATATCTGTCACACAGCGCGTAAAAAATAGGCCTGACATTTCTATTCCTCCAAATCAGTACAGTTTTAGCTGGTCAAGTTATATTTAGTGACCGTAAAAGCACAGTTTTTGTTCTGGGTTGAAAAACTATTCCCAAATTTGCCATTCTCAAAATTAGTAGTTTCTGCTATATCAGGCCTACTTTAAATCTATCCCAAAAAGGATATCTTAGATTGAAGGTGCTGATAGTGTCATTCTGAAAAACTTAACACACACGCTACCGTGCAGATACAAGTCTAATTCTGTGATTAAAGGTATATCTGTCACACAGCGCGTAAAAAATAGGCCTGACATTTCTATTCCTCCAAATCAGTACAGTTTTAGCTGGTCAAGTTATATTTAGTGACCGTAAAAGCACAGTTTTTGTTCTGGGTTGAAAAACTATTCCCAAATTTGCCATTCTCAAAATTAGTAGTTTCTGCTATATCAGACCTACTTTAAATCTATCCCAAAAAGGATATCTTAGATTGAAGGTGCTGATAGTGTCATTCTGAAAAACTTAACACACACGCTACCGTGCAGATACAAGTCTAATTCTGTGATTAAAGGTATATCTGTCACACAGCGCGTAAAAAATAGGCCTCACATTTATATTCAACCAAATCTGTCATTACTTGTGTGCCTGTATTAGTGTAATACGGTACCTAAATAGATAGCCAGACAGTGTTAGGTGTCTGTAAAAAAAGGCCTGAATTTTAATTCAATACATTGGCCCGAATAATATTTTTCTTATTGTGGTGAACGGTAACAATGAGGAAAACAACTAGTAAGGGACACGGACGTGGACATGGTCGTGGTGGTGTTAGTGGACCCTCTGGTGCTGGGAGAGGACGTGGCCGTTCTGCCACAGCCACACGTCCTAGTGTACCAACTACCTCAGGTCCCAGTAGCCGCCAGAATTTACAGGGATATTTGGAGGGGCCCAATGCCGTTCTAAGGATGGTAAGGCCTGAGCAGGTACAGGCATTAGTCAATTGGGTGGCCGACAGTGCATCCAGCACGTTCACATTATCTCCCACCCAGTCTTCTGCAGAAAGCGCACAGATGGCGCATGAAAACCAAGCCCATCAGTCTGTCACATCACCCCCATGCATATCAGGGAAACTGTCTGAGCCTCAAGTTATGCAGCAGTCTCTTATGCTGTTTGAAGACTCTGCTGCCAGGGTTTCCCAAGGGCATCCACCTAGCCCTTCCCCAGGGGTGGAAGAGATAGAATGCACTAACGCACAACCACTTATGTTTCCTGATGATGAAGACATGGGAATACCACTTCAGCACGTCTCTGATGATGACGAAACACAGGTGCCAACTGCTGCGTCTTTCTGCAGTGTGCAGACTGAACAGGAGGTCAGGGATCAAGACTGGGTGGAAGACGATGCAGGGGACGATGAGGTCCTAGACCCCACATGGAATGAAGGTCGTGCCACTGACTTTCACAGTTCGGAGGAAGAGGCAGTGGTAAGACCGAGCCAACAGCGTAGCAAAAGACAAAGAGGGAGCAGTGGGCAAAATCAGAACACCCGCCGCCAAGAGACTCCGCCTGCTACTGACCGCCGCCATCTGGGACCGAGCACCCCAAAGGCAGCTTCAAGGAGTTCCCTGGCATGGCACTTCTTTAAACAATGTGCTGACGACAAGAACCGAGTGGTTTGCACGCTGTGCCATCAGAGCCTGAAGCGAGGCATTAACGTTCTGAACCTTAGCACAATCTGCATGACCAGGCACCTGCATGCACCTGGGCAGCCTGGCACACATGAGCGACTACATGCTGCAGTGCCTGCGCAACGACAGCAGAGTTGCCCACATTTTAACGTGTGCGGACTACTGAGTTGCCACCCTGCTGGATCCCCGGTACAAAGACAATGTGCCCACCTTACTTCCTACACTGGAGCGTGATAGGAAGATGCGCGAGTACAAGTGCACGTTGGTAGACGCGCTACTGAGAGCATTCCCAAATGTCACAGGGGAACCAGTGGAAGCCCAAGGCGAAGGCAGAGGAGGAGCAAGAGGTCGCCAACGCAGCTGTGTCACGGCCAGCTCCTCTGAGGGCAGGGTTAGCATGGCAGAGATGTGGAAAAGTTTTGTCACCACGCCACAGCTAACTGCACCACCACCTGATACGGAACGTGTTAGCACGAGGCAACATTTCACTAACATGGTGGAACAGTACCTGTGCACACCCCTCCACGTACTGACTGATGGTTCGGCCCCATTCAACTTCTGGGTCTCCAAATTGTCCACGTGGCCAGAGCTAGCCTTTTATGCCTTGGAGGTGCTGGCCTGCCCGGCGGCCAGCGTTTTGTCTGAACGTGTATTCAGCACGGCAGGGGGCGTCATTACAGACAAACGCAGCCGCCTGTCTACAGCCAATGTGGACAAGCTGACGTTCATAAAAATGAACCAGGCATGGACCTGTCCATCCCTTGTGCAGATTAGACATTAACTACCTCCCCTTAACAATATATTATTGTACTCCAGGGCACTTCCTCATTCAATCCTATTTTTATTTTCATTTTACCATTATATTGCGGGGCAACCCAAAGTTGAATGAACCTCTCCTCTGTCTGGGTGCCGGGGCCTAAATGTGTGACAGTGGCCTGTTCCAGTGGTGGGTGACGTGAAGCCTGATTCTCTGCTATGACATGAAGACTGATTCTCTGCTGACATGAAGCCTGAATCTCTGTTATGGGACCTCTCTCCTCTGCCTGGGTGCCTGGGCCTAAATATGTGACAGTGGCCTGTTCCAGTGGTGGGTGACGTGAAGCCTGATTCTCTGCTATGACATGCAGACTGATTCTCTGCTGACATGAAGCCTGAATATCTGTTATGGGACCTCTCTCCTCTGCCTGGGTGCCTGGGCCTAAATATGTGACAGTGGCCTGTTCCAGTGGTGGGTGACGCGAAGCCTGATTCTCTGCTATGACATGAAGACTGATTCTGTGCTGACATGAAGCCAGATTCTCTGTTACGGGACCTCTCTCCTCTGTCTGGGTGCCTGGGCCTAAATATGTGACAGTGGCCTGTTCCAGTGGTGGGTGACGTGAAGCCTGATTCTCTGCTATGACATGAAGACTGATTCTCTGCTGACATGAAGCCTGAATATTATGGGACCTCTCTCCTCTGCCTGGGTGCCTGGGCCTAAATATGTGACAGTGGCCTGTTCCAGTGGTGGGTGACGTGAAGCCTGATTCTCTGCTATGACATGAAGACTGATTCTCTGCTGACATGAAGCCTGAATCTCTGGTATGGGACCTCTCTCCTCTGCCTGGGTGCCTGAGCCTAAATATGTGACAGTGGCCTGTTCTAGTGGTGGGTGACGTGAAGCCTGATTCTCTGCTATGACATGAAGACTGATTCTGTGCTGACATGAAGCCAGATTCTCTGTTACGGGACCTCTCTCCTCTGCCTGGGTGCCTGGGCCTAAATATGTGACAGTGGCCTGTTCCAGTGGTGGGTGACGTGAAGCCAGATTCTCTGCTATGGCATGAAGACTGATTCTCTGCTGATGTGAAGCCAGATTCTCTGCTATGGGACCTCTCTCCAATTGATATTGGTTTATTTTTATATATTTTATTTTTATTTGAATTCATTTCCCTATCCACATTTGTTTGCAGGGGATTTACCTACATGTTGCTGCCTTTTGCAGCCCTCTAGCTCTTTCCTGGGATGTTTTACAGCCTTTTTAGTGCCGAAAAGTTCGGGTCCCCATTGACTTCAATGGGGTTCGGGACGAAGTTCGGGTCGGGTTCGGATCCCGAACCCGAACATTTCCAGGAAGTTTGGCCTAACTTCTCGAACCCGAACATCCAGGTGTTCGCTCAACTCTACTAAGGAGGCAAATTTTAAAGTTATGGCAAAGGTTTAAATTTTTAAAAAAGAAGTAAAACAAAATAACAACTATACAAGTAATCATATTAACCCACAGAATAAGGACATCATGTCATTTTTATCACATCATGAACATCGTAATATCAAAACCCAAAAAACCTTGACGGAATTGTGGATTTTTTTTAAACTTCACTCCACAAATATTTTTTTTTCCAGTTTTTCAATACAAGACATATATTTAAATGTTACCATAAAAAAAAGTACTTGTCTTGCAAAAAATAAGCCCTCATATGACTATGTGAATAGAAAAATTAAAAACATTATGGCTCTTGGAATGTGGGGAAAAAAAAAAAAGGCTTCGTCTTTAAGGGGTTAATTAATAAAAATATGTCAGACTATAGGTAGGTTTGTTTTCCCTTCCTCTGAACCAAACTTTTGGGTCTGTGACAGGATGAACTGGACGGACATGTGTGTATCAACCTAAGTAACAATGTGCAGTTACAGTATCATCTTCTGTTCAGTGGTCCCTCAAGATACAATGGCCTCAGGAATTAATGTTTTCAACATACAATGGTCTTTTCTGACCCATCGTAAGTTGAAACCAGACTAAACATACAGTACAATGCCACAGATTCAGATCTAACCAATCAAGGCCACTTCTCTGGTAAAATTGCTGTATTAGTTGCTAGTTAGCAGCCATTCCTGGCTGTTATATATAAGGACTTGTTTTATCTCTCTTAGTTATCTGCCTATTTTTCTTAAATCTTCATTTTCTCTTATCTTGGATGACATTTCTCTTATCTAGTGATGAGCGGCATAGGCAATATTCACAAATTTTTTGCATAATATTCACAATAAATTAGCGAATTCTAGAATTTGTGATCTCCAGTTATTATTTTTGCAATTGTGCAAATCAGCACTAATGATGCACATATTTTTGCGCAATACATGCAACTTCACATTTTATCAGGTCTGGGTAGATATTACTGATTGCCGCACTAAGTATTGTTGTGACATCAGAGCACTATGTCTGTAGCATGTATGTATGGACAGCAGAGAAACAGTAATCCCTATCACACTACCTAATACCCTGCACTGAAACCTATCAGTTGCACTATATCACTATCTAACCTACACTGACTATCTCCCACTAACTATCTGTATTATATATGAGCTAACTAACTATCTAATGTAATTGGATAAGGAATAGGATCCAGATGAAAGCACAGAGCACAGCAATGACACTGCTCTCTCTCTCAGAACTGCAAAAAACTGCAGAAAATGGCTGCTGGGGAGTTTCTTATATAGTAAAGGGGTATGCAACTTTCCTATTGGTTGATAGGGATGTTGCTAAGCACTGACAAAGATATTGCAGCCTTCTCATTGGTCCACAAGCAAGAAGGGAGGTTACTGCTGAAAAAAAAATCTAGAATATTCACGATTCTGAATATATATTCTACATCTTCGCAAATTCTCGAAGTGCCGATATTCGCGATTAGAATATTCACAATCAACACTATTTGGAACTAATTACTCAACTTACAATGGTTGTCCTGGAACCAATATTATTGTAACTTGAGGGTCCGCTGTATTTACTTTTTTCCCCTTCTTGACGTTTTTTTCCCATGAATATAATATAATAAGTACATTTTATTGCTGGAGCCTGCTTCCTCTGTAATGCATGTGTTATAATCACCTTCACCAGTGTAAAACGTAACCTTTACTTAAAAACTCACCCAGATTGTGCCCATAAAAAGCAATTAACAATAAGGCTGGGCGGGACAAGGAAAGGAAAAATATCTCACCCTCACTCTTGCCCTATCAAACTTCAAGCCCTGCCTAGCAAAACGGAATGGCCGCTTCACCTCTGTAATGCAAGTGACAATATTTGCATTTTCTAATAACCTTTAGCCTAGCTAACTATGTGATTGGTAATTTTTACTATGACTTTTCTATAAGAAGCATAATGGTAAAGCTATTTTTAGATTTGCTCGCCCATAGCCCTCTGAATGACGGGTGATGAATAGATATTTTAATAAGGCTTTCTGGAAGAAGTAATAAGTGTGATATATGGGCCTTAATAATCTATAGCTGAACCTTCAAAAATGAATACTTGGTGAAAAGTAAAGAATTATGTTGGATGATGCAATGCAGAACCATCACTTGTAGTCTGCGCAATAATGGCAATATCTTATGTTATTTATTGCTTCTCACTCTTCATTGTGCTTCATAACAGATATCACCTTTGTCATTCATGTGCTTGTTAATGTAATAACCATTCATTATCACCATGACATCTTAGTATTGATAAAAATTGTTGCTGGCCTGACAGAACCATATTAAAATGCTGCCACTCTAATGTCTACCGCAGCAGAAAGATCAAGGCTATTTTCACTAGTGCATTTGTTTCCGTTTTCTCCAGTTTTCTGCACGTTTTGTCTTTTGGATTCTTTTCGGAAGAATTCACATGACCATATTTTTGTTCCACATCTGATCCACATTTTTTGCATCCCGTTCATTTCAATGGTGACGCAAAAGATTTGGACAGGACACTGTGTGCTGTCTGCATTCCTACAGTAAGTCCGTTCAGTTGGCCCGCAAAAATAAAATAAAAAATGGAACATATCCTATTCTTCATTTTGCGGACAAGGATAGGCATTTCTTACATAGTGCAGGACCTGTGTAAGGGGAAAACGCAGGATGCACGCGGCCGGTATTTGCAAACCTCAAAACGGATACGGTGTGAATGCCCCCATAGTATAATAATAATCTCACACATATAACTAGATTATCTCTGATTTGGTGAACAGGGCAGGATTAGCTTTCTACATGTGTATCATACTATCCAACGTATACCTATGAGTAGGAAGGGGATGCAGCTGAAGTTCCTCTCTCTTTCCGTGTCCGTGAGACTGACTGCTGATATGATTAGCGAGTTATGAGCACAGCATTAGCATCACACTAGGAAGAAAAGATAGACCCGCAAACACAGGTCAGAGGCACAATTGTTGGCTGCACTACATTTAATACACATAGCGTATACAGCTGTGAGTTTTGAGTAGCCATGTTTAATTTTTGTCTTGAATAAGCATGTGGTGCTCATAGGAAAACACTGAGGTCATGTGACAGTTATGAAGTCACCACAAAGCCTTAGGCCTCTTTCACACTGGCGAGATTTCCGCGCGGGTCCGATGCGTGAGGTGAACGCATTACACCCGCACTGAATCCGGACCCATTCATTTCTATGGGGCTGTGCACATGAGCGGTGATTTTCACGCATCACTTGTGCGTTGCGTGAAAATCGCAGCATGCTCTTTTTTGTGCGTTTTTCACGCAACGCAGGCCCCATAGAAGTGAATGGGCCTGCGTGAAAATCGAAAGCATCCGCAAGCATGTGCGGATGCAGTGCGATTTTCACGCATGGTTGCTAGGTGACGATCGGGATGGGGACCCGATCTTTATTATTTTCCCTTATAACATTGTTATAAGGGAAAATAATAGCATTCTCAATACAGAATGCTAAGTAAAATGTGGATTGAGGGATTAAAAATTAAAAAAAATTAACTCACCTCCTCCTCTTGATCGCGTAGTTGCCGATCTCTTCTTACTTCTTTAATCATGAGTTGAAGGACCTGTGGTGACGTCACATCACATGGTCCAATCACATGGTCCATCACTGTGGTGATGGACCATGTGATGAGCTCAGTGCCGTCACCACAGGTCCTGAAGAAAGAGCAGAGACCGGCAGCTATGGAGGAGGTGAGTTAATTTTTTTATATTTTTTAACCCTCAATTGACCTTCTACTAAGCATTCTGTATTAAGAATGCTATTATTTTCCCTTATAACCATGTTATAAGGGAAAATAATAAAATCTACACTACAACTAACCTAAACCCGAACTTCATTGAAGAAGTTGGGGTCTGGGTACCACATTCAGTTTTTTCTCACGCGCAGGCAAAATGCATTGCACTCGCGCGGAAAAAACTGAACCACGCAACGCAATCGCAGTCAAAACTGACCGAAATTGTGTGCTCACTCACACAATTTCCCTGCCACGCAACCGCATCGTATCTGTCCCCAATCCGTAACGCCCGTGTGAAAGAGGCCTTAGCCTTAATCAGTAGACACTCAATGACTTTTTTAAATTATTACCTGGTATAATGTTTGTTATTGTGGTCAAGCACACCCTGCTATTTCCTTTAGTGACCAACTCAATTTTTTAAATGCAGCTCCATGTAGAGTATTGGTGTACAAAATTAGTTTTATCTAGGTGCTAAAGGGTTATATAAGTGAAATGCTTGCTTTTCTTACTTGCCCATGAATGTAAGCTTGGCCATCAATTTTTAGGAGGCCATAGCACAAGGATACTGATACTTTATTAAATGCAAAATGGCAGCATATTATTAAAGGGTTATTCACATATACAGTCAGGTCCATAAATATTGGGACATCTACACAATTCTAACATTTTTGGCTCTATACACAACCACAATGGATTTGAAGTGAAACGAGCAAGATGTGCTTTACCTGCAGACTGTCAGCTTTAATAAGGGTATTTACATCCAGATCAGGTGAACGGTGTAGGAATTACAACAGTTTTCATATGTGCCTCTCACTTGTTATCGGACCAGAAGTAATGGGACAAAATAATAATCATAAATCAAACTTACACTTTTTAATACTTGGTTGCAAATCCTTTGCAGTCAATTACAGCCTGAAGTCTTGAACTCATAGACATCACCAAATGCTAGGTTTCATCCCTGGTGATGCTCTGCCAGGCCTCTACTGCAACTGTCTTCAGTTCCTGCTTGTTCTTGGGGCATTTTCCCTTCAGTTTTGTCTTCAGCAAGTGAAATGCATGCTCAATAGGATTCAGGTTAGGTGATTTACTTGGCCATTGCATAACATTCCACTTCTTTCCCTTAAAAACTCTTTGGTTGCTTTTGCAGTGTGCTTTGGGTCATTGTCCATCTGCACTGCGAAGCACCGTCCAATGAGTTCCGAAGCATTTGGCTGAATATGAGCAGATAATATTGCCCGAAACACTTCAGAATTCATCCTGCTGCTTTTGTCAGCAGTCACATCATTAATAAATACAAGAGAACCAGTTCCATTGGCAGCCATACATGCCCATGCCATGACACTACCCCCATTATGCTTCACTGATGAGGTGGTAAACTTAGGATCATGAGCAGTTCCTTTCCTTCTCCATACTCTTCTCTTCCCATCACTGTGGTACAAATTGATCTTGGTCTCATCTGTCCATAGGATGTTGTTCCAGAACTGTGAAGGCTTTTTTAGATGTCGTTTGGCAAGCTCTAATCTGGCCTTCCTGTTTTTGAGGCTCACCAATGGTTTACATCTTGTGGTGAACCCTCTGTATTCGCTCTGGTGAAGTCTTCTCTTGATTGTTGACTTTGACACACATACACCTACCTCCTGGAGAGTGTTCTTGATCTGGCCAACTGTTGTGAAGGGTGTTTTCTTCACCAGGGAAAGAATTCTTCGGTCATCCACCACAGTTGTTTTCCGTGGTCTTCTGGGTCTTTTGGTGTTGCTGAGCTCACCGGTGCGTTCCTTCTTTTTTAAGAATGTTCCAAACTGTTGTGTTGGCCATGCCTAATATTTTTGCTATCTCTCTGATGGGGTTGTTTTGTTTTTTCAGCCTAATGATGGCTTGCTTCGCTGATAGTGACAGCTCTTTGGATCTCATCTTGAGAGTTGACAGCAACAGATTTCAAATGCAAATAGCACACTTGAAATGAACTCTGGAACTTTTATCTGCTCATTGTAATTGGGATAATGAGGGAATAACACACACCTGGCCATGGAAAAGATGAGAAGCCAATTGTCCCATTACTTTTGGTCCCTTAACAAGTGGGAGGCACATATGCAAACTGTTGTAATTCCTACACCGTTCACCTGATTTGGATGTAAATATCCTCAAATTAAAGCTGACAGTCTGCAGTTAAAGCACATCTTGTTTGTTTTATTTCAAATCCATTGTGGTGGTGTATGGAGTCAAAAATGTTAGAATTGTGTAGATGTCCCAATATTTATGGACCTGACTGTAGGTTGTTAATATGAGACAAAAAAATTATGGTAGGGATTTTATATTACTTGACATCATCCAGTATATCAGTGTGACTCTATTAGAAATGAGAGAACATTTTGACATTTGTTTTGTGTCCAATTCCTCAAATATTTCAAAAAATTCTATTTGGGTCTGGATCAACTCAACTGTTCATGAATCAAGTATGCTCTAACTGGCCTGAACATGGGTATATGACACTCTGAGGTCTCCTAGGACTCCAAAGCTCTTGAATGCAATGACAGCAATAGCAAATAACGGCAGAGTGACATTGACATACAGTATATAGCTATGGGTGAACAAATGTTTGATGATGTTAGCAAACAGCATGTTTAAAAACACACTGTGCTGTTTCATATGTTATGCTTTTTCATATTATATACCTTCCAAAAATTGTCCCTTATCGAGAGAAGGTGGTGTTTTAACACACACAGTGCTAGGGAAAAAAACACAGTGGCTTGTTGGGGACAAGCATCCAAAATGTATGCCTTAATAGGGGAAAAAGCATTTCCCGGTTTATACACACACATTAATGTCAGAAGAAACAGTGGCTTGCTCTGCAAAAGCGTCCAAAAATTATGTGTTAATGGGGGCAGAAGAAAGAGTAGCTCATTCTGAACAAGCCTGGAAAAATTCTCCCTTTTAATTGGAAGCAGCAGTAGTACAGTGTGAATGCCTTAACCCCTTAAGGACTCAGCCCTATTTCACCTTAAGGACTTGGCCATTTTTTGCAAATCTGACCAGTGTCACTTTAAGTGCTGATAACTTTAAAACGCTTTGACTTACCCAGGCCGTTCTGAGATTGTTTTTTCGTCACATATTGTACTTCATGACACTGCTAAAATTGGGTCAAAAAAGTTAATTTTTTTGCATAAAAAAATACCATATTTACCAAAAATTTAGAAAAATTTGCAAATTTCAAAGTTTCAGTTTCTCTACTTCTGTAATACATAGTAATACCCCCAAAAATTTTGATGACTTTACATTCCCCATATGTCTACTTCATGTTTGTAGCATTTTGGGAATGATATTTTATTTTTTGGGGATGTTACAAGGCTTAGAAGTTTAGAAGCAAATCTTGAAATTTTTCAGAAATTTACAAAAACCAAATTTTTAGGGACCACTACAGGTCTGAAGTCACTTTGCGAGGCTTACATAATAGAAACCGCCCAAAAATGACCCCATTCTATAAACTACACCCCTCAAGGTATTCAAAACTGATTTTACAAGCTTCGTTAACCCTTTAGGTATTGCACAAGAGTTATTGGCAAATGGGGATGAAATTTGAGAATTTCATTTTTTTGCCTAATTTTCCATTTTAACCCATTTTTTCCACTAACAAAGCAAGGGTTAACAGCTAAACAAGACTGTATCTTTATTGCCCTCACTCTGCCGTTTACAGAAACACCCCATATGTGGCCGTAAACTACTGTACGGGCACACAGTAGGGCGTAGAGTGAAAGGTGCGCCGTTTGGTTTTTGGAGGGCTGATTTTGCTGGACTGTTTTTTGGACACCATGTCCCATTTGAAGCCCCCTGATGCACCCCTAGAGTAGAAACTCCATAAAAGTGACCCCATCTAAGAAACTACACCCCTCAAGGTATTCAAAACTGATTTTACAAACTTTGTTAACCCTTTAGGTGTTGCACAAGAGTTATTGGCAAATGGGGATGAAATTTGAGAATTTCATTTTTTTGCCTAATTTTCCATTTTAACCCATTTTTTCCACTAACAAAGCAAGGGTTAACAGCCAAACAAGACTGTATCTTTATTGCCCTGACTCTGCCGTTTACAGAAACACCCCATATGTGGCCGTAAACTACTGTACGGCCACACAGCAGGGCGTAGAGGGAAAGGTGCGCCGTATGGTTTCTGGAAGCCAGATTTTGCTGGACTGTTTTTTTGACACCATGTCCCATTTGAAGCCCCCCTGATGCACCCCTAGAGTAGAAACTCCATAAAAGTGACCCCATCTAAGAAACTACACCCTTCAAGGTATTCAAAACTGATTTTACAAACTTTGTTAACTCTTTAGGTGTTGCACAAGATTTAATGGAAAATAGAGATACAATTTCAAAATTTAACTTTTTTGGCAGATTTTCCATTTTAATATTTTTTTTCCAGTTACAAAGCAAGGGTTAACAGCCAAACAAAACTCATTATTTATGGCCCTGATTCTGTAGTTTACAGAAACACCCCATATGTGTTCGTAAACCGCTGTACGGGCACACAGCAGGGCGCAGAAGGAAAGGAATGCCATACGGTTTTTGGAAGGCAGATTTTGCTGGACTGTTTTTTTTGACACCATGTCCCATTTGAAGCCCCCCTGATGCACCCCTAGAGTAGAAACTCCAAAAAAGTGACCCCATTTTAGAAAGTACGGAATAGGGTGGCAGCTTTGTTGGTACTAGTTTAGGGTACATATGATTTTTGGTTGCTCTATATTACACTTTTTGTGCGGCAAGGTAACAAGAAATAGCTTTTTTGGCAAGTTTTTTTTTTGTTATTTACAACATTCATCTGACAGGTTAGATCATGTGGTAATTTTATAGAGCAGGTTGTCGCGGACGCGGCGATACCTAATATGTATACAATTATTTTTATTTATGTAAGTTTTATACAATAACTTCCTTTTTAAAACCATAAAAAAGTTTTAGTGTCTCCATAGTCTAAGAGCCATAGTTTTTTCAGTTTTTGGGCGATTATCTTGAGTAGGGTCTCATTTTTTGCGGGATGAGATGACGGTTTGATTGGCACTATTTTGGGGTGCATATGACTTTTTGATCGCTTGTTATTACACTTTTTGTGACGTAAGATGACAAAAAATGGCTTTTTTTACACCGTTTTTATTTTTTATTTTTTACGGTGGTCACCTGAGGGGTTAGGTCATGTGATATTCTTATAGAGCCGGTCGATACGGACGCGGCGATACCTAATATGTATACTTTATTTTTATTTATGTAAGTTTTACGCAATGATTTCATTTTTGAAACAAAAAAAAATCATGTTTTAGTGTTTCTTTAGTCTGAGAGCCATAGTTTTTTCAGTTTTTGGGCGA
Organism: Bufo bufo; assembly: GCF_905171765.1. Lineage (NCBI taxonomy): Eukaryota > Metazoa > Chordata > Amphibia > Anura > Bufonidae > Bufo > Bufo bufo. Next base: position 727,754,027 of record NC_053389.1, on the reverse strand, counting down.
TTATCTTGGGTAGGGTATGATTTTTGCGGGATGAGATGACGGTTTGATTGGTACTATTTTGGCGTACATGTGACTTTTTTGATCACTTTTATTACCTTTTTTGGGAAGTAAGGTGGGCAAAATTTAAATTTTCTCATAGTTTTTATTTTTTTATTTTTATGGTGTTCACCATGCGGGGAAAGTAACATGACCCTTTTATAGATCAGGTCGTTACGGACGCGACGATACCTAATATGTGTAGTGTATTTTATTTTTTTAATTTTTATTCAGTGATGAATGTTTTTTTTTTTATCTTAACTTTTTTCACTTTTTTTAACTTTTTTTTTGACCCAGACCCACTTGGTTCTGGAAGATCCAGTGGGTCTGATGTCTGTATAATACAGTACAGTACAATATATATTGTTCTGTACTGTATTTTACTTACACTGAACAGATCTATGCTTTTAGCACAGATCTGTTCAGCACCATGGACAGCAGGACGCCTGAGCAGGCGTCCTGTTGCCATGGGAACCCTCCCCGTCTGCTCAGAACTTCGCAGACGGGGAAGGGTAAGCACAGGGCTGAGGGGGGCTCTCTGGGGGCTCTCTCCCTCTCCATCGGGGGGCTGCAAAGGCACAGCAGCCCCCCGATGGAGAGGGAGGGAGCTCCCTGACCGATGACAGTTAACTTTTTCCATACAGCGGTCCGTACGGACCGCGGTATGGAAAGGGTTAAACGGCTGACATCTGCACAGATGTCAGCCGTTTATACCAGGGTGCCAGCAATGTGCTGGCACCCTGGTATAACCCACTAGAAGCCAACGATCATTCATGGGGAGGCGGGCGGGGGATCGCGATCCCGCATGCCGCACCGCCCGCCTCCCGCAACGCCCCCACCGCATGCGACACCCCCCCCGCACCACCCGCCGGCATCAAATCGTGCAGGGGTGCAGGGGGGGGTGAAAAATATTGATTATAGGCACTCAAAAGTTTCTGATCCCCGCGGTCAGGGACCGCAGGCATCAGAAACTGCAAAAAGCGCAGCAAACCGCAGGTCTGAATTGACCTGCGGTTTGCTGCGATCGCCGACATGGGGGGGTCACATGACCCCCCCTGGCGTTGTCACAGGATGCCGGCTGAAGGATTTCAGCCGAAATCCCGTTCTGATTAACCCCTGGGGCGCCGGAATACTGATTTCAAGTTAGGACGTACCGGTACGCCCTGAGTCCTTAAGGACTCGGGAAATAGGTCGTACCGATACGCCCTGCGTCCTTAAGGGGTTAAGGATAAGAAAGGGTAAGGCCTCTTTTACACAACCGTTTTCTTTTCCTTTTCTGGGCCGTTTTTTGCGTTCCATATACGCTCCATATACGGAACAATTAATTTTAATGGTTCCGCAAAAAAAGCGGAATGTACTCTGCATGCATTCGGTTTCCGTATTTTCATTTTTCCATTCCGTTGAAAGATAGAATATGTCCTATTATTGCCCGCAAATCACATTCCATGGCTCCATTCAAGTCAATGGGTCTGCAAAAAAACTGAACACATACGGAAATGCATCCATATGTCTTCCGTATCCGTTCCACTTTTGCAGAACCATCTATTGAAAATTTTATGCCCAGCCCAATTTTTTCTATGTAATTACTGTATACTGTATATGCCATACAGAAAGACAGAACAGAAAAACGAAACAGAAACGGAAACACAACGGAAACAAAAAACGGAACAATGCATCCATGAAAAACGGACTACAATAGTATTAGTGATGGTTGTGTAGCAGTAATGGAAGTGGCAGTAGGGTGATTAGCAGCAAGGAGTGGCAGCTGTAGTGGCAGAAGCAGCCATACATCATGGAACATTATGGTGCGCAGGAAGCCAGCAGCAGTGGCATGAAATTGACAGCAACAGCAGCTATACGGTACAGAACAAGATGGTAGGCAGGCAGACAATGACAGTGGCATGATGGGGGCAGCTGCAGCCATATGCCATTGAACATGATTGTAAGCAGCAGTAGTCGCAGCAGCCATACGGGTATTGACAATTTAGTTTCGTAATATGGCAATGTTTGCTGTAAAATGTTTTTGAACTATGAGTTCAGTATCACAGGTATAGCAATGCAATTTTTGTGGTAAAATATCTTGGAACTACACAATCTGATGCAGTGATGCATTCAATAACATAAATAGAACAATGCAGTATGTGTGGTAAATTGTCTTTGAACTATGCTTTCAATATCATGGATACAACAATGCATTAGAGAAACAGCCTGCCTGGGTTCATCGTATTCGTCATTGCCAGATGCTTTCCCTGCCGGAGCCCATTGACTATAGTGGGTTTCAAAAGCAAAAACCAACAATGCAACAGCACTCTGCAAACACAAATAGTAAAGTAAATACAATTGTGCCATACTCACTGTAGAAAATGTACTAATGCTAAGTTATAACTTTGAAATTTTTGGCAAATACATTTTGTACAAAATTATTTGTGCCTGTCCACCAGTGTCAAGGCGATCTCTTTAGGACAGTAACCTACACTAAATACCACCTCTGCTGGTGCCATACTGGCCTCCATTAAATTCAGGGAATACAGGTTCCACAAGCATTCTGCACCCACACTACATTATTCCTCTTTTGGTGCCATAATGGCCTCCATTATATTCAGGGAAAGCAGGCTCGGTATGCATGCTGAGCCCACGCAATATTATACATCTTTTGGTGCCACAATGGGATTCAGCCTATTTCTGCCATTAGTGGTGGAATCTGACCGGACAAAAGCACTGCTTGCAGTGATATTTGTCTGCCCAAATCAGGCCACTAATGCAGGAAACAGGCCAGATCCCTACCACGTGCCATTATAATCAATGGGGCCTGGTGGTGCGCTGGCCCTTTCCAGCTGTGCTGGATGTAATGAACTACTGCAGCCTGTTCCTCTGTCGGAATAGCCTACCAGATCATTTTAACACTAGTGAACCTAGCCTAAGAGGTTATAGCTATGTACAGTGGTATACAAAAGTTTGGGCACCCCTGGTCAAAATTACTGTTACTGTGAACAGATAAGCAAGTTAAAGATGAAATTATTTCCAAAAGGCTTAAAGGGACACTGACACGCTGTTAGAGCATATAAAGTGACATATATTCTTCTATTGGTCTTAATATGCTTAATTAAACTATACCATTATCTCCCCTCGCTGCCTTTCCTTTCCTTATAAAAAGTGTTTTTATCAATATGCAAATTGCCTTACTTTGTGCCCAAGGGGCTGTCCCTTATTCAGTTGTGTGCCCAGCCGCGCCCCAACTACCATCTCCTAGTGCCGCCTAGCTCATTAGTATTCACTGCACTGGGCGGCTTTTTTTTCTCCCGACGCGGTGAAATCCCGCGCATGCCCAGTACTATCTTCCTGGCTTCAGCCTCATCTTGTCGCTCCGTGCCTGCGCCGGATAAGGTCCCCGCCACCCTCCAGCTACAGTAGAAGATAGTACTGGGCATGCGCGGGATTTCACTGCATCGGGAGAAAAAAAAGCCGCCCAGTGCAGTGAATACTAATGAGCTGGGCAGCACTAGGAGACGGCAGTTGGGGCGCGGCTGGGCACACAACTGAATGAGGGACAGCCCCTTGGGCACAAAGTAAAGTAATTTGCATATTGATAAAAAACACTTTTTATAAGTAAAGGAAAGGCAGCGAGGGGTGATAATGGTATAGTTTAATTAAGCATATTAAGACCAATAGAAGAATATATGTCACTTTATATGCTCTAACGGCCTGTCAGTGTCCCTTCAAAGTTAAAGTGTAACTGGCGTTTTATTTTTTATACCCTAATGGTATAGTACACCCTGCTGTATAAATGCTTTTGTGCTTTAAAATTTTTATCATTTCTAGTTTTACCTTATAATAACTCTCACAAATGCATGCTATTTTCCTATTCAGCAGCTCTCATCTCATAGTATTATAAACAAGAGACGGGCAGAGCACTGGGAGGAGGAGCACAGCCCTGAGTGCCTGGGCTCGGGCAGAAAGTGGAGAGGGGAGGGCTGCTTTAGATGCTGCTTTCTTATGAATGGCAGCTAGAAACATGCAACTGATCTTGTTTGAAAGGCTTTTATACAAGACTAGAATGAGAGCTAAAGTCCAAGCAACAGAGGAAAAATCACTGTTAGAAATCGAGTCGGGAATAATCGCAGGTAAAATCTGCTTTTATTTTCACTTTCAGCTGTATTCACTGCATCCCGATTTCTATCAGTGATATCTTCCCCTGTACTGAACAGATTGCTGTCATTATTGGAATGCCTGGAATGTCAGCTTTCAAACATTACAAAGCCCACATCTGTAGCTGGTACCAAACCGGAGATATGAGCAGCTAAAGCAGCCCCCCCCCCCCCCCTATCAGTGTGGAAGAAAATGAGGGAGCAGCTGCAAAGCTGATCGGTGACTATTAAAGGGGTATTCCCATCACATACATTGGGGGCATATGGCTAGGATATGCCCCCATTGTCTGATAGGTGCGGGTACCACCTCTGGGACCCTCACCTACAACGAGAACGGAGCGGGTAGAGCTGTGGCTGGAGGACCCCGGATTTCTCGGGGTGCATCCAACAACAACAAGCGCTGCTCCCCGCTGCTCCCCGGTGCTCCCATAGAAGTGAATGGGAGTGCACCATGCACGCGCAGCCCCTGCTCCCATTCATTTCTATGGGGCAGACGGAAATAGCCGAGCCAGCGCTCAGCTATTTTCTGCGGCCCCATAGAAATGAATGGATGACGGCTGCGCATGCGCAGTGCACCCTCCATTCATTTCCCCGCTCCGTCTTTGTTTTAGGTGCAGGTCCTAGAGGTGGGACCTGCACCTATCAGACAATGGGGGCATATCCTAGCGATATGCCCCCATTGTCTGAGATGGCAAAACCCCTTTAAGAGGCTAAAATACATGCTTACTGATTTCTTACTGATTTCATTTAATTGCAGGGCTTGTCTCTGGTTAGCTGTATGTGAGAGGATACACGCTGCTCTGGGGTAGTGGGGGAGGGTATCTGCATTCTGAATGGTCCTGCTAGTTCATGTGAGGAGAGCAAGGGCTTATGGGAAGTGAGAGAAATACAGGATGGCCTCAAGGACATGGCAAAGATCACCACAGGAAGTGCAGCAGAGGCCATCTTAGGAAGATGCTGAAATACAGGCACAGAGAAATAGGGTTGCTAAGGGCTGATTACAGATATCAGAAAGGTAAAATTAACTGAAAAATAAAGCTTCATGAATATCTTCCCTTCAGCATCACATATGTTAGGAATTTCATTTTTAGTAGTGAAATGGCAGTTACTGTACACTTTAAAGATGAAACACAATTTTCAACATTTTAAGCAATATCCGTTTTTGTACAATTTTAGAGTGAAAAAAGCAAAGGAGTGCCTTGTAAAAGTATGGGAACCCAAGGAGATTTGAGCGCTCAGATAACTTTGATTTGGGTCTCAGAACTGAATTAGCCTGTTTGGGTTAAAGGGGTTTTGCCATCTCAGACAATGGGGGCATATCGCTAGGATATGCCCCCATTGTCTGATAGTTGCGGGTCCCACCTACAATGAGAACGGAGCGGGAAAATGAACGGAGGGCGCACTGCGCATGTGCAGCCGCCCTCCATTAATTTCTATGGTGCTGCCAAAAATAGCTGGGCTCTAGCTCTGCTATTTCCGTCTGCCCCATAGAAATTAATGGGAGCAGGGTCCGCGCGTGCGCAGTGCACTCCAATTGATTTCTATGGGAGCAGCGGGGAGCAGCGCTTGGTGGTGGACGGACCCCGGGAAATCCGGGGTCCTTCCGCCTCAGCTCTCCCCGCTCCGTTCTCGTTGTAGGTGCAGGTCCCAGAGGTGGGACCCGCATCTATCAGACACTGGGGACATATCCTAGCAAAATGCCCCCATTGTCTGAGATGGGAATACCCCTTTAAGGATTGTTCATAATCATCATTAGGAAAGGCCAGGTGATGCAAAGTTCAAAGATTTATAAACACCCAGAATCCTCTAACCTTGTCCCAAAAAACAGCAGCTATGGGTTCTTCTAAGCAGTCACCTAACACTCTGAAAATGTAAATGGTTGAGGCCCACAAAGCAGGATAAGGCTATAAGAAGATAGAAAAGTGTTTTCAGGTTGCCATTTCAGTTTTCAGTTCAAAATATAATTAAGAAATGGCAGTTAACAGGAACAGTGTCTGTCATGTCCCATGTCTTCATGGTTCATTATCATTAGTGTAATCTTTGCACTGAATTGTTGCATAATTTTGTCCCTCTTGTATCCCTGTATGTTACTCTGTTTTTGCATCCCTCTCCCTCCATCTTGCCAGTAGTAGCCATTTTATGTTATCTGCACTGGTGTTTTCATGTACTGCTCAACTCTGCCAAATTATCATCTTTTCACTTATTGTTTTGGTGCATAACTACAAGATTTCAGCTTGGAATAAATTTATCTGGATTCTTCACACATGCCTGAGCAGTTAAGTTGATCTCTGTCTGATGACATTCTGAAGTAAGTACACAGTTCAATACAGATTGCCATTGTTAGGCTAGTTTCACACTAGTGGCAGGGAAGTCCCATAGGCTGTCCCGGCCGGTGAACAGCCTGTCAGATCCGTTCCTGCCGGAGTCCCCTGCCTCTAGTGTGAAAGTACCCTTACATGGAGTCATTGAGCACAACACTTATTGTCAGGATATATTGAGTCAAAACAAACAGTGGAGGTCAGGATAAGGTCTGGAAGACCATGAAAAATGTCAGAGACAGCTGCTAATAGGATTGCTAAAAAAGCAAATTAGAACCCCTGCTTTACTGCAAAAGACTTTCAGGAAGATTTAGCAGAACCTAGAGTTGCGGTACATTGTTCTACTGTTTAGTCACACCTTCACAAATATGGCCTTCATTGAAAAGTCATCAGAAGAAAACCTTTCCTGCATCCTCGCCACAAAATTTGGCGGCATAAGTTTGCAAAAGAACATTTAAACAAGCTTGATGCAATTTGAAAACATCCTGTGGACCGATAGAGGTTAAAAGAGAACTCTTTGGCCACAATGAGCAAATGTATATTTGGAGAAAAAAGGGGACAGAATTTCATGAAAAGAACACCTCTCCAACCATTAAGCCTTGATGGTGGATCAATCATGCTTTGGGGTTAGGTTGAAGTCAGTTGCACAGGGAACATTTTACAACGGAAGAATGGATTGAATGAAATTCCAGTAAAGTCTGGAAGCAAACATAACACTAACTGTAAAAAAGCTGAAGCTGAAATGAGGATGGTGGCTTCTACAAATGGATAATGATCCTAAATATGCCTCAGAATCCACAATAGACTACCTCAAAAGGCTCAAGCTAAAGGTTTTACCATGGCCCTCACAGTCCCCTGATCTGAACATCATTAAAAATCTGTGGATAGACCTCAAAAGAGCAATGCATACAAGACGGCCCAGGAATCTCACAGAACTGGATGACTGGAAAGATGAATCCCTTAAACAAGAAGTGAAAGACTCTTGGTAAGCTAAAGAAAGCTGTTACAAGCTGTGATACTTGCCAAAGGGGTGCTACTGGGTACTAACTAAAAGATAAATATAAACCATTGTTTTTGCTTAAAATACAAAGGGAATATGTCATCTTTAACTTTATGACTTTTTGAGATCATTTTATCTTCAACTTGCTTATCTGTTCACAGTAATAGTAATTTTGACCAGGGGTGCCCAAACTTTTGCATGCCACTGCAAGTCTAAAAGTGATCGTCTCTTAGAGACAGTCCTTGTCTTTGTGCCCTTTTACAGTTTACATACATCATATTTATGAGCAAGAATGGAGTTCAAGAAGAGTTCTGATGAACTTGAACCATCCATAGCTTTCCATCTGAAATGACTAGCCAGAGAAGATTACCACCAGCAAAATAAGACATTTGCCGGAGGTGCCATGAAGGTGGAGCTATGGATTAGCTGCAGTATGAAAGTGTTGTCTCTGATAAGCCCAAAATGTCTGCCTTACGTATATAGGTCTTAGAGGGTTGTCAGCGGTATGTAAGGGGTTCTATCCTATATGTGGATAGCACAATATATTATTTGTTAGCCCAAGGTACAGTGATATCCACTTGGAAATCCTGAACCCAAAGTATTAGGTCACAATAAACCCTTTAGAAAGAAATATACTAATGAAATGTCATTACACTAAATTAGAAAAATTCATTGTTCATATTATTTCTAAAGCAGTCATCTAAGATATGTT